>NW_027141021.1:560000-1760000 GCF_036365525.1 Heterodontus francisci
ATCCTCTGGCACTACACCTGTATCCAGTGAGGATTGGAAAATGATGGTCAGACCCTCTGCTATTTCCTCTCTCACTTCATTTGACAGCCTGGAATACATTTCACCTGGCCCTGGTGATTTATCAACTTTCAAGGATGCTAATCCCATTAATACTTCCTCTCTCCCTATGTATATCAGATCCAATAATTCACTCTCCTCCTCCTTAACCACAATATCTGCATCGTTCCCCTCTTTTGTTAAGACAGATACAAAGTATTCATTAAGAACCATACCAACATCTTCCTCCCCTACTCGTGTATATCCATTTATGTATATAGACTTTCAAAAGGCCTGTGATCAAATGACATTTCATAGACTTGTTATGACATGGATTAATGTGACAGTGATAGTGTGGATATTTCATAGACTTGTTATGACATGGATTAATGTGGCAGTGATAGTGTTGATATGACACTGACTCAGGGACAGAAAGCAGAGAGAGGTGGTGAACAGTCATTGTTCAGACTGGATGTGGAGGGGAGTATACAGTACTGTTTCTCAGGGTTCGATTCACTCAGCGTGATATCAAGAAACGATTGAAGGCACGGGATACTGCAAAGGCTATGGGCCCTGACAATATTCCTGAAATAGTACTGCATACCTGTGCTCCAGAACTTCCGTTCCCCCATCAAGCTGTTCCAGTACAGCTACAACATTGGCCTCTATCCTGCAATGTGGAAAATTGCCCAGGTATGTCCTGCATACAAAAAGCAGGACAAGTCCAACCCGGCCAATTACCGCCCCATCAGCCTACTCTCAATCATCAGTAAGGTGATGGAAGGTGTCAACGACAATGCTACCAAACAGCACTTGCTTAGCAATAACCTGCTCAGTGACGCTCAGTTTGGTTTCCGCCAGGGTCGCACAGCTCCTGACCTCATTACTGCCTTGGTTAAAACATGGACAAAGGAGCGGAACTCAAGAGGTGAGGTATGAGTGACTGCCCTTGACATCAAGGCAGCATTTGACTGAGTATGGCATCAAGGAGCCCGAGCAAAAATGGAGTCAGTGGGAATCAGGGGGAAAACTCTCTGCTAGTTGGAGTCATACCTAGCACAAAGGAAGATGGTTGTGGTTGTTGCAGGTCAATCAGCTCAGCTCCAGGACATCACTTCAGGAGTTCCTCAGTGTTGTGTCCCAGGCCCAACCATCTTCAGCTGCTTCATCAATGACCTTCCTTTAATGATAAGGTCAGATGTGGGGATGTTCGCTGATGATTGCACAATTTTCAGCACCATTTGTGACTCCTCAAATATTGAAGCAGTCCGTGTAGAAATGCAGCAAGACTTGGACAATGTCAAGGCTTGGGCTGATAATTGGCAAGTATCGTTCACTCTGCACAAGTGCCAGGCAATGACGGTCTCCGACAAGAGATAATCTAATCATCCCCCTTGACATTCAATGACATTACCATAGCTGAATCCCCCACTATCGCATCTTAGGGGCTACCATTGACCAGAAACTGAACAGGAGTAGCCATATAAATACCATGGCTAAAAGAGCAGGTCATCGGCGAGGAATCCTGAGGCGAGTAACTCACCTCCTGACTCACCAAAGCCAGTCAACCATCTACAAGGCACAAGTCAGGAGTGTGATGGAATATTCTCTGCTTGCCTGGATGGGTGCAGCTCCAAAAACACTCAAGAGGCTCGGCACCATCCAGGACAAAGCAGCACTTGATTGGCACCCCATCCACAACATTCACTATCTTCACCACCAACGCAAAGAGGCAGCAGTGTGTACCATCTACAAGATGCACTGCAGCAACGCACCAAGTCTACTTAGACAGCATCTTCCGAACACACAACCTCTATCACATAGAAGGACAAGGGCAGCAGATGTATGGAAACACCAGCACCTGCAAGTTCCCCTCGAAGCCAGACATCATCCTGACTTGGAACTATATCACCGTTCCTTCTCTTTCACTGGGTCAAAATACTGGAACTCCTTCCTAACAGAACTGTGAGTGTACCTTCCCCACGTGGACTGCAGTGGTTCATGAAGGCAGCTCACCACCACCTTCTCAAGGGCAATTAGGGATGGACAATAAATGCTGGCTTATCCAGCGATGTCCACATCCCATGAATGAATAAAAAAAGATGCCAGAGAACTGGAGGGCTGTAAATGTTACACCCTGTTTAAAAAAAGAAGAGGTTGGATAAGCCCTGTAACTATCAGTCCAATGCTGATTCTTGGAAAATTGTTGAGGCCATAACCCAGCACAAAAATATTTCTTGCTTGTAAAATCATGTCTTAATAAATGGCGAGTAGCACGGATAGCTTCATGGAAAATCATTTCTGATCATCTTGATAGTTTGTTGATGTAATTGTGAGTGTTAGAGAGGATTGCGTGTTTCGTGTGATAGAATCATAGAATCGTAGAAAGTTTAAGGCACAGAAAGAGGCCACTTGGCCCATCGTGTCTGTGCCAGCTGAAAAATTATCCACCTATTCTAATCCAGCATTTGATCCCTAGCCCTGCAGATTATGACATTTGAGGTTCACATCCAGGCTCTTTTTGAATGAGTGGAGGGTTTCTGCCTCAACCATCTTTCAGGAAGTGAGTTCCAGATCCTCACTAAAAGGAGGGGACCCAGTACCAAGCCCCGTAGAAAACCACGGGAAAGTCCTCCAGTCAATACCCGTCAACAATTACCCTTTGCTTCCTGTCACTGAGGCAATTTTGTATTTCTGGGTGAATATGTTTTTCCTCAACTCCCTTCTGATATTTCTACCAATCACTTTAAATATATGTCCCCTAGTCACTGATCTTTCTGCTAATGTGAATAGACTCTTCATCTCCACTCTATCCAGGCCCCGCAAAATTTTGTTCATTTCAATTAGATCGCCCCTCAGCCTTCTCTGTTCCATGGAGAACAACCCCAGCCGATCCAATACTTCCTCTTAGCTGCATTTTTCCAGTCCTGGCAACATCCTCGTAAATCTCCTGTGAACCCTCTCTAGTGCAATTATATCCTTTCTGTTACCAGAACTGCACACAGTATTCAAGTTGTGGCCTAACCAATGATTTATACAGTCCCAGCTCTTTCATTCTATACCTCGGCTAATAAAGGAAAGGATTCCATATGCCTTCTTAACTGTCTTCTTGACCTGTCCTGCTATCTTCAGGGATCTGTGGGCATTCGCTCCAAAGTCCCTTACTTCCTCTACACTTCTCAGTATTGTCCTAGTAATCGTGTATTCCTTTGCTTGTGTGAGCTCCCCAACAGCATCACCTCAGACTTATCCAGGTCGATTCCCATTTTTCTGCCCATCTGACCAGACCGTCAGTATCTTCCTGCAGCCTGCAGCTATCCTTCTCGCTATCCACCGCATGGCCAATCTTTGTGTTGTCTGCAAAAGTCTTGATCATACCCACTACATTTACATCTAAGTCTTTAATATAGACCACAAAAAGCAGGGGACCCATTACTGAGCCCTGTGGAATGACACTGGAAACAGTCCTCCAGTCGCAAAAATACTTGTCAATAATTACCCTTTGTTTCCTGCCACTGAGCCAATTTTGTATCCGCCTTGCTGCATTTCTCTGGACGCCATGGGATTTTATTTTTTGAACCAATCTTTCAGGTGGGAGCTTGTCAGAAGCCTTGCTAAAATCCATGTCGACCACATCAACTGCACTGCCCTCATCTATATTCCCTGTAACATCTTCAAAAAATTCAATCAATTTGGTCAAACAAGAGCGTCCCTTAACAAATCCATGCTGACTATCCTTGATAAACCTGTGCCTTTCTAAATGACAGTTTATCCTGTCTCTCAGAATAGATTCCAATAATTTGCCCACTACTGATGTTATACTGACTAGCCTGTAATTATTCAGACTATCCTTCGCTCCCTTTTTAAACAGAGGTACAATGTTAGCAGTTCTCCAATACTCCAGCACAACAACTGTATCCAGTGAGATTGGGAAATGATGGTAGGCAGACCCTCTGCTATTTCCTCTCTGACTTCTTTGAACAGCCTGGGGTACATTTCATCCGGCTGTGGTGATTTATCAACATTCAAGGATGCTAATCCCATTAATACTTCCTCTCTCCCTATGTTTACCATATCCAATAATTCACACTTTTCCTCCTTAACGACAATATCTAAATCCCCCCTCTTTTCTGAAGACATACGCAAAGTGCTGAATAAGAACCAGTCCAATATCTTCCACCCTTATACAAAGGTTACCTTTCTGATCTACTATGGGTCCTACTCTCCCCTCAGTTATCCTCTTACTCTTAATGTATTGAGAAAACATCTTTGGGTTCACCTTGATTTTGCTTGCCAATATTCTTTCATGCCCTCTCTTTCCTTTCCTAATTTCCTTTTTGATTTGATCCCTCCACTTTCTATACTCCTCTCGGCTTTCTGCAGTATTGAGTTCTCAGTGTCGGACATAAGCTTTGCTTTTCTGCGTTATCCTACCCTGTCGGCTCCTTGACATCCATGGTACTCGAGATTTGGCCGCCTCACCCTTTTTCTTTGTGGGAACATGTTTATCTTGAACCTCTGGAATCTCCCCTTTGAATGCCTCCCACTGCTCTGAGACTGAATTACCTTTAAACAGCTGTTTCCTCAGTTGAACAGCCTGGGGTACAACTTTCACTCCTCAGTTTAGTAATATCGGCCTTGCCCCATTGAGAACTCTAACTGCTGATATATCTCTTGTCCTGTCCCATAATTAAGTTAAAACTACTGAATTATGATCACTCCCACCAAAATGCTCCCCGACTGTCACTCCTCCACATGCCTATCTTCATTTCCTGAAACAATGTCGAAAACCGCACCCTCTCTTGTTGGACTTGTTACATCCTGGTCAAAAACGTTCTCCTGAATGCACCTCAAGATTTCTGCTCCCTCAATTCTTTTCATACTAAAATTATCCCAGTTAATATTGGGGTAATGAAAATCCCCTACTATTACTGCCCGATGGTTCTTGCACTTCTCAGAGTCTTGCCTACATATCCGATCTTCTATCTACCTCTAACTATTTGGCTGTCGGGATTACATTCCCAACAGTGTGATTGTCCCTTTCTGGTTCCTTAGCTCAATCCATATGGTCTCATTTGATGAACCTTCCAACATATCATCCCTCCTCACAGCTGCAATAGATTCCTTGACCGAAATTGCCACTTCCCCTCCTTTCTTATCCCCCTCCCTATCGTGTCTGAAAACCCGTAAACAGGAACGTTGAGCTGCAATTCCTGTCCCTCCTTCAGCCATGTTTCTGTAATAGCTATGATATCATACTGCTACCTGTCTATCTGTGCCCTCAGCTCATCTACTTTATTTGCTATACTCCTTGCATTGAAATAGATACCATTGAGCACTGCCAACCTCTTTTAAAAAGGAATTCTAACCCTCTTTTCCTCTGTCTCCTGGACTCGTCCATTAATTTTCTGCCTTCTATTTTCGTTTCAGGTTTTGTCCCTACTGATTCTTCACTCAGGTCCCCATCCCCCTGCAAAACTAGTTTAAACCCTCCCCGACAGCACTAGCAAAACGTTCTGCAAGTCACCCAGTCCCGGCTCCGATCAGGTGCAACCAGTCCGGCCTGCACAGGTCCCATCTAATCCAAAGCTGGTCCCAATGTCCCAGGAATCTGAAGCTCTCCCTCCTGCACCATCTTCCCAGCCACACATTCATCTGTCTTAGTTTTCTATTTCTATACTCAGTTGTGCATGGCACTGGGAGTAATCCAGAAGTTAACACTTTGAGGTCCTGCTGGCCTATTTCTTCCCTAGCTCCATAAATTCTGACTGCAGGACGACATTCCTCTTTCTACCTTTGTCGCTGGTTCCGATGTGGACCATGACAGCTGGCTGTTCCCCTTCTCCTTCAAGATGCTCTGCAGTCGCTCAGTGACATCCTTGTCCCTGGAACCAGACAAGCATGACACCATCCTCGATTCACGTCTGTGGCCACATAAACGCCTGCCTGTTCCCCTGACTATTGAACACTATGGCTCTTCCAGTCATCCCTCGACCCCGCTCTGCAGCTCAGCCACCCGTGTTGACACGGACTTGGCTCTGGCTGCACTCCCCAGGTGAAGCATCACTTTCCTCACTATTCTGAACTGAATACCTGTTGGAGAGTGAGATGCACTCAAGGGTTTGCAGCACTACCTGCCTGATTCTTTTGGACTGTCTGGGGATCACCCATTCCCTCTCTCCCTGCATAATTTTCAGCTGTTGGGTGACCACATCAAAAACATGCTAAAGCTGAATAAACTGGTGTATTAGAAGGAAGAATGTGCAGCGTTGATGGAAGAAGACAGGGAATGGGATTAGGAATTGCTCATTCGGAGAGGCGATGCAGACACGTCGGACTGAATAGTTCCTTTTGTGCTGTAATAACACTGTGCTGGGTCGTCTCAGATGGGTGTAATGGTGGAGAATGGGGGATCCGTGGTTGGAAAGGGAAGTTTTCCTATGGGAACCGGAATCTTAGCAGGGAATGTCCGACAGCCTGTCTGGGTCGAAGGCTTCCAGGAAGTATCCTCCCTGCCTCCTCCTCCTCCTGAGGTAGCCTGCGGATTCCTGGTGCCAATGCCTGTGTCCTCATGATGGTGATGATATGAAAGGTGCATCAGAACAGCATGAACTTGGACACCTGCTCCAGTGTGTACTGGAGGGCACCCCCGAGCGGTTCAGACGTCGGAAGCATTGCTTCATCACACCGATGGCCTGTTCCACCATGTTCCTGGTGACTCCATTGCTCACGTTGTACACATGTTAATTGTGTGAGGTTGGTTGGCGGTGGGAAGTGGTTTGGGGGTGTAGAAACACGAGCTGTGTCTAGGGGGGGTTTTCTTTGTCTCCGAGGAGTCGCATTCTGGTTCTGCATGGAGACCCGCAGTGTTGGGACCGGCTGACTGCTGAATGAAGGTATGGTGGCTGCTGCCAGGATCGAGGACATTCACCAACATGATGGACTGGGCATGCTCAGACACCAACTGTACATTAATGGAGTGAGAGTTCTTTCAGTTCCTGTACCTCTCCCCGTTGACATGGGGGCCTCTCAGAGCCACGGACACCATCAGGATTCCCGCTATCCTGACAAAGCCACGGGATCTCTCATCGTGCTTCTCCCTGCTGAGGGGGAAAATGATGACAAAGATGGCCACCCTCACCTCCCAGAATTATAAATGGACAATACACAGGCCTAGTAACTACTGGTCAGTTAGTTTAAAATCAGTTGTGAGGAAGGTTTTAGAAACAATAATCAGGGAAAAAGGACAACACACACTTGGAGAGGTTTGAGTTAATTAAGGAGTTTCAGCACGGATTTCTAAAAGGCAGATTATGCTTGACTGAGCGAATTGAATTTATTTCGATGATCAGAGATGGTTGATGAAGGGAATGTGGTGGATGTTGTCTACATGGAATTTATGAAAGTATTTGATGGAGAACCAAACAAATGTTTGGTTAACAAAATTGAAGCTCATGGAATAGCATCCAATTGGATCAAAAATTGTGCAAAGGACAGCAAAAAGAGAAATGTGTTAAATGGTTGTTTTTCAGACTGGAGGATGGTAGACAGTGATTTTCCCCAAGGGTCAGTGTTAGGACCACAGTTTTTCTTTTGCTTTATATATAAGTGACATGGTTCTTGGAATACAGAGTAGAATTTCACAGTTTTCTGATGATACCAATCTTGGAGGAGTGGTAAACTGTGAGGATGTTACAAACTGTCTGCAACAGGATATAGATAGGCTAGCAGAATGGACAGAGAAGTGGCAGGTGGAATTTAATACAGAGGAGTGTGAGCTGATGCATTTTGTCAGAAGGAATAGGAAGGCAATATAGACTTAATGACACAGTTCTAAAGATTGTGCAGGAACAGAGGGACTTGTGGCTATAAATGCATTGATCTGTGAAGGTGGCAGGACATATTCGGAGAAAGTGTGGCAAAACATATCAGATCTTGGGCTTCATCATTAGAGGCAAAGATACAAAAGCAGGGAAATTATGCTGAAACTTTATAAAGATTTGGTTAGGCCCCAACGAGAGAACTATGTCCAGTTCTGGTCACCACACTCGGAAGGATGTGAAGGTCCCTGAGAGTGTGCGGAGGAGATTTACCAGAATGGTTCCACGGATGGGGGTTTAGTTACAAAGTGAGTTTGGAGAAGATGGAGTTGTTCTCCCTGGAGTAAAGGAGTTTGAGAGAGATTTGATAGAGGTGTACAAGATTATGATAGGCTAAGATAAGATAGACAAGGAAAAACTGTTCCCATTAACTGATGAAACACGGACCAGGGGACACAGATGGAAGCTTTTGGGTAAGAGATGTAGGGGAATATGAGGAAGAACTTTTTTACACAGTGGATGTTAATGAGCTGGAACTCACTGCCCATGAGGGTTGTGGAAGCCGAGACAATCAATGATTTCAAAAGGAAACTGAATGAAATTAACTTACAGGTATATGAGGAATGAGCTGGGAGTGGCACTGACTGGATTACTCCAGCGAGAGAAGGCCTCCTTTTGTGTTGTGCATGACTCTACGACTCCATTGATTTCTACGAGTCTATGCTGTATGTGTCTACTGCTCCTGCCTGGAAAGATCCAGATATATAGACTTTCAATGAAACTGACAGCTCCGTCTTCACCCTGGAGTGAGTCTACAGGTCGTGTTACAGGAGGTGACACAGCTCTGCGACCACCTCCTTATTGAATCAGAGTCACCTCACACACTGCTCTTGGGTTAATTGTAGGTAGGAAAAGAGCTCTTGGAAAACCCGGGGTGGGTAGGGAAGAGTCCCTCCTCCATCTTTACAGAGCTTCCGTTCTCTGCAGTCTCTGCTCCATTTGTGGGTCATGTTACAGATCCAGAGACACTGTAACTACAGTCCCCATACCTCGTACAGAGTTGAGTCACCAAATCCTCTGTCCTCCCTGAATGTCTGCAGCAGCTCACAACGCAACCTCCAGAAACCCATCCACAACACCTGCACTGACTTTACAATAGCAGAAGTAAGTCAAAAGCCCCTCACCTGTAGGTCGGATGCCTGGTCCTTTTAAATAACACTAGAGGGGATTCATTGTGATGCTAAATGTATATTCAGCTGACAGTGACTAACACAAGCAGTCAGTGGTCATGCCGAGACCTGATTTCAAAGACGTACTCAAAGCTGTCTGGTTGGGACATTGAAGTCACATTCAAAAATATCCTCACATGAGTATCACAAACATGGTATGACTCGCTGGAGCCCTGTCCAGCATGAGGCACTGGGCTGACCACTCAAGAGCCCTGTCCAGCATGGGGCACTGTGCTGACCATACTAGAGCCCTGTCCAGCATGGGGCATTGTGCTGACCACTCAAGAGCCCTGTCCAGCATGGGGCACTGTGCTGACCATACTAGAGCCCTGTCCAGCATGGGGCATTGTGCTGACCACTCTAGAGCCATGTCCAGCATGGGGCACTGTGCTGACCACAATAGAGCCCTGTCCAGCATGAGGCACTGGGCTGACCATACTGGAGCCCTGTACAGCATGGGGGACAGTGCTGACCATACTAGAGCCCTGTCCAGCATGGGGCACTGTGCTGACCATACTAGAGCCCTGTCCAGCATGAGGCACTGTGCTGACCATACTAGAGCTCTGTCCAGCATGGGGCATTGTGCTGACCACACTAGAGCCCTGTGCAGCATGGGGCATTGTGCTGACCACACTAGAACTCGGTCCAGCATGGGGCATTGTGCTGACCACACTAGAGCCCTGTGCAGCATGGGGCATTGTGCTGACCACACTAGAGCCCTGTCCAGCATGGGGCATTGTGCTGATAATACTAGAGCCCTGTCCAGCATGGGGCACTGGGCTGACCACTCTAGAGCCCTGTCCAGCATGGGGCATTGTGCTCACCACACTAGAGCCCTGTCCAGCATGAGGCACTGGGCTGACCATACTAGAGCCCTGTCCAGCATGAGGCACTGGGCTGACCACACAAGAGCCCTGTCCAGCATGGGGCATTGTGCTGACCACTCTAGAGCCCTGTCCAGCATGGGGCATTGTGCTCACCACACAAGACCCCTGTCCAGCATGAGGCACTGGGCTGACCATACTAGAGCCCTGTCCAGCATGAGGCACTGGGCTGACCACACAACAGCCCTGTCCAGCATGGGGCACTGTGCTGACCATACTAGAGCCCTGTCCAGCATGGGGCTCTGTGCTGATAATACTAGAGCCCTGTCCAGCATGAGGCACTGGGCTGACCACACGAGAGCCCTGTCCAGCATGGGGCACTGTGCTGACCATACTAGAGCCCTGTCCAGCATGGGGCACTGTGCTGACCATACTAGAGCCCTGTCCAGCATGGGGCACTGTGCTGACCATACTAGAGCCCTGTCCAGCATGGGGCACTGTGCTGACCACACTAGAGCACTGTCCAGCATGGGGCACTGTGCTGACCATACGAGAGCCCTGTCCAGCATGGGGCACTGTGCTGACCATACTAGAGCCCTGTCCAGCATGGGGCACTGTGCGGACCATACTAGAGCCCTGTCCAGCATGGGGCATTGTGCTGACCACACTAGAGCCCTGTCCAGCATGGGGCACTGTGCTGACCATACTAGAGCCCTGTCCAGCATGGGGCACTGTGCTGACCACACTAGAGCCCTGTCCAGCATGGGGCACTGTGCTGACCATACTAGAGCCCTGTCCAGCATGGGGCATTGTGCTGGTAATACTAGAGCCCTGTCCAGCATGGGGCATTGTGCTGACCATACTAGAGCCCTGTCCAGCATGGGGCATTGTGCTAACCATACTAGAGCCCTGTCCAGCATGGGGCACTGTGCTGACCATACTAGAGCCCTGTCCAGCATGGGGCATTGTGCTGACCATACTAGAGCCCAGTCCAGAATGGGGCATTGTGCTGACCACACTAGAGTCCTGTCCAGAATGGGGCACTGTGCTGACCACACAAGAGCCCTGTCCAGCATGAGGCACTGTGCTGACCATACTGGAGCCCTGTCCAGCATGGGGCACTGTGCTGACCATACTACAGTTGTGTCCAGCATGGGGCACTGTGCTGACCACTCTGGAGCCCTGTCCAGCATGGGGCATTGTGCTGATAATACTAGAGCCCTGTCCAGCATGGGGCATTGTGCTGACCATACTAGAGCTCTGTCCAGCATGGAGCATTGTGCTGACCACTCTAGAGCCCTGTCCAGCATGGGGCATTGTGCTGACCATACTAGAGCCCTGTCCAGCATGGGGCATTGTGCTGACCATACTAGAGCCTTGTCCGGCATTGGGCACTGTGCTGACCACACTAGAGCCCTGACCAGCATGAGGCACTGTGCTGATCATACTAGAGCCCTGTCCAGCATGGGGCATTGTGCTGACCATACTGGAGCACTGTCCAGCATGGGGCATTGTGCTGACCATACTAGAGCCCTGTCCAGCATGGGGCATTGTGCTGACCACACTAGCGCCCTGTCCAGCATGGGGCACTGTGCTGACCATACTAGAGCACTGTCCAGCATGGGGCATTGTGCTGACCATACTACAGCCCTGTCCAGCATGGGGCATTGTGCTGACCATACTAGAGCCCTGTCCAGCATGAGGCACTGTGCTGACCATACTGGAGCACTGTCCAGCATGGGGCACTGTGCTGACCATACTAGAGCCCTGTCCACCATGGGGCACTGTGCTGACCATACTAGAGCCCTGTCCAGCATGGGGCATTGTGCTGACCATACTAGAGCCCTGTCCAGCATGGGGCATTGTGCTGACCATACTAGAGCCCTGTCCAGCATAGGGCATTGTGCTGACCATACTAGAGCCCTGTCCAGCATGGGGCATTGTGCTGACCATACGAGAGCCGTATCCAGCATGGGGCATTGTGCTAACCACACTAGAGCCCTGTCCAGCATAGGGCACTATTCTGACCACTCTAGAGCCCTGTCCAGCATGGGGCACTTTACTGACCATACTAGAGCCCTGTCCAGCATGGGGCATTGTGCTGACCATACTGGAGCCCTGTCCAGCATGAGGCACTGTGCTGACCATACTAGAGCTCTGTCCAGCATGGGGCATTGTGCTGACCATACGAGAGCCCTGTCCAGCATGGGGCATTGTGCTGACCATACGAGAGCCCTGTCCAGCATGGGGCATTGTGCTAACCACTCTGGAGCCCTGTCCAGCATGAGGCACTGTGCTGACCATACTAGAGCTCTGTCCAGCATGGGGCATTGTGCTGACCATACGAGAGCCCTGTCCAGCATGGGGCATTGTGCTGACCATACGAGAGCCCTGTCCAGCATGGGGCATTGTGCTGACCACTCTAGAGCCCTGTCCAGCATGAGGCACTGTGCTGACCATACTAGAGCCGTGTCCAGCATGAGGCACTGTGCTGATCATACTAGAGCCGTGTCCAGCATGGGGCACTGTGCTGATCATATTAGAGCCCTGTCCAGCATGGGGCATTGTGCTGACCATACTAGAGCCCTGTCCAGCATGGGGCATTGTGCTGACCATACTAGAGCCCTGTCCAGCATGGGGCATTGTGCTGACAATACTAGAGCCCTGTCCAGCATGGGGCATTGTGCTGACCATACTAGAGCCCTGTCCAGCATGGGGCATTGTGCTGACCATACTAGAGCCCTGTCCAGCATGGGGCATTGTGCTGACCATACTAGAGCCCTGTCCAGCATGGGGCATTGTGCTGACCATACTAGAGCCCTGTCCAGCATGGGGCATTGTGCTGACCATACTAGAGCCCTGTCCAGCATGGGGCATTGTGCTGACCATACTAGAGCCCTGTCCAGCATGAGGCACTGTGCTGACCATACTAGAGCCCTGTCCAGCATGGGGCATTGTGCTGACCATACGAGAGCCGTATCCAGCATGGGGCATTGTGCTGACCATACTAGAGCCCTGTCCGGCATGCGGCATTGTGCTGACCATACTAGAGCTCTGTCCAGCATGGGGCATTGTGCTGACCATACGAGAGCCCTGTCCAGCATGGGGCATTGTGCTGACCATACGAGAGCCCTGTCCAGCATGGGGCATTGTGCTGACCACTCTAGAGCCCTGTCCAGCATGAGGCACTGTGCTGACCATACTAGAGCCGTGTCCAGCATGAGGCACTGTGCTGATCATACTAGAGCCGTGTCCAGCATGGGGCACTGTGCTGATCATATTAGAGCCCTGTCCAGCATGGGGCATTGTGCTGACCCTACTAGAGCCCTGTCCAGCATGGGGCATTGTGCTGACCATACTAGAGCCCTGTCCAGCATGGGGCATTGTGCTGACCATACTAGAGCCCTGTCCAGCATGGGGCATTGTGCTGACCATACTAGAGCCCTGTCCAGCATGGGGCATTGTGCTGACCATACTAGAGCCCTGTCCAGCATGGGGCATTGTGCTGACCATACTAGAGCCCTGTCCAGCATGGGGCATTGTGCTGACCATACTAGAGCCCTGTCCAGCATGGGGCACTGTGCTGACCATACTAGAGCCCTGTCCAGCATGGGGCATTGTGCTGACCATACTAGAGCCCTGTCCAGCATGAGGCACTGTGCTGACCATACTAGAGCCCTGTCCAGCATGGGGCATTGTGCTGACCATACGAGAGCCGTATCCAGCATGGGGCATTGTGCTGACCATACTAGAGCCCTGTCCGGCATGCGGCATTGTGCTGACCATACTAGAGCTCTGTCCACCATTGGGCACTGTGCTGACCACACAAGTGTACTGCCCACCATGGGACACTGTGCTGACCACACTAGAAGTGGCCGGCTGTGTGGTTCGCATCATTTTATGGGTCTCATCTTCTGCGCCCTCAGCACCAGTGGGTCTGTAGAGTTGAAAATCGTGGCTAGGAACAGATACAGAGAGAAAGAAATTCACTTTAAAAAGAGAATTGAGAAAAGATTGAAGGCATATTATTTGCAGAAATATGGGAAATGCACAGGGGAATGGGACTAATGGAGTTTTGAGGCCATGGAGGGATACAGACTCAAGAATGAGAATATTAAAATTAAGATGCTGCCAAACCGAGAGCCATTGTAGATCAGTGAGCACAGGGGTAATGGGTGATCGGGATTTGGTGTGAGTTAGGATACAGGCAGCAGAGTTCTGGATGGGCTGTGGTTTATGGAGGTTTATAACTGGGAGGGTGACCAGGAGAGATTCGGAATCGTCAAGTGTGGATTTAACAAAGGCACATATGAGGGTTTATGCAGCAGATGGGCTGAGGCAGAAGTGGAGACGGGTGATATTACTCAGGTGGTAGTAGACAGGGTTGGTGATGGAGAGAATTTGGAGATGAACTCAAGTAAGGTAAAAATAGAACACAGAGGTTGTAAACTGTCTGGTTCAGCCTCAGGATCGGGTATGTGGTTCACAGATAGGGGATGGAATTTGTGATGGAGACCAATGGACCAATGACACTGTCTTCTCTCTTCCCACAATTTACGTTCCAGAACAGTATTTCAGTAAACAGGGTTTACAGATCTCCTAGCTGGAAATAGAGACAGTATCAGCAGCAAAGAGGAGAGAGTAAATTACAAGAACTGAAATACTGTTCGCAGTGGTTTATACAGCTGATTTCTGGAGACAGAGATTCAGCAGAAATAACAACAGCAGCAAGGAGGGTGGAGTAAATTACAGGAGCAGTAATGCAGTTAAACATGGTTAATCAAGGTAATTACTGGAGATATTCACCGGGATTAACAACAGCAGCAAGGAGGGTAGAGTAAATTACAGGAACAGTAATACAGTTAAACATGGTTTAAGGAATAAATACCTGGAAACAGATACTAACCAGGGACACCAACAAGACCGAGGATGGGATAATAAATGTATTGAGCAATCCGAAGTGCGAGGTAGATGCGAAAGTCTAATGAGAACCGATCATAATGTGTAGAAAGATCGTGAAGATCCGAGGATAAACTCTTGCTCATTGTTGTAACATTCCAATCTATTGTTCTCAGATTCTGACCCATTGTTCTCAGATTCTGACCCATTGTTATCAGATTCTGACCCATTGTTCTCAGATTCTGACCCATTGTTCTCAGACTCTGACCCATTGTTCTCAGATTCTGACCCATTGTTCTCAGATTCTGACCCATTGTTCTCAGATTCTGACCCATTGTTCTCAGACTCTGATCTATCCTCTCCCTCTCTCTGGAGCCGCTGATCCCTGTGAGTGCCTGGCGTGATGCTCCCGCTGACAGTATGGGATAACACATCGAAAGGAGTCCCATATTAATAGAAGAGGGAAACCCTCCTGTGACACAATTCGGTCCATGGAGACTGACATTAATTACAGTCACTGAACAAACAGTTTCAGTTAACACCTTTCAATCCAACACCTTTTTGAACCACAATAAACTGGAACTCTTACCCAGTCTGAATGGATGTATAGGGGTTTCTGAGGGAAGGAATAGTGGAAATAGCAGAGGCACTGGCCAGAATCTTCCAATCCTCCTTGGATATGGGTGTGATGACAGAGGATTGGAGGATTGTAAATCTTACATCCTGTTTAAAAAAGGAGATATGCGATAAATGCTGCAATTACTGACTAGTTAGACTAGTGTCACGACTGGGGACATTTGTAGACGTGACAACCCAAGAGAAAAATACTTGTTGCTTGTAAAAACATTGGATAGTAAATGGTTAGCAACCTGGATATGCTAAAGACTATTGATGTCTGGCAAACAACAACAAAAACAACAATTTATATTTAGATATTGCCTTTAATGTTATAAAAAATCCCAAGGTGCTTCACAGGAGCATTATGAAGCAAAGTGCGAACTGAGATACAACAGGAGATATTAGGTCAAAGGACCAACAGCTTAGCCAAAGAGGAAGGTTTCAAGGAATGTCTTAAAGGAGGAAAGTGAGATGGAGAGGTGCAGAGGCGGAGATGTGGAGGGAGGATACTGCAGCTTGTGCCCCGGCAGCTGAAGGCACGGTCGCCAGTGGTGCAGTGATTAAAATAACGGATGTAAAAGAGACCGGAATTAGAGGAGCACAGATGTCTCGATGGGTTCTGGAGCTGGAGGAGATTACAGAGATAGGGAGGGGCGAGGCCATTGAGAGATATGACAACAAGGATGAGAATTTTAAAATCAAGATATTGCTTGACTGGGAGCCAATGTCGGTCAGTGTCATATAAACGGGACTTGGTGTGAGCTAAGACATGGGCAGCAGAGTTTTGGATGACCTCAAGTTTACAGAGAGTAGATGTGGGTGATCAGCCAGGAGTGAGTTGGAACAGTCACATCGAGAGGTGACAAAGGCATGAATGAGGTTTCAGCAGCAGACGGGCTGAGACAGGCATCAAGTCAGGCGATGTTACTGAGGTGGAAATAGGCGGTTGTAATGATATCCTGAAAATGAGGTTAAAGCTCATTTTGTGGTGAAATGTGACACCAAGGTTGTAAACATATTGTCTGAATCTCAGACTGTCACCAGGAAGAGGGATGGAATCAATAGCAAGGGAACAGATTTGGAGTGGGGAGTGAAAACAATGGCTTCAGTCTTCCCAATATTTAATTGGAGGAAATTTCTGCTCATCCAGTACTGGGTGTCGGATAATCAGTCTGATAATTTAACAACAGTGGAGGAGTGGAGAGAGGTGGTGCTGAGGTGAACTTGATGGTGTTCTTTGATAAAACAATGGAGAGGGTTGATGAGGGTGGTGTGATTGAAGTTATATATATGGACTTTCAAAAGATGTTCGATCAAATGACATTCAATAGACAGGTTAGGAAAACTGAACCCTATGCATTAAAGGGACAGTGACAGTGTGGATATAACATTGGCTAAGGAACAGTAAACAGAGAGAAGTGGTGAAAGGTTGTTGGTCGGACTCAATGGGAGTATACAGTGGTGTTCCCCTGGGCTCAATATTAGGACCACTTCTCTTTTTGCTCTTGGAAACCCAGGGTGGGTAGGGCAGAGACCTTTCCTCCTCTTTTTTTCCAGAGCTTTCCCTCTCTCTGCAGCCTCTGCTCCATTTGTTGATCATGTTACAGACCCAGAGACACTGTAACTACAGTCCCCATTCATCGTACAGAGTTGGGTCACCAAGTCCTCTCTCCTCCCTGAATGTCTGCAGCAGCTCACAGCACAACCTCCAGAAAACCATCCACAGCACCTCCACTAACTTTATAATAACAGAAGTAAGTCAAAAGCCCCTCACCTGTAAGTTGGACGCCTGGTCCTTTTAAATAACACGAGAGGGGGTTCCTCGTGCTGCTGAATGTATGTTCAGCTGAGAGTGACTAATACAGGCGGTCAGTCGACATGCAAGGACCAAGTTTCAAAGACGTACATCAAAGTTGCTGAAATGGCTGATCGACATCATATTCAGACCCCTCCTCACACTACAGACACACACACGTTACACCGACACCAGCACCCCGGCCAGCCTGGGTGTCCTGTACAATGTGCTGGATGTGACTGGCAGTGCAGCTCACACCATTTTATGGATCCAAGCTTCCAAAGCATGAGTGGAGCAGGAGAGATGAAATGTGTGGTCAGGAAGACCACACTGTGGCTGTCTGGATACAAAATTGTCTGGCCCATTGAAGACAGAGGGTGTTAGTAGATGGAAAGTATTCAGCATGGAGCTCGGTGACCAGTGGTGTTCTGCAGGGATCTGTTCTGGGACCTCTGCTCTTTGTGATTTTTATAAATGACTTGGATGAGGAAGTGGAAGGCTGGGTTAACAAGTTTGCCGATGACACGAAGGTTGCTGGAGTTGTGGATAGTGTGGAAGGCTGTTGTAGGTTGCAACTGGAAATTGACAGGATGCAGAGCTGGGCTGAGAAGTGGCAGATGGAGTTCAACCTGGAAAAGTGTGAAGTGATTCATTTTGGGAGGTCGAATTTGAATGCAGAATACAGGCTTAAAGACAGGGTTTTTGGTAGTGTGGAGGAACAGAGGGATCTTGGGGTCCACGTCCATAGATCGCTCAAAGTTGCCACCCAAGTTGAAAGGGTTGTTAAGAAGGCGAATGGTGTGTTGGCTTTCATTAACAGGGGGATTGAGTTTAAGAGCCATGAGGTTATGCTGCAGCTCTATAAGGCCCTGGTTCGACCACACTTGGAATATTGTGTTCAGTTCTGGTCGCCTCATTATAGGAAGGATGTGGAAGCTTTAGAGAGGGTGAAGAGGAGATTTACCAGGATGCTGCCTGGACTGGAGAAAGGTTGAGGGAGCTAGGGCTTTTCTCATTGGAGCGAAGAAGGATGAGAGGTGACTTGATAGAGGGGTACAAGATAATGAGAGGCATAGATAGAGTGGATAGCCAGAGACTTTTTCCCAGGGTGGAAAGGGCTATCACCAGTGGGCATAATTTTAAGGTGATTGGAGGAAGGTTTCAGGGAGATGTCAGAGGTAGGTTCTTTACACAGAGAGTGGTGGGTGCGTGGAATGCGCTGCCAGTGGTGGTAGTAGAAGCAGATACATTAGGGACATTTAAGCGACTCTTGGATAGGTACATGGATGATAGGAGAATGAAGGGTAGGTAGTTAGTTTGATCTTAGAGTAGGTTAAAGGTTCGGCACAACATCGTGGGCCGAAGGGCCTGTTCTGTGCTGTACTGTTCTATGCTCTATGTTCTATGTTATATGAAGAGTGACAGAGGGAAAGAAAGTCACTTTTAAGCGGGAATTGGAAAAAAGATTTTTAAGAGGAACAAGTTTCAGGAACATTGGAAATGAACAGGGGATTGGGATAATCAGAGGGGTGAGGACATGGAGGGATTTGATCACATGAGTGAGAATATTAAAATTGAGGTGTTACTGAACCAAGAGAGAATGTAGGTCAGTGAGCACGGGGATATTGGGTGAACAGGATTTGGTGCAAATTAGAAGATGGCAGCAGAGTTTTGGATGACCACAGGTTACAGAGAGTGGGATGTGGGAGGCCAGCCAGGAGTGTGTTGGAATAGTCAAGTCTCGAGATAAAAAAGGCATGGATGAGGTTTTTAGCAGCAGATGAATTGAGCTCTCTCTCTCTCGTTCTTTCTCTCTCTGTCGGCCTCATTTGCTCTGTCCCTCACTCAGAATCTTATACGTTTCAATCAAGTCGCCTCTTACTCTTCTAAAATCCAGTTGACATAAGCCTAGCCTGTCCAGCCTTTCCTCATTAGAGAACACCCCCATTCCAGGCATTAGTCTAGTAAACCATCTCTGAACTGCTTCGAATGCATTTCCACCTGTCCTTAAATGAGGAGATCAATACTGTACACAGTACAATACTGTACTCAGTCTATCTATCCCTTTGTGGTTCACTTGTGTCCACGTCACAACATACTGTCTGACCGACGTTTCTGTCATCAGCAAATTTAGCAAACATACCTTTGGCCCCTTCATCCAAGTGATTTATATAAATTGTAAAGAGCTAAGGCACCCGCACTGATCTCTGTGACACACCACTCGTTACATCTTGCCAAACAGAAAATGATCCATTTAAGCCTACTCTCTGTTTCCTGTTAGCTAGCCAATCTTCTATCCATGCCAATAGGTTGCCCCCTACACCATGAGCTTTTATATTCCGCAATGAACTTTGATGTGGCACATTATGAAATCCCTTCTGGAAATCTAAGTACAGTACATCCACCAGTTCCCCTTTATCCACAGCACCTGTTACTTCTTCAAAGAACTTCAATAAATTGGTTGAACATGGTTTCCGTTTCACAAAAGCATGTTGACTCTGCCTGATCACCTTGAATTATTCTGTGTGTCCTGCTATAACGTCTTTCATAATAGCTTCTTACATTTGATCCATAGCCAGAAAGCCTTTCTCACCTGCCACAGGCCGTATGTCCACTATGTCTATTCTGATTTTGTGCTGTATTTGAACTGTTACTCCTCAACAAACTGCTTGTGACCCTTCGACCTCCTTTTGGTTAATCTGTGACCCTGGATCAGATCTTACAGTGGTGTAGGAGAGGGAACACAGCTCATGTCAAAGTCCTGCCTCCCTTTTATATGATCCTGCATAATGGACAGGGACTACTGGGCAGTAATGTGCTCAAAGGTTATCAGCAGTAATTGATTATCTCTATATTTGTATATTGTAGAACATTAAAACATGCCCCTACTCGGGTGTCCAGTGTAACCTCAATATTCATGATTAAAATATCAGAGGAGTGGGAACCAGACACCTCTGATCACCCTGAGGTACAGGCGATTCTCGAGTCGGTGTCGAGTGTATCCACAACCCACAAAGATAACTGTGCAAACATGAGCAGACCCGAAGAAATTAACTGACCATTGCATGATCCATGAAGCAGTATTCTTACCGAGCTGAGATTACGTCATGCATTCCAGACACTATCATGTCATTGTTATACCAGGGTGTAGTTCACGAAGCCATGTTCCCTTCTAACTGCCCGATTTGACTGGTTGGAAAGCCGGATGGCAGCTGGTGACTGACTATTGACCACCACAAACTCAATTCAGTCAACCCTGCGTGAACCCGGTTGTCTGATAGACACCAACCCTACTCTCCCGGATTCTCAGTGGCAGGGCTGTCTTCTCCACCCTGGATATCTCTAATGGTTATTGGAGTATCCCAGTAAAACTAGAGAAACAAATTAAATTCACATTCACTTCTGAGGACCAGAGGTACTCCTGGACATGTCTGTCACAAGGGGTTCCACAATAACCCCACTATTTTCAACAAACGTGTAGCCGGGTCCCTTCTGAGCTTTTCACAGTCTTCCTGCTCGCTGCAATATGTCGATGATCTTCTCATCACCGTGTCCACACATTTAACCCTTTTACAGGAACTACTGCAGTGACTTTGGGAGCTGGACTAAAAGACCATCCACGTAAGGCCCAACTGGTGCAAGACCGTGTCACCTTTCTACGTGCCCAGGTCAGATCATGCTGCATCAGCCCAGACCAGCATCAGGCCGAGACCATCCAGTATCTACCCCTGTTCACCTCAAAGACCTGCCCTGTGTCATATCCTCAGGCTGGTGGGGTATCAGTGGACCCTCATCCAGTATCTACCCCTGTCCACCTCAAAGTCCTGCCCTGTGTCCTATCCTCAGGCTGGTGGGGTATCAGTGGACCCTCATCCAGTATCTACCCCTGTTCACCTCAAAGACTGCCCTGTGTCCTATCCTCAGGCTGCTGGGGTATCAGTGGACCCTCATCCAGGGTCTACCCCTGTTCACCTCAAAGTCCTGCCCTGTGTCCTATCCTCAGGCTGGTGGGGTATCAGTGGACCCTCATCCAGTATCTACCCCTGTTCACCTCAAAGACCTGCCCTGTGTCCTATCCTCAGGCTGGTGGGGTATCAGTGGACCCTCATCCAGTGTCTACCCCTGTTCACCTCAAAGTCCTGCCCTGTGTCCTATCCTCAGGCTGCTGGGGTTTCAGTGGACCCTCATCCAGTATCTACCCCTGTTCACCTCAAAGTCCTGCCCTGTGCCCTATCCTCAGGCTGGTGGGGTATCAGTGGACCCTCATCCAGTATCTACCCCTGTCCACCTCAAAGACTACCCTGTGTCCTATCCTCAGGCTGGTGGTGTATCAGTGGACCCTCATCCAGTATCTACCCCTGTCCACCTCAAAGACTGCCCTGTGTCCTATCCTCAGGCTGGTGGGGTATCAGTGGACCCTCATCCAGTATCTACCCCTGTCCACCTCAAAGTCCTGCCCTGTGTCCTATCCTCAGGCTGGTGGGGTATCAGTGGACCCTCATCCAGTATCTACCCCTGTTCACCTCAAAGTCCTGCCCTGTGTCCTATCCTCAGGCTGGTGGGGTATCAGTGGACCCTCATCCAGTATCTACCCCTGTCCACCTCAAAGTCCTGCCCTGTGTCCTATCCTCAGGCTGGTGGGGTATCAGTGGACCCTCATCCAGTATCTACCCCTGTTCACCTCAAAGTCCTGCCCTGTGTCCTATCCTCAGGCTGCTGGGGTATCAGTGGACCCTCATCCAGTGTCTACCCCTGTTCACCTCAAAGTCCTGCCCTGTGTCCTATCCTCAGGCTGCTGGGGTATCAGTGGACCCTCATCCAGTATCTACCCCTGTTCACCTCAAAGTCCTGCCCTGTGTCCTATCCTCAGGCTGGTGGTGTATCAGTGGACCCTCATCCAGTATCTACCCCTGTTCACCTCAAAGTCCTGCCCTGTGTCCTATCCTCAGGCTGCTGGGGTATCAGTGGACCCTCATCCAGTGTCTACCCCTGTTCACCTCAAAGTCCTGCCCTGTGTCCTATCCTCAGGCTGCTGGGGTATCAGTGGACCCTCATCCAGTATCTACCCCTGTCCACCTCAAAGACTACCCTGTGTCCTATCCTCAGGCTGGTGGTGTATCAGTGGACCCTCATCCAGTATCTACCCCTGTCCACCTCAAAGTCCTGCCCTGTGTCCTATCCTCAGGCTGGTGGGGTATCAGTGGACCCTCATCCAGTATCTACCCCTGTTCACCTCAAAGTCCTGCCCTTTGTCCTATCCTCAGGCTGGTGGGGTATCAGTGGACCCTCATCCAGTATCTACCCCTGTCCACCTCAAAGACTACCCTGTGTCCTATCCTCAGGCTGGTGGGGTATCAGTGGACCCTCATCCAGTATCTACCCCTGTCCACCTCAAAGACTACCCTGTGCCCTATCCTCAGGCTGGTGGGGTATCAGTGGACCCTCATCCAGTATCTACCCCTGTTCACCTCAAAGTCCTGCCCTGTGTCCTATCCTCAGGCTGGTGGGGTATCAGTGGACCCTCATCCAGTATCTACCCCTGTCCATCTCAAAGTCCTGCCCTGTGTCCTATCCTCAGGCTGGTGGGGTATCAGTGGACCCTCATCCAGTATCTACCCCTGTCCATCTCAAAGTCTTGCCCTGTGTCCTATCCTCAGGCTGGTGGGGTATCAGTGGACCCTCATCCAGTGTCTACCCCTGTTCACCTCAAAGTCCTGCCCTGTGTCATATCCTCAGGCTGGTGGGGTATCAGTGGACCCTCATCCAGTGTCTACCCCTGTTCACCTCAAAGTCCTGCCCTGTGTCATATCCTCAGGCTGGTGGGGTATCAGTGGACCCTCATCCAGTGTCTACCCCTGTCCACCACAAAGTCCTGCCCTGTGTCCTATCCTCAGGCTGGTGGGGTATCAATGGACCCTCATCCAGTATCTACCCCTGTCCACCTCAAAGTCTTGCCCTGTGTCCTATCCTCAGGCTGGTGGGGTATCAGTGGACCCTCATCCAGTGTCTACCCCTGTTCACCTCAAAGTCCTGCCCTGTGTCATATCCTCAGGCTGGTGGGGTATCAGTGGACCCTCATCCAGTATCTACCCCTGTCCACCTCAAAGTCCTGCCCTGTGTCCAATCCTCAGGCTGGTGGGGTATCAGTGGACCCTCATCCAGTGTCTACCCCTGTTCACCTCAAAGTCCTGCCCTGTGTCCTATCCTCAGGCTGCTGGGGTATCAGTGGACCCTCATCCAGTATCTACCCCTGTTCACCTCAAAGTCCTGCCCTGTGTCCTATCCTCAGGCTGGTGGGGTATCAGTGGACCCTCATCCAGTATCTACCCCTGTTCACCTCAAAGACTACCCTGTGTCCTATCCTCAGGCTGGTGGGGTATCAGTGGACCCTCATCCAGTATCTACCCCTGTCCACCTCAAAGACTACCCTGTGCCCTATCCTCAGGCTGGTGGGGTATCAGTGGACCCTCATCCCTCGATTTGCAGAGACTGTGACTCCTCTTTTTGAACTACCTAATGATGGTGATGACCAGATTTAACCCGGTTGGACTGAAGAGAGCACAGAAGCAGTAACACAATTGAAGAAATCTGTCGCCCAGGCAACGTGTCTTATCTCACCTAACCCTGACAAGACTTTCAACATGGAGGTGGTGGACACAGTGAAAAGCCTGACTGCTGTCCTATGTAGAGAAAACGAGGAGAAATTACTCCCCATTGTGAATGACTCCAGAATTGTCAGTGGGACTGAACTGATTTATTCTGTTTGTGAAGGACATTTGTTAACCACGTTCTGGGGCATCAAACATTTCACTTACATCACGGGGTTCTCCAGGGTGATACTGCCCATTCCATTATAAACTTTCCCAGTATAGGGCGGCACAGTGGTGCAGTGGTTAGCACCGCAGCCTCACAGCTCCAGTGACCCGGGTTCAATTCTGGGTATTGCCTGTGTGGAGTTTGCCAGTTCTCCTTGTGTTTGCGTGGGTTTCCTCCGGGTGCTCCGGTTTCTACCCACATGCCAAAGACTTGCAGGTTGATCAGTAAATTGGCCATTAGCAATTGCCTGTAGTATAGGTAGGTGGTAGGGAAACATAGGGACAGGTGGGGATGTGGTAGGAATATGGAATTAGTGTAGGATTAGTATAAACGGGTGGTTGATGGTCCGCACAGACTCGGTGGGCCGAAGGGCCTGTTTTAGTGCTATATCTCTGAACTAAACTAAAAGTAGTAATAGTATTCCCCTGTCAGAGAGTCGTAGAGTCATAGTCATTTCAGCACAGAATTAGGCCATTCTGCTCATCGAGTCCATGCCAGCTCTTTGTCGATAAATCCAGCCAGTCTCATTCCCCAGCTCTGACTCCATATTCCTGCAAGTTTATTTACATCAAGTGTTCATCCAATATACTTTTGAAATAATTCACCTTCTCTGCTTCCACCACCCTCGGAGGCAATGATTTCCAGGCCATTACCACTCGTTGTGTAAAAATGTTGTTCATCACATCCCCCTTAACTCTTGCCCTCAATCTTAACTCTAGTCATTGTACCATAAGCTAATGGGAACATCTTTTCCTGTCTACCTTATCCAAACAGGTCATCATCTTGTATACATGTATCAAATCTCCCCTCAATCTCCTTTACTCCAAGGAAGACAATCCCAGCTTTTACAGACTATATTGTACTGAAAATCCTCCATCTCTGGAACCATTAAAGTAAACCTCCTCTACACCCTGTCAATGACCCTCACATCCTTCCTAAAGTGTGGTGAACAGAACTGGATGCAGTACTCCACTTGGGGCCTAACCAGAGCTTCATAAAGTTACAGCATAACTTTCCTTCTTCTGAACTCACCACCTCTATCTATGAAGCCCAAGATTCCATATGCTTTACTGACGACTCTCTCAATATATCCTGCCACCTTCAGGGATCTATGTGCATGAACCCCATGTCCCTTTGTCTCTGCACACTCTTTCGAACTTTACCATTAAGTGTATATTGCCTCTCCCTGTTAATTCTGATAAAATGCATCACTTGACACTTGTCTGTATTAAATTCCATTTGCCTCTCGTCTGCCCATTCTGCTAGCCTATCTCTGTCCTCTGACATCGATTGGTATCAACCTCAATGCCTGCCCCGCCTCCAAGTTTGGTATCACCTGCAAATTTTGAAATGTTTCTCTGTAAGCCATTATCCAAATCATTTATACATATCAGAATAAAACAGTGTTCCTCGCACTAACCCTTGGGGAACACAACTGTCTATTTTTCTCCAGTTTGAATACCAACTATTTACCGCAACTCACTGTTTTCTGTCATTAAGTCAGTTTTATATCCAAGCTGACACTGACCTTCCTTTTCCATCAGCATCAATTAACTGTCCAATTCTCACAAACAGATTGTGAAATAAAGTACAAATTCAGCTTAAAATTAAGTGAAATGCTAAATGTAAAATTAACAAATTGTTGGAAAGAGATCGACTCTTAGATCACTTAAAATTCAATCACTCGTTAACTTTACTGCATTTAGTACTCTGTCCAAGCAGGACTCCCTAAAACTGGACTCAGTGCAGCTTATTGCATTTAGGGTTTGGGGAGAGAATTCAAAAGCTTAGGGATGAGACCAGAACGTGCTGGAAATACTCAGCAGGTCTGGCAGCATCTGTGTAGAGAGAAACAGAGTTAATGTTTCCGGTCTCTGACCCTTCATCAGAACTGGTAAACGTTAGGAATGTAACAGTCTGTAATTTAATCTATCTCCTCTCTGTCCCATCACAGTCCTTCCTTCTTGTTCTTCTTCCCCCTTCCCCTCTTTCACTTGCTCAAAGAATGTTACATTTCTAACGTTTACCAGTTCTGATGAAGGGTCACAGATCTGATACATTAACGCTGTTTCTCTCTGCACATATGCTGCCAGACCTGCTGAGTATTTCCAGTGTTCAGCATCCGCAATATTTTGCTTTTATTTTAGTGTTTAATTCACTGACATTTATCTTCCAGGAATTACTCCCTGGAAGTTCTGCTCTCCTCTTCCAGAGCGTAGGGCCTCGGCAGCTGAAGGCAGGACCACCAATGGTAGAGCAATTAAACTCGTAGATGCTCAAGAGGCCAGAAATAGATGAGTGCAGATATCTCGGAGGGTTGTCGGGCTGGAGGAGATTACAGAGATAAGGAGGAGTGAGATAATGAAGGATTTGAAAAGAAGGCTGAGAGTTTTAAAATTGAGGTGTTGCTGACCAGGAGCCAATGTAGGTCAGTGAGTCCAGGGGGTAATGGGTGAACAGGACTTGGTGTGAGTTAGGACATGGGCAGCAGTGCATTGGATCACCTCAGTGTTATGGAGGGTAGAATGTGGGAGACCAGCCAGGAGTGTGTTGGACTAGTCGAGTCTACAGGTAACACAGGCAAGGGGGAGTGTTTCATCAGCAGAAGAGCTGAGAGAGGGGCAAAGTTGGGTGATGATACGGAAGTGTAAGTAGGCTGTTTTAGTAATATTTAGCAGGAATCTCGTCGCAGCGTCAACTATGAAACCAGGTTGTGAACAGTTTGCTTTAGTTTCAGACAGTTGCCAAGGAGAGAGATCCAGTCTGTAGCTAGGAAACTTTTGACGTGGGGTTTGAAAACAACGGCAGCAGTCTTCCTAATATTTAATTGGCATGGCAGATGTGTGAGGAGATACATTGTCAGAAGATTTGATATATATTATCCGTTCATGGGATGTGGGTGTCGTTGACTAGGCCAGCATTTATTGCCCATCCATAATTGCCCTTGAGAAGGTGATGGTGAGCTGCATGCAAAGAACAAAGAACAAAGAAAATTACAGCACAGGAACAGGCCCTTCGGCCCTCCAAGCCTACGCCGATCCAGATCCTCTCTCTAAACATGTCGCCTATTTTCTAAGGGTCTGTATCTCTTTACTTCCTGCCCATTCATGTATCTGTCTAGATACATCTGAAAAGACGCTATCGTGCCCGAGTCTACCACCTCCACTGGCAATGCGTTCCAGGCACCCACCACCCTCTGCATAAAGAACTTTCCACGCATATCCCCCCTAAACTTTCCCCTCTCACTTTGAACTCGTGTCCCCTTGTAATTGAATCCCCCACTCTGGGAAAAAGCTTCTTGCTATCCACCCTGTCTCTCCCTCTCATGATTTTGTACACCTCAATCAGGTCCCCCCTCAACCTCCGTCTTTCTAATGAAAATAATCCTAATCTACTCAACCTCTCTTCATAGCTAGCGCCCTCCATACCAGGCAACATCCTGGTGAACCTCCTCTGCACCCTCTCCAAAGCATCCACATCCTTTTGGTAATGTGGCGACCAGAACTGCACGCAGTATTCCAAATGTGGCCGAACCAAAGTCCTATACAACTGTAACATGACCTGCCAACCCTTGTACTCAATACCCCGTCCGATGAAGGAAAGCATGCCGTATGCCTTCTTGACCACTCTATTGACCTGCGTTGCCACCTTCAGGGAACAATGGACCTGAACACCCAAATCTCTCTGTACATCAATTTTCCCCAGGACTTTTCCATTTACTGTATAGTTCACTCTTGAATTGGATCTTCCAAAATGCATCACCTCGCATTTGCCCTGATTGAACTCCATCTGCCATTTATCTGCCCAACTCACCAGTCTATCTATATTCTGCTGTATTCTCTGACAGTCCCCTTCACTATCTGCTACTCCACCAATCTTAGTGTCGTCTGCAAACTTGCTAATCAGACCACCAATACTTTCCTCCAAATCATTTATGTATATCACAAACAACAGTGGTCCCAGCACGGATCCCTGTGGAACACCACTGGTCACACGTCTCCATTTTGAGAAACTCCCTTCCACTGCTACTCTGTCTCCTGTTGCCCAGCCAGCTCTTTATCCATCTAGCTAGTACACCTTGGACCCCATGCGACTTCACTTTCTCCATCAGCCTACCATGGGGAACCTTATCAAACGCCTTACTGAAGTCCATGTATATGACATCTACAGCCCTTCCCTCATCCATCAACTTTGTCACTTCCTCAAAGAATTCTATTAAGTTGGTAAGACATGACCTTCCCTGCACAAAACCATGTTGCCTATCACTGATAAGCCCATT
This sequence comes from Heterodontus francisci, assembly GCF_036365525.1. Classification (NCBI taxonomy): domain Eukaryota; kingdom Metazoa; phylum Chordata; class Chondrichthyes; order Heterodontiformes; family Heterodontidae; genus Heterodontus; species Heterodontus francisci. The sequence goes on from NW_027141021.1 coordinate 588,317, forward strand.
TTCTTCCGGATGAATGACCAGGGATAATACAAGCTGAATGGCACAACTTTAAAGCTATTGAGAGTAACAGAGAGACCTGAGGTGTTTGTATGCAATCTTTGAAAGTAGCTGGACAGGTTAACAAACAGTTCACAAAGCAAATAGATTACTCGGCTTGATTAATAGAGACACAGAGTAGACTGGCCAGGATATTGTGTTAACCCTATAGAAAAGACTAGTCCGGCTCCATCTGGAGTATTGTGTCCAATACTGGAAACCACACTTCAGGAAGTACATGAAACCTTGGAGAGGGGACAGAAGAGTTTTACTGGAACTCTTCCAGGGATGAGGGATTACAGTTATGTAGCTGGGATTGTTTTCCTTGGAGCAGGGACATTTACAAGGTGATCAGATAGGGATATTTAACATCATGAAGGGTTTATGTAAATTATATAATGTTTCGAATGTATGAGGGGCCATTAACCAGAGGACATAGATTTATGGTGATTGGAAAAAAGAAGCAGAGTTGACATGGGGATTATTGTAATGCAATTTTTGTTTCGGATTTGCAAATTATTGTATGATAGGCTGAAGGATACAGATTCAAAAGTAGGTTCAAAAAGTGATTTGGTTAGATATTAAGGGCAAAAGTTCAAGGATCTGGGAAAGATCCAGGGTGTGGAACTCACTGGAAACTCATCAAAAGAGCCAGCACAGACTTCATAGACCAAATGACCCCCTTCCATGCAATCCTATTATATGTTTCTATGACTTTTCCTGCCTGTACTTTTACAATTTTCCTATCGTTTCAAAAGGTGTTTGATAAAGTACTATATAACAGCCGTGTGACCCAATTAGAAACACATGGGATTAAAGGGCCAAAGTCAGCCGAGGCACAGTTTGTAGCTCTCTCCACTTTCAGTCACAAGCTTCCAGGATCAAGTGTCATGAAATGACTTTTTCACAAGAATCAAGGCTGACAGTGCAGCGACAGTACTGAGGGAGTATTGCGCTATCAGATGAGCAGTCTTTCGAATGAAACGTTAAACCAAGGCCCCATCTGCCCTCTCAGGTGGATGCTAATGATCCTGTGAGATTATTTAGCAGCAGATCAGGGGATTTATTCCCTGTGGCCTGGACAATATTTATCCATCAAGCAACATCATAAAAACAGATCTGGTCATGATCACATTGCTGCTTGTGGGATCTTGCTGTGCGAAAATTGGCTGCCCTTTTTCCGACAGTACAAGAGTGAGTCGGCATTATAAGTATACGTTGATTGTAAATCGCTTTGGAACATGCAGTAGTCATGAAAGGCGCTACATAAATGGAAGTCCTTTTTTTTCTTTTTCAATCCCAGCATGCAAGAAATTAGTTAGGTGACAGGTATCAGAGAGTGGGGAATAATGGCTGTTTTTCAGCTGGAGTGAAGTACACAGTGGGGTTCCCCAGGGTGACTGTTGGGATCCCTGGTGTTGCATGCTAATGCAGTGGGCTTGTGTACAGAGGGGGTAATGTCCAAGTTTTCAGATGGAAGGAAACTCAGAAATGTTAATAAACAGTGAGAAGGATAGTAACAGACTTCAGGAGGACAGAGACCGACTGATGAAATGGGCAGGAACATGGCAGATGGAATTTAACACATTGAAATGTGAAGTGAGACATTTGGGTAGGAAGTATGAGAAGAAAAAAATATAAAATAAATGATACCATTATAGAGTGAGTGCATGATTAGAGAGACCTAGGGTGTAAACACACAGATCTTAGTTAGTAGCATGCAGTGTCCTTGGTGTTAGAGAGAGACACAGAGTAATAAAACTCAGGAGGAAATGCTGATATTTATACATCATTGGTTAGGTCCCAGATGGAGAATTGTGTCCAATTCTGATCACCACACATTGGTAAGGATGTCAAGGACGTAGTGAAGGTACAGAGGTGAATTACGAGAATGGTACCAGGGATCTGGGAATATAGTTACGTGGATAGATTCGAAAAGCTGGGATTGTTCTCATTAGAGCAGTGATAGGTAAGGGGAGATTTGATATAAAATTCAAAATTATGAAGGGTTTTGATAAGGTAATCAATGTGAAACTGTTTCCAGTGTCAGAAACAGGGTTGGCACAGTGGTGCAGTGGTTAGCATTGCAGCCTCATATTATGGGTACTGCCTGTGTGGAGTTTGTGGGTTTCCTCCCTCAGCCAAAAGTCGTGCAGGTTGATAGGTAAATTGGCCATTATAAATTGCCCCTAGTATAGGTAGGTGGTAGGGGAATATAGGGACAGGTGAGGATGTGGTAGGAATAGGGGATTAGTGCAGGATTAGTGTAAATGGGTGGCTAATGGTCGGCACAGACTCGGTGGGCCGAAGGGCCTGATCGAGTGATGTATTTCTAAATCCAAAAATCTAAAGTTCAGTATTAAGAAGACACAGGCTGAAGTTAATTGACAAAAAACCAGAGGTGAAATGAGGAGAATTTTCTTCCACAGCGAGTTGTTGGGATCTGGAATTCACTGGCTGAAAACATGGTGGAAGCAGATTCAATAATATCATTCAAAAGGCAATTTAGCAAATACTTGAAAAGGAAAAGAAAAACAGGAGTCTGGGGAAAGAGGAGGAAAGAGGAACTAATTAGATGGCTCTTTCGAAGAGACAGCACTGACACAAAGGGCAGAATAGCCTTCTTCTGTGCTGCATCAATCTCTTATTTTATGAGCAAGAGAAAGTGAGTGAAGAGAGAGAGAAAGACAGAGTGTGAGAAAGTGTGAAAGAGAGAACAGCAAATAGAAATAGAGAGTACGTCGTGTTTTTGGGCAGAGGGATCATGATCTGCCCGTGCCCGTTCCTGTTGAGGCAGGTGACAAACACACTTCCTGCTGCCTCCTCATTTCCATGAATTCTACGTGCCACCCCGGGTTACCTGCGCTGCTGTCTGTCTGGATGCTTAACAGGGCCCTAAAGGTGTGTGAGGCTGACACATGTTTCAGCCAGGTTCAGCTTTTAAACGCAGTCTGTCCCTCTTAAAGAGGAGATGCACTGATTCACTGGAGGCTGCTGCTGCTCACTGTGAATTCTGCAATTGGAGACAAGGTAAATAGCACACTGCAACACAGGGTTCTGCGGTTCACGGATGTGGGGATGGATGTCTTAGTTACGAAGGGTGACAGGAGGAGAGAGGCTCTGTTTCCGTGTGGTGGGGTGGAGACTCTCAAGGAACGTCCTCCGAAGGGAATCGGTGAAGGTGGCCAGGGAGGTCAATGCAAGAATTCTCGCCACGAGAATCTGGCAGCAGAGCCAGAAGAAGTTTAATGAGCTCATACGGGTGGTCAATGTCATTGAATTAATCTCCAAATGGCATCTCCTCCCCCCAACATCACCAACTTCTCACACTGCTCAATGCACCACACCCCCATCATTCACCCATCAGCAGTCCCTAACACTCAGGACTCACACCTAACATTCACATTCTCCACCTCAGCCTCACACACCTTGTACTGATAGCAGCCTCACACCCACCTCTCACTGCCTCCAATTACCTACAGCTATTCAGCTATGGCAGGCACATCATCAAAACACAGTGTAAAACAATCATTAATATTCTGCCTTCTTTCTTGCAGGACAAGGTGACCCATAATCACAGGGAGCAGCAAGTGAACCGGCGAGTGACCAGGCATACCTTCATCCCCTGAGCCTGAGGGAGGAGATGATTCTTCACATCATGGGACCGGCTGTGACAGAGCCCGTGGCCTCCGGCATCACCAAGAGCATTCAGGATGATGCTATGTTCCTGTCTTATTTCCCTTCTTAACTCCCACCTCCCCCCGCATCCTGCTGTCTGGGATGATGTACAAGCTGGAGATGGTGGGATCATGGACCTCCTGCTTTCCAACCCACCCACAATCTCTCATCCCAATACGACCCTTCTGATTTTACACTTCCCAATGGTACCCCAAAACTGCCAGCTTCCCAGTCACAGCAGCTCCAGGAGACAGACAGAGAGCATCAGCACAGGACTGATGGTGAAGCCCCATCACTTAGTCTGATACTCACAGCCTCCAGCTCAAATACTTCCACTGTGTGTGCCTTAGAGGCTGGTATAGAGTCGGAATCTGCACATGCTGATTCATCGAACACGCACGAACTGCAGCCAGGGCAGGGGGAAAGGATTGTGCATGTGGCAGCTCCCAGACAGCGAGGTCACAAACGTGTTATAATACACAGGACTCAGATCAGAACATTACTGGGCTGCTGCCTATGTCGAGGTGGTACAGTTTGAATCGAAGCACTCAAGGCCCAGAGCTGCTCGAGGACGTCCTGCAAGGTCATCTGCAGTCTCCCCGAATGAAAGTCAGCAGTCTTCCACCAGCCATGCTGCAGTCACTAGGGAAACACTGGGGAGCACGAGGCAAGTCGAGGGAACGCACAAGACAGAGACTAAGGGAATATACAAGGGTGAATAGTTCCATTTTCCTTTTGTATAATTGGATGTGTTGTTGGATAAAGATGTTACTGAAAAGGTTTATGTTGGTGATTTTTATTACAGGATGGTGACCAAGGGGACACTGTGATGGGGCGTCTCAGATGGGTGAAATGGTGGAGAATGGGGGATCCATGGTGGGAAAGGGAAGTTGTCTTATGGGAAACAAAATCTGAGCAGGGACTCTCCGACAGCCTGTCTAGTTCGAAGGCGTCCAGGAAATATCCTCCCTGCGTCCTCCTCCTCCTCCTGAGGTGTCCTCCGGATTCCTGGTGCCAATGCCTGTGTCCTCATGATGGTGATGCTATGAAGGGTACAGCAGAACACCATGAACTTGGACACCTGCTCCAGTGTGTACTGGAGGGCTCTCCACGTGCGGTTCAGACATTGGAAGCATTGCTTCATCACACCGATGGTCTGTCCCAGCATGTTCCTGGTGACTCCATTGCTCACATTATACACATTAGATTAGAGATACAGCACTGAAACAGGCCCTTCGGCCCACCGAGTCTGTGCCGAACATCAACCACCCATTTATACTAATCCTACACTCATCCCATATTCCTACCAAACTTCCCCACCTGTCCCTATATTTCCCTACCACCTACCTATACTAGTGACAATTTATAATGGCCAATTTACCTATCAACCTGCAAGTCTTTTGGCTTGTGGGAGGAAACCGGAGCACCCGGAGGAAACCCGCGCAGACACAGGGAGAACTTGCAAACTCCACACAGGCAGTACCCGGAATCGAACCCGGGTCCCTGGAGCTGTGAGGCTGCGGTGCTAACCACTGCGCCACTGTGCCGCCCATATGTTAATTGTGGGAGGTTGTCTGGCGGTGGTAGGTAGTTTGGGGATGTAGAATCATGAGCTGTGTCTCGACGGTTTTTTTCTTTGCCTCCGAGGAGCCACATTCTGGTTCTGTATGGAAGCCCTAAGTGTTGAGAATGGCTGACTGCTTCAGAATGAAGGTATGGTGGCTGCTGACAGGGTAGTCAACATTCACCAACATGATGTACTGGGCATGCTCACACACCAACTGTACATTAATGGAGTGAGAGTTCTTTCAGTTCCTGTACCTCTCCCCATTGACATGGGGCCCCCGCAGAGACACCAACACCATCAGGATTCCCGCTATCCTGACAAAGCCACGGGATCTCTCATTCTGCTTCTCCCTGCTGAGCGAAAAAAACGATGACATAGATGGTCACCCTCACCTCCCAGAATTATCAATGGGAATGGACAACACACAGGCCTCGTAACTACTGGTCAGTTAGTTTAACATCAGTGGTGAGGAAGGTTTTAGAAACTAAATCAGCGGGAAAAAAATCAACACACACTAGGAGATGTTTGAGTTAATTAAGGGTTGTCCACACGGATTTTTAAAAAGCAGATCATGCTTTCATGAACTAATTGAATTTATTTTGATGAAGTAACAGAGCAGGTTGATGAAAAGAATGTGGTGGATGGTCTACGTGGATTTTAAGAAAGCGTTTGATGAAGTACCACACAAAAGGATGTGGAAGCTTTAGAGAGGGTGCAGAGGAGATTTACCAGGATGCTGCCTGGACTGGAGGGCATGTCTTACGAAGAAAGGTTGAGGGTGCTCGGTCTTTTCTCATTGGAACGAAGAAGGATGAGAGGTAACTTGACAGAGGGGTACAAGATGATGAGAGGCATAGATAGATTGGATAGCCAGAGACATTTTCCCAGGGCAGAAAGGGCTATCACCAGGGGGCATAATTTTAAGATGATTGGAGGAAGGTTTCAGGGAGATGTCAGAGGTAGGTTCTTTACACAGAGAGTGGTGGGTGCGTGGAACGCACTGCCAGCGGCGGTAGTAGAAGCAGATACATTAGGGACATTTAAGTGACTCTTGGATAGGTACATGGATGATAGTAGAATGAAGGGTGTGTAGGTAGTTTGATCGTAGAGTAGGTTAAAGGTTCGGCACTACATCGTGGGCCGAAGGGCCTGTACTGTGCTGTACTGTTCTATGTTCTATGTTCTAAAACGTTGGATAACAAAATTGAATGACATGGATTAGCATCCAATTGGATCAAATATTGATTGATGGAAAGAAAAGGGTGAGTCGTGTTAAATGGTAGTTTTTCAGACTGGAGGATGGTAGGCAGTGATGTTCCACAAGGGTCAGTGCTGGAACCACTTTTTTTTTGCTATATATAAATGACTTGGATCTTGGAATACAGAGCAGAATTTCAAGGCTTGCCAATGACACCAAACCTGGACGCGTGGCAAACACTGAGGATGACACAAACTGCCTGCAACAGGATATCGACAATCCAGCAGAATTAACAGAGAAATGGCAGGTGGAATTTAGTACAGAGGAGTGTGAGGTGATGCCTTTTGCCAGAAGGAATAGGAAGGCAATATAGACTTAATGACACAGTTCTGAACATTGTGCAGGAGCAGACGGATCTTGGATCCATATGCATTTATCATTGCAGGTGGCAGGACATATTAGGAGAGTGTTTAGCAAAACATATCAGATCTTGGAGGCAAGGATACAAAAGCAGGGAAACATAGAAACATAGAAAATAGGAGCAGAAGTAGGCCATTCGTTCCTTCGAGCCTGCTGCGGCATTTGTTATGATCATCGCTGATCATCCAACTCAGGAATCTTTTCCCGTCATATCCTTTGATCCCTTTAGAACCAAGAGCTATATCTAACTCCTTCTTAAAAACATACAATGTTTTGGCCTCGACTGCTCCCTGTGGTAGCGAATTCCACAGGCTCACCACTCTCTGGGTGAAGAAATTTCTCCTCATTTCAGTCCTGAAAGGTTTACCCCTTATCCTTAGACTGTTACCCCTGGTTCTGGACACCCCAACATCGGGAACATCCTTCCTGCATCTAGTCTGTCCAGACTGATTAAAATTCTGCAGGTTTCTATGAGATCCCTCCCTCACTCTTCTGAACTCCAGCGAATATAATCCTAACCGACTCAATTTCTCCTCATACATCAGTCCCGCCATTCCAGGAATGAGTCTGGTAAACCTTCGCTGCACTCCTTCTATTGCAAGAACCTACTTCCTCATATATGGAGACCAGAACTGAACACAATATTCCAGATGTGACCTCACCAAGGCTCTGTATAATTGCAGCAAGACATCCCTGCTCCTGTACACGAATCCTCTCGTTATAAAGGCCAGCGTATCATTTGCCTTTTTACCGCCTGTTACACCCACATGCTTACCTTCAGCAACTCGTGTACTAGAACATCAATAATTCCCTTCTCTCAGTTTATACCAGTTCTGATAATAATCTGCCTTCCTGATTTTGCTACCAAAGTGGATAACCTCACATTTGCCCACAATTATATTGCATCTTCCATGCATTTGCCCACTCACTCAACTTGCCCAAATCACACTGACGCCTCTATGCATCCTCCTGACAACTCACCCTCCCACCCAATTTTATGTCATCTGAAAATGTCGAGATATTACATTTAAATCCCTCATCTAAATCATTAATATATATTGTGCGTAGCTGGAGTCCTAGCACCGATCCCTGTGGTACCCACTGTTCACGTTCTGCCATTCAGAAAAAGACCCGTTTTTTCCTACTCTTTGTTTCCTGTCTGGCAACCAATTTTCTACCCATCACAATAAACTACCCCCAATCCCATCTGCTTTAATTTTACACTCTAATCTCTTATATGGTACTTTGTCAAAAGCCTTCTGAATGTCCAAATAAACCATATCCACTGGCTCCCCCTCATCAACTCTACTAGTTACATCATCGAAGAATTCCAGTAGATTTGACAAGCATGATTTCATTTTCGTAAATTCATGATGACTTTGTCCGATTTTACCACTGTTCTCCAAGTGCTCGGCTATAAAATCTCTGATAATGGCTCCAGGATTTTCCCCACTTTCGACGTCAGGCTCATTGGTCTATAATTCCCTGTTTTCTCTATATATCCCTTTTTAAATAGTGGAGTTACATGAGCTACCGTCCAATCTGTAGGAACTGTTCCAGAGTCCATGGAATCTAGGAAGATGTCCAGCAGTGCATCCACTATTTCTAGGGTCACTTCCTGAATTATTCTTGGATTAAGATTATCAGGCCCAACACCATTTCTCTACTAATACTGATGTATTTAACTTCCTATCTCTCACTAAACCCTGTGTTCCCCAACATTGCTGGTATGATATTTGTGTCCTCCTTTGTGAAGACAGAATCAAGGTATGCACTTAGATGGTCAGCCATTTCTTTGTTCCGCATAATAAATTCCCCTGTTTCTGAGTGTAAGGGACCTACATTTGTCTTCACCAATTGTTTTCTCTTCACATACCTATAGAAACTTTTACAGTCAGTTTTTATGCCCACACAAGCTTACTCTCGTACTCTATTTGCTGCTTCTTAATCAATCCCTATGTCCTCCTTTGCTGAATTCAAAACTGCTCCCAATCCTCAGGTCTGTTGTATTTTTTTTCCCTGGAGAATTTGTGTGCCTCTTCCTTGGATCTAATGTTATCTCTAATTTCCCTTGCAAGCCATAATTTGGCTACCTTTCCCTTTTTTTTTTCTTTTGTGCCAGGTATGCTGTAATAGATGCTACGCTGAAACTTTGTAATGCTTTGGTTAGACTCGAACTGGAGAGCTCTGTCCAGTTCTAATCACCACACTTTAGGAAGGATGTAAAGGTCCTTGAGAGAGTGCAGTGGAGATTTACCAGAATGGTTTCAGGGATAGGGGGTTTAGTTACAAGGTCAGTTTGGAGAAGCTGGATTTGTTGTCCCTGGAGCAATGGGGATTGAGATAGATTTGATAGAGGTGTACACGATTATTATAAGCTTAGATAAGATATTGAAGGAAAAGCTGTTCCCGTGATGAAACACAGACTAGGGGTCACAAATGGAACATTTTGGATAAGAGATGCAGGTGGAATATGAGGAAGAACTTTTTAACACAGTGGATGGTAACGATCTGGAACTCACTGCCCATGAGAGTGGTGGAAGCCGAGACAATCAATGACTTCAAAAGGAAACTGGGTGGAACCTGAAGGAAATGCACTTGCAGGGCTATGGGGATTGGGCAGGGGATTGAGACTGACTGGATTGTTCCACATAGAACCGGAAATGATGGGCGACTGGCCTCCTTATGTATCGTAAATGACGCTGTGACTCCATCAATCTCTACTAATCTATACTGGATATGTCTCCTGCTCCTGCCTGGAAATATCCAAATACATAGAGTTTCAATGAAACTGTGATCTTAACGTCCACTGACAGCTCCGTCCTCACTCTGGTGTGAGGCTCCATGTGTTGCAGGAGGTGACACCGCTCTGTGACTAACTCCTTTTTGAATCAGAGTCACCTCACACACTGCTCCTGGTGAAGGTAAGGTAGGGGAAGTGCTCTTGGAAAACCCAGGGTGGGTAGGGTAAAGCCCCTTCCTCCTCCCTCTTTAGAGAGCGCCCCCTCTCAACATCCTCTGCTCCATTTGTTGGTCATGTTACAGACCCAGAGATACTGCAACTACAGTCCCCATACCTCGTCCAGAGTTGGGTCACCAAATCCTCTGTCCTCCCTGAATGTCTGCAGCAGCTCACAACACAACCTCCAGAAAACCATCCACAGCACCTCCACTAAATTTACAATAGCAAAAGTAAGTCAAAAGCCCCTCACCTGTAAGTTGGATGTCTGGTCCTTTTAAATAACACTAGAGGGGCTCCTCGTGCTGCTGAATATATGTTCAGCTGAGAATGACTTACACAGGTGGTCAGTGGACATGCACAGGCCAAGTTTCAAAGACATATATCAAAGCTGCTGCAATGGCTGAGTGGCACCATATTCAGACCCTTCCTCACACTACCAGCACATGCTTGATAAACCCGGGATAAATCCTTGTCCAGCGCTAAATCCCTGTCCAGCATGGAGCACTGCAAGTGACCGGCAGCTCAGCCCATACCATTTTATGGATCCAAGCGTCCATGACGTTGGGCCCTGTGGCGCTGTGGAGCTGAAAATCGTGGTCAGTGGTAGAATAAAGAGGGGGTGAAGTTTATTTTTAAAGCTAATTGAAGAAAATACTAGAAGGCCAAAAGGAATATGGGAACAGTCAGGGGAATGGGACTAACTGGAGGGGTGAGGCCATGGAGGGATTCAAACACATGAATGAGAATAATAAAATTAAGGTGCTGCCAGACTGGGAGTCAATGTAAATCAGTGAGCACAAGGGTGATGGGTGATTGGGATTGGTGTGAGTTAGAATACAGGTAGCAGAGTTCTGGATGGGCTGTGGTTTATAGAGGTTTATAAATGGGAGTGTGACCAGGAGAGAATTGGAATAGTCAAGTGTATATTTAACAAAGGCACAGATGAATGTTTCTGCAGCAGATAGGCTGAGGCAGAGGTGGAGATGTGTGTTAGTACAGAGGTGATAGTAGGCAGGGTTGGTGAGAATATGGAGATGAACTCAGCTCAGATTTAAATAGAAGACAGAGGTTGCAAACGGTCTGGTTCAGCCTCAGATATTTGGCGATGAGGAGATCATGGTTCATGGATAGTGGATGGAATTTCTTATAGAGACCAATGACAACTGCACTCTTCCCAAATTTAAATAGCAAGAACATTATTTCAGTGAAACAAATTTTACAGATCTCATAGCGGGAAATAGAGACTTACCAGAGACAGCAAAGATGGGAGAGTAAATTACAAGCACTCTAATGCACATAGCAATGGTTTATTGAGCTAATATCTGGAGACTGAAATTTGCCAGGAATAACAACAGCAGCAAGGAGGGCAGAGGAAATGACAAGAATGGTAATGCAGTTAAACATGGTTTATAGAATTAATAGCTAGATACAGAGACTTACTAGGGACACCAATAATAGCCAGGAAGGGGTAGTAAATGTATTGAATATTCCTCAGTGAGTAATAGATCCGACTGTTTAATGAGAACTGATCATAATCTGCAGAAAGAAAGTTAAACTCCCAGATGAAACTCCTGTTCATTGTTGTAACATTCCAATCTATTGTACTCTGATTCTGATCTTTCCTCTCCCTCTCTCCAGAGCCGCTGAACCCTGTTAGTGCCGGGAGTGATGTGATACTCCCACTGGCACTATGTGATAACACATTGAACGGAGCTCCTTATTAATAGAAGAGGGAAATCTTCCTGTGACACAATTAAGGTCCATGGAGCCTGACATTAATTGCAGTCACTGAACAAACAGGTTCAGTTAACCCCTTTCAATCCAACAATTTTTGTATCACAATAAAGTAGAACATTTACCCGGTCTGGATGGGAATTCTGAGGGTTGGTGAGAGAAGGAATGGTGCAAATGGAAGAAGCACTGCACAGAATCTATCAATTCTCTCTTGATATAGGAGTGATGACTGGAGGGCTGCACTGGAGGGCTGCAAATTATACACCTAGTTTACAAAAAGGAGGGATGTGGTAAACCCTGTACTGTCCAGTCAATCTGACGTCAGAGGTGGTGAAATTTCACAACCCAGGACAGAAATATTATTTGCTTGGAAAAGCATAGCATAATAAATTACAAGCCACATGGATATGCTAATGACAATTCATGTCTGGCAAAGTTCAGCAAGAACTTATCCCAAGGTACTTCACAGCAGCATTATGAAACAAAGTATAACACTGAACCACCAAGGGAGATATAAGATTAGGTGACCAAATGTTTGGTCAAAGAGGCAAGTTTTAAAGGAGTGTCTTAAAGGATAAAAGCGAGGTGGAGAGATGGAGAGATGGAGCTGTGTCGGGCGTGGATTCCAGAGCTTTGGGCCGAGGCATCTGAAGGTGTGGCCACAATGTTGGAGTAATTAAAATCAGGGATGCTCAAGAGGCCAGAATTAGAGGAGCAGAGATATCTCAGAGGTTTGTGGGGCTGGAGGGGATTACAGAGTTAGTGAGGGGTGAGGCAATGGAGGGATTGGAAAACAAGAATGAGAATTTTAAAATCAAGACATTGCTTGACTGTGAGCTGATGTCGGTCAGTGATCGGGGAATGAGACTTTCCGTGAGTTAAGGCACAGGCAGCAGAGTTTTAGATGACCTCAAGTTTACAGATAGTAGAATGTGGGAGAATGAGTTCGAATAGTCCAGGCTACAGGTAATGAAAGCATGACTGAGAGCTTCAGCAGCGGATGAGTTAAGACAGGGGTGAAATCAGGCGATGTTATTGAAGTGGAAATAGGTGGTGATAGTGATGGCACGAATATAACGGTGGAAGCTCATTTTGTGGTCAACTGTCACAGAATCACAGAATTGTTACAGGCGGCCATTCAGTCCATCGTGTCTGCACTGGCTGTCCAAAAGAGCAATTCATCTAGTACCGCTTCCCTGTCTTCTCCCTGTAACTCTGTACAATTTTCCTTTTCAGACAGCTATCCAATTTCCTCCTGAATGCCTCGATTGAATCTGCCTCCACCACACTCTCAGGCAGTGCATTCCAGACCTTAAGCACTCGCTGTGTGAAAAAGTTTTCTTCATGTTACTTCTGCTTCTTTTACCAATTACTTTTATTCTTTGCCCTCTCGTTTTAGAACCTTTCAGGAGTGGGGACAGTATTTCCCTATCCACTCTGTCCAGACACCTCATAATTGTGAATACCTTTTTTTCTAATCTCCTCTCAGCCTTCTCTTCTCTCAGGAAAATGTTCCCAGTTCTCCAGTCTCTCTTCATAACTGATATTCTTCATCTCTGGAACCATTCTTGTGAATGTTTATGTACACTCCCCAATGTCTTCACGTTACCTAAAGTGTGGTGCCCAGAACTAGACGTAATACTGCAACTGAGGCCAAACTAGTGTCTCATACAAGTTCAAAATAACCTCTTTGCTTTTGCATTCCATGCTGCTGTGAATAAAGCACAGGATACTGTCTGGTTTATTAAGTGCTCTCAACCTCTCCTGCCAACTTCAATGACCTATGCATATATACACCCAGGTCCTCTGCTCCTGCACACCCTTTAGAGTTGTACAATTTATTCTATATTGCCTCTCCATGTTCTTCCTATCGAAATGAATCACATCACATTTCTCCACATTGAATTTCATCTGCCACCTGTCTGTCCATTCCACCAACTTGTCTATGTCCGTTTGAATTTCTACACTATCCTCCTCACATTTCACAATGCTTCCAAGTTTTGCATCATCTGCAAACTTTGAAATTGTGCCCTGTGCACCAAGGTGCATGTCATTAATATTTGTCAGGAAGAGAAACGATCCCAACATTGATCCCTGGGGAACTCCACTACAAGTCTTAAATGAAAACAAAAAGTGCTGGAAAGACTCAGCAGGTCTGGAAGCATCTGTGGAGAGTGAAGCAGAGTTAACGCTTCAGGCCTGTGACCTTTCATTAGAATTGGCAAAGGTTAGAAAGGTCAGGTTTTAAGGAAATAAAGCAAGGGTGGGGCAAAAGAGAAAAAAAAGGTGTTGAAAGGACAGAGAGTCATAGAGATTAACAGACAAGGAGGTCATGGGGCAAAGGCAAAGAGAGTGTGCTTGTGGTGTGGTGAAAGAGAAAGCATTAGTGCAGCCAAGGATATTAAATGACAAAATAATGAACAGCCCAAGCCAAAAGCAGCAACATAAAAAAATCCAGTTTAAGGCCAGGGCATGGCAAAAAAAAATGATAAAGCAACATAATTAAAAGAGCCAGTCTTGATCTGAAATTATTGAACTCAATGTTCAGTCTGGAAGTCTGTAGAATGCCTGATCGGACAATGAGGTGTTGTTCCTCGAGCTGACGTTGATGTTCACTGGAACACCGGCGCAGGCTGGGCTGTGGTTTATGGAGGTTTTTAACTGGGAAGGTGACCATGATAGAACTGGAATAGTCACGTGTAGATTTAACAAAGGCACAGATGAGAGTTTATGCAGCAGATGGGCTGAGGCCGAGGTGGAGACGGCAGGTATTGCAGAGGTGGTAGTGGGCATGTTTGTTGATGGTGAGAATATGGAGGTGAAATCCGCTCAGGTTTAAATTACTACAGAGGCTGTAGACTGTCTTGTTCAGTCTCAGACACTGGCCAGTGAAAGGTAAGTGGTTCACAAATAGGGTATGAAGTTTCTTATGGAGACCAATGACACTAGCTTCAGTCTTCAAAAAAATAAATAAATTCCAAATCAGTATTTCAGTGAAGCAAGGTTTACATATCTCATGGCTGGAACTAGAGTCTTACCGGGGCAACAACAGAAGCAAAGATGAGAGATTAAATTACACAAACCATAATGCGGTTAGCAATGGTTATATAAAGATAATAGCTGGAGGGATACCAAAATCAGCAAGGGCAGAGTAAATGAGAAGTACAGTAATGCAGTTTAACATGGTTTATAGAATGAAGAGCTGGATATAGAGACTTACCAGGAACACCAACAATAGCAAGGATGAGATAGTAAATGTATTGAATAATCTTCACTGCGTAATAGATGCTAGATGCTAGTGGTAGCCGATCATAATATGCAGAAAGAGTGTCAAGATCCCAGGATAACCCCCTGCCCATTTTTGTAACATTACAATCTATTGTTCTCAGATTCTGACCCATTATTGTCAGATTCCAATCTATTGTCCTCAGATTCTGATCTATCCTCCCCCTCTCTCTGGAGACGCTGGTCCCTATTAGTGCCAGGGATGATGCTCCCACTCACACTATGTGAAAACACATTGAAAAGAGTCCCTTACTATTAGAAGATGGAGCAGCTCCAGTGAAATAATTAGGTTCCATAGAGACTGACATTAATTACAGTCTCTCAGCAAATAGATTCCGTTAACCTCTTTCACTCCGACACCTTGCATACCACAATAAAGCAGAAAATATACTCTGGACAGGATGCGTGAGGGTTACTGAGGGAAGGAATGGTGAAAATAGTAGAGGCACTGGCCAGAATCTTTCAATCCTCCTTGGATATGGGAGCGATGACAGAGGACTGGAGCACTGTAATTGTTACACCCTGTTTAGAAAAGGAGAGATAGAGTAAACCCTGTAATTACTGAGCAGTCAGACACGCATCACTACTGGGGAAATTTCATGGGGTCACAACCCAGGAGAAATATATTCGTTTCTTTGAAAAATATACTATAACAAACAAGAAGCAGCAGGGGTCTGGTAATAACAAATCATGTTTGGCAAACTTCAACAACAATTTATATTTATACAGCGCCTTTAACATAATGAAATGTCCCAAGGTGCTTCCCGAAAATGAGATACTAGTTTAAAGCATGGTCAAAGAAGTAGGTTTTAACGGGCGTGTTAAAGGATGAAAGTGAGGTGGATAGGCGGAGAGGTGAAGGGAGGGTATTCTAGAACTTGGAGCCTCATTAGCTGAAGGTGCAGATAATAGTGGTGGAGTGATGAAAATCAGGGATGCACAAGAGGTCAGAATTAGAGATGCACAGATATCTTGGCGGATTGTGGAGCTGGAGGATATTACAGAGATAGGGAGCATATATAAGGAGAAAGAGGGTAACTAGAGAAAGGATTGGCCAACTGAAGGACAAAGGAGGAAAGTTATGCGTCGAGTCAGAGAAAATGGGTGAGATTCTAAACGAGTAATTTGCATCGGTATTCACCGAGGAGAGGGACATGACGGATGTTGAGGTTAGGGACAGATGTTTGATTACTCTAGGTCAAGTCGGCAGAAGGAGGGAGGAAGTGTTGGGTATTCTAAAAGGCATTAAGGTGGACAAGTCCCCAGGTCCGGATGGGATCTATCCCAGGTTACTGAGGGAAGCAAGAGAGGAAATAGCTGGGGCCTTAACAGATATCTTTGCAGCATCCTTAAACACGGGTGATGTCCCGGAGGACTGGAGAATTGCTAATGTTGTCCCCTTGTTTAAGAAGGGTAGCAGGGATAATCCAGGTAATTATAGACCGGTGAGCCTGACGTCAGTGGTAGGGAAGCTGCTGGAGAAGATACTGAGGGATAGGATCTATTCACATCTGGAAGAAAATGGGCTTATCAGTGATAGGCAACATGGTTTTGTGCAGGGAAGGTCATGTCTTACCAACTTAATAGAATTCTTTGAGGAAGTGACAAAGTTGATTGATGAGGGAAGGGCTGTAGATGTCATATACATGGACTTCAGTAAGGCGTTTGATAAGGTTCCCCATGGTAGGCTGATGGAGCAAGTGAAGGCGCATGGGGTCCAGGGTGGACTAGCTAGATGGATAAAGAACTGGCTGGGCAACAGGAGACAGTGAGTAGCAGTGGAAGGGAGTTTCTCAAAATGGAGATGTGTGACCAGTGGTGTTCCACAGGGATCCGTGCTGGGACCACTGTTGTTTGTGATATACATAAATGATTTGGAGGAAAGTATATGTGGTCTGATTAGCAGACGACACTAAGATTGGAGGAGTAGCAGATAGTGAAGGGGACTGTCAGAGAAAACAGCAGAACATAGATAGATTGGAGAGTTGGGCAGATAAATGGCAGATGGAGTTCAATCAGGGCAAATGCGAGGTGATGCATTTTGGAAGATCCAATTCAAGAGTGAACTATACAGTAAATGGAAAAGTCCTGGGGAAAATGGATGTACAGCGAGATTTGGGTGTTCAGGTCCATTGTTCCCTGAAGGTGGCAACGCAGGTCAATAGAGTGGTCAAGAAGGCAAATGGCATGCTTTCCTTCATCGGACGGGGTATTGAGTACAAGGGTTGGCAGGTCATGTTACAGTTGTCTAAGACTTTGGTTTGGCCACATTTGGAATACTGCGTGCAGTTCTGGTCGCCACATTACCAAAAGGATGTAGATGCTTTGGAGAGGGTGCAGAGGAGGTTCACCAGGATGTTGCTTGGTATGGAGGGCGCTAGCTATGAAGAGTGGTTGAGCAGATTAGGATTATTCTCATTAGAAAGACGGAGGTTGAGGGGGGACCTGATTGAGGTGTACAAAATCATGAGAGGTATAGACAGGGTGGATAGCAAGAAGCTTTTTCCCAGAGTGGGGGATTCAATTACTAGGGGTCACGAGTTCAAAGTGAGAGGGGAAAGGTTTAGGGGGGATATGCGTGGAACGTTCTTTATGCAGAGGGTGGTGGGTGCCTGGAATGCGTTGCCAGCAGAGGTGGTGGACTCGGGCACGATAGGGTCTTTTAAGATGTATCTAGACAGATACATGAATGGGCAGGAAGTAAAGAGATACGGACCCTTAGAAAATAGGCGACATGTTGAGATAGAGGATCTGGATCGGCGCAGGCTTGGTGGGCCGAAGGGCCTGTTCCTGTGCTGTAATTTTCTTTGTTCTTTGTTCTTTGTTCTATGGAGGTATTGAAAACGAGGATGAGAATTTTAAAATCAAGACATTGCTTGACTGGGAGCCATGTCGGTCAGTGATAGAGGAAGAAAACTTGGTGTGAGCTAGGACATGGGCAGCAGAGTTTTGGATGACCTCAAGTTTACAGAGAGTAGAATGTGGGAGATCAGCCAGGAGTGAGTTGGAATAGTTATGCACAGAGGTAACAAAGGCATGAATCAGGGAATCACATAATTATTACAGCACAGAAGGAGGCTATTCAGTGTATCATGTACACATCGGCTCTCCGAAAGAGCAATTAACCTCGTGCCATTCCCCGCCTTCTCCCCATAACCCTGCACATTCTTCCTTTTCAGATAACAGTCTAATTGCATTTTGAATGCTTCAATTGAACCTGTCTCCATCACATTCTCAGGCAGTACATTCCAGTCCTTAGCCATTCCTTGCGTGAAAAAGTATTGCCTCATGTCACTTCTGCCTCTCTTACCCATTAATTTCAATCTGTGCCCTCTCGTTCTTGATTCATTTCATGAGTGGAAACAGTTTCTCTCTATCTCCTCTGTCCAGACCCCTCATGGTTTTGAACAACTCTATCAAATCAACTCACCTCTCAGCCTTCTCTTCTCCAAGGAAAATGATCCTAACTTCTCCTGTCTATCTTCATAACTGAAATTCCTTATGCCTGGAAGCATTCTCATGGATCCTTTCTGCACTCTCTCCAATGCCCTCACAATCTTCCTAAAGTGTGGTGCCCAGAATTGGACAGAATACTTCAGCTGAGGCTGAATCAGTGTTTTTATAAGTTCAAAATAACTTCCTTGCTCTTGTACTGAATGTCCCTGTTAATAAAGCCCAGGATACTGTATGCTTTATTAAATGCTCTCTCAACCTCTCCTGCCAACATCAATGACTTATGCACATATACACCTCGGTCTCTCTGCTTCTTTAGAATGGTGCCCTTTATTTGACATTATCTCAATATTCTTCCTACCAAAATGAATCACTTCATATTTCTCTGCATTGAAATTCATCTACCACCTGCCTGCCCATTCCACCAAGTTGTCTAAGTACTTTTGAAATTCAACACCATCCTCCTCACAGTTCACAATGCTTCCACGTTTCGTATCATCTGCAAACTCTGAAATTGTGCCCTGAACACCACGATCTTGGCCAGTTACCTTCTTTGGCCTCCTTGTCTCGAGAGAAAATGTATAAGCGCCTGGAGGTGGTCAGTGGTTTGTGGAGCCGCACCTGGAGTGGCTATAAAGGCCAATTCTAGAGTGAATTGGCTCTTCCACAGGCGCTGCAGATAAAATTGGTTGTCGAGGCTATTTCACGGTTGGCTCTCTCCTTGTGCTTTTGTCTTTTTTCCTGCCAAATGTTAAGTCTCTTCGACTTGCCATTCTTCAGACTTGCCATTATGGCTATCTGCTAGCACTAGAGATCACTGGCAATTGACTCCCACAATTTGTGGTCAATGTCACAGGACTTCATTTCGCGTTTGCAGATGTCTTTAAAGCAGCGACACGGACGGCCGGTGGGTCTGATACCAGTGACAAGCTCGCTGTACAATGCGTCATTGGGGATCCTACCATCTTCCATGTGGCTCACATGGCCAAGCCATTTCAAGCGCTGCTGACTCAGTAGGGTGTATATGTTGGGGATATTGGGCGCCTCGAGGACTTCTACGTTGGTGATATGGTCCTGCCACCTGATGCCAAGGATTCTCCGGAGGCAGCGAAGATGGAATGAATTGAGACGTCGCTCTTGTAATATATATAAGGGAAATCAAGGTGCCAACACTGACCCCTGGGGACCTCCATCCTTTCCTCCAGCCCCCCAAAAACATCCACAAACTACAATTCTTTCTTTCCTGCCACTCAGCCAAAGCCGTATCCATGTTGTTACCGTCCCTTTTCATTCATGAACTATAAGTTTTCTCACAAGTCTGTTATGTGGCACAGTATCAAATGCCTTTTGTAAATACAATACACCACATCAATAGCATTGCCCTCATCAACCCTCTCTGTTACCTTCTCAAAATCTCCAGGCTGTTAGTTAAATAGTATTTGCCCTTCAGGAATCCATGCTGTTTTCCTTACTTAACCCGAATTTGTCCATGTGACTATTAATTTGTCCCGAATTATTATTACTAGAAGTTTCCCCACCACTGCAGTTAAATTGACTGGCCTGGAGTTCTTGGGATTATCTTTACACCCATTTTTGAACAGGGATGTAATATTTGCAATTCTCCAGTCCTACGGCATCACCCCTAGTCTAAGGAAGATTGAGAATTTATGGCCAGTGCCTCTGCGATTTCCACCCTCACTTCCCTCATAATCCTTGGATGCACCTCATTGGCCCTGGTGCTTTATTCACTTTACCTCTAGACAGCCTATCTAATATGTCCACTTTATCAATTTTAAACGATTCTTGTTTCTTAATTACCTGCTCTTTCACCATTGCCTGTGTTGTACCTTCTTCCTTGTGTTATGACCCGAGGCGAGAGGTGTGCACTGTTAATTCAGTCCTGCTTCTCCACAGGTCACAACATTTGTTTCTCATTTTCCCACTTGCTGAAACAGTCCATCAGATACACTATTCTCATCACAATAGAACACACTTTACTGAACTAAACAATTAACAGTTTATCATAAATGAAGCAGGTGTAAGACCAGGAATCCTGCAGCGAGTAACTCACCTCCTGACTCCCCAAAGCCTATCCACCATCTATAAGGCACAAGTCAAGAGTGTGATGGAATACTCTGCACTCGCCTGGATGGCTGCAGCTCCAACAACACTCAAGAAGCTCGACATCATCCAGGACAAAGCAGCCTATTTGATTGGCACACCATCCACATACATTGACTCCCTCCACCACCGACGCACAGTGGCAGCAGTGTGTACCGTCTACAAGATACACTGCAGCAATGCACCAAGGCACCTTAGACAGCACCTTCCAAACCCGCGACCTCTACCATCTAGGACAAGGGGAGCAAATGCATGGGAAGATCACCACCTGCAAGTTCCCCTCCAAGTCATACACCATTCTGACTTGGAACTATATCGCCATTCCGTCACTGTCGCTGGGTCAAAATCCTGGAAGTCCATTCCTAACACAATTGTGAGTGAACCTACCTCCCATGGACTGCAGCGATTCAAGAAGGCAGTTCACCACCACCTTCTCAAGGGTTATGGAGAGATGGGTAATAAATGCTGGCCTAGCCAGTGATGCCTACATCCCAGGATCGAATAAAAAAGTCTCAACTAGAAATGAAGTAAAACAATATCACACAGATCAAATTTTTAAAAATTCAACAATTAATTTTTTACTTCCCCTTCCCACCTTAACCAAACTTCAAAGTCCCTTTCAACCAGAACCAAATTTTAAAGTTACTTTTTTTTTACCTTAGTCCCTTAAAACTCAAACACAGACATATACACTGGTTAACCGAAAACAAGATCTAAAAAAAAAGATTTTTCGCTCAGAGCTCTGTTACAAACAAAAAGCATTTGGGTTAACTAGTTGCCCATTTTGAAGGAAACAGCAGATGAGTTATGTTGTTCCAAACCAGCATGCAGTCTAACTTCTGAGCACACACATCCAGGTTACCAGACAACAGTTCTCTTCAGGCCGCATTGAGAATTATTTTTAGCAGGCTTTCTTCAAACAGGAAACAAGATGACTCAACTCCGTTGACTTCACAAGGTCTGTTCTGGAATTTCTGGAAAATGAGCTGGGTTGTGGTCCTCTCTGCTTTCTTGACTTTTTCTTCAGACTTGAAGTTATCTCCTTCCTGAAGGTAAAACCACACACACTGACCGACAACCAGAAAGCTTGTCAGTTTTTCTGTCCATCCCAGGTGTTCTCTGCGACAACGGGGCTTGTCTAATCAAAGGAGAACTTATCACTTTTCTGCCTGCTACCAGGGTTTCGGCTTCATCTCCAACCCGAGCCTTGTGATAACCAGTAACTCTGTTGCCACTCCAGCTCCCTCTCAGTGACCTCTTGGTGGTTCAATTTTTAATTAAAAAAAACGGTCTAACATTTATTCAGCTGAACCATAAATGCCTTCAGAAATTTTTTTTTTTACCAAAAAAGAATCACTTTTGTTACACTTGGTAAAGACAGATGCAACGTATTCATTTAATACCTCAACTATGCCCTC
The DNA here is from genome assembly GCF_036365525.1 of Heterodontus francisci. Lineage (NCBI taxonomy): Eukaryota > Metazoa > Chordata > Chondrichthyes > Heterodontiformes > Heterodontidae > Heterodontus > Heterodontus francisci. The sequence goes on from NW_027141021.1 coordinate 610,189, forward strand.
TGCATGCATGTGCAAATCCTCTGTGTTGCCCCTAATTGGTGCAACTCCTCCTTTTGCTACCTGTTTATATGTCTATAGAAAACTTAGGAACTCCATTTAATTCTAGCCGCCAGACTCTTCTCATATTCTATTTTACTTCTCTTACTTGCTTTTATGCTTCCGCTCTGCCTGGTTCTGAGTAGGATTGTCTACCTGACGTCTGTCATAAGCACACTTTTTCTTCTTCATCTTAATCTCTACGTCACTCACCTCTTTTGTAATTCAGGGAGCTCTGGATTTGTATACACAACCTTTCCCCTTCGAAGGAATATACCTTGACTGAGTCCAAACTATCTCTTCTTTGACGGTAGCCCATTGTTCAGCTGTTGTTTTCCTGCCAATCGTTGACTCCAATTTATTTTCCCCAGCTGCATTCTTACCCCGCTGAAGTTGGCCTTCCCTCAGTTAATTATTCTTACCCTTTGTCCTTTTATGTAGTCAGCCTGAACCTTATGATGGAGAAAGAAAATGTTGTCGAGGAGAATACTGAGATACAGCCTACTAGGCTAGATGGGATTGAGGTTCACAAGGAGGAGGTGTTAGCAATTTTGGAAAGTGTGAAAATAGATAAGTCCCCTGGGCCAGATGGGATTTATCGTAGGATTCTCTGGGAAGCCAGGGAGGAGATTGCAGAGCCTTTGTCCTTGATTTTTCTGTCGTCATTGTCGACAGGAATAGTGCCGGAAGACTGGAGGATAGCAAATGTTGTCCCCTTGTTCAAGAAGGGGAGTAGAGACAGCCCTGGTAATTACAGACCTGTGAGCCTTACTTCGGTTGTGGGTAAAATGTTGGAAAAGGTTATAAGAGATAGGATTTATAATCATCTTGAAAATAATAAGTTCATTAGAGATAATCAGCACGGTTTTGTGAAGGGTAGGTCGTGCCTCACAAACCTTATTGAGTTTTTTGACAAGGTGACCAAACAGGTGGATGAGGATGAAGCCGTGGATGTGGTCTATATGGATTTCAGTAAGGCGTTTGATAAAGTTCCGCATGGTAGGCTATTGCAGAAAATACAGAAGTATGGGATTGAAGGTGAATTAGTGCTTTGGATCAGAAATTGGCAAGCTGAAAGAAGACAGAGGGTGGTGGTTGATGGTAAATGTTCATCCTGGAGTATAGTTTCTAGTGGTGTACCGCAAGGATCTGTTTTGGGGCCACTGCTGTTTGTCATTTTTATAAATGACCTGGATGAGGGTGTAGAAGGGTGGTTTAGTAAATTTGCGGATGACACTAAGGTCGGTGGAGTTGTGGATAGTGCCGAAGGATGTTGTAGGTTACAGAGGGACATAGATAGGCTGCAGAGCTGGGCTGAGAGATGGCAAATGGAGTTTAATGCGGAAAAGTGTGAGGTGATTCACTTCGGAAGGAGTAACAGGATTGCAGAATACTGGGCTAATGGGAAGATTCTTGGTAGTGTAGATGAGCAGAGAGATCTTGGTGTCCAGGTACATAAATCCCTGAAAGTTGCCACCCAGGTTAATAGAGCTGTTAAGAAGGCATATGGTGTGTTAGCTTTTATTCGTAGTGGGATCGAGTTTAGGCGCCATGAGGTCATGCTGCAGCTGTACAGAACTCTGGTGCGGCCGCACCTGGAGTATTGCGTGCAGTTCTGGTCACCGCATTATAGGAAGGATGTGGAAGCTTTGGAAAAGGTGCAGAGGAGATTGACTAGGATGTTGCCTGGTATGGAGGGAAGGTCTTACGAGGAAAGGCTGAGGGACTTGAGGTTGTTTTCGTTAGAGAGAAGGAGGAGAAGAGTTGACTTAATAGAGACATATAAGATAATCAGAGGGTTGGACAGGGTGGATATTGAGAGCCTTTTTCCTCGGATGGTGATGGCAAACACGAGGGGACATAGCTTTAAGTTGAGGGGTGATAGATATAGGACAGATGTCAGAGGTAGTTTCTTTACACAGAGAGTAGTAGGGGCGTGGAACGCCCTGCCTGCAACAGTAGTAGACTCGCCAACTTTAAGGGCATTTAAGTGGTCATTGGATAGACATATGGATGAAAATGGAATAGTGTTGGTCAGACGGTTTCAAAGGTCGGCGCAACATCGAAGGCTGAAGGGCCTGTACTGCGCTGTAATGTTCTATGTTCTATGTTCTATGAAATGACCACTGTCCTTTAAGTGTTTCCCTACTGGTACTTGATCCACTTGGCCCACCTCATTCCCAAGTACCAGATCCAGCAGCGCCTCTTTTCTTGAATGAGGGTTTCAGCAGCAGATGAGCTGAGGCATGGATTTAGTCAGGTGATGTTACAGAGATGGAAATAGGCGAATGTGGTGATGGCACCAGTATGAGGTTAGAAGCCTATTTTGTGGTCCAATGTGACACCAAGGTTGTGAACAGACTATAGTAATCTCAGACAGTTACTCGGAAGAAGGAAGGAATTGCTAGCTAGGGAAGGGAGATTGGAGCGGGAAGCAAAAACAAGGGGCTGAATTTTATTCTCCCCAGTGGAGTGCGAAACATTGGTGGCCCATATGTGCAGTCTGTGTCTGCTGTGCCACTGTGATGTAGCAGGCGACGGCTCATTTTAATACATTGAACGGGCCGCCCACTCCACCCCCAATCACGCAACAGGGACGGCCTGAGCGACAACAGGAGTGCTGTCAGCTGTCTCTGTACAGACACTGGTGCCATTTTTAAAGGGCAACCATACCTGCCACAAAAAGTGCAAAGTTTAACCCCGTACACACACCCCCGCCAGTGCACTGCAAATAAAATGTTGCCCATTTCCCCCAAAAATCTAACATTGCATAGTTGCCTTCCCACCAGCCCCTCCAAAGACTTAAACTGCCGAGTACCCTCGCAACCCAACAACTGTCCAAAGTGTAGAGTTTGCCCCTTCTTCCCCTACACTATTAATGCAGAGTTGACCACGCCCGCCACAAGCACCAGCCAACACCCCCCACCCCATCAGTACTCTAAAAATCCTACTTTCCCCCCTTCCCCACCACTGTGGTGCTGGCTTTCCCTGGACGGGAAAGCGACGGTGTGTGAGAAGAAGGGTCACTGACCCGAAACGTTAACTCTGCCTCTCTTTCCACAGATGCTGCCAGACCTGCTGAGTGGTTCCAGCATTTCTGGATTTTATTTCAGATTTCCAGCATCTGCAGTATTATGCTTTTATTATGAAGGTGTGTGAGTGTCAGCCGCTGCATGGAAGATCCCGGGCTGTCAGTAAGATCACAGGGAATTGGACTGAAATGTATACATTAAGCTTATTGAAATATTTAAAGGAGGGTACCGCTGCCGAGCGGTTGGGGGGAGTGGGCGGGGAGCCACGAGCCTCTGTACAGCTGGAAAGATCAGGCCCAGCAATCCCGATGTGTGGCTCCATGGAGACCTACATCAGGAGCCCAACAGAGTCCAGCCCAATGGTTTCAGTCTTCCCAATATTTTATTGGAGGAAATTTCTGCTCATCCAGTACTGGATGTTGCATAAGCAGTCTGATAATTTAACAGCAGTGGAGGAGTGGAGAGAGGTGGTGGTGAGGTAAACTTGATGAAGTTCTTTGATAAAACAATGGAGAGGGCTGATGAGGGTGGTGTGATTGAAGTTATATATATGGACGTTCAAAAGGTGGTTGATCAAATGACATTCAATAGACAGGTTAGGAAAACTGAACCCTATGGATTAAAGGGACAGTAATATTGTGGATATAACATTGGCTAATGAAAAGTAAACAGAGAGAAATGGTGAAAGGTTGTTGGTCAGACTGCAGGTGAGTATACACTGGTGTTCCCCAGGGCTCGATATTAGGACCACTGCTCTGTTTGCTCTTGGAGAACCCGGGGTGGGTAGGGCAGAGCCCCCTCCTCCTCCCACTTTACAGAGTTTCCCCTCTCTAGCCTCTGCTCCATTTGTAGGTCATGTAACTACAGTCCCCATAACTCGTCCAGAGTTCGGTTAGCAAATCCTCTGTCCTCCATGAATGTCTGCAGAAGCTCACAACGCAACCTCCAGAAAACCATCCACAGCACCTCCACTAACTTTACAATAACAGAAGTAAGTCAAAAGCACCTCACATGTAAGCTGAGTAAAAAATACACGCATATGAACTAGGAGCAGACGTAGGCCATTCGGCCCCTCGAGTCTGCACCGCCATTCAATCAGATCATAGCTGATCGGTTTGTGTTTCGAATTCCACACTCCCATCTAACCTTGATAACCTTTCATTCCCTGGCCTGATAAGAATCTATCTATCTCCACCTTAAAAATATTCAATGACCCCGTCTCCACCACCTTCTGTGGCAGAGAATTCCAAAGTCACACAACCCTCCAGAGAAAAATGTTCTCCTCCTCTCTGTCCTAAAGCGGCGACCCCTAATTTCGAAACAGTGCCCCCTAGTGCTGGACTCACCCACAAGAGGAAACATCCTTTCCTCATTCACCATGTCAAGGCCTTTCAGGTTCTTATAAACTTCAGTCAAATCTCCCCTCACCATTCTAAATTCCAGTGAAAACAAGACCGTCCGTCCAACCTTTACTCAGAACACAACCTGCTCAATCCTGGTATCAATCTAGTAAACCACATCTGAACCACCTCCAAAGCATTCACATCCTCCATTAAATAAGGAGACCAAAACTACAGACAGTATTCGAGATGTGGTCTCACCAATGCCCTGTATAACTGAAGCATCACATGCTGACTTTTATTTTCAATTCCTCTTGTAATAAAGGAGAGCATTCCATTAGCCTTCTTTGTTACTTGCTGTACCTACCTACTAACTGTTTGTGACTCATGCACTACAGAACCTCGATCCCTCAGCACCTCGGAATTTTGCAGTCCTCCTGCTAAAGTGAAAAACTTCACATTTTCCCACATTAGACTCCATCTGTCAGATGTTTTTCCCCACTCACTCAACCTATCTATATTGGCCTACAACCTCCTTATGTACTCTTCACAACATACTTTCCTACCTATCTTTGAGTCATCTGCAAATTTAGCTAACATGCCATCGCTTCCCTCATCTAAGTCTTTCATATAAATTGTAAAATGTTGAGGCCCCAGCACAGACCCATGATGGACTCAACTTGTCACATCCTGCCAATCTGAAAAGGACCCATTCATGCATACTCCCTCTTTTCGGCAACTGGCCAATAAAACTTTGATCCAAGCTAATATGTTACCCACTACACCATGAGCTCCTACTTTGCACAATAACCTTTTATGTGGCACCTTGTCTAATGCATTCTGGAAATCCAAGCGCAGTATGACAAAGGGCTCCCCTTTACCCATATCGCATGTTACTCCTTCAAAGAACTCCAATAAATTGGTTAAAGATGACTTCCCTTTCATAAAACAATGCTGTCTATTCGCGATTACCTTGAGTTTTTCTAAGTGCCCAGCGAAAGCCTCCTTAATGATCGATTCAAACATCTTCCCCACGACAGATGTCAAGCTAACTGGCCTATCGTTACCTGCTTTCTGCATCCCCCTCTTCTTGAATAGAGGAGTTATATTTATTACTTTCCAGTCTGATGGAACCGTTCCAAAATTAGTGAACTTTGAAAAATTAACAACAACACGACTACTACCTCATTAGCCACCTCTTTTAAGACTCTAGGATGAAGCCCATCAGGACCCGGGGACTTTTCAGCCCGCAACTCCATAAGTTTGCTCAGTAATGCTTCCCTGGCAATTGTATTTTCACCAAGTCTCTCTCTTCCTTCCACCTCCTGATTTACAGCTACTACTGGAATGTTTCTTGTATCCTCTATAGTGAAGACAGAAACAAAATATTTGTTCATTGCATCCGCTGTTCCCTTTTTATCCACTATTAACTCCACATTCTCACTGTCCAGAGGACCAACGCTCTTTTTACTTAATCTTCTCCTTTTTAAATACGCCGAGAAACTCTTGCAATCCATTTTTACATTTCTAGCTAGCTTCCTATCATACTCGAATGTCTTTCTCCTGATTAACCCGTTAGCCATTGTCTGCTGTTCTTTATATTCTGACCAATCATCTGAACTGCCACTCATCTTTGCACAATTATCTGCCTTTTCCTTAAGTGTGATGTTTTCCGTAATTTCTTACTAAACTGCTGGTGGGTCCTCCACCTTATAGTAGGAATATACTAATTATGGAGTATTCCTGAAATATCCCCTTAAATGTCTGCCACTGCTTCTCTATTGATCTATCTCCAAGACGAGTAACCCAGTTCACTTCAACGAGCTCAACTTTCATGCCCAAATAGTTTCCCTTATTCACGTTTAAAATACTGATCATAGATCCACTCTTCTCTCTTTCAAACTGGATGTGAAATTCAGTCATAATGTGGTCGCTGCTACCTAGAGGTGCCTTTACTCTGAGGTCATTAATTAATCCTGTCACATTACATTATACGAAGTCTAATATAACCTTATCTCTGGTTGTTTCCAGAACGTGCTGCTCCAAGAAACTACCTCGAAATCATTCTATGAACTCTTCATCCAGGCTACTGTTCCCAATCTGATTTTTCCAGTTTATATGTAGATTAAAATCACCCATGATTATTGCCGTACGTCTATCACAAGTAAACAATGTTTCTTCTTGTATACGATGTCCTACATTGTGATTACTGTTAGGAGGTCTGTAGACCACTCCTGCTAGGGACTTCTTTCTCCTGGTATTCCTCACCTCCACCCAAATCGATTCTACATTTTGATCCCCTGAACCAAGGTCATCTCGAACTAATGCCCCAACACCATCCTTGATTAACAGTGTCACCCCTCCACATTTACCTAGCTTCCTATTCTTCTTGAATGTCAAATAACCCTCAATATTCAGGACCAGGAAGCCTGGTCCTTTTAAAAATACTAGAGGGGATTCCTGGTGCTGCTCAATGTATGCTCAGTTGTGAGTGACTAACACACGCGATCAGTGGACACGCACGGACCAAGTTTCAAAGATGTACATATTAGCTGCTAGAAAGGGACATTGACGTTACTCCAAACCCCTCCTCAGACTAACAGCAAATGCACAGTGCACCCAGGCTAGATCCCTACACAGAATGGGGGACTGTGCTGGCCACACTAGAAGTGGTTGGCTGTTCCATTCACATCGTTTTTATAGATCCAGGTTTTTGTTACATTGGCACCAGTGGCACCTTAGTGTAAAAATCACAGCCGGAGGTGCTAGGGAGGGGAAAGAAATTCACTTTCAAAAGGGAATTTAAAAAAGTTTCAAAGGCATAAGATTTACAAGAATATGTGAAATCGAGAGGGGAATAGGGCTAATTGGAATGGTGAGGTCATGGAGAGATCCAAAGACAAGAATGAGAATATTAAAATTAAGGTGTTGCCAGACCGGAAGACAATGTAGATCAGTGAGCACAGGGGTGATGGGTGATCGGGATTTGGTGTGAGTTAGAACACAGGCAGCAGATTTCTGGATGGGCTGCGGTTTATGGAGGTTAATAACTGGGAAAGTGACCAGGATAGAATTGGAAGGTGACCAGGATAGAATTGTAATAGTCAAGTGTGGATTTAACAAAGGCACAGATGAGGGTTTATGCGGTCGATGCGCTGAGGCAGAGGTGGAGATGGGACATTTTACAGAGGTGGTGATAGGCAGGGTTGGTGATGGAGAGAATATGGAGATGAACTCAGCTCAGTGTCAACTGGATGCAGAGGTCGCAAACAGTCTGTTTCAGCCCCAGACATTGGGCAGCGAGAGGAATGCAGACAGTGGATAGGGAATGGAGTTTGTGGCAGTGACTGAAGGCAATGGCTTCAGACTTCCCAAGATTGACATGACAAGAACATTAAATCTGTAAAATATGTTTATAATTCTAAACGTTGGATACAGAGACTCACCAGGGACACCAATAATAGCGAGGATGGGATAATAAATCGTTTGAATCATCTTCAGTGCATAATAGATCCGATCATCTAATGTTAGCCAAAAATAATCTGCAGTAACTAGGCCAAGCCAATAGGAGAAACTCCTGCTTCCCATGGTTGTAACATCCCAAGCTATTTTTCTTATGTTCTGACCCAGTGTTGTAACATCCCAATCTATTGTTCTCAGATTCTGACCCATTGTTGTAACATTCCAATCTATTGTTCTCAGATTCTGACCCATTGTTGTAACATTCCAATCTATTGTTCTCAGATTCTGACCCATTGTTGTAACATTCCAATCTATTGTTCTCAGATTCTGTCCCATTGTTGTAACATTCCAATCTATTGTTCTCAGATTCTGCTCTATCCTCTCTCTCGCTGGGGCTGCTGATCCTTGATCGCGCCGGAATGATGCTGTTGTTGACACTATGGGATAACACACTGAAAGGAGTCCTGTATTAATAGAAGAGGGAAACCCTCCAGCGACACAATTAGGGTCCATGATGACTGACATTAATTACAATCACTGAACAAACAGGTTCAGTTAACCCCTTTCAATCCAACTCTTCTTGTGCCACAATAAAGTAGACCATTTACCCTGTCTGAATGGGATGTGTGGGGGATGCTGACAGAAGGAATGTTGAAAATAGCAGAGGCAGTGACAGAATGTTCCAATCCTCCTTGGATATGGGCTTGATGCCAGAGATGGGAAGGGTTGTAAATGTTACACTTGGTTTAAAAAAGGAGAGATGGAGCAAACGGTGTAATTACTGACCAGTCAGTCTAACGTCGCTGGTGGGAAATTTCTAGACTTCACAGCCCAGGACAAAAACATTCGTTGCTTGGAAAAAAAACACGGGACAATAAATGGACGGCAGCAGGGATATGGTAATGACAAATCATATCTGGCAAAGCCCAACAACAACAACTTACATTTCTTGGTCAAAGCAGGAGGTATTAAGTAGTGTCTTAAGGGAGGAAAGTGAGGCAAAGAGGCAGTGACAGTGGTATAGCGGTAATGTCACTGAACTAGAAAACCAGAGGTTCAGGCTAATGCCATGGGTTCAATTCCCACATGGCAGTTGGTGGGAATTAAAATTAAATCAACTAATAATTTCAATTCATTAATAAATGTCTGGAAATGAAATTTAGACTCAGTAATGGTGCCATGAATCTATCATCGATTGTTGTAAAAACCGATCTGATTTACTAATGTCCTTTCGGGAAGGAAATCTGCTGTCCTTACGTGATCTGGCCTCCATGTGACTCCAGACCCTCAACAATGTGGTTAACTCTTAACTGCCTGGTGAAATGTCCGAGCAAGTCACTCATTTGTCAAGGGCAATTAGGGATGGGAACAAATGCTGGCCTTGCCAGCGATGCACATATCCCACACACGAATAAAATAAAAGAGGTGTAGTTCGGGAATTCCAGAGCTTTGGGTCTAGGCAGCTGAAGACCTGGCTGGCAGTGGAGCAATGATGAAAATCAAGCATGCACAAGAGACCAGGATTGGAGGAGTGCAGATGTCTTGGAGGGTAGTGGGGCTGGTGAATATTACATAGAGAAGGAGGTGTGAGGACATCGAGGGAGTTGCAAACACGGTTGAGTATTTTAAAATCAAGACATTGCTTAACTGGCAGCAGATGTATGTCAGTGATCGGGGAACGGGACTTGGTGTGAGTTGACACAAGAGCAGCAGAGTTTGGATGACCTCAAGTTTACAGAGAGTAGAATGTGTGAGACAAGCCAGGAGTGTGTTAAAATCTGGAATAGAAAGCTAGTCTCAGTCATGGAGCCATGAAACTATCATCGTTTTTTGTTAAACACCATCTGATTCACTAATGTCCTTTAGGGAAAGGAATCTGCCGTCCTTTCCTGGTCTAGTCCACATATGACTCTCGACTCACAGCAATGTTATTGACTCTTAACTGCCCTCTGTAAAGGCCGAGCAAGCAACTCTGTTGAAGCATTTGAAAAGAAGGCTGAGAGTTTTTATGTTGATGTGTTGCTGACCAGGATCCAATGTTGGTCAGTGAGTTCAGGGGGTGATGGGTGAACAGGACTTGGTGTGAGTTAGGACATGGGCAGCAGTGTTTTTCATCACCTCAAATTTATGGCGGGTAGAATGTGGGAGACCAGCCAGGAGTGTGTTGGAATACTCAAGTCTACAGGTAACACAGGCAAGGGGGAGTGTTTCATCAGCAGAGGAGCTGAGACAGGGATGAAGTCGTCCTCTGTTAAGGGGGTGGAAATAGGCAGTTTTATTGATAGCGTGAATATTTGGTAGGAAGCTCATCGCAGGAGCAACTATGACACCAGGTTGCAAACACTTTGCTTTAGTCTCAGACAGTTGCCAAGGAGAGGGATGGAGTCTGTAGCTAAGAAATGTTTGATGTGGGGTTTGAAAACACTGGCTTTAGTTTTCCTAATATTTAATTGGCCTGGCAGATGTGTGAAGTGATACATTGTGGAAAGATTTTATAATATTGTTTATTCATGGGTTGTGGGTGTCGCTGGCTGGGCCAGCAGTTATCACCCACCCCTAATAGCCTTTGAGAAGGTGATAGCGAACTGCAGGTGGATGAATGAGGAGAGATAACACAACTTTAAAGGTGGTGAGAATAACAGAGAGACCTGGGGTGTTTGTGTGCAATCTTTGAAGTGAGCTGGACAGGTTAACAAACAGTTAACAAAGAAAATAGATTCCTAGGTTTTATTAATAGAGACACAGAGTCGAATAGTCAGGATGTTATGTTACACCTATAGAAAAGACTAGATCGGCTCCACCTGGAGCATTGTGTCCAATACAGGGAACCACATTTTAGGAAGGACATGTGCCCATTGGAGAGGGGATAAAAGAGTTTTACTGGAATTTTTCCAGGGATGAGGGATTACAGTTATGTAGCTGGGATGGTTCAACTGAGAGCAGGGAAATGTAAAAGCAGATCTGATCGAGATGCGAAGCAGAAAGCAGAGAGTAGTGGAGAATATTTATTGTTCAGTCTGGAGGGAAGTACACAGTGGCGTTCCCCTGTTCTGAAGAAGGGTCACTGACCTGAAACATTAACTCTACTTCTCTCTCCACAGATGCTGTCAGACCTGCTGTGTATTTCCAGCATTCCTTGTACTTATTTCAGATTTCCATCATCCTCAGTATTTTGCTTTTATTATCCCGAGGGTCACTGTTGGGATCACTGTTGCAGTATGTTAATACGATGGGCTTGTGTACAGAGGGGATAATGTCAAGGTTTTGTGATGGGTGGAAACTCAGAAATGTTAATAAACAGTGAGAAGGATAGTAACAAACTTCAGGAGGACAGAGACTGACTGGTGAATTGGACAGGAACATGGCAGATGTAATTTAACACAGTGAAGTGTGAAGTGAGACATGGGTAGGAAGTATGAGGAGAAACATTATAAAATAAATGGTACCATTATAAAGCGGGTGCAGGATTAGAGAGACCTGCGGCGTCACACACAGATCTTTGATGGTAACATGTAGTGTCCTTGGTGTCAGAGAGAGAGGCACAGAGTAATAAAACCCATGAGGAAATGCTGATGTTTGTACATCATTGGTTAGGTCCCAGCTGGAGAATTATGTCCAATTCTGGTCACCACACTTTGATAAGAATGTCAAGGACTTAGTGAAGATACAGAGGTGATTTACAAGAATGGTACCAGGGATCTGGGAATTCAGTTATGTGGAGAGATTGGAAAAGCTGGGATTGTGCTCTTTGGAGCAATGAAGGGTAAGGGGTGATTTAATATATAATTCAAAATCATTAAGGGTTTTGATAGGGTAATTAATGTGAAACTGTTTCCAGTGTCAGGAAGTTCAGTATTAAGAAGACATAGATTGAAGGTAATTGGCAAAGAACCAGAGGTGAAGTGAGGAGAATTTTCTTACACAGCGAGTTGTTGGGATGTGGGATTCACTGCCTGAAAACATGGTGGAAGCAGATTCAATAATATCTTTCAAAAGAGAATTCAGCAAATACTTGAATAGGAAAGAAAGGAGACTGCAGAAAGTTGGGGGGGTGGGGTGCGGTGTTGGTGGTGGAATTCATTAAGTAGCTCATTCCAAGAGACAGCACTGAAACAATGGGCCGAATAGCCTCCTTTTGTACTGCATCAGTCTCTGATTCTATGAGAAATAGACAGAGAGTGTAGAGAGCGAGTGAGGACATGAAAGGAAGATTGATATAGCGAGAAAATCGGGGTTGCTTCGCTTTTCGGGTGTAAGGATTGTAATTCGTGATCTGCCCTTGCCTATTCATGTTCAGGCAGGTGACACACAAACTTCCTGCTGCCTTCTCATTTCCACGAATTCTATGTACCGCCTAGGGTGACACGCGGTGCTGTCTGTCTGCTGGGGCCTAAGGTTGTGTGAGGCTGGCTCGTGTTTCATCCAGGATTCAGCTCTTAAAGACAGTCTGTTCCTCTTAAAGGGAAGTTGCACTGAATCACAGGAGGCTGCTGCTGACTGTGAAATGCCGCAATTAGAGACAAGGTAAATGGAGTACTAGGACAGAGAGAGGGTTCTGCGGTTCACGGATGTGGTGCTGGAGGTCTTAGTCATGGAGGGTGACAGGAGCAGACAGGCCATGTTCCCATGGGGTGGGGTGCAGACCCTCAAGAAATACACTTCGAAGTTAATAGGAGCAGGTGGCCAGGGAGGTCAGTGCAAGACGTCTGGCCCCGAGGACCTGGCAGAAGAGCCAGAAGAAGTTAAATGAACTCACACGGGTGGTCAATGTCAGTGAATTCATCTCCACATGACATCTCCTGCCCTCAACACCAGTAACCTCTCACACTGCTCAATGAACCACACCCCCATCACTCACCCATCAGCTGTCCCTAACACTCAGGACCCACACCTAACATTCACATACTCCATCTCACCCTCACACACCTTCCACTGATACCAGCCTCACATCCACCTCTCCCTGCCTCCACTTGCCTCCAGCTCTTCAGCTGTGGCAGGCACATCACCCAAACACAGTGCAACACAATCAGTGACATTCTGCCCTCTCTCTTACAGGACAAGGTGGCTCATAACCACAGGGAGCAGCAGTGATCCGGTGGGGACCAGGCATACCTTCATCCCCTGAGCCTGAGGGAGGAGATGATTCTCCACATCATGGAACCGGCTGTGACAGAGCCCGTGGCATCCAGCATCACCGAGAGCATTCAGGATGATGTTATGTTGCTGCCTTATGTTCCTTCTTAACTCCCACCTCCCCCTCATCCTACTGTCTGGGAAGAAGTACAAGCTGCAGATGGTGGGACCATGGACCTCCTGCTTTCCATCCCATTCCCAATCCCTCACCACAACCCTCCCCTTCTGATTTTATACTTTCCAATGATAACCCAGAACTGCCAGCTTCCCAGTCACAGCAGCTCCAAGTGACAGAGAGAGAGCAGCAGCACATCACTGATGGTGAAGCCCCACCACTTGGTCTGAAACTCAAAGTCACCAGATCAAATACTTTCGCTGTGTGTATCTTAGATGCTGGTATAGAGTCGGAATCTGCACGTGGTTAGTCACCGAGCACGAGTGAGCTGCAGCCAGGCCAGGGGGAAAGGATAGTTCATGTGTCAGATCACCGGAGGGTGAGGTCACAAACGAGTTATAATCCACAGGACTCAGATGTAAACATAGCTGGAACAGCATACAGGAGAATGATGATGGATATCGACACTGAGATACTTTGTCCATTGACAGGCCTGTCAGACAGTCTGTTATCACTGTCAAGGAACATGGAGGAGTCCGGCTCCAACATGGCACAGGACATTACACAGAGTTTGAAGACCATTCTTTCCCCTGTGGAAGTGGTCACTAACTCCATGACAGCAGTAGCGGACCCAGCCATGATACAGTGTCTGGTGAACATTGTCTCAGCTTCCACTGCAGCACAGACGGCAGACTCCCAACGTCTCAGTGCTGCAGTGGAAGCTCAGACTGAGGTCATGAGATCCATGCTTGCTGCCATGCAGGATCAGACTGCTGTCATCATGGCTGTGGATCTCAGTGTTCAAAGGGGTTTATAGGATCTCACAGCAGTCCAGCAATCTGTGATCCAGTAGATTACTAGGATTGCTGAGGTGTCGCCCCGTGGGAATGACAGTGTCTCCGTGGAGCAGGAACCTGCTGTCCTCTCTCAGGATGACAGTATTTGTTCTCCCTTCCCAGTGTCCTTGCTGTTACCCATCAGCCAGCCCAGGCTGCTGCTGCCCATGTCGAGGTGATGCAATCCAAATACGAGCCCGCAAGGCCCAGAGCTGCTCGAGGACGTCCTGCAAGGCCATCTGCAGTCTCCCCAGTGAAAGTCAGCAGCCTTCCACCAGCCATGCTGCAGCCATTGTGGAAACACTGTGTAGGAGCACTAGGCAAGTCGAGGGAAGCCACAAGACAGGCACTAAGGGAATACACAAGGGTGAATAGTTCAGTTTTGTTTGTATAATTGAATATGTTGTTGGATAAAGATGTTAATGCAAACGTTTTTGTTGGTGTTTTTTACTGCAGGATGGTGACCAAGGGGACACTGTGATGGGGCGTCTCAGATGGGTGTAATGGTGGAGAATGGGGGATCCATGGTGGGAAAGGGAAGTTGTCCTATGTGAACTGGAATCTTACGTGACAGTCTCCAACACCTGTCCGGGTCGATGGCATCCAGGAAATATCCTCCCTGCCTCCACCTCCTCCTCCTGAGGTGTCCTCCGTATTCCTGGTGCCAATGCCTGTGTCCTCATGATGGTGATGATATGAAGGGTGCAGCAGAACACCATGAACCTGGACAGCTGCTCCAGTGTATACTGAAGGGCTCTCCCCGTGCGGTTCAGACATTGGAAGCATTGCTTCATCACACCGATGATTTGTTCCACCATGTTCCTGGTGACTCCATTGCTCACGTTATACACATGTTAATTGTGTGAGGTTGGTTGGCGGTGGGAGGTGGTTTGGGGGTGTAGAAACATGGGCTGTGTCTAGAGAATGGAATCTTTCATCTCCGAGGAGCCACATTCTGGTTCTGCATGGCAGCCAAAGTGTTGGAACCGGCTGACTGCATCAGAATGAATGTATCGTGGCTGTTGCCACGATAGTACACCAACATGATGTACTGGGCATGCTCACACACCAACTGTACATTAATGGAGTGAGAGTTCCTCCAGTTCATGTACCCCTCCCCGTCGACACGGAGGCCCCGCAGAGACACCTACACCATCAGGAATCCCGCTATCCTGACAAAGCCACGGGATATCTCATCCTGCTTCTCCCTGCTGAGGGAGAAACTGATGACATAGATGGTCACCCTCACCTCCCTGAATTATCAGTGGGGAACACACAGGCCTAGTAACTACTGGTCAGTTAGTTTAACATCAGTCGTGAGTAATGTTTTAGAAACAATAATCAGGGAAAAAGGACAACACACACTTGGAGAGGTTTGAGTTATTTATGGATTGTCAGCACGGATATCTAAATGGCAGATCACGCTTGACTGAACTAATTGAATTTATTTTGATGCTCAGAGAAGGTTGATGCAGGGAATGTGGTGGATGTTGGCTACATGGATTTTATCAAAGTATTTGACGAAGAACCAAACAAAAGCTTGATTAGCAAAACTGAAGCTCATGGAATAGCATCCAATTGGATCAAAAATTGTCCAAAGGACAACAAAAAGAGAAATGTGTTGAATGGTTGCTTTTCAGACTGGAGCATGGTAGACAGTGATGCTCCCCAAGGGTCAGTGCTCGGACCACAGCTTTTTTTTTCAGCTATATATAAATGACATGGATCTTGGAATACAGAATAGAATTTCAAAACGTTCCGATGATCCCATACTTGGAGGTGTAGTAAACTGTGAAGATGTTACAAACTGCCTGCAACAGGATATAGATCGGCTAGCAGAATGGACAGAGAAGTGGCAGGTGGAATTTAATACAGAGGAGTGTGAGCTGATGCATTTTGTCAGAAGGAGTAGGAAGGCAATATAGACTTAATGACACCCTTCTAAAGATTGTGCAGCAACAGAGGGACCTGGGGCTCCATATGTATTGATCTTTGAAGGCGGAAGGAGATATTAGCAGAGTGTTTAGCAAAACATATCAGATCTTGGGCTTCATCATTAGAGACAAAGATACAAAAGCACGGAAGTTATGCTGAAACTTTATAAAGCTTTGGTTCGGCCCCAACTAGAGAACTGTGTCCAGTTCTGGTCACCACACTTTAGGAATGATGTGAAGGTCCCTGTGAGGGTGCAAAGAAGATTTAACAGAATGGTTCCAGGGACGTGGGGTTTAGCTGCAAGGTTAGTTTGGAGAAGATGGAGTTGCTCTCCCTGGAGTAAAGGAAATTGAGAGAGATTTGACAGAGGTGGGCAAGATCATGATCGGCTTAGATAAGATAGACAAGGAAAAACTGTTCCCATTAACTGGTGAAACACAGACTCGGGGTACACAGATGGAAGGTTTTGGATAAGAGATGTAGGGGAATCTGAGGAAGAACTTTTTTACACAGTGGATGGTAATGAGCTGGAAAACACTGCTCATGAGGGTGCTGGATGCCGAGACAATCAATGATTTCAAAAGGAAACTGAATGGACACCTGAAGTAAATGAACCTGCAGGGATCCGGGGATTGAGCGGGGGCGTGGGACTGACTGGATTGTTCTCCAAAGGCTGTCATGGAGGGTCAGAATGGCCACCTTCTGTGTCGTACATGACTCCATGAATCTATCAATTTCTACCACTCTCCGTTGGATATGTCTGCTGCTCCTGCCTGGAAATATCCAGAACCATAGAAGTTCAATGAAACTGTGACGTTAACCGCCACTGACAGCTCCATCCTCACCGTGGTGTGAGGCTCCAGGTGGTCTTACAGGAGGTGACACAGCTCTGTGACCATATCCTTATTGAATCAGAGTCACCTCACACATTGCTCCTGGGTTAGGTGTAGATAGGAAAAGTGCTCTTGGAAAACCCGGGGTGGGTAGGGCAGCTCAACTTCCTCCTCCCTCTTTACAGAGCTTCCCCTCTCTGCAGCCTCTGCTCCATGTCTTGTTCATGTTACAGACCCAGAGACACTGTAACTACAGTCCCAATACCTCTTCCAGAGTTGGGTCACCAAATCCTCTGTCCTCCTGAACGTCTGCAGCAGCTCAGAGCAAAACCTCCAGAAAACCATCCACAGCACCTCCACTAACTTTACAACAGCAGAAGTAAGTCAAAACCACTCATCTGTAAGTTGGATGCCTGGTCCTTTTAAATAACACTAGAGGGGGTTCCTCGTGCTGCTGAATGTATGTTCAGCTGAGAGAGACTAACTCGGGTGGTCAGTGGACATGCACAGACCAAGTTTCAAAGACGTACATCAAAGCTGTCAGAATCGCTCACTGACGTCACATTCAAACCCTCCTCATATGAGCATCACATGCATGTTACAACAGGACTAGACCCTTGCCTAGCATGGGGCACTGTGCTGATCACACTAGAGCCCTGCCCAGCATGGGGCACTGTGCTGACCGCACTAGAGCCCTGTCCAGCATGGGGCACTGTGCTGACCACACTAGAGCCCTGTCCAGCATGGGGCACTGTACTGACCACACTAGAGCCCTGTCCAGCATGGGGCACTGTGCTGATCACACTAGAGCCCTGCCCAGCATGGGGCACTGTGCTGACCGCACTAGAGCCCTGTCCAGCATGGGGCACTGTGCTGATCACACTGGAGCCCTGCCCAGCATGGGGCACTGTACTGACCACACTAGAGCCCTGTCCAGCATGGGGCACTGTGCTGACCACACTCGAGCCCTGTCCAGCATGGGACACTGTGCTGACCACACTAGAGCCCTGTCCAGCATGGGGCACTGTGCTGACCACACTAGAGCCATGTCCAGCATGGGGCACTGAGCTGAACACACAAGAGCCCTGCCCAGCATGGGACACTGTGCTGACCACACTAGAGCCCGGTCCAGCATGGGGCACTGTTGCTGACCACACTGGATCCCTGCCCAGCATGTGGCACTGTGCTGACCACACTAGAGCCCTGCCCAGCATGGGACACTGGGCTGACCACACTAGAGCCCAGTCCAGCATGGGGCACTGTTGCTGACCACACTAGATCTCTGCCCAGCATCGGGTACTGTGCTGATCACACTAGAGTCCTGCCCAGCATGGGACACTGTGCTGACCACACTGGAGCAGTGTCCTGCATGAGACACGGTGCTGACCACACTAGAGCCCTGTCCAGCATGGGACACGGTGGTGACCACACTAGAGCAGTGTCCAGCATGGGACACTGTGCAGATCACACTAGATAAATGTCCTGCATGGGGCACTGTGCTGATCACGCTAGAGCCCTTCCCAGCATGGGACACTGTGGTGACCACACTAGAGCCCTGCCCAGCATGGGGCACGGTGATGACCACACGAGATCCCTGCGCAGCACGAGGCACTGTGCTGACCACCGTAGAGCCTTGCCCAGCATGGGGCACTGTGCTGACCACACTAGAGCCCTGCCCAGCACGGGGCACTGTGCTGACCACACTAGAGCCCTGCCCAGCATGGGGCACTGTGCTGACCACACGAGAGCCCTGGCCAGCATGGGACACTGTGCTGACCACACTGGAGCAGTGTCCTGCATGAGACACGTTGCTGACCACACTAGAGCCCTGTCCAGCATGGGACACTGTGCTGAGCACACTGGAGCCCTGCCCAGCATGGGGCACTGTGATGACCACACTAGAGCCCTACCCAGCATGGGGCAATGTGCTGACCACACTAGAGCCCTGCCCAGCATGGGACACTGTGCTGACCACACTAGAGCAAAGTCCTGCATGGGGCACTGTGCTGACCACACTAGAGCCATGTCCTGCATGGGGCACTGTGCTGACCACACGAGTTTCCTGCCCAGCACGAGGCACTGTGCTGACCACACTGGAGCCCTGCCCAGCATGGGGTACTGTGCTGATCACACTGGAGCCCTGCCCTGCATGGGACACTGTGCTGACCACACGAGAGCCCTGCCCAGCATGGGGCACTGTGCTGACCACACTAGAGCCCTGCCCAAGATGGGGCACTGTGCTGTCCACACTGGAGCCCTGCCCAGCATGGGGTACTGTGCTGACCACACTAGAGCCATGTCCTGCATGGGGCACTGTGCTGACCACACTAGAGCCCTGCCCAAGATGGGGCACTGTGCTGTCCACACTAGAGCCCTGCCCAGCATGGGGTACTGTGCTGATCACACTAGAGCCCTGCCCTGCATGGGACACTGTGCTGACCACACGAGAGCCCTGCCCAGCATGGGGCACTGTGCTGACCACACTAGAGCCCTGCCCAAGATGGGGCACTGTGCTGTCCACACTGGAGCCCTGCCCAGCATGGGGTACTGTGCTGACCACACTAGAGCCCTGCTCAGCATGGGGCACTGTGCTGACCACACTAGAGCCGTGCCCAGCATGGGGCACTGTGCTGACCTCACTAGAGCCCTGCCCAGCATGGGGCACTGTGCTGACCACACTAGAGCCGTGCCCAGCATGGGGCACTGTGCTGACCACACTAGAGCCGTGCCCAGCATGGGGCACTGTGCTGACCACACTAGAGCCCTGCCCAGCATGGGGCACTGTGCTGACCACGATAGAAATAGCCGGCTGTGCAGTTCACGTCATTTTATGCAATCAGGTTACTGTAGCATTGGCACCAGTGGTGCCATAGATTGAATATCACAGCAAGGGAAGATAGGGATTTTAAGCAACTCACATTATGAAGGAAATTGGATATAAATTTGAAGGGATAGGATTTTCAAGAATATGTGTAATGGAAGGGGAAATGGGACTAATGGGAGGGGCGGGGCCATGGAGAGATCCAAGCACAAGAATGAGAATATTAAAAGTAAGGTGTTGCCAGACCGGGAGACAATGTAGATCAGTGAGCACAGGGGTGATTGGGATTTGTGTGAGTTAGGATACAGGCCCCAGAGTTCTGGATGGTCTGTGGTTTATGGAGTTTTATAACTGGGAGTGACCAGGATAGACTTGGAATAGTCAAGTGTGGATTTAACAAAGGTACAGATACGGGTTTATGCAGCAGATGGGCTGAGGCAGTGGTGGAGACAGTGATACTCCAGAGGTGGTTGTAGACACGGTTGATGATGGAGAGAATATGGAGATGAACTCAGAGGTTGTAAACAGTCTGGTTCAGCCTCAGACATTAGCCAGGGTGGGGGATGAGTTTGACAGATAGGGGATGGAATTTGTAATGGAGACCAATGACACGGGCTTCACTCTTCCCAAAGTTTTCATTACAGAACCGTATTTTAGTGAAACAGGGTTTACAGATCTCCAAGCTGGAAATAGAAACAGCAGCAGAAGCAAAGATGAGAGAGTAAATGACAAGAAGAGTAATACTATTAGCAATGGTTCATAGAGCTAATAGTTGCAGATAGGGATTCCCCAAGAATAATAACAGCAGCAAGCAGGGCAGAGTAAATGACGGGAGCAGTAATGCAGTCAAAAACGGTTTATAGAATTAATAGCTAGACAGAGAGAGAGAGAGAGAATTACCAGGGACACCAACAATAGCGAGGAAGGGATAGTAAACGTATTGAATAATCTGAAGTGCGCGATAGATCCGGGAGTTTAATGAGAACCAATCATAATATGTAGAAAGAATGTAGATATCCCAGGATAGACTCCTGTCCATTGTTGTAACATTCCAATCTATTGTTCTCAGATTCTGATCCATCCTCTCCCTCTCTCTAGAGCCGCTGATCCATGTTAGTGTCGGGATTATGCTCCAGCTCACAGTAAGGGATAACACATTGAAAGGAGTCCTGTTTTAATAGAAGCTGGAAACGCTCCAGTGACACAATTAGGATCCATGGAGACTGACATTAATTACAGTCACTGAACAAACAGGTTCAGTTAACAACTTTCAATCCAGGCACTTTCTGTATCACAATAAAGTTGAACATTTACCCAGTCTGGATGGGATGTATGAGGGTTGCTGAGGGAAGGAATGGTGGCAATAGCAGAGGCACTGGCCAGAATATTCCAATTCTCCTTGGATATGGGAGTGGTGACAGAGGACTGGACGGTTGCAAATGTTACAACCTGTTTAAAAAAGGAGAGATAGGATAAGCCCTGCAATTATTGACCAGTCAGACTAGTGTCACCACTGGGAAAAATCAAGAGGTGACAACCCAGGAGAAAAATATTTGCTACTTGGAAAACTATCATAAGTGGCTAGCAACATGGATATGCTAATGCAAATCATGTCTGGCAAAATTCAACAACAACAACGTATATTTATATAATGCCTTTAACATTGTAAAACATCCCACAGGAGCATTAAGAAGCAAAGTATAACGCTGCGACACAACAGTAGATATTAGGTCAGATGACCAACAGCTTAGTCAAAGAGGTAGGTTTTAAGGAGTGTCTTAACGGAGGAAAGCGATGTGGAGAGGCAAAGAGGTGCAGGGAAGATATTACACAGCTTAGGGCCCCGGCAGCTGAAGGCACGGCTGCCTGTGGTGCAGTGATTAAAATCAGGGATGCACAAGAGACCAGAATTAGAGGAGCACAGAAATTTCGGTGGGTTGTGGAGCCGGAGGAGATTACAGAGGTAGGAAGGGACGAGGCCATGGAGGAAAATGGAAACAAGGTGGAGAATTTTAAAATCAAGACATTGCTGGACTGGGAGACAATGTCAGTCAATGATAGGCGAACCGGACTTGGTGTGAGCGAAGACATGGGCAGCAGAGTTTTGGATGACCTCAAGTTTACAGAGAGTAGAATGTGGGAGATCAGCCAGGAGTGAGTTTGAATGATTACATCTAGAGGTGACAAAGGCATGAATGAGGTTTCAGCAGCAGATGGACTGAGACAGGGGTGAAGTCGGGTAATGTTACTGAGGTGGAAATAGGCGGCTGTAATGATACATGAAAATGAGGTTAAAGCTCATTTTGTGGTCAAATGTGACACCAAGATTGCAAACAGACTGAATCTCAGACTGTTAGCAGGGAGAGAGATAGAATCAATAGCAAGGGAACAGAGTTGGAGTGGGGAGTTAAAAAAATGGCTTTAGTCTTCCAAACATTTAATATTGGCTAAAGAACAGAAAACAGAGAGCAGTGGTGAAAGGTTGTTGTCCATACTTGATGGGAGTATACAGTGGTGCTCCCCAGGGCTCGGTATTAGAACCACTGTTCTTGTTTCGCATGGAAAACCCTGGGTGGGTAGGACAGAGCCCCCTCCTCCTCGCCCTTAACAGAGATTCCGCTCTCTGCAGCCTCTGCTCCATTTTTTTGGTCATGTTACAGACCCTGAGACACGGTAACTACAGTCCCCAATCCTCGTCCAGAGTTGGGTCACCAAATCCTCTGTCCTCCCTGAATGTCTGCAGCAGCTCACAACACAACCTCCAGAAAACCATCCAAAGCACCTGAACTAAATTTACAACAGCAGAATTAAGTGAAAAGCCCCTCACCTGTAAGTTGGATGTCTGGTCATTTTAAATAACACTAGAGGGGGTTCTTCGTGCTGCTGAATGTTTGTTCAGCTGAGAGTGACTAACACAGGTGGTCAGTAGACATGCACAGACCAAGTTTCAAAGACGTACATTAAAGCTGCTGGAATGGCTGATTGACACCATATTCAGACCATCCTCACACTGCAGACACACACACAATACACACACGCTACCACCCCGGCCAGCCTGGGTGTCCTGTACAATGTGCTGGATGTGACCAGCAATGCAGCTCACACCATTTTATGGATCCAAGCTTCCACAGCATGAGTGGAGCTGGAGACATGAAATGTGTGGTCAGGGAGAGGCAGAGGGAAAGAAACTCACTTTAAAAAGGGAATTTGAAAAAGACTTTAAGATGAACAAGTTTCAGTAATATTGGAAATTGACAGGGGATTGGGGTAATCAGAGGGGTGATGTCATGGAAGGATTTGATCACATGAGTGAGAATATTAACATTGAGGTGTTACTGGACGAAGAGCCAATGTAGGTCAGTGAGAACAGGGATGTTGGGTGAACAGAATTTGGTGTAAATTAGAAGATGCCAGCAGAGTTTTGGATGATCACATGTTTACAGAGAGTAGAATGTGGGAGACCAGCCAGGAGTGTGTGAGAATAGTCAAGTTTCGAGATAAGAAAGGCATGGATGAGGGTTTTTAGCAGCAGATGCGTTGAGCTCTCTCTCTCTAATTCTTTCTCTCTTTGTCGCCCTGACTTGCTTTGTCCCACACTCAGAATCTTATAAGTTTTAATCAAGTCGCCTCTTACTCTTCTAAACTCCAGCTGATATAACCCTAGCCTGTCCAGCCTTCCCTCATTGGACAACACCCCCATTCCAGGCATTAGTCTAGTAAACCATCTCTGAACTGCTTCAAATGCATTTACATCTGCCCTTAAATAAGGGGACCAATACTGTAAACAGTATTCCAGATGTGGTCTCATCAATGCCCTGTGTAACTGAAACATAACCTCTCTACATTTGTATTCAATTCCTCCTGCAATAGCCGATAATATTATATTAGTTTTCCTAATTACTTGCAATACCTACATATTAACCTTTTGCAATTTATGCACAAGGACTCCCAGTTCCCCCTGGATGGTGGAGTTCAGCAATTTCTCACCATTGTGATTATATGCTTAATTTTTATTCATCCTGCCAAAATGGACAATTTCACCTTTTCCCAGATTTACCAGATTTTTCCTCACACACTCAATCTATCTGTCCCTTTGTGGCTCACTTGTGTCCTCGTCACAACATACTGTCCGACCGACGTTTCTGTCATCAGCAAATTTAGCAACCATACCTTTGGTCCCTTCATCCAAGTGATTTATATAAACTGTAAAGAGTTAAGGCCCCAGCACTGATCTCTGTGCACACCACTCGTTACATCTTGCCAAACAGAAAATGATCCATTTAAGCCTACTCTCTGTTTCCTGTTAGCTAGCCAATTTTCTATCCATGCCAATAGGTTGCCCCCTACACCATGAGCTTTTATATTCCGCAATGAACTTTGATTTGGCACATTATGAAATCCCTTCTGGAAATCTAAGTATAGTACATCCACCAGTTCCCCTTTATCCACAGCACCTTTTAATTCTTCAAAGAACCCCAATAAATTGGTAAACATGGTTTCCGTTTCACAAAAGCATGTTGACTCTGCCTGATCACTTTGAATAAGCAGTAATTTATTATCCGTATATTTGTATATTCTTTTTGGGCCTCCTTATCTCGAGAGACAATGGATACGCGCCTGGAGGTGGTCAGTGGTTTGTGAAGCAGCGCCTGGAGTGGCTATAAAGGCCAATTCTGGAGTGACAGGCTCTTCCACAGGTGCTGCAGAGAAATTTGTTTGTTGGGGCTGTTGCACAGTTGGCTCTCCCCTTGCGCCTCTGTCTTTTTTCCTGCCAACTACTAAGTCTCTTCGACTCGCCACAATTTAGCCCTGTCTTTATGGCTGCCCGCCAGCTCTGGCGAATGCTGGCAACTGACTCCCACGACTTGTGATCAATGTCACAGGATTTCATGTCGCGTTTGCAGACGTCTTTATAACGGAGACATGGACGGCCGGTGGGTCTGATACCAGTGGCGAGCTCGCTGTACAATGTGTCTTTGG
Organism: Heterodontus francisci; assembly: GCF_036365525.1. NCBI lineage: Eukaryota > Metazoa > Chordata > Chondrichthyes > Heterodontiformes > Heterodontidae > Heterodontus > Heterodontus francisci. The sequence continues at coordinate 634,712 of NW_027141021.1, forward strand.
GGATCCTGCCATCTTCCATGCGGCTCACATGGCCAAGCCATCTCAAGCGCCGCTGACTCAGTAGTGTGTATAAGCTGGGGATGTTGGCCGCTTCAAGGACTTCTGTGTTGGAGATATAGTCCTGCCACCTGATGCCAAGTATTCTCCGAAGGCAGCGAAGATGGAATGAATTGAGACGTCGCTCTTGGCTGGCATACGTTGTCCAGGCCTCGCTGCCGTAGAGCAAGGTACTGAGGACACAGGCCTGATACACTCGGACTTTTGTGTTCCGTGTCAGTGCGCCATTTTCCCACACTCTCTTGGCCAGTCTGAACATAGCAGTGGAAGCCTTACCCATGCGCTTGTTGATTTCTGCATCTAGAGACAGGTTACTGGTGATAGTTGAGCCTAGGTAGGTGAACTCTTGAACCACTTCCAGAGCGTGGTCGCCAATATTGATGGATGGAGCATTTCTGACATCCTGCCCCATGATGTTCGTTTTCTTGAGGCTGATGGTTAGGCCAAATTCATTGCAGGCAGACGCAAACCTGTCGATGAGACTCTGCAGGCATTCTTCAGTGTGAGATGTTAAAGCAGCATCGTCAGCAAAGAGGAGTTCTCTGATGAGGACTTTCCGTACTTTGGACTTCGCTCTTAGACGGGCAAGGTTGAACAACCTGCCCCCTGATCTTGTGTGGAGGAAAATTCCTTCTTCAGAGGATTTGAACGCATGTGAAAGCAGCAGGGAGAAGAAAATCCCAAAAAGTGTGGGTGCGAGAACACAGCCCTGTTTCACACCACTCAGGATAGGAAAGGGCTCTGATGAGGAGCCACCATGTTGAATTGTGCCTTTCATATTGTCATGGAATGAGGTGATGATACTTAGTAGCTTTGGTGGACATCCGATCTTTTCTAGTAGTCTGAAGAGACCACGTCTGCTGACGAGGTCAAAGGCTTTGGTGAGATCAATGAAAGCAATGTAGAGGGGCATCTGTTGTTCACGGCATTTCTCCTGTATCTGACGAAGGGAGAACAGCATGTCAATAGTCGATCTCTCTGCACGAAAGCCACACTGTGCCTCAGGGTAGACGCGCTCGGCCAGCTTCTGGAGCCTGTTCAGAGCGACTCGAGCAAAGACTTTCCCCACTATGCTGAGCAGGGAGATTCCACGGTAGTTGTTGCAGTCACCGCGGTCACCTTTGTAGAACCATAAAACATACCCCTACTCTGGTGTCCAGTGTACCCTCAATATTCCTGATTAAAATATCAGAGGAGTGGGAGCCTGAAACCTCTGATGACCCTGAGGTACAGGCGATTCTCAAGTCAGTGCTGAGTGCATTCACAACCCATACAGATGACTGTGGAAACATGAGCTGACCTGAAGAAATTAACTGACCATTGCATGATCCATGAAGCAGTATTCGTACCGAGCTGAGATTATATCATATATTCCAGACACTATCATGTCATTGTTATATCAGGGTGTAGTTCACAAAGACACATTCATTACTAACTGCCCCATTTGGCCGGCTAGAAAAAAGGTGACAGCTGGTGACTGACTATTGACCATCACAAACTCAACTCAGTCATCCCTGTGTGAACCCGGTTGTCTGAGAGACACCCACCCTACTCTCCCGGATTCCCAGCGGCAGGGCTGTCTTCTCCACCCTGGATATCTCACAGGGTTATTGGAATATCCTTGTAAAACTAGAGAAACAATTTAAATTCACATTCACATCTGAGGAGCAGAGATACCCGTGGACATGTCTGTCACAAGAGGTTCCACAATAACCCCACTATTTCCCACTAACATATGGCCGGGGCTCTTATGAGTTTTTCACAGTCTTCCTGCATGCTGCAATATGTCGATGATCTCCTCCTAATCACCACAGACAGTGTCCACATATTTAACCCTTTAAAGGAACTACTGCAGTTACTTTTGGAGATGCACTAAAATACCATCCACGGAAGGCCCAGCTGGTGCTAGATCATGTCACCTTTCTAGGTGTCCAGATTGGATCATCCAGCATCAGCCTAGACCAACATCAGGTCGAGACCATCCAGTGTCTACCCCTGTCCACCACAAAGACTGCCCGGTGTCCTATCCTCAGGCTGGTGGGGTATCAGTGGACCCTCATCCAGTGTCTACCCCTGTCCAGCTCAAAGACTGCCTTGTGTCGTATTCTCAGGCTGGTGGGGTATTAGTGGATCCTCATCCAGTCATAGTCATAGAGTCATAGAGATGGACAGCACTGAAACATGCCCTTCGGCCCACCGCGACTGTGCCGCCCAACAACCACCCATTTATACTAATCCTACATTAATCCCATACTCCCTACCACATCCCCACCATTCTCCTACCAACTACCCGGTAAGGCCGGTGAGCATTACGTCAGTGGTAGGGACATTATTAGAGAGGATTCTTCGGGTCAGGATTTACTCCCATTTGGAAACAAACGAACTTATTAGCAAGAGGCAGCATGGTTTTGTGAAGGGGAGGTCGTGTCTCACTAATTTGATTGAGTTTTTTGAGGAAGAGACAAAATGATTGATGAAGGAAGGGCAGTGGATGTTATCTATATGGACTTCAGTAAAGCCTTTGACAAGGTCCCTCATGGCAGAATAGTACAAAAGGTGAAGTCACACGGGATCAGAGGTGAGTTGCCAAGATGGATACAGAACTGGCTCAGACAGAGAAGACAGAGGGTATCAGTGGAAGGGTGTTTTTCTGAATGGAGGGATGTGACTCGTGGTGTTCCGCAGGGATCAGTGCTGGGACCTTTGCTCGTTGTAGTATATATAAATGATTTGGAGGAAAATGTAGCTGGTCTGATTAGTAAGTTTGCAGACGACATAAAGTTTGGTGGAGTTGCGGATAGTGATGAGGATTGTCAGAGGATACAGCAGGATTGTTTGGAGACTTGGGTGGAGAAATGGCAGATGGAGTTTAATCCGGACAAATGTGAGGTAATGCATTTTGGAAGATCTAATGCAGGTGGGAAGTATACAGTAAATGGCAGAACCCTTCGGAGTATTGACAGGCAGAGAGATCTGGGCGTACAGGTCCACAGGTCACTGAAAGTGGCAACTCAGGTGGATAAGGTAGTCAAGAAGGTATACAGCATGCTTGCCTTCATCAGTCGGGGCATAGATTATAAAAATTGGCAAGTCATGCTGCAGCTGGACAGAACTTTAGTTAGGCTACACTTAGAATATAGCGTGCAAATCTGGTCACCACACTATCAGAAGGACTTGGAGGCTTTGGAGAGGGTACAGAGGAGGTTTACCAGGATGTTGCCTGGTCTGGAGGGTATTAGCTATGACGAGAGTTTGGATAAACTCGGGTTGTTTTCACTGGAACGACGGAGGTGGAGCGGCGACATGATAGAGGTTTACAAAGTTATGAGCGGCATGGACAGAGTGGATAGTCAGAAGCTTTTTCCCAGGGTGGAAGAGTCAGTTACTAGGGGACATAGGTTTAAGGTGAGAGGGGCAAAGTTTAGAGGGGATGTGCGACGCAAGTTCTTTACACAGAGGGTGGTGAGTGCCTGGAACTTGCTGCCGGGGGAGGTGGTGGAAGCAGGTACGATAGCGCTGTTTAAGAGGTATCTTGACAAATACATGAATAGGATGGGAATAGAGGGATACGGTCCCATGAAGTGCAGAAGGTTTTAGTTTAGGCAGGCATCAAGATCGGCGCAGGTTTGGAGGGCAGAATGGTCTGTTCCTGTGCTGTACTGTTCTTTGTTCTTTGTACCTACACTAGGGGCAATTTACAATGGCCAAGTTACCTATCAACCTGCAAGTCTTTGGCTGTGGGAGCAAACTGGTGCACCCGATGGAAACCCACGCGGTCACTGGGAGAACTTGCAAACTCCACAGTGTCTACCCCTGCCCACCTCAAAGACTGCCGTGTGTCCTATCCTAAGGCTGTTGGGGTATCAGTGAACCCTCATCCAGCATCTACCCCTGTCCACCTGAAAGAATGATCTGTGTCGTATTCTCAGGCTGGTGGGGTATCAGTGAACCCTCATCCAGCATCTACCCCTGTCCATCTCAAAGACTGCCCTGTGTCCTATTCTCAGGCTGGTGGGGTATCAGTGGACCCTCGTCCCTCGATTTGCAGAGACTGTGACTATTCTTTATGAACTACCTAATGGTGATGATGACCAGGTTTAACCCCTTTGGACTGAAGCGAACAGGGAAGCAGTAACACAATTGAAGACAGCTGTCGTCCAGGCAACGTGCCTTATCTCACCTAACCCTGACAAGACTTTCCACACCCTGACAAGACTTTCCACATGGCGGTGGGGACACAGTGAAAAGCCTGGCTGCTGTCCGATGTAGAGAAAACCAGGAAAAATACTCCTCATTGTGAATGACTTCAGAATTGTGAGTGGGTCTGAACTGATACATTCTGTTTGTGAAGGATGTTTGTTAACCACGTTCTGGGGCATCAAACATTTCACTTCCATCACGGGGTTCAGCAGGGTGATTCTGCCCAGCCCATTATAAACATTTCCAGTTTGGGAAAGCAGTAGTAATCGTATTCCCTGTCAGAAAGTCGTAGAGTCAGAATCATTTCAGCACAGAATGAGGCCATTTGGCCCATCGTGTCCATGCCAGCTCTTTGTCGATAAATCGAGCCAGTCTCATTCCCCAGCTCTGTCTCTATTTTCCACCAAGTTTATTTCCCTGAAGTGTCCATCCAATAAACCTTTGATATCATTCACCATCTCTGCTTCCACCACCCTCATAGACAGTGATTTCCAGGCCATTCCCACTCGCTGTGTAAAAAAGTTGTTCCTCACATCCCCCTGTATCACTGCCCACAACCTTAACTCTAGTCCTTGTACCATTAGTTAATGGGAACATATGTTCCTTTCTAACTTATCCAAGCATGTCATCATCTTGTATACTTCTATCAAATCTCCCCTCAATCTCCTTCACTACAAGGATAACAATCCCAGCTTTTCCAGACTAACCTTGCAGCTAAAATCCTCCATCCCTGGAACCATTCTGGTAAATCTCCTCTACACCCTGTCAAGGACCCTCAGATCATTCCTAAAGTGTGGTGAACAGAACTGGATGCAGTACTCCAGTTGGGGCCTAACCAGAGCTTTATAAAGGTTCAACATAACTTTCCTTCTTCTGTACTCACTACCTCTATCTATGAAGCCCAACATCCCACATGCTTTGCTGACTGCTCTCTCAATATGTCCTGCCACCTTCAAGGATTTATGTACGTGATCCCCATGTCCCTCTGTCTCTGCACACTCTTTTGAACTTTACCATTAAGTGTATATTGCCTCTCCCTGTTACTTCTGATAAAATGCATCACCTCACATTTGCCTGTATTAAATTCCATCTGCCTCTTGTCTGCCCATTCTGCTAGCCTATCTATGTCCTCTTACATCGATTGATAACAACCTCACTGGCTTCCCCGCCTCCAAGTTTGGTATCATCAGCAAATTTTCAGATGTTTCTCCGTTTTCCATTATCGAAATTACTTATACACATCAGAATAAAACAGTGTTCCCAGCATTGAACCTTGGGGAACACCACTGTCTACCTTCCTCCAGTCTGAAAAAACAACTATTTACCACAACTCACTGTTTTCTGTCATTAAGAAAGTTTTGCATCCAAGCTGACACTGACCCTCCTATTCCATGAACATCAATTAACTGTCCAATTCTCACAAACGGACTGTGAAAGAAAATAGAAATTCAGCTTAAAATTAAGTGAAATGCTAAATGTAAAATTAACAAATTGTTGGAAAGAGATCGACTCTTAGATCACTTAAAATTCAATCACTCATTAACATTACTGTATTCAGTAATCTGCACAAGCAGTACTCCCTAAAACTGGACTCTGTGCAACTTACTGTATTTAGGGTTTAGGGAGAGAATTCCAGAGCTTAGGGATGGGAATAGTAAGCGTCAGAGATTTTCAGCAGGTCTGGCAGCATCTGTGTAGAGAGAAACAGAGTTAATGCTTCAGATCAGTGGCCCTCCATCAGAACTGGTAAACGTTAGAAATGTAACATTCTTTGAGCAAGTGAAAGAGGGGAAGGGGGAAGAAGAAGAAGAAGAAGGAAGGACTGTGATGGGACGGAGAGGGGAGAGATTAAATGACAGACTGTTACATTCCTAACGTTTATCAGTTCTGATGAACTGTCACAGATCTGAAACGTTAACTATGTTTCTCTCTATACAGATGTTGTCAGACTGCTGAGTATTTCCGGCACTTTCTGTTCTCATTTCAGAGTTCCTAATCCACAGTATTTTGCTTTTATTTTAGTGTTTAGATTAGAGATACAGCACTGAAACAGGCCCTTCAGCCCACCGAGTCTGTGCCGAACATCAACCACCCATTTATACTAATCCCATATTCCTACCAAACATCCCCACCTGTCCCTATATTTCCCTACCACCTACCTATACTAGTGACAATTTATAATGGCCAATTTACCTATCAAAATGCAAGCCTTTTGGCATTAAACCGGAGCACCCGGAGAAAACCCACGCAGACACAGGGAGAACTTGCAAACTCCACGCAGGCAGTACCCAGAATCGAACCTGGGTGCCTGGAGCTGTGAGGCCACAGTGCTAACCACTGCGCCACTGTGCCATTTAATTCACTACCACTTCTCTTCCAGGAATGCCTGCCTTGAAGAAGTTCTGCTCTTCTCTTCCAGAGCTTAGGGCCTCGGCAGCTGAAGGCACAGCCACCAATGGTAGAGCAATTAAACTCAGGGATGCTCAAGAGGTCAGAATTAGATGAGTGCACTTATCTCGGAGGATGTAGATCTGGAGGAGATTACAGAGATAGGGAGGGGTGAGGCAATGAGGGATTTGTAAATAAGGCTGAGAGTTTTAAAATTGATGTGTTGCTGACCAGAATCCAATGCAGGTCAGTGAGTACAGTGGGTGATGGGTGAACAGGACTTGGTGTGAGTTAGGACATGGACAGCAGTGTTTTGGATCTCCTCAAGTTTATGGAGGGTAGAATGTGGGAGACCAGCCAGGAGTGTGTTGGAATTGCCTCCCTAACAGGTAACAAAGGCAAGGGGGAGTGTTTCATCAGCAGAAGAGCTAAGAGAGGGGCAAAGCTGGGTGATGATACCGAGGTGGAAATAGGCTGTTTTAGTGATAGTGTGAATATTTAGCTGGAAGCTCATCGCAGTGTCAACTATAACAGCAGGTTGTGAACAGTTTGGTTTAATCTTAGACAGTTGCCAAGGACAGGGATGGAGGCTGTAGCTAGGGAACGTTTGATGTGGGTTTGAAAACACTGGCTTCAGTCTTCCTAATATTTAACTGACATGGCAGCTGTGTGAGGTGAAAGATTGTGGGAAGATTTTATTTATATCATTCATTCATGGGATTGTGGGTGTCGCTGACTAGACCGGCATTTATTGCCCATCCCTAATTGCCCTTGAGAAGGTGATGGTGAGCTGCATGTGGATGAATGAGCAGAGATAATACAAGCTAAATGGCACACATTTAAAGGTGGTGAGAATAACAGAGAGACCTGGGGTGTTTGTATGCAATCTTTGAAGTTATCTGGACAGGTTAACAAAGAGTTAACAAAGTAAATAGATTCCTAGGCTTTATTAATAGAGACACAGAGTAGAATAGTCAGGATGTTATATTAAACCTATAGAAAAGACTAGTTCGGCTCCACCTGGAGTATTGTGTCCAATACTGGGAACCACTTTAGGAAGGACATGAAACCTTTGGAGAGGGGACAAAAGATTTTTACTCGAACTTTTCCAGGGACGAAAGATTACAGTTATGTCGCTGGGATTGTTCACCTTAGAGCAGGGAAATTTAAAAGGAGATCTGATAGAGATGTTTAACATTATGAAGGGTTTAGATAAATTAAATAAAGTGAAACTCTTTCCAATGTGTGAGGGGCCATTAACCAGAGGACACAGATTTACGGTGATTGGAAAAAAGAAGCAGAGGTGACACGAGGAATTTTTTATGCAATGGGTGTTTAGGATTTTCAATGAATTGTCTGATAGGCTGAAGGATATAGAGTCAATAGTAGATTCCAAAAGGGAATTGAATAGATATCTTAAGGAGAAAAAAAGGAAGGATCTGGGAAAGAGCCAGGGTATGGGATTAACTGGAAGCTCTTCAAAAGCACCAGCACAGACTTGATGGACCAAATGGTCTCATTTGGTGTAATGCTATTCTAAGTTTCTATGATTGTGCCTGTCTGTACTTTCACAATACTCCTATCCTTTCAACAGGCGTTTGATAAAATACGACATAACAGCCTTGTTACCAAATTAGAAACACATGGGATCAAAGGGCCAATGTCAGCCGTGGCTCAATTTGTCGCTCTCTCCCCTTTCAGTCACAAGCTTCTAGGATCAAGTGTCACTGCAGGACTTGATCACAAGGATCAAGGCTGACACTGCAGTGAGAGTACTGAGAGAGTATTGCACTGTCAGAAGTGCCGTCTATCGAATGAAACGTTAAACCAAGGCTCCGACTGCCCTCTCAGGTGGATGTTAAATATCATCGCATTATTTAGAAGCGGGGCAGAGGAATTATCCCAGTGTCCTGCTCAATATTTATTATTCAATGAACATCACAAAAACAGATCTGAGCATTATCACATTGCTGCTTATGGGAGCTTGCTGTGCTTCATAGATACAAGAGTGAATACATTTTAAAAAGCACTCTGTGGTTGTCAGGTGCTTTGTGACGTCCAGTGGTCATGAAAGGCGCTACATAAATGCAGCTGCTTTTATTTCCAATGCCAACATGTGGCAGAGTGGCGCAGCGGTTAGCACCGCAGCCTCACAGCTCCAGCGACCCGGGTTCAATTCTGGGTACTGTGTGGAGTTTGCAAGTTCTCCCTCTGTCTGCGTGGGTTTTCTCCGGGTGCTCCAGTTTCCTCCTACATGCCAAAAGACTTGCAGGTTGGTAGGTAAATTGGCCATTATAAATTGCCCCTAGTGTCGGTGGTAAGGAAATATAAGGACAGGTGGGGATGTCGTAAGAATGCAGGATTAGTGTAAATGGGTGGTTGATGGTCGGCACAGACTCGGTGGGCCGAAGGGCCTGTTTCAGTGCTGTGTCTCTAAAACTAAAAAAACTAAAACTAAATTAGGTCAGTGACAGAAAGCAGGGAATAGTGGAGAATGGTTGTTGTTCAGTCTGGAGGGAAGTACACAGTGGGGTTCCCCAGGCTCACTGTTGGGATCACTGTTGCTGTATGTTAATACAATGGGCTTGTGCCCAGAGGGGATAATGTCAAATGTTTTCAGATGGGAGGAAGCTCAGAAATGTTAATAAACAGTGAGAAGGATAGGAACAGACTTCAGGAGGACAGAGACTGACTGGTGAAATGGACAGGAACATGGCAGTTGTAATTTAACACAGTGAAGTGTGAAGTGAGACATTTGGGTAGGAAGTATGAGGAGAAACAATATGAAGTAAATGGTACCATTAAAAAGTGAGTGCAGGATTAGAGGGACCTGGGATGTACACACACAGATCTTTAAAGGTCGCATGTAGTGTTCTTGGTGTTAGAGAGAGATATACAGAGTAATAAAACTCAGGAGGAAATGCTGATTTTTATACATCACTGGTTCGGTCCCAGATGGAGAATTGTGTCCATTTCTGATCACCACACTTTGGTAAGGATGTCAAGGACTTAGTGAAGATACTGAGGTGATTTACTAGAATGGTACCAGGGATCTGGGAATTCAGTTACGTGGAGAGATTGGAAAAGCTGGGATTGTTCTCTTTAGAGCAGTGAAGGGTAAGAGGAGATGTAATATAGAATTCAAAATCATGAAGGGTTTTGATAGGGTAATTAATGTGAAACTGTTCCCAGTGTCAGAAAGTTCAGTATTAAGAAGATACAGATTGAAGGTAATTGATAGAGAACCAGAGGTGAAATGAGGAGAATTTTCTTGCAAAGCGAGTTGTTGGGATGTGGGATTCACTTGCTGATAACATGGCGGTCAGGCGATTCATAAAATTTTTCAATAGGGGAATTTAACAAATAGCTGAAAAGGGACAAAAAAACTGCAGGCGTCAGGGGAAAGAGTGGAGTGGAACTCATTCGATAGCTCTTCCTAAGAGACAGCACTGACACAATGGTTCAAATAGCCCCCTCCTGTGCTTCATCAATCTCTGATTCTATGAGCAAGAGACAGAGAGAGTGAAGGGAGAGAGAGAAAATGAGAGGGGGGAGCGAGTGAGAGAAAGAGGTAGAAAGGATGAAAGAGAGGACTTAAAATAGAGACAGTGTGAAAGAGAAGGTTGCACCAGTTTCCGGGCGTAGGGATTGTGACTCATGATCTGCCCGCACCCGTTCCTGTGGAGGCAGTTTACAGACAAACTCCTGCTGCCTCCTCAGTTCCATGAATTCTACGTACTGCCCAGTGTGACCCGCGCTGCCCTCAGTCTGCACGTATAACAGGGGCCTAACTGTGTGTGAGACTGGCACATGTTTTAGCCCGGTTTCAGCTCTTAAAGGCAGATTGTCCCCCTTCAAGGGAATCGTTACTGAATCACAGGAGGCTGCTGCTGCTGACTGTGAATGATGCAATTAGGGACAAGGTAAATGGAATACTAGGACAGTGAGAGGGCTCTGCGGTACACGGATGTGATGCTAGAGGCCTTAGTTATGGAGCGTGACAGGGGGAGAGAGGCCATGCTTCCATGGGGTGGGGTGGAGACCCTCAAGGAACGCCCTCCGAAGGGAATGGGGGAAGGTGGCCAGGGAGGACAAGGCAGGAAGTCTGGCCCCGAGGACCTGGCAGCAGTCCCAGAAGAAGTTTAATGAGCTCACACTGGTGGTCAATGCCAGTGAATTCATCTCCACATGTCATCCCCTACCCACCAACACCACCAACCTCTCACACTGCTCAATGTACCACACCCCATCATTCACCCATCAGCAGTCCCTAACACTCAGGACTCATACCTAATATTCACATACTCCAACTCACCGTCACACACATTCCACTGATGCTAGCCTTACATCCACCTCTCACTGCCTCCACCTAGCTCCAGCTATTCAGCTATGGAAGGCACATCACAGAAATACAGTGCAACACAATCACTGACATTCTGCCCTCGCTCTTACAGGACAAGGTGGCCCATAATCACAGGGAGCAGCAGTGAACTGGCAGGACCAGGCATACCTTAATCCCCTGAGCCTGAGGGAGGAGATGGTTCTTCACATCATGGGACCGTCTGTGACAGAGCTCGTAGCATCCAGCATCACCAAGAGCATTCAGGATGATGCTATTCTCCTGCCTGATGTCCCTTCTTAACTCCCACCTCCCCCTCATCCTGCTGACTGGGATGATGTACAAGCTGCAGATGGTGTGAACATGGACCTCCTGCTTTCCATCCCACCCCCAATCCCTCACGCCAACCCTCCCTCTCTGATTTTATACTGTCTAATGATAACCCAAAACTGCCAGCTTCCCAGTCACAGCAGCTCCAGGAGACAGAGAGAGAGCAGCAGCACAGCACTGATGGTGAAGCCCCATCAATTGGTCTGATACTCACAGTCACCAGATCAATACTTACACTGTGTGTACCTTAGAGGCTGATATAGAGTCGGAATCTGCATGGGGTGAGTCACTGAGTGAGTGAGCTGCAGCCAGGCTAGGGGGAAAGGATAGTTCATGTGGCAGCTCACCGGAGGGTGAGGTCACAAACGAGTGATAATACACAGGACTCAGAAGTGAACATTGCTGGAGATGCTGCCGATGTCGAGATGGTGCAGTCTGAATCCGAGCCCTCAGGGTCCAGAGTTGTTCGAGGACGAAGGTCAGCAGCCTTTCACCAGCCATGCTGCAGTCACTGGGAAACACTGTGTAGGAGCAGTAGGCAAGTCGAGGGAACCCATAAGATAGGCACTAAGGGAATACACAAGGCTGAATAATTCAGTTTTGTTGGATGAAGATGTTAATGAAAAGGTTTTTGTTGGTGTTTTTTATTGCAGGATGGTGACCAAGGGGACACTGTGATGGGGCGTCTCAGGTGGGTGTAATGGTGGAGAATGGGGGATCCATGGAGAGAAAGGGAAGTTGTGCTATGGGAACTGGAACCTTAGCAGGGACTCTCCGACAGCCTGTCCGGGTCGAAGGCATCCAGGAAATATCCTCCCTGCCTCCTCCTCCTCCTCCTCTTGAGGTAGCCTCCGGATTCCTGGTGCCAATGCCTGTGTCCTCATGATGGTGATGATGTGAAGGGTGTAGCAGAACACCATGAACTTGGACACCTGCTCCAGTGTGTACTGGAGGGCTCCCCCCGAGCGGTTCAGACATTGTAAGCATTGCTTCACCTGGTGGTTTTGTGTGGGGGAGGGGAGTGTCCAGAGTTTAGAGGTCATGAGCCACATTCTGGTTCTGCATGGAGGCCTGAAGTGTTGGACCGGCTGACTGCTTCAGAATGAAGGTACAGTGGCTGCTGCCAGGATAGTTGACATTCACCAACATGATGTACTGGGGATGCTCACACACCGACTGTACATTAATGGAGTGAGAGTTCTTTCAGTTCCTGTACCTCTCCCCATTGACATGGGGGCCCCGCAGAGCCACCTACACCATCAGGAATCCCGCTATCCTGAGAAAGCCACGGGATCTCTCATCCTGCTTCGCCCTGCTGAGGGAGCAGACAGTATAATTCACCTCACCCAACATAGATGGCCTCCGTCACACATCAGATACGTCAATGGACAACATAGAGAGAGATAATGGATCCGTCACCCACTCTTGTTTAGAAGGATCCTGATAAAACATAAGAACATAAGAACTAGGAGCAGGAGTAGGCAATTCAGCCCCTCGAGCATGCTCCGCCATTCAATATGAAGATTCTCTATCCTGGGATATTGGGCTGCCAATCCTGCCCCTCCCTCAACCATATCTCCGTGATGGCGACTATAGTTTTTGTATTCATGTTATCCTTAACTTTCTTGCTGAACCATGGATGTTTTTACCCCTCTTAGAATATTTCTTCCTCTCTGGAATATATTTCAGTTGGGAGGAATTGAATATGTCCTTTAACATCTGCCACTACTCATCAACTGTCCTACCTTTTAGACTTCCTTCCCTGTCCACTTGGGCCAAATAAGTCCTCATGCCGATGTAATTACCTTTGTTTAACTCCAGACTCCAGTTTCTCTCCCTCAAACTGGATTTGAAATTCTAGCATGCTATGATCACTCTTCCCTGGAGGATCCTGAATTATGAGATTATTAATTAATCCCACCTCATTTCACAATACCAAATCTAGAATAGCCTGCTCCCTGGTTGGTTCCACAACATATTGCTCTTAAAAACAATCTCTGATACATTTAATGAACTCTCCCTTGAGGCTACCTTTGCCAATTTGATTAAACCAGTCTATATGCATGTTAAGATCACCTATGTTTATTGCCGTACCTTTCTCAGAAGCCCGCAGTATTTCTTGGTTTATACTGTGCACCACTGTGGAACTATTGTTTGGGGACCTATAGATTCCTCCCACCAGGGACGTCTTCCCTTTGCTATTTCTTATTTGTACCTTGACTGACTCTACGTCTTGATCTCCAGTGCCTATATAATTTCTCATTACAGCACTGATCTCTTTCTTTACTAACAAAGCTACACCTCCTCCAGATATTCAATTCCCAAGCCTGGTTTCCCTGCAACCATGTCTCAGTAATCGCCACTAAATCATACGCAGTCATCACTATTTTCACTGTTAACTCATTTGTGGGCGGCACAGTGGCGCAGTGGTTAGCACAGCAGCCTCACAATTCCAGCGACCCAGGTTCAATTCCGGGTGCTGCCTGTGTGGAGTTTGCAAGTTCTCCCTGTGTCTGCGTGCGTTTCTTCCGGATGCTCCGGTTTCCTCCCACAAGCCAAAGACAGGTTGGTAGGCAAATTGGCCATTAGCAATTGACCCTGGTTTAGGTCGGTGGTCGGGAAATATAAGGACAGGTGGGGATATGTGCTAAGAATATGGAATTAGTGTGGGATTAGTATGGGTGGGTGGTTGATAGTCGGCACAGACTCGGTGGGCCGAAGGGCCTGTATCTCTATAAAAAAATTCATTTATTTTATTCTGAATGTTTCGTGCATTCAGATACAAAGCCTTTAAGTTTGTTTTATTAGCAATTTTCAAAGATACATAGAAGTTCAATGAAACTGGGACCTTACCGGCCACTGACAACTCCCTCCTCATCCTAGTTTGAGGCTCCAGGTCCTATTACAGGAGGTGCCAAAGCACTGTGATCACTTCCCTATTGAATCAGAGTCACCTCACACTCTGCTCCTGGTTTAGGTGTAGGTGGGAAAAGTGCTCTTGGAAAACCCGAGGTGGGTAGGACAGAGCCCCCTCCTCCCCCCTCTTTACAGATCTTCCCCTCTCTGCAGCTTCTGCTCCATTTGTTGATCATGTTACAGACCCAGAGACACTGTAACTACAGTCCCCATACCTCGGCCAGAGTTGGGTCACCAAATCCTTTGTCCTCCCTGTATGGCTGCAGCAGCTCCCAACACAACCTCCAGAAAAACATCCACAAAACCTCCACCATCTTTACAATAGCAGCAGTAAGTCAAAAGCCCCTCACCTGTAAGTTGGATGCCTGGTCCTTTTAAATAACACTTGAGAGGGTTACTCGTGCTGCTGAATGCGTGTTCACCTGAGAGTGACTACGCCCGCGGTCAGTGGACATGCACAGACCAAGTGTCAAAGAAGTACATCAAAGCTATTGGAATGGCTGATTGACGTCAATTGAAACCCTTCCTCACACTAAGAGCATATGCATGGCAAACACAGGCTAGAACCCTGCCCACCATGGGGCACTGTGCGGGTTACACCAGAAGTGGCTGGCTGTGCAGTTCACATCATTTGATGGATCCTGGTTTTTTTTTGCAGCGGCGACAGGGAGAGCGATGTGGCAGCTGGGTAAGTAAGTCCTATATATTTGGGCAGCGGCTGAACCCGAGACACTATATCTGTAGTATCTCGAACCCGCCCTCCTCCTCTAACAAAAAAAAAAGGACTCGGTGGTGTGCAGATACGGTAAGGCTTTTTCTATTTCTTTTTTTTTCGTGTGATTGGTAAAAACTTTTCATTCCTTTTTCGTTTATCTAAGTTAAGACTAACTTAAGCTTAAGATTGAAAATGGCAGGAGATCTCAGACACGTGTTATGCTCCTCTTGCTCAATGTGGGAGCTCAGGGACATGGCTGATGTCCCTGACTCCTTCATGTGCTGGAAGTGTGTCCAGCTGCAGCTCTTGTTAGACAGCATGACGGTTCTGGAGCTGCGGATGGACTCACTTTGGAGCATCCGCGATGCTGAGGAGGTCGTGGATAGCACGTTTAGCAAATTGGTCACACCACAGATTAGGATTGCTGAGGGAGAAAGGGAATGGGTGACCAAAAGGCAGAGAAAGAGCAGGAAGGCAGCGCAGGTGTCCCCTGCGGTCATCTCCCTCCACAACAGGTATACCGTTTTGGATACTGTTGAGGGAGATGGCTCACCAGGGGAAGGCAGCAGTAGCCAGGTTCATGGCACCGTGGCTGGCTCTGATGTTAGGAAGGGCGGGAAAAAGAGTGGAAGGGCGATAGTCATAGGATATTCGATTGTAAGGGGAGTAGATAGGCGGTTCTGTGGTCGAAAACGAGACTCCCGAATGGTATGTTGCCTCCCAGATGCAAGGGTCAGGGATGTCTCAGATCGGCTGCAGAACATTCTGAAAGTGGAGGGTGAACAGCCAGTTGTCGTTGTGCACAAAGGCACCAATGACATAGGTAAAAAACGGGATGAGGTCCGACAAGCAGAATTTAGGGAGTTAGGTGCCAAGTTAAAAAGTAGGACCTCAGAGGTAGTAACCTCAGGATTGCTACCAGTGCCACGTGATAGTCCGAGTAGAAATGAAAGAATAGTCAGGATGAATGCGTGGCTTGAGAGATGGTGCAGGAGGGAGGGGTTCAGATTTTTGGGACATTGGGACCGTTTCTGGGGGAGGTGGGACTATTGCAAATTGGACGGTCTACACCTTGGCCGGACTGGACCCAATGTCCTTGGGGGTGCTTTTGCTAACGCTGTTGGGGAGGGTTTAAAATAATGTGGCAGGGGGATGGGAACCAAATGAGGTCAGTGGACAGTAAGGTGGTAGAAACTAAAGCCTGTAAGGAACTAGATAATGAAGTCAGCATGACTAAGGGAAAAAGTAGGCAGGGAGCAGATGATGAAAGCAAAGGGACTGGTGGTCTGAGGTGCATTTGTTTCGATGCAAGAAGTGTAGTAGGTAAGGCAGATGAATTTAGGGCCTGGATTAGTAACTGGGAGTATGATGTTATTGCTATTACTGAGACTTGGCTGAGGGAAGGTCATGATTGGCAACTAAATATCCCAGGATATCGATGCTTCTGGCGGGATAGAGAGGGAGGTAAAAGCGGCGGAGGAGTTGCAGTACTGGTCAAAGAGGATATCACAGCTGTGCTGAAGGAGGGCAATATGGAGGACTCGAGCAGTGAGACAATATGGGCAGAACTCAGAAATAGGAAGGGTGCGGTAACAATGTTGGGGCTGTACTACAGGACTCCCAACAGCGAGCGTGAGATAGAGGTACAAATATGTAAACAGATTATGGAAAGATGTAGGAGCAAAAGGGTGGTGGTGATAGGAGATTTTAATTTTCCCAACATTGACTGGGATTCACTTAGTGTTAGAGGTCCAGATGGAGCAGAATTTGTAAGGAGCATCCAGGAAGGTTTTCTAGAGCAGTATGTAAATAGTCCAACTCGGGAAGGGGCCATACTGGACCTGATGTTGGGGAATGAGCCCGGCCAGGTGGTTGAAGTTTCAGTCGGGGACTACTTTGGGAATAGTGATCACAATTCCGTAAGCTTTAAAATACTCATGGACAAAGACGAGAGTGGTCCCAAAGGAAGAGTGCTAAATTGGGGGAAGGCCAACTATACCAAAATTCGGCAGGAGCTGGGAAATGTAGATTGGGAGCAGCTGTTTGAAGGTAAATCCACATGTGATATGTGGGAGTCTTTTAAGGAGAGGTTGATTAGCGAGCAGGAGAGACATGTTCCTGTGAAAATGAGGGATAGAAATGGCAAGATTAGGGAACCATGGATGACAGGTGAAATTGTGAGACTAGCAAAGAGGAAAAAGGAAGCATACATAAGGTGTAGGCGGCTGATGAAAGACGAAGCTTTGAAAGAATATCGGGAATGTAGGACCAATCTGAAACGAGGAATTAAGAGGGCTAAAAGGGGTCATGAAATATCTTCAGCAAACAGGGTTAAGGAAAATCCCAAAGCCTTTTATTCATATATAAGGAGCAAGAGGGTAACTAGAGAAAGGATTGGCCCACTCAAGGACAAAGGAGGAAAGTTATGCGTGGAGTCAGAGAAAATGGGTGACATTCTAAACGAGTACTTTGCATCGGTATTCACCGAGGAGAGGGACATGACGGATGTTGAGGTTAGTGACAGATGTTTGATTACTCTCGGTCAAGTCGGCATAAGGAGGGAGGAAGTGTTGGGTATTCTGAAAGGCATGAAGGTGGACAAGTCCCCAGGTCCGGATGGAATCTATCCCAGGTTGCTAAGGGAAGCGAGGGAGGAAATAGCTGGGGCCTTAACAGATATGTTTGCAGCATCCTTAAACACGGGTGAGGTCCCGGAGGACTGGAGAATTGTTAATGTCGTCCCCTTGTTTAAGAAGGGTAGCAGGGAAAATCCTGGTAATTATAGACCGGTGAGCCTGACGTCAGTGGTAGGGAAGCTGCTGGAGAAGATACTGAGGGATAGGATCTATTCCCATTTGGAAAAAATTGGCTTATCAGTGATAGGCAACATGGTTTTGTGCAGGGAAGGTCATGTCTTACCAACTTAATAGAATTCTTTGAGGAAGTGACAAAGTTGATTGATGAGGAAAGGGCTGTCGATGTCATATACATGGACTTCAGTAAGGCGTTTGATAAGGCTCCCCATGGTAGGCTGATGGAGAAAGTGAAGTCGCATGGGGTCCAGTGTGTACTAGCCTGATGGATAAAGATGGTTCCAAAGAAGGGTCACTGACCCGAAACGTTAACTCTGCTTCTCTTTCCACAGATGCTGCCAGACCTGCTGAGTGAATCCAGCATTTCTTGTTTTTGTTTTGGATAAAGAACTGGCTGGGCAACAGGAGACAGAGATTAGCAGTGGAAGGGAGTTTCTCAAAATGGACACGTTTGACCAGTGGTGTTCCACAGGGATCCGTGCTGGGATCACTGTTGTTTGTGATATACAGAAATGATTTGGAGGAAAGTATATGTGGTCTGATTAGCAAGTTTGCAGACGACACTAAGATTGGTGGAGTGGCAGATAGTGAAGGGGACTGTCAGTGAATAAGGTTCACCAGGATGTTGCCTGGTATGGAGGGCGCTAGCTATGAAGAGAGGTTGAGTAGATTAGGATTATTTTCATTAGAAAGACGGACGTTGAGGGGGGACCTGATTGAGGTGTACAAAATCATGAGAGGTATAGACAGGGTGGATAGCAAGAAGCTTTTTTCCCAGAGTGGGGGATTCAATTACTAGGGGTCACGAGTTCAAAGTGAAAGGGGAAAAGTTTAGGGGTGATATGCGTGGAAAGTTCTTTATGCAGAGGGTGGTGGGTGCCTGGAATGCGTTGCCAGCGGAGGTGGTAGATGCGGGCACGATAGCGTCTTTTAAGATGTTTCTGGACAGATACATGAATGGGCAGGAAGCAAAGAGATACAGACCCTTATAAAATAGGTGACATGTTTAGATAGAGGATCTGGATCGGCGCAGGCTTGGAGGGCCGAAGGGCCTGTTCCTGTGCTATAATTTTATTTGTTCTTTGTTCTTGTTCAGGGTTCCATCGCGTTGGCACCAGTGCCGTCATAGAGTGAAAATCAGGTCAGGGGAACATATGGAGTGAAAACAGCTCACTTCAAAAAGGAAATAGGAAATAGACTTGAAGGGTTAAGATTTTCAATAACTTGTGAAATGTGCAGAAGAAAGAAACTAATTGGAGGGGTGAGTCCATGGAGGGATTCGAACACAAGAATGAGAATATTAAAATTAAGGTGCTGCCAGACCGGGAGCCACTGTAGATCAGTGAGCACAGGGGTAATGGGTGATCGGGATTTGGTGTGAGTTAGGATACAGGCAGCAGAGTTCTGGATGGGTTGTGGTTTATGGAGGTTTGCAGTGTGTTTCTGCCACAGACATTGGGTAGGGAGGGAAATGCAAATAGTTAATGCAGAGTGGAGTTTGTGACAGAGACTGAAGACAATGGCTTAACTCTTCCAAAGCTTTACATGACAAGAATACTAGATCAGTGAAATATGGTTTATAGATCGATTAGCTGGATACAGAGACTTACCAGGGACACCAATAATAGCGGGGATGGGATGGTAAATAAATTGAATCATCTTCAGAGCATAATAGATCCGCAATTCTAATGTTATCCAAAAATAATCTGCAGCAACCAGGCCAAACGAAGAGGAGAAATTGTCCATTGTTGCAACATTCTAATCTATTGTTCTCAGATTCTGATCGATCCTCTCTCTCTCTCTGCAGTGATGGATCCCTGTTCGTGCTGACAGTGATGCTTCCGCTGACACTATGAGCTGGCACATTGAAAGGAGTCCCTTATTAATGGAACAGGGAAACCCTCCAGTGACACATTTAGGGTCCTTAGTGACTGACATTAATTACAGTCAATGAGCAAACAGGTTATGTTAACCCTTTTCAATCCAATACTTTTTGTACCACAATTGTGTAGAAGATTTAGATGGGATCCCAGTCTAGATGGGATATATGACGTTTGTTGACGGAAGGAATGGTGGAAATACGGGCACTGGCCAGAAGCTTTCAATCCTCCTTGGATCTGGGAGTGATGACAGAGGACTGGAGGGTTGTAAATGTTACACCCTGCTGTAAAAAGGAGACATCAGATAAACCTGTACCTACTGACCAGTCAGTCTAATGTCGGTGGTTCGATATTACTAGAGGCCATAAACCAATACAAAAAATATATCTTTCTTGGAAAAACATGGGATAATAAATGACAAACAGCACGGATTGGTTCATGGAAAATCATGTCTAATAATATTGATCAAGTTAGTTGATGACATAACTGTGAGTGTTGATGAGGATAGTGTGTTTCCTGTTATGTATCTGGACTATCAAAAGGCCTGTGATCAAATGACATTTCATAGACTTGTTATGAAAATGGAAGACGTGGATTATTGTGACAGTGATAGTGTGGATATGACACTGACTCAGGGACAGAAAGCAGAGAGAAGTGGTGAACAGACATTGTTCAGACTGGGGGAGGGGGATTATACAATGTTGTTTCTCAGGGGTTAGTATTAGAATCAGTGCTCTTCCTGACATGTAGATAGATATACAGGTGATGGAGACTTATACGTAAAAATAAACAATTTCAAATCTTGTAGATGACATGACACTCATAAATAAGGATGGCAAAGGCGCAGACCACAGAATTATCCAATCACACAGACTTTTTTTATTTTTAATTTATTCTGGACTCCAATCCAAATATAAATTTATTTCTCACTCTATAACCTGTTTGTGTGATTTGCGTGTGAGTGTGTGCATGAATGTGTACCTTATATTGTTGTTATTTTATTTAGATTCAGTTTAGATTTTAAAGTATAATAAACTCACCTCATGTTTAAAATCACGAAAACCTGTCTGATTGGTTCTTTCACTATCACAAAAGGTAAAAGGTAAAATATTCACTGAGGTGGTCAGCACGTCCAGTGCTAAAAAGGAATAAACCCCGTTGTGATCAAATAAAATACAGGACAAGAAGAGAGCCTGGGACCCCTCCTCACCTGGCTGCAGCAGAAATCTGGAGGTTCTAGAGATCGTAACCCGACAACAAACGGCAAATTAGAAGTGTCATAGAGGCACAGAGTTTTACAGCACAGAAACAGTCCCCTCGCCCCACTTTATCTGTGTCGGCCATCAAGCCTGTAAATTCTAATCCCATTTTCCAGCACCTGCCCCGTAACCTTGGATGCAATGGCTTTTCAGGTGCTCATCTAAATACTTCGTAAATGCTGTAAGAGTCCTGCCTCTTCCTTCCATTCAGGTAGTGTGCTCCAGATTCCAAACACCCTCTGGGTGATTTTCCCCTCAAATTCCCTCTAAACTGCCTGTCCCTAAGCTTAAATCAATGCCCCCCTGGTTATTGACACCTCCGCTAAGGGAAACGTTTCTTCCTACCTACCCTATCAATGCCCCTCATAATTTTTCCTGATTTCTGGCTCTCTCCCTTTTTGAATAAATCAGTTACATTCGCAATAAGGGAGTTGCATGCAGACTGAAATAACTTGGTACAGGTTAAAACCCCAATCTGTTGAAAAGTTGAGTAATATAGCTGGACAGTTCGGGATTTCTCTCCATCCAAAAGCTCGGAAACCTGAATTCCTAAGACTTGTGGACAACCATTTTTCACTTGAAGCTGAAGACTCAAACAGGGTTAGAATCACTAACAGATAGAGTAATGTTAGCTAAGGTAAAACTAGAGCAGAAAAGACGAGAATTAAATTCCAGTGTGAGCGAGAAAGAGCAGAGTGATTGTCAAGAAAGGGAAAAAATGAAAGTGTTGCAGAGGAAGAAGGAGAAAAGGAAGTTAAGGCAGTTCAAATCAACTAAAGGAAGACCCAGTACACCCAGTCAAAGCACAGCGAGTGTGGGAGCTGCTCCTAGCTCAGGACCATGTGCTGAGCTCTTAAACTTCTCCCAGTTCATTCCAAAGTTCAATGAGGAGGATGTGGCAGAATTTTTCACCACTTTTGATAAGCTTGCAAAGCAGCTGAAATGGTCGGAAGAGAGCGGGATGCTATTTTTACAAAACAAAATAACAGGCAAAGCCCATGAGGTTTATTCACTGCTGCCAGATGAAAGTTCATCAGATTATGAGATGACTAAAAATGCTATCCTGGGTGTATATGAGATAGCATCCGAAGTGTTCAGTAAAACATTCTGAACCCTTGGAAAGCAGCCTGACTAAACTGACCTCGAGTTGGAAGCAGTTAAGCAGCTAAGGAATATAGGAACATGGAATCTGAATTCAACCATTCGTCCCATCGATCCTGCTCCACCATTCAATATGATCATGGCTGATCATCCTCTTCAATGCCTTTTCTCCCACACTATCCTCATATCCCCTTCTGTCAGTGGTATTTAGAAATCTGTCAATCTATACTTTAAACATACTCAATGACTGCGCTTCCACAGAAGGGTAGAGAATTCCAAAGGTTCACAACCCTCTGAGTAAAGAAATTACTCCTCATCTCTGTCCTAAGTGGCTTTGAATTTGTGTCCCTTTGTTCTAGATTCCCCAACCAGGGGAAACATCTTAGCTGCCTTGTCTATCCCTTTAAGTATTTTGTAGGTTTCAATGAGATCACCGCTCATTCTTCGAAACTCTAGAGAATACATGTTCAGTTTCTTCAATCCCTTTCCGTAGAACAGTCCCGCCATCCCAGGAACAAGTCTGGTGAACCTTTGTTGCCTCCCTCTATGGTCATAATATCCTTCCTCAGATAAGGGGACCAAAACTGCACACAGTACTCCAGGTGCGATCTAACCAAGGTTCTATACAATTGAATCAAGACTTCACTACTCCTGTATTCAAATCCTCTAACGATAAAAGTAACACACATTAGCCTTCCTAATTGCTTGCTGCACCTGCATGTTAGCTTTAAGTGACCTATTGACAAGGACACCCAGGTCCCTTTGTACATCTACACTTTCTCATCTCTTACCATTTAAGAAATGCAATGCACATCTATTCATTCTACCCAAGTGGCCCACCTCACATTTTTCCGCATTATATTCCATCTGCCATGTTCTTGCCCACTCATTCAGTCTGTCCAAATCCCCTTGAAGCCGCTTTGCATTTTCCTCACAACTCACATTCCCACCTAGTTTTGTGCAATCTGCAATCTTGAACATATTACTTTGGTCCCCATACCCAAATCATCGATATATATTGTGAACAGCTGGGGCCCAAGTACTGTTCCCTGCGGTACCCCACTAGTCTCATCCTGCCAACGCAAGAATGACCCTTTTATTCCTACTCTGTTTCCTGCCTGTTAACCAATCCTTACTGCATGTCAGTATATTACCTCCTTTTCCATGTGTTTTAGTTTTGCTTACCAAGCTCCTGTGGTGCACTTTATCAAA
The DNA here is from genome assembly GCF_036365525.1 of Heterodontus francisci. NCBI lineage: Eukaryota > Metazoa > Chordata > Chondrichthyes > Heterodontiformes > Heterodontidae > Heterodontus > Heterodontus francisci. The sequence goes on from NW_027141021.1 coordinate 657,922, forward strand.
TGCCTTCTGAAAATCCACCAGCTCCCCTTTTCTATTCTGTGAGTAACATCCTAAAAAAACCTCCAACAGGTTCGGCATGAATGATTTCCTATTCATAAATTCATGTTGACTCTGCCCAATCAGATCCATTTATCACATACTTTAGAATAGATTCTAGCACTTTCCCTAGTACTGATGGAAGCCTAACAGGTCTGTAATTCCCAATTTTCTCTTTCCCTCCCTTCTTAAATAGTGGGGTGACATTTGCGACCTTCCAATCTGCAGGAAGCGTTCCAGAATTGATGGAATTTTGAAAGTGGATCACCAATGTATCTACAATCACCATAACTACTTCCTTCAACACTCTGGGATGTAGAATATCAGATCTTGATGAATTATCAACCTTCAGCACGATTAAATTCACCAATACAACTTCTTACTAATACTAATTTCCCTCAATTCCTCATTCTCCCAAATCCCTTGGATCTCTAATTCTGGGAGATATCTTGCATCTTCCACAGTGAAGAAAGACACAAGATAATCATTTAGCTTCTCTGCCATTTCTCTATTCTCCATTATAAATTCTCCTGACTCTGCCTGTAATGGACCCACATTTGTCTTTGCTAAATGCTTCCTTTAAAAGTACCTATAGAAGATTTTACAATGCATTTTTGAGTTTACTTTTGACCAGTAGATATGGACAGTCAAGATAGAGCCCACGTATGAAAACCTCAGAGTGGTGATCGTTCTCGAGGAGTTTCCACTGTATTAAGGCAGGCCACCTCCCATTAGAACCCACATAAAGGAACAAAAGGTTCAAAGAGCCAGACAGGTTGCAATTCTGGCCGATGAATTTTCCTTTGTACAGAAGGCCTTACCCCAAAGGGAAACCCTTCCCCAGTCATCCCAAAGATCCGAGAATAAAAGGTGGGAGAGTGATAGGAGCCCGAACAGCCATGGGCAAGAAGGAAAAACGAGAAATACAGGGGCCCATCCTCAGGCCAAATCGGACGGTACTGCGAGCAGGAGTAATGGATGAAGATCTGTGTGTTTCCACTGTAATAAGGAAGGTCACCATGGAGCTGAATGCTGCAAGTTATGGGAAAACCTGTAGGATTAAACAGGGTCCACCAGATAAGTGCAGATAAAAGGGCCCTGATGGAAAGCACAGCAGATCAAGATGTGTCTTTCACTGTGGCAGTCAGACCAAGTAAAACTACCACAGAGAGTGTGGGAAAACTTAACAAATTCCCTGAGAGTTAGAAGGAACTTTTCCCAAGGATACGTGACCCCATACCCCTTGAGTGAGGCAGGCAAGTCCATAGTCATACTCAGGGATACAGGGGCCACCCAATTCCTTCTGCTGGGAAAAGGCATGAGCTTTCCCCCAGAGAGTGCAGTGAATGCTAGACTGTTAGTGAATGGTATCAGAAGTCAGTATATGTCCATACCTTTATATCGGCTGCACTTGGAGTGTGACCTAATTTCAGGACAGTTAACCATCGGGATTGTCCCTAGTTTATCAGTGTATGGGTCGACCTGCTCCTGGGTAATGATCTGACAGGGGGAAAAGGTGGCAGCTTCCCCAGTAGTTCTAGAGAGACCAAAAGAGGTCAGGGAGACAGAGCATTTACAGGAGAAGGTCCCAGGTATTCTCCCTGATTGTGAAATCTTCTTTGGAATGTTAGAGGACCGAAAGGATGTGTTAAACAGATTTTCCTTAGCTGAGTCTCAACAACCTGATCCAGTGTTAAAAATACAGTGCAATGTTAGCACAGTCTGTCCAAACCAAAGCTGAAGCAGAGGGAGTTGCAGAGTGCTCCTATTTAAAGAGTGAGGTGCTGATGAGGAAGTGTACACCTCCTCACAGTCCTGCGGATGAAGAGTGGACAGTGGATCTCCAGAGAGTGGTGCCGCTGAGGTCCCTTTAAGAAATAATAAGAATGGCCCACGACCTTCTAATGGATGGACATGCCAGTGCATGAAAAATCAAAGCCGCATAACACAGCGTTTTGACTGACTATAACTCCACAAAGATGTAGTGGAGTTCTGTCAAACTGGTCACACGTGCCAGGTTCTGGGGAAGTCCCAACCTGCAATAAAACCGGCACCCCTAATTCCCATACAAGAACCCTTCAGCAGAATGCTGGTGGATTGTGTGGGACACCTGCTGAAAACAAAACGGGATTACCAGTATCTTCTCACCATTATGGACATGGTGACCCGATTCTCAGAGGCCATTCTCCCAAAGAACAATCTCTACCAAGGTAGTGGTGGAGGGGCTAACCCAATTCTTTACCCGATATGGGCTGCCTGCTGAGATCCAGATGGACCAGGACACACATTTTACGTCAAGTATTTTTGAAAAGCTCATGGATATTCTGGACATAACCCTGCTAAAGTTCTCAGCCTATCACCCACAGTCACAAGGGGCTTTGGAGCAGTACCACCAGACCCTAAAGACAATGATCAGGCCATATTGCTATGAGTAACCCCATGACTGGGACAAAGGGCTGGGATTTCTCCTGTTGGTGACCAGGGACTTATCTAATGAGTCCACTGGCTTTAGTCTCTTTGAGTTAGTTTATGGACACGAAGCGAGAGGTACTCTTAAACGAAACAAGGAGAGGTTTTTGGGACACAGGGATGTGTCTTCCATTTTAGACAACATTTCCATGCTCTGGGAGTGGCTCACGAGAGCGTGTGCAATGGCTCAGGGACACCGAAAGACCTCTCAGGCAGCTATGGAAAGATAAGCAGACGAAAATGCCAAGGCTAGAACATTTCAGCCCAGAGACCATGTATTGTTACTACTCTCACTGCAGGGTGAACCCCTAAAATCCCAGTTCAGTGGTCCATATCGAGTGGCAAAAGGAATACTCAGGTTAATTATTTAATTGACACCCAGACCAAAGGAAAAAGGTAAAGGCTGTGGAGGGGACAGACAAGTACAGATCTGTCAGACGATCAGGAGGGAAGGATTAAAAAGAATCGTGAGGACAGGTTAGAGGAGGGCCAGGAGAATTCCCAACTAGAATCCCCTACTCTCCGATTCGCCAAACCTGAAATGTTAGATAGATTAGACCACACGCTCTCTTCCTTAAATGCAGGTCAAAGAAGCACCCTAAAAAGGCTGCTAACAGCAATTACAGAAACGTGCAAGGGCAAGGAAAGTTCCCTTGAGATGCCTCACCTAGTCAAAGTGCCACAAGAGAGTGCAGTGAAAGTTTGACAGACCCTAGCGAGCGGTAATGACTCCGAAGACATAGGGCAGATCAGAAAAAAAGATCCTCACCATCGTAAAGGGAAATTGGAACGGAAAATACCCTGAAGTAAACAGCACCTGTGTACCTCACCAGAAAGCTAAGAACCCAATGATCAGGTCTTAAACTCAAAGCAAATATAACCCAACAGTTCAAAGCAGAACTCTGCAAGAACAACCAGGATCAAACCTGACACATAACCATCCCAGACAAAACTCCAACACAATTATATCAGTACTGCAAGTTCTCCTTGTGTCTGCGTGGGTTTTCTCCGGGTGCTCCAGTTTCCTCCCACAGCCAAAAGACTTGCAGGTTGATAGGTTAATTGGCCATTATAAATTGCCACTAGTATAGGTAGGTGGTAGGGGAATATAGGAACAGGTGGGGATGTTTGGTAGGAATATGGGATTAGTGTAGGATTAGTATAAATGGGTGGTTAATGGTCGGCACAGACTCGGTGGGCCGAAGGGCCTGTTTCAGTGCTGTATCTCTAAATCTAAATCAAACTGAAACTGACAATGTCAGCTGCAGTAATTCTAAGATTAATGTGTGAATTTGAGAAGTTATTATTGAGAATGAATGTTTGTTTCCTTCCATTTCTTCCCACAATTCTGTCATGAAATGTTCCTATTCTCACTTTTCTTTCCATGTGCTGTGGCAGTGTCAACATAACACCATATGCCCAATGAGGAATTTTAATTCATCGGTTGGAAACTTACACTAATCATTTAATGGAGAAAATCCTGCAGTTAACCTTGAAAAAACAGGCAGCCAAGATTGCCACCACAATTGTTATCTGAAACACCTTTTCACATTCCAAGGCCTCCAGCAGGAGACACATATCTTATGAGCCTGGATCTGAATCACTGGCTTGCTCCGGTGATTGAATTACCTAAGCTTACAATCATTAACACGGCATACAAGGCCATCCTGACACATTGACTTTGAAAGAGAAATCTTCTCCAACAGTAAATACTGGTATCCTGAGCACTGGGGAGATAGAATTTCTAACTTTGAATCTCATTATCAGGGTACAAAGAATACACAGAGGCAGTCATGGGACCTTCTGTGTATCTCTGTGAAAGCTGGGAGTTTACCCTGGACAAAGACAGACAAGCCAGTGATTCAAACTGTGCAGAAGCAGAAGGGCTGTGTCCCCGCCTCTCTCTCTCCGTCTCTCTCTCCACCTAACAACACAAGTTTGAAAACCACATGCGACAGTGGGCCCTCCAAGCCGACAGTTTGCTACAGACAGAGTAACCAGGGGAAGAAAGCTACCTACAAATCTGCCTCCAAGAAAACACTGAGCCATGTGTGCCTGCCACAAATGCACTTTAACCAGCCAAAGACTTCAAGAATACAACTTCAGCCAGAAGACCACCGAATCGTCCAACCTCACAGAATGAGTATTTTATTTATAATATTAATTCTGGATTCCAATCCAACCACAAATATACTTCTCACTTTGGAAATTATTTCTGTGTGATTCCCGTGTGAGTGTGTGCATAAATGCGCGGTTATTTTTTATGATTTTATTTAGATCGGGTTTAGATTGTTAAGTATAATAAACTCAGCTCTTCCGTGTTCAAACTCAAGAGAACTGGTCCGATCGGATCCTTCACCATCACACCAAAGGTAAAAGGTAAAATACTCACTGAGATAGTAAGCACATCCACTGTTTAAAAAGGACAAAGACTGTTGCAGTCAAATAAGAGGAAGGACAAGAGGGGTGACTGTGACCCCTCTTCACCTGGCCGTAACAATAGACAGGGTTGGGAATGGAGGGGAAATGGGGATGAACTCAGCTCAGCATTTAACAAGTACCAGAGGTTGAAAACTTCCTGGTTCCACCTCAGTCAACGGCCAGTGAGGGGGATGCAGATCGTGGACAGGGAATAGAGTTTGTGACAGTAACTGAAGATAATGACGACAATCTTCTCATGCTTTTAATTGACAAGAACACGAAATCAGTGAAATATGGTTAATGAATCTAATAGCAGGATACTGAGACTTACCAGGGATACAAATAATAGCGAGGATGGGATAGAAAATACATTGAATCATCCTCAGAGCATAAAAGACCCGATATTCTAATGTTATCCAATCTACAGTAAGCAAGCCAAACCAAGTGCAGGAAGTCCTGCTGTCCATTGTTGTAACATTCCAATCTATTGTTCTCACATTCTGACCCATTGTTGTAACATTCCAATCTTTTGTTCTCACATTCTGACCCATTGTTGCAACATTCCAATCTTTTGTTCTCAGATTCTGATCCATTGTTGGAACAAAGAACAAAGAACAAAGAAAATTACAGCACAGGAACAGGCCCTTCGGCCCTCCAAGCCTGCGCTGATCCAGATCCTCTATCTAAACATGTCGCCTATTTTCTAAGGGTCTGTATCTCTTTTCTTCCTGCCCATTCATGTATCTGTCTAGATACATCTGAAAAGACGCCATCGTGCCCGCATCTACCACCTCCGCTGGCAACGCGTTCCAAGCACCCATCACCCTCTGCGTAAAGAACTTTCCACGCATATTCCCCCTAAACTTTTCCCCTTTCCCTTTGAACTCGGGTCCTCTAGTAATTGAATCCCCCACTCTGGGAAAAAGCCTCTTGCTATCCACCCTGTCTATACCTCTCATGATTTTGTACACCTCAATCAGGTCCCCCCTCAACCTCCGTCTTTCTAATGAAAGTAATCCTAATCTACTCAACCTCTCTTCATAGCTAGCGCCCTCCATACCAGGCAACATCCTGGTGAACCTCCTCTGCACCCTCTCCAAAGCATCCACATCCTTTTGGTAATGTGGCGACCAGAACTGCACGCAGTATTACAAATGTGGCCCAACCAAAGTCCTATACAACTGTAACATGACCTGCCAACTCTTGTACTCAATACCCCGTCCGATGAAGGAAAGCATGCCATATGCCTTCTTGACCACTTTATTGACCTGCGTTGCCACCTTCAGGGAACAGTGGACCTGAACACCCAAATCTCTCTGGACATCAATTTTCCACAGGACTTTTCCATTTACTTCATAGTTCACTCTTGATTTGGATCTTCCAAAATGCATCACCTCGCATTTGCCCCGATTGAACTCCATCTGCCATTTCTCTGCCCAACTCTCCAATCTATCTATATTCTGCTGTATTCTCTGACAGTCCCCTTCACTATCTGCTACTCCACCAATCTTAGTGTCGTCTGCAAACTTGCTAATCAGACCACCTATACTTTCCTCCAAATCATTGTTGTAACATTCCAATCTATTGTTCTCAGATTCTGATCTATCCTGTCTCTCTCTCTCTCTCTCTCTCTCTCTCGAGCCACTGATATCTGTTCGTGCAGGAGGTTGTGCTCCCGCTGATACTATGAAATAACAGATTGAAAGGAGCCCCTTATTAACAGAAGAAGGAAACCCTCCAGTGACACAGTTCAGGTCCATGGAGACTGACATTAATTACAGTCACTGAATAAACAGGTTCAGTTAACCACTTTCAATCTAAAACTTTTTGCACCACAACAAAGTTGAACATTTACCTGGTCTGGATGGGATGTATGAGGGTTGCTGAGGAAAGGTATGGTGCAAATAGCAGAGGCACTGTTCAGAATCTTTCAGCCATCTTTGGATATGGGAGTGATAGAAGATGGAAACACTCCAGTGACACAAAATGTTCACAAATGTCCTTTAGGGAAGGAAATCTGCTGTCCTTACCTTTTCCGACCTACATGTTACTCCAGACCCACAACAATGTTGTTGACCCTTACATGCCCTCTGAAATGGCCTAGCCAGCCACTCAGTTGCATCTCATTACTGCGAAGGCAATAAAAAGGAATGAAACCGTATGGCCCACCTGGCATCGACCTAGGCACTAGAAATGACAATGACAAACCCAGCCCTGTCGACCCTGCAAAGTCCTCCTTACTCACGCAGTCGAAGTGTCACAAATACCTGCAGGTAGGACTGTCCCAGAGATCAAAGTGGAGAGTAAAAAAGACTCCTCCCCCACAGTCAGAGGGAAAGGGAACCACCCATCCCCTGAAGACAAAAGTCTTTGCATGAATTAGGGAGTTCAGGATAGACCCACTCCCACCCCCACAGCTGTCCTGAGGAGAAAGAAAGGGAAAGATTACAGAAGACTTGGCACCTAGAACAGTCCATGTTTAATAAGGTTAAGATTGGTGAATGAATGGACTTTCTATATCTTATATTTCTCAGACTCTGTTATGAAATGCACTGCTTGTCTTTAAATGACACTTCGTTCCCCTGGGTGTTGAGGTGTCAGGCAAACCCCCGCCTGCCAAGACTGAGGCACACGTAATTTCACCACATGAACATTAAAACTTAAACATTGTAAGTCCATGACCGGAAAGATGATTGAATACTACCAGACAATGTGAAAACAAAGGGAGCCAGTACCTGCCCCAATACACAGAAAGAGACCTGGTCAGGCCAGTCGGTCACGTGGCCACCTGCTGGACGACTCGGGGTGTTTTAAACTGGAAAACAGATTATGAACTCAGAACAACATGTGTTCATGGACTGAGAACATCACCTCTCCTGTCTGCCTGCCTTCATCTTTTCCCACGGAACTGAATCTTGTAAAAACACATGAAACTTTAAGAGAGAATGGTTTCCTCTGTGAAGAAGGTTTTACGAAGACTACTGGGACCCAGCGAAATAAAAGATCAGATATTCAATCAAGGAATACAGCGAGCTCGAGAAACAGTGACAAGAATTGCCTCAAACTGTTCTCCTTATCTTCTGTTCTGCTCTTTTCAGTCCCTATTTGCATGTTTATATTGCATGTGCATGCTAGTGTTGGCACATCGTATATCCGTGGGCGTGAACCATACTAGAGCTTAAGTTGAAGGTTTAATAAATTTCATTCTTTCTTCTTTAAGCAAAGAAAGCCTGGTTGTGCTCATTTCTTTGCCTTATGATTGTAAAGTTGTGAACAAGTATTCATAAAGTGGAAGCTCAAAACACAGTGTGTTTAAAATTAAACCCTGTTACAATAAGGCCAGGTTACGACAGTAAAAGACCCCTGGACAGAGTTCTCATGTGGTCGTAACACGAAATCTGTTGCTGTCCTTCCTATATTACAGGACTGACCACGCGTTGAATTGTACTCATTGGTTGTAAATTGCTTTGGGACATGCAGTGGCCATGAAAGGCGCTACATAAATGGAAGTCTTGTCTTTTATTTTCAATGCCAGAATGCAGGAAAATAGCTAAGTGACAGAAAGCAATGAGTAGTGGAGAATGGTTATTGTTCAGTCTGGAGTGCTGTACTCAGTGGGGTTCCCCAGGGTCACTGTTGGGATCACTGTTGCTGTATGTTAATACAATCGGCAATGTACAGAGGGGATAATGTCAAAGTTTTCAGATGGCAGGAAACTCTGAAATGATAATAAGCAGTGTGAAGGATAGTAACAGACTTCAGGAGGACAGAGACTGACTGGTAAAATGGGTAGGGACATGGCAGAAGTAATTTAACACAGTGAAGTATGAAGTGATGTTGTTTTGTAGGAAGTGTAAGGGAAGGCAATGTAGACAAATGGATTAAATGAAGAGACAGGGACAGAGAGACGTTTGTGTATTCACACAGATCTTTGACGGTTGCACAAAAGTTGATAATTTTATTCACTGATATTCAAACTTCTGAAATTTGCTGGATAAAGATACTATTGAGAACCAGGCTGAAAATAGAAGGTCCAGAATCTTCAATCATAAGGTCAGAAGTGGGGATGTTCGCTGATGATTGCACAATGTTCAGCACCATTCGCAACTCCTCAGATACTGAAGCGGTCTGTGCAGAAATGCAGCAAGACCTGGACAATATCCAGGCTTGGGCTGATAAGTGGCAAGTAACATTCGTGCCACACAAGTGACAGGCAATGACCATCTTCAACAAAATAGAATCTAATCATCTTCCCTTGACATTCAACGGCATTACCATAGCTGAATCCCCCACTATCAACATCCTAGGGGCTACCATTGACCGAAAACTGAACTGGAGTAGCCAAATAAAAACCGTGGCTACACAAGCAGGTCAGAGGCTAGGAATCCCGAGGCGAGTAACTCACCTCCTGACTCCCCGAATCCTGTCCACCATCTACAAGGCACAAGTCAGGAGTGTGATGGAATACTCTCCACTTGCCTGGATGGATGCAGCTCCAACAACACTCAAGAAGCTCGACACCATCCAGGACAAAGCAGCCCGCTTGATTGGCACCCGATCGACAAACATTCACTCCCTCCATCACCGACGCACAGCGGCAACAAGTGTGTACCATCTACAAGATGCACTGCAGCAATGCACCAAGGTTCCTTCGACAGCACCTTCCAAACCCGCGACCTCTACCAACTAGAAGGACAAGGGCAGCAAATACATGAGAACACCACCACCTGCAAATTCCCCTCCAAGTCACACACCACCTTGACTTGGAACTATATCGCCGTTCCTTCACTGTCGCTGGGTCAAAATCCTGGAACTCCCTTCCTAACAGCACTGTGGGTGTACCTACCCCACATGGACTGCAGCGGTTCAAGAAGGCAGCTCACCACCACCTTCTCAAGGGCAATTAGGGGTGTGCAATAAATGCTGGCCTGGCCAGCGATGCCCACATCCTGTGAATGAATTAAAAAAAAGAAGGGAAGTGAAAAAGCAAATAAGAGAAGCAAAGAGAGAGCATGAAACGAGACTGGCGGCTATCATTAAAAGAAATTCCAAAGTTTCAATAGGCTTGTAAATAGTAAAAGGTAAGTAAAAGGAGGAATGGGGCCGATTCGGGACCATAAAGGGGATTTACACATGGAGGCAGAGGGCATAGTTGAGGCACTAAATAAATACTTTGCATCTATCTTTTGCAAGGCAGAAGATATGGAATTCTTTCCTTTATTAGCTGAAGTATAAAATATAAGAGCAGGGAGGTTACGCTGGAACTGTAGAACTCACTCGTTAGACCGCAACTTGAGTACTGTGTACAGTTCTGGTCACCTCATTACAGAAAGGATGTAATTGCACTAGAGAGGGTACAGAGGAGATTTACGAAGATGCTGCCAGTATTGTAAAAATTTATCTATGAAGAAAGGTTCGATCGTCTGGGGCTCTACTCCTTGGAACAGAGAAGGCAGGGGGAAGATCTGATTGAAATGTACAAAATTGCGTGAGGCCTGGATGGAGTGGAGGTGAAGGGTCTATTCACCTTATCAGAGAGGTCAGTGACGAAGTGGCATGGATTTAAAGTGCTTGGTAGAAAGACTATAGGGGAGATGAGGACTTTACTTTCTCCCAGAGGGTGGTGGGTGTCTGGAATTCATTGCCCGAAAGGGTAGTTAAGGCAGGAACCCACAACTCATTCCAAACGGAATATGCACCTCATGTGCCATAATCTATCAAATTCTGGAACGTGGGATTAGAATGGATGGATCGTTTTTAGGTAGCACGATGGGCCAAGTGGTCTCTTTCTGTGCAATAAACGTTTTATGATTCTAAGATGCAACCCAGGCAATGTTGAAAGAGGAGGGAAGTCATACACTAGAGTTGTTTAAAATTGACAAAGAGGAAGTATTAGTTAAGCTATCTGTACTTGAAGTGGATAAAGACAAGGACCAGATAACATGCATCCAAGGATACTGAGGGAAGTGAGAGTGGAAATCGCAGAGGTACTGACCATAATTTTTCAATCTTCCTTAGACTCAGGGGTGATGACAGAGGGCTGCAAAATTGCAAACGTTACACCCTTGTTCAAAAGAGGGTGTAGAGATAAGCCCAGCCACTACAGTTAAACCAGTCAGTTTAATTACAGTGGTGGGAAAACGTTTAGAAAAAATAATTTGGGACAAAATCAATAGTCACATGACAAATGCGAGTTAATAAAGGAAAGCCAGCATGGATTTCTTAAGGGAAAATCATGTTTAACTTGCTGGAGTTTTTGAGGTGGTAACAGAGAGAGTTGATGAAGGCAATGGTGTTGATGGGGTTTACATGGACTTTCATATAACAGTCTATTCAGATTCAATTGAGCCATTACTTCGATCTTGGAATTCAGAGTAGAATCTCAAAATTTGCCGATGACACCAAACTTGGAGGAGTGGTAAACAGTGAGGATGATATAAACTGCCTACAACAGGATAGAGATAGGCTATCAGAATGGGCAGAGAAGTGGCAGATAAAATTTAATACAGGGAAGTGTGAGGTGATGAGGCAATGGGATACGGGTCTCTGGCGCAGAGTCTGTCCCTGTTGCTCAGAAGGGAAGGGGTAAGAGGAGCAGAGCATTAGTCATTGGGGACTCCATAGTTAGGGGAACAGATAGGAGTTTTTGTGGGAACGAGAGAGACTCACGGTTGGTGTGTTGCCTCCCAGGTGCCAGGGTACGTGATGTCTCGGAGCGTGTTTTTGGGATCCTCAAGGGGGAGGGGGAGCAGCCCCAAGTCGTGGTACACATAGGCACCAACGACATAGGTCGGAAGACAGATGGGGATTTAAGGCAGAAATTCTGGGAGCTAGGGTGGAAGCTTAGAGCGAGAACAAACAGAGTTGTTATCTCTGGGTTGTTGCCCGTGCCACGTGCTAGCGAAGTGAGGAAGAGGGAGAGAGAGGAGTTGAACACGTGGCTGCAGGGATGGTGTTGGAGGGAGGGTTTTGGTTTCCTGGATAATTGGGGCTCTTTCTGGGGTAGGTGGGACCTCTACAAACAGGATGGTCTTCTCCTGAACCAGAGGGGTACCAATATCCTGAGGGGGAGATTTGCTAGTGCTCTTCGGGGGGGGGGGGGGGTTGAAACTAATTCAACAGGGGGATGGGAACCTAAATTGTAGTTCCAGTGTGCAGGATGTTGAGAGTTGTGAGGTCAGGGATAAGGTTATAAAGACACAAGAGGGCACTGGCAAGCAAGAGCTTGGTTTAAAATGTGTCTACTTCATCGCCTGGAGCATGGTACCTGGGATCTCGATGTAGTGGCCATTTCGGAGACATGGGTAGAGCAGGGACAGGAATGGATGTTGCGGGTTCCGGGATTTAGATGTTTCACTAAGAACAGAGAAGAGGGTAAAAGAGGGGGGGGGGTGTGGCATTGTTAATCAAGGAAAGTATTACAGTGGCAGAAAGGACGTTTGAGGACTCGTCTACTGAGGTAGTCTGGGCCGAGGTTAGAAACAGGAGAGGAGAGGTCACCCTGTTGGGAGTTTTCTATAGACCTCCAAATAGTTCCAGAGATGTCGAGGAAAGGATAGCAAAGATGATTCTTGACAGGAGCGAGAGTAACAGGGTAGTTGTTATGGGGGACTTTAAATTTCCAAATATTGACTGGAAATACTATAGTTCGAGTACTTTAGATGGGTCTGTTTCGACCAGTGTGTGCAGGAGGGTTTTCTGACACAGTATGTAGACAGGCCAACCAGGGGCGACGCCACATTGGATTTGGTACTGGGTAATGAACCCGGCCAGGTGTTAGATTTAGAAGTTGGTGAGCACTTTGGCGATAGTGATCACAATTCGGTTAGGTTTACCTTAGCGATGGGCAGGGACAGGTATATACCGCAGGGCAAGAATTATAGCTGGGGGAAAGGAAATTATGATGCGATTAGGCAAGATTTAGGATGCGTAGGATGGGGAAGGAAACTGCAGGGGATGGGCACAATCGAAATGTGGAGCTTATTCAAGGAGCAGCTACTGCGTGTCCTTGATAAGTATGTACCTGTGAGGCAGGGAGGAAGTTGTCGAGCGAGGGAGCCGTGGTTTACTAAAGAAGTTGAAGCGCTTGTCAAGAGGAAGAAGAAGGCTTATGTTCGGATGAGACGTGAAGGCTCAGTTAGGGCGCTTGAGAGTTACAAGCTAGCAAGGAAGGATCTAAAGGGAGAGCTAAGAAGAGCAAGGAGAGGACACGAGAAGTCATTGGCGGATAGGATCAAAGAAAACTCTGAGGCTTTCAATAGGTATATCAGGAATAAAAGAATGACGAGAGATAGGTTAGGGCCAATCAAGGATAGTAGTGGGAAGTTGTGAGTGGAATCGGAGGAGATAGGGGAAGTGTTAAATGAATATTTTTCGTCAGTATTTACAGTCGAGAAAGAAAATGTTGTCGAGGAGAATACCGAGATACAGACTACTAGGCTAGATGGGATTAAGGTTCACAAGGAGGAGGTGTTAGCAATTTTGGAAAGTGTGAAAATAGATAAGTCCCCTGGGCCAGATGGGCTTTATCCTAGGATTCTCTGGGAAGCCAGGGAGGAGATGCAGAGCCTTTGTCCTTGATTTTTATGTCGTCATTGTCGACAGGAATAGTGCCGGAAGACTGGAGGATAGCAAATGTTGTCCCCTTATTCAAGAAGGGGAGTAGAGACAGCCCTGGTAATTATAGACCTGTGAGCCTTACTTCGGTTGTGGGTAAAATGTTGGAAAAGGTTATAAGAGATAGGATTTATAGTCATCTTGGAAAGAATAAGTTCATTAGAGATAGTCAGCACGGTTTTGTGAAGGGTAGGTCGTGCCTCACAAACCTTATTGAGTTTTTTGACAAGGTGACCAAACAGGTGGATGAAGGTAAAGCCGTGGATGTGGTGTATATGGATTTCAGTAAGGCGTTTGATAAGGTTCCCCACAGTAGGCTATTGCAGAAAATACAGAAGTATGGGATTGAAGGTGAATTAGTGCTTCGGATCAGAAATTGGCTAGCTGAAAGAAGACAGAGGGTGGTGGTTGATGGTAAATGTTCATCCTGGAGTTTAGTTACCAGTGGTGTACCGCAAGGATCTGTTTTGGGGCCACTGCTGTTTGTCATTTTTATAAATGACCTGGATGAGGGTGTATAAGGGTGGGTTAGTAAATTTGCGGATGACACGAAGGTCGGTGGAGTTGTGGATAGTGCCGAAGGATGATGTAGGGTACAAAGGGACATAGATAGGCTGCAGCGCTGGGCTGAGAGATGGCAAATGGAGTTTAATGCGGAGAAGTGTGAGGTGATTCACTTTGGAAGGAGTAACAGCAATGCAGAGTACTGGGCTAATGGGAAGATTCTTGGTAGTGTAGATGAGCAGAGAGATCTTGGTGTCCAGCTACATAAATCCCTGAAAGTTGCTACCCAGGTTGATAGGGCTGTTAAGAATGCATATGGTGTGTTAGCTTTTATTAGTAGGGGGGTCGAGTTTCGGAGCCACGAGGTCATGATGCAGCTGTACAAAACTCTGGTGAGGCCGCACCTTGAGTATTGCGTGCAGTTCTGGTCACCGCATTATAGGAAGGATGTGGAAGCTTTGGAAAGGGTGCAGAGGAGATTTACTAGGATGTTGCCTGGTATGGAAGGAAGGTCTTACGAGGAAAGGCTGAGGGACTTGGGGTTGTTTTCGTTAGAGAGAAGGAGGAGGAGAGGTGACTTAATAGAGACATATAAGATAATCAGAGGGTTAGATAGGGTGGATAGTGAGAGTCTTTTTCCTCGGATGGTGATGGCAAACACGAGGGGACATAGCTTTAAGTTGAGGGGTGATAGATAGAGGACAGATGTCAGAGGTAGTTTATTTACGCAGAGAGTAGTAGGGGCATGGAACGCCCTGCCTGCAACAGTAGTAGACTCGCCAACTTTAAGGGCATTTAAGTGGTCATTGGATAGACATATGGATGTAAATGGAATAGTGTAGGTCAGATGATCGGCGCAACATCGAGGGCCGAAGGGCCTGTACTGCGCTGTAATATTCTAATTCTAAATTCTAATTCTATTATTTGTTCATGGGATGTGGGTGTCACTGACTAGACCAGCATTTATTGTCCATCCATAATTGCCCTTGCGAAGGTGATGGTGAGCTGCATGCGGATGCATGAGGAGAGATAATATAAGCTAAATGGTTCCACTTTACAAGTGGTGAGAATAAAAGAGAGACCTGGGGTGTTTGTGTGCAATCTTTGAAGTTAGCTGAACAGGTTAACAAACAGTTAACAAAGCAAATAGATACTTAGGCTTTATTAATAGAGACACAGAGTAGAATAGGATGTTATATTAAACCTATAGAAAAGACTAGTTCATCTCCACCTGGAATATTGTGTCCAATACTGGGAAACCCACTTTAGGTAGCACATGAAACCTTTGGAGAGGGGATAAAAGAGTTTTACTGAAACTTTTCCAGGGATGAGGGATTACAGTTATGTAGCTGGGATTGTTCACCTCAGAGCAGGGAAATTTAAAAGGAGGTCTGATCGAAATGTTTAAGATTATGTGCAGTTTAGATAAATTAAATAAAATGAAATTGTTTTCAATGTGTGAGGGGCCATTAACCAGAGGACACAGATTTACGGTGATTGGACACAAGAAGCAGAGGTGACACAGGGATTTTTTTATGCAATGGGTGTTTAGGATTTGTAATGTATTGTCTGATAGGCTGAAGGATACAGATTCAATAGTAGATTCCAAACGGCAATTGCATAGATATCTTAAGGCGAAAAAAATGGAAGAATCTGGGAAAGAGCCCGGGTGTGGGACTAACTGGAAGCTCTTCCAAAGTGACAGCACAGACTTGATGGACCAAATGGCCTCCTTCAGTGCAATGCTATTCTATAATTCTATGATTGTTCCAGCCTGTACTTTCCCAATATTCCTATCCTTTCACCAGGTGTTTGATAATGTCCCACATAACAGCTGTGTTACCAAATTAGAAACATATGGGATTAAAGGACCAATGCCAGCCGTGGCTCAGTTTGCAGCTCTCTCCCCTTTCAGTCACAAGCTTCTAGGATCAAGTGTCACTGCAGGACTTGATCACAAGAATCAAGGCTGACACTGTAGTGCAGTACTGAGGGAGTGTTGCACTGCCAGATGCACCATCTTTAGAATGAAACGTTAAACCAAGGCCCCGTCTCTCCTCTCAGGTGGATGTTAAATATCCCATCGTACTATTTAGAAGCAGAGTAAGGGAATTATTCCCTGTGTCCTGGTAAATATTTATCATTAAATCAACATCACAAAAACAGGACTGATTATTATCACATTGCTGCTTGTGGGAGTTTGCTCTCCATCAGAGATTACAAGAGTGACTGCACTTTAAAAAGTACCAGTTGGGAGTAAGATGCTTTGTGACGTCCAGTGGTCATGAAAGGCGCTATAGAAATGCAGCTCTTTTTTTATATTCAATGCCAGCATGTAGGAAGTTAGCTAAGTGACAGAAAGCAGAGAGTAGTGGAGAATGGTTGCTGTTCAGTCTGGAGGGAAGTACACAGTGGGATTCCCCAGGGTCACTGTTGGGATCACAGTTGCTGTAAGTTAATACAATGGACTTGTGTACAGAGGGGATAATGTCAAAGTTTTCAGATGGCAGGAAACTCAGAAATGTTAATAAACAGTGTGAAGGATAGTAACAGACTTCAGGAGGACAGAGACTGACTGGTAAAATGGGCAGGAACATGGCAGATGTAATTTAACACAGTGAAGTGTGAAGTGAGACATTTGGTGAGGACGTATGAGGAGAAACAATATAAACTAAATGGTACCATTATAAAGTGGGTGAAGGATTGGAGAGACCTGCGGTGTACACACACAGATCATTGAAGGTAACATGTAGTGTCCTTGGTGTTAGAGAGAGGCACAGAGTAATGAAACTCAGGAGGAAATGCTGATTTTTATACATCATTGGTTTGGTCCCAGCTGAAGAATTGTGTCCAATTCTGATATGATTTTCAAGAATATGGGATATGGACAGGGGGATGGGACTAATTGGAGGGGTGAGGCCATGGAGGGATTCAAACACAAGAATGAGAATATTTAAATTAAGGTGCTGCCAGACTGGGAGCCAATGTAGATCAGTGAGCACAGGGGTGATGGGTGATCGGGATTTGATGTGAGTTAGGATACAGGCAGCAGAGTTCCGGATGGGCTGTGGTTTATGGAGGATTATAACTGGAAGGGTGACCAGGACAGAATTGGAATAATCTAGTGTGGATTTAACAAAGGCACGGATGAGGGTTTATGCAGGAGATGTTTTGAGACAGAGGTGGAGACGGGTGATATTACAGAAATGGCAGTAGGCAGGTTAAGTGATGGAGAGAACATGGTGATGAACTCAGCTCAGGTATAAATAGAACATAGAGGTAGTAAACTGTCTGGTTCAGCCTCAGATATTGGCTAGTGAGGTGGATACAGACAGTGGATCGGGAACAGATTTTGTGAGATGGACTGAAGACAGAGGCTTCAGTATTCCCAGGATTTACATGGCAAGAACACAAATCAGTGACATCTGGTTTATAGATATAATAGTTGGATACAGAGACTTACCAGGGACACCAGTAATAGCGAGGATGGGATAGTAAATCGTTTCAATCATCTTTAGTGCATAATAGATTCTCGTTTCTAATGTTCTCCAATAATAATCTGCAGTAAATTCGCCAAACCAATAGGAAAAACTCTTGCTGCCCATTTTGGTAACATTCCAATCTATTGTTCTCAGATTCTGATCAATCCTTTTCCGCTCTCTGGAGCTGCTGTTAGTGTGGGGGTGATGCTCCCGGCTTGGAACAACACATTGGAGGAAATCCCTTATTAATAGAAGTGGAAAACTCTCCAATGACACAATTAGGGTGAATGGAGACTGACATTAATTACACACACTGAACAAACAGATACAGTTAACCCCTGTCAAACCAACAATTAGTGTTCCAAAATAAAGTAGAACATTTACCCAGACTGGATGGGATGTGTGAGGTTTGTTAAGGGAAGGAGTGGCAGAGTCACTGGCTAGAAGCTTTCACTCCTCCTTGGCTATGGGAGTAGTGACAGGGGAGTGGAGGACTGTAAATGATACACCCTGTTTAAAAAAAAAGGGATGGGATAAACCCTGTAACTTCTGACCAATCAGTCTAATGTCGGCGATTGGAAATTTCTAGAGGCCATAACCCAGCTCAAAAATATATATTTCTTGGAAAAACATCTGATAATAAATGACAAACAGGATGGATAGCTTGATAACCAATCATGTCTGATAATCTTGATCAAGTTAGTTGATGACATAACTGTGAGTGTTGATGAGGGCAGCTTGTTTTCTGTTATGTATATGAACTTTCAAAAGGCCTGCGATCAAATGACATTTCATAGACTTGTTATGAAAAATGGAAGACATGGATTAATGTGACAGTGATAGTGTGGATATGACATTGACTCAGGGACAGAAAGCAGAGAGAAGTTGTGAACAGACATTGTTTATTCTGGGGGAGGAGAATATACAGTGATGTTTCTCAGGGGTCAGTATTCGAACCAGTGCTGTTCCTGACATATAGATAGATGCATGATATCGACGTAAATGTAAAAATAAACAATTTCAACTCCTGCAGATGACATGAAACTCATATGTAAGGGTGGCAAAGGCGCAGACCACAGAATTATCCAACCTCACTGACTGTATATATTTTTTTTATTTATCATGGACTCTCATCCAACACCAATGTATTTCTCACTCTAATTTATTTGTGTATGATTCTCGTGTGAGTGTGTGTGTGAATAGGCAGCGTACATGTTTATTATTTTATTTAGATCCAGTTTAGATTGTTAAGTATAATAAACTCACCTCTTGTTTAATCTCAAGAAAACCTGTCTGACTGGTTCTTACATGAGCACAATAAAGGTATAAGGTAAAATACTCACTGAGGTGGTCAGCACGTCCAATGCGAAAAAAAATAAACCCTATTGTGGTCAAATGAGAGATAGGAGAAGAGGGGATCTGGGACCCCTCCTCACATGGCTGTAACAGAAATTGATTGTAACCCAATGACAAACGAGAAATTAGAAGGAGGTAAAACAATTGATTCCCAGAAAAAAAATGGAAGATTTCAATGTAGGTTTTATTGTGGCTTTCGCTGCTACAGCACTAAAAAGTTCACATTCGGAGACAGTACCATCCTAAGCCACAGCTCATGAAAATATGAACAGATGAATTCGGATCACGAGTAGGCCACTCGGCCCCTCAAGCCTGCTCTGCCATTCAATAAGGTCATGACTAATCTGATTGTAAACTCGACTTCACATTTCCACCTGCCCCCGATAACCTTTCACCCCCTTGCTTACCAATAACCTATCTACCTCTGCCTTACAAATATTCAAAGACTCTGCTTCCTGCGCCTTTTGAGGAAGAGATTTCCAAAAACACACGACCCTCACAGGAAAAAAATCTCCTCATCTGTGTGTTAAATGGGTGACCCCCTTATTTTTAAATAGTGACCCCTAATTCTAGATTCTCCCACAATGGGAAACATCCTTTCCACATCCACCCCGTCAAGACGCCTCAGAGTCCTATATGTTTCAATCAAGTCGCCTCTTATTCTTCTAAAGTCCAGCGGATACAAGCCTAACCTGTCCAATATTCCCACATAAGACGGCCCGCCCATTCCAGGTATCAGTCTAAATAGCCTTCTCTGTACTGCCCCCAATACATTTACATTTTTCCATTAGCAAGGAGACCAAAACTGTACACATGACTCCAGATGTGGTCTCACCAATGCCCTGTAAAACTGAAGCATGACCTCCATACTTTGCTATTCAATTTCTCTTGCAGTAAACAATAACATTCTATTAGTTTTCCAATTACGTGCTGTACCTGCTTACTAGCCATTTGTGATTCATGCACTTGGACACCCAGATCCCTCTGCATCTCAGAGCACTGCAATCTCTCACCATTTAGATAACAGGCTTCCTTTTTATTGTTCCAGCCAAAATCGGCAATTTCACACTTTCCTGCAGTATACTCCATTTTCCAGGTCTTTGCCCACTCACTTAACCGATCTATATTCCTTTGCAGTCCCCTATGTCCTGTTCACAGCTTAGTTTCCTACATATCTTTGTGTCATGGGAAAATATAGCAATTCGGTCCCTTCATCCAATTAATTTATATAAATTGTAAAAAGTTGAAGATCCCTGTGGTACACCACTCGTTTCATCTTGCCAACCAGAAAATTACCCATTTATGCTGACACTCGGTTTCCTGTTAGCTAGTCAATCTTCTTTCCATACCAATATTTTCCCCCCGACACCATGAGCTTTTATTTTCTGCGATAAACTTTGATGTGGCATCTGATCAAATGCCTTATAGAAATCTGAGTACAGTACATCCACCGGTTCCCCTTCATCCACAGCACATGTAACTCCATCAAAGAAATCCAACAAACTGATTAAACATGATTTAACTTTCATAAATCCATGTTGATTCTGCCTGATTACCTCGATTTGTTCTGAGTGCCGGCTATACCATGCCTAATAATATCTTCTAAATTTTTCCCCAAGACAAATGTGTAGCTAACTGGCCTGTAGTTTCCTGCTTTCTGTCTCCCTTCCTTTTTGAATAAAGGAGTTATATTGCCAATAAAGGAGTTACATACAGAGTGAAGTAACTTGGTATAGGTTAAACGCCCTGTCTGCTGAAAAGTTGAGTAATGTAGCCGGAAGGTTAGGGATTGCACTCCGTCCAAAAGCTAGGGAATACGTAATCGTAAGACTTGTGGCCAACCATTTCTCACTTGAAGCTGAAGGCTCAAACAGGGTTAGAATCACGAACAGATAGAGTAATGTTAGCTAAGGTAAAACTAGAACAGAAGAGACTAGAATTAGAATTCCAGAGAGAGCGAGAAAGAGCAGAGTGAGTGTCAAGAAAAGGAAAACGTAAGAGTGTTCCAGAAGGAGAAGGAGGAAAGGGAGTTATGGCGGCTCAAACATCTAGATGAAGACTCAGTACACCCAGTGAAGGCACAGCTAGTGAGGGAGCTGCCCCCAGCTCAGGACCATGTGCTGATCTCTTAAAGTTCTCCCAGTTCATTCTAAAGTTCAATGAGGAGGATGTGGCAGCACTTTTCTTTCCTTTTAAAACATTTTCAAAGCAACTGCAATGACCGTCAGAGAACTGGACACTGGTTTTACAAAACAAAATGACAGGAAAGATGAAAGTTCATCAGATTATGAGAGGACTGAAAATGCTATCCTGGGCCCATATGAGATAGTACTGGAGCTGGACCAGCAGAAATTCAGAATCTTTGGAAAGCAGCCTGACCAAACCTACCTGGCGTTTGAAAGAGTTAAGCAATTTCGGAACATTGGAACATAGGAGCAGCAGTAGGACATCGAGCCTGTTCCACCATTCAATATGATAATAGCTGATCATCCACTTCAATGCCTTTTTCCGACACAATCCCCATTTCCCGTTATGTCACTGGTATTTAGGCCAAGGCACTGAGTACACCAATTGGGACATCATGTTACATTTGTACATAACATTGGTTAGGCCGCATTTGGAGTATTGTGGGCAGTTCTGGTCGTCACTCTACACAAAAGATGTGATTAAGCTAGAGAGGGTGCAGAAAAGATTCACAAGGATATTGCCTGGTTTGAAGGGCTTGAGTTAGAAAGAGAGACTGGATAGGCTGGGTCTGATTTCCCTGCAGTGAAGGAGGCTGAGAGGAGACATGATAGAGGTATATAAAATTAAGGGAGGCATAGATAGGGTAGATAGCCAGAGTCTGTTTCCCATGGTTGCGGTGAATAAAACTGGAGGGCGTAGATTTAAGGTGAGAGGGAGGAGGTCTGAAGGGATCAAAGGGGTAAATGTTTCACACAAAGAATAGTGGGTATTTGGAATGATCTGCCTGAGGAGGTGGTGGAGGCAGGAACAGTAGCGACATTTAAGAGGCATCTGGGCAGGTACTTGAATGAACAAGGCATAGAGGGATATGGAATTAATGCAAGCAGTTGGGATTAGTATAGATCGGCATTATAGTCAGCCCAGACGCGGTGGGCCGAAGGGCCTGTTTCTTTGCTGTAAGACTCAATGACTCCATTTAGAAGTCTGTTAATCTCTGCTTTAAACATACTCAATGACTGAGCTTCCACAGCCCTCTGGGGTAGAGAATTCAAAAGATTCACAACCCTCTGAGAAAAGGCATGTCTCCTCATCTCTGTCCTAAGTGGATTTCCACTTATTTTGAAATTGTTTCCCCTGGTTCTAGATACCCCAACCAGGGTAAACATGT
Organism: Heterodontus francisci; assembly: GCF_036365525.1. Taxonomy (NCBI): domain Eukaryota; kingdom Metazoa; phylum Chordata; class Chondrichthyes; order Heterodontiformes; family Heterodontidae; genus Heterodontus; species Heterodontus francisci. The sequence goes on from NW_027141021.1 coordinate 680,161, forward strand.
TAGCTGCATCTACCCTGTCTATCACTTTCAGTATTTTGTAGGTTTCAATGAGATCACCTCTCATTCTTCGAAACTCTAGAGAATACAGGCCCAGTTTCCCCAATCTCTCTTCATGGGATGGTCCTGCCATCTCGGGAACAAGTCTGATGAACCGTCATTGCACTCCCTCTATGATCATAAAATCCTTCCTAAGGTAAGGGGACCAAAACTGCACACATTACTCCAGGGGCAGTCTAACCAAGGTTCCATACAATTGCAGCAAAACGTCACTACTACTGCACTCAAATCCACTTCAATAAAGGCTAACATACCATTAGTCTTCCTAATTGCTTTCTGCACATGCATGTTTGTTTTCAGTGACTTATTGACAAGGACCTCCAGGTCCCTTCGTACAACTACACTTTCTACTCTCTTACCGTTTAAGAAATACTCTGCACATCTGTTCCTGCTACCGAAGTGGATAACCTCACATCTTTCCACATTATATTTCAACTGCCATGTTCTTGCCCACTCACGAAGTCTGTCCAAATCCCCTTGAAGCCGCTTTGCATCTTCCTCGCAACACTCATTCCCATCTAGTTTACTGGCATCTGAAAACCTGGAGATATTACATTGGTCCCCACATCCAAGTCATTGATACATATTGTGAAGAGCCGGGTCCCAAGCACTGATCCCTGCAGTATCCCACTAGTCACAGCCTGCCAAGGCAAGAATGACACATTTATTCCTACTCTCTGCTTTCCGCCTGTTAGCTAATCCTTAATCCATGCCAGTACATTATCTCCTATCCCATGTGTTTCAATTTTACTAACCAACCTCCTGTTGGGGACTTTATCAAAAGCTTTCTGAAAATCCAAGTATACCACGTCCACCGAATTCCCTTTATCAAATCTGTGCGCAACATCCTCAAATAACTCCAACAGGTTCGTCAAACATTGTTCCCCATTTATATATCCATGTTGACTCTGCCTCACCAGATCCATTTATCACATTCTTTAGAGTAGAGTATAGCTTGTTCCCAGCGACTGATGTAAGGCTAACATGTCTGTAGTGCCCTGTTTTCTATCTCCCTCCATTCTAAATACCGGGGAGACATTTTCTATCTTCTAATCTACAGGAACAGTTCCAGAATCTACAGAATATTGAAAGATATTCACCAATGCATCCACTATTTCCAAAGCTTCCTCTTTCAACACTCTGGGATGTAAAATATCAGGTCCTGGGGACTTGTCAACCTTCAGCTCCATTAATTTCTCCAAGACAACCTTCTTACTTATACTAATTAAATCCATTTCCTCATTCACCCGAATCCCTTGGATCTCTTGTTCTGGGAGATTTCTTGTATCTTCCTCAGTGAAGACAGACACAAAGTAATCATTTAGCTTCTCTGCCATTTCTCTATTCCCCATTATAAATTCTCCTGACACTGCCTGTAATGGACCCACATTTGTCTTAGCTAAACGTTTCCTTTTCACGTATCTATAGAAGATTTTACAGTCCATTTTTGTGTTTGTTTTTGGCCAGTGATATGAGCGCTCAAGATAGAGCCCACATATGAAACCCTCAGAGCGGTGATCCCTCTCGAGGAGTTCACAAACTCGCCCCCCTCCCAGTAAAACCCACATAGAGGGACAGAAGGTTCAAAGGTATTCTGGCTGATGAATTTTCCCATGTACACAAAGCCTTAACCCCAGAGGAAAACCCTTTTCTCGTCACCCCAAAGATCCGAGAATAAAAGGTGGAAGGGAGATCGGAGCCCGAGCAGTCATGGGCAAGAAGCGGGACACACAAGGGTCCATCCTCAGGCCAAATAGGTGCTGAGAGCAGGAGTAATGACTGAAGATCTGCGTGTTTCCACAGTAATAAGGCAGGTCATCATCGAGTTGACTAATGGAAGTGACGGGGAAAACCTGTAGGATTAATCAGAGTCCACCAGATCAGTGCTGGAAAACGGGCCCTGATGGAAAGCACTGCAGGTCAGGCTGTGCCTTTAACTGTAACAGTCAGACACAGTAACCCCACCAGAGAGAGTGCGGGAAAACTTAACAAAATCCCTGAGAGTTACCAGGAATTTGTATTCCAAGGAAAAGTGACCCCATACCCCTCGAGTGGGGCAAGCAAACCCATAGTCATACTGAGGGATACAGGGGCCAAACAAACCCTTCTGCTGGGAAAAGACCTTTACCCGAGAGAGTGCAGTGAATGCTAGAGTGTTAGTGAATGGTATCGGAAGATGATATATGACCATACCTGTATATCGACTGCACTTGGAATGTGACCCAGTTTCAAGACTGCTAACCATGAGGATTGTACCTAGTTTACCGGTGGAGGGGTCGATCAGCTCCTGGGTAATGATCTGACAGGGGAAAAGGTGGCAGCTTCCCCAGTAGCTCTGGAGAGACCAAATGTGGTCAGGGAGACAGAGCAGTTACAGGAGAAGGTCCCTGGCATTCTCACTGATTGTGTGGTGACTCGGTCCATGGACAAACAATCCCCTGAACTGTCACTGCAGACGGATGACTGTTGGAGAAACTCAAGATTGTGCCCAATTCTTGAACAAATTCTCCGGACTCAGACGTTGAGAACAAACACTTTATTTTTGATATCATGGGGGAACACACCTTACCTAAAGGCGGTCCAGTGCTGCTCCCCCATGATATCAAAAATAAAGTGTTTGTTCTCAACGTCTGAGTCCAGAGAATTTGTTCAACAATTGGGCACAATCTGGATTTTCTCCAACAGTTTTGTGTAGTCGGCAGGATCCCTGATTTCACGGGATCCAAAAGAACCTAGTGAAAAAACTAATCGACAGGATCAGGGGTAAGTCAACTTTTCTGCGACCCTAGTGTCTCAATCACGCAGCTGGAGCCGGAATTAAGAGGGCGACTGGGCCCCACGTGAAGGCCAGATAACTGGGAGAGGGGGGGGCCACAGTGGTCAAGGAAGAATTGGATGAAACCTGATCAGAAAAGTTCTAAAATTGAGTAAGTTAAATCTCACACATGAGAAGTGAGTAATTCTGCGAAGGGAAGTTGAAAAGTAGATAAGTGGAAAATCCAGTAAATTTAGGAATCTGGCATCGTCGGCTGGGCCGAATATCTGATCCCATTGAGTATAGGAAGTTAACTCTCACACATGGGAAGTGAGTAAAATACGGTGACAAGATATGGGACAGAGATGACTGGGGCTGTAACTAAATTATCAAATTGACCCAACAGGCACGTTTTCGGGGCTCCTGCGTACACCCGCTGATCTGGCCCTAGAGAAAGATGCGGGTGACAAGAGTTGGAGAACGAAAATACCGTTGACCTGAAGAGACAGGGATGAGCCGGTTCACTGACCTTGAGAATTTAACATTAACTGCACCTGTTCGTCTCCTTGTGTGTGGTTTTGTCTTTTGTTTGTGTTAATGTTGTTTACTCCATAGAAATTAACTCGTAAAATTAGAAGGTTGTGAGAAAGTAGATGCAAGAATGGACTCAACGGCTTCCAAAAAGGAAGGGTCGCCCCCGGGGACGAGTAATCCATGTCCTCTGGAGAAAGGCGACCCACGTCCGTTTGTCCCCTTGAAGGAGACGCAGAAGTGTCACGGTAAATATGTGTTTTAAAGCTAGGTATGTTTTAAAGTAAAAACAAGTTACGGTGTCTTTGATTCAATTGTGAGAATGTTGGAAGCTTCCACGAATGAACTGAATATCTGGGATGTACAGTTTGTGTTCTGTAAAACTGACTGTCGTTAACTCTTTGTTGTCTGGCTTTAATGTTGAAAATTGAAGTCTATTAAGTTGTTTGGAATTGAATGATTGTGAAAAGTGATTGTTCAGTGTGTTCATTTCTATTTAGTGTTGTGCACCCAGGAATGGGATATAAAATTGAATTATATTTTAAGTTAAAGTTTTATTTTTAGTTGGTTTTGCAACTGTGAAAAGGCAATGAACAATTTTCTGAGGGATAAGCTTCAGCCTTGAAGGTCTGAAGATGTCTGGCAGAAATCTAATTTGGGGTTTGGAACATTGTTTTAATTGGAAACTCTGCTATTGTTTTATTTTACAGTCTAAATTTGAAGACATGTTTTACTGACTGTTATATTGTTCTAAGGGAAAGAAAGGATAGAAAAGGAGGTATAGGCAAGATTCTGTCTGTTTAAAAAGATTAAAGTTTGTGTAAGGACCTAGTGTTAAGTCTTTTGTTGTAAGAATGTTAAATAACTTTTTCTTTAGTTTTTGGTTTTATTACAGTCATTGGAAAAGGCGCCTGAAGAAAGAGCAAGAAAATGATGTATTTTTCCTATATTTTAAAATAAGCACGTGCTATTCTGTTCTGTGTGTAGTTAATAAGTATTATAAGTTCATAAGTATGAATTGAATTAATACTGTTAAGGTTAATTGACCTGTTTAAGTTGAAGAACTGGAAATGTCATTTGCAACCACAATGAACTTTCAAGTTTATTATGTCGAGTTTTGGAGGAGTCTTAAGTTCCGGACAGAAGACTCGTTCATATAACATCGGCAATTTTGATTTAAATATTATTGCAGTAAATTGGAATTGGAATCATCTTTGTTGTAAAAATCATTGGATTAGGAACCTCTTACAAAAGATACTAAAAAATTTGGAAACAATTGGAGTGTAATCTAAAATGCTGTCTTTCCTGATGGAGATGCTTTCCTTTGAAGTTGAAAATGTTACACATGATTTTGTTGTTTTTAAACCCTAAGGATACCAAAAGGATTGAAATAAATTTAAAATGGATAGTTCTTTTAGATCAGAAAAGAAAGTTTCGTAAAGTGACGTAGCTGAGAATGTTTTGCTCCGCGCCCTTGGAGACAAACAAAGAACTTAACCCGCTGCAGCTTTTTGCATTGCTGAGAGTCAAAGTTATACATATTGGACATTGTTAAATTTTACATTTCTAAATTGACAGATAGAATTGGACAAATTAACCCATTGGGCTCAGGGGCAGAGCCACAATGGATTCTTTGTAAGCAGGTGACGGCAGGTTCCAAGGCCACATGAGAACTGATGCCACAACAAGAGATCCAGCAGCTTTGAGAATTTAAAACTTAATTGCAGACATCAAATATCATAGCATCTTTATCAATAAGACAAAATGCTTCAGAAGGAAAGATAGTTGCAAGCATTTCTGTCCTTAACGTACAAAAGTAGAACCAAGTCTGGTCTTCAGAAATTGGAATCAATAAACAAAATTTCATTGATATGAGTGGTTATTTAAAGCACTAAAAGGGAAATGTATCTGATATCTAATAGGACAATCAACGTTTTAGAAAATAGCAAATCAGTGGTTTACTGTGTTGGATATTAGCAATGGGTTCTGGTCCATACAGTTGGCACAGGAGAGTCAATATAAATTTGCATTTACGTTCAAGGGACAACAGTACATCTGGACGTGTCTCTCCCAGGGATTTTATAATAATCCATCGATATTCCACCTTCCTTCAAGAAGGTTAGAGTGAAAGTTAGGCTGAAAATGGCACCGATAATGAAGGAAAAGGTTTCTTATTTGGGAATAGTAATAACACAGGGAAAGCATGAGACAGAGCAAAAGTGAGTGCAGACAATCTTCGAACTCACCCTAGCGCAAGATATTAAGGCTCTAAGATAAAAAAAAAGGACAGTTCCTATTTCAGGTTGTGAGATTAAACAGACAAGAAGCACCAACCCCCACGGTTAACCCCACATTCGAATTACCGACGAGTAAGGTTACAACCCAAAAGACACAAGTGACTGGTCTCCCTTGCCCGGTCTTGACTACAGGACCAGAAAATGGACTTGCGATAATAAAAACTAATAAAATTGTATATGATGATGTAAAGCTTGAGTTGGTACCGGTAATATTGATTTTCTCAGATATCCAGCTACCTGACTGGTGCCCTGAGAAGACCCGAGAGTTGGACAATGTATTACTGTAACAATTGTTGAGACAGGAATTTGGTAATGAGAAAATGATAAAAAGATTACATTTCGGGTCGCTGACCCGAAACGTTAACTCTGCTTCTCTTTCCACAGATGCTGCCAGACCTGCTGAGTGATTCCAGCATTTCTTGTTTTTGTTTCAGATTTCCAGCATCCGCAGTATTTTGCTTTTACATAAAATACAATGATGTGTTACCCTATGTTATGGAAATTGGAAAAGAGGTAATTGGAAAAACATTTTCCATTGTCTGAGTGTAGTCTGGAAAACCAGGTGATCATATGTCCTCATCCTAAATATAAAACGGCAGAATCAAAATGTGGTTTTAATGCCACTGTAAATTGCACCATGGAAACTAGGAAAGTATTGTCAGGACTAACCCATATGGCCAATATGGGAAAGGGAAGATATCGCATAACCACCACAGCGAAGGAGTACCAGTATGGACATAAACGGACCTGTCCGGTGAGCAACAGTACATTTTGGTTCAACCCACAAATACCAACCCGAGTAGAGAAGATGGAGTTGGTACAGATACATAAACAAAAGACAGAAACGATAACTGTGACAGAAAGTATTAAGGAGGATTTGACAAATTACCTCCGGGACTATGAATATACTATTTAGCCATTGCCCACACGCTTGGGTAAAGATAGACAGCAGCTAGAAGCCATTGTAAGCTGGAACAACAGTCGAAGATGCTACAAGATGAGATTGACAAGATAAATGATTCTACCTGGCAGGAGGACTTCTGGAACTGGGGTCAGACGTGCAGATACACCCCTGGTTTAGAATTATCTCCCATGTCCTGATAGTGGTTTTGGGTATCATGGTGTTAGATGTGACTTACTTAATATGGAAACTTAAGAAATTAATTAGGCAAAGCAAGAGGATGTATGAATACAGGTTGGACAGCTACCCCAAAAAGCAATTAGTGTTTGAACTTGCTCTGTCAAAGGAGGGACAATTAGTTATGCCATAAAAGGGGTAATTGTATAACCTTTTCATACATACTTAAAGTGAGCAAATGAATGATCAATGTACTTTATGAAATTGTATTATGTTTGTACAATCGATTATGTAACAGTGATGCTTAAATGAGATGGTAATTGTACAAGTGTACCACCTTTTATGTTGTAAACAAGTATCTGAAGCCCCTGCAAAACTTATGCCTTTACAGAGTTCCCGCTGCCCCCTTGTGATATAAGCAGGCGACGTATTGAGTGCGACCCCTCTGGGTGTTGAAGGCTGTTTCTGACAATAGAGACCATTAAAGGCACCTAGGTGGGATCAAGGGAAGGATTCTTAAAAGGGTTGTAGAAGAGTCAAGAGGGGACTGTGAGAACAGAATTTTAGAATTTTAAGAACAGAATATTATGGGGACATTTAAGCTGAGATTAATCAATCATGTATTGCTAGCTTGGCCTTCCGGCTGCTACAGCTCAATGGCAGAAAAATATATTATGCTTCAATGACTACTTTAAATACCTCTCACCTCCATATACGTTGATACTGTGTTATCATGGAATGATAAAAGGAGGGATTGTTGGAGAATTTTCTGAGCTTTGCTAATTATTACTTAACTTTGTAGAAGCAGAAAAGCAGGACACAGCTTGTAGCTAATCTAACCACAACCAACGGTCATAAATTGTAGACAGAGCAACTAACCACAATCAGACATTACGGCCAGATATGGTGTCTGGAGTGGGAATTGAATTAAGGAACTAGCTTGTTATTGTTGAAACTGATGTTTCGCTGACCTCGGACCCTGCATGGTGCACTGTTACGTAGGCAGTCTTGTGGGTGCTTATCTAATTGTGAAACAGTTAGCTCTGCCTTTTTTTATACTATATAAGTCCACGGCGATCTGTAGCTCTTTGGGAGTAGCACTGGACCGCATTTAGATAAGGTGTGCTCCCCCATGATATCATGCAATAAAGGGTTTGATTCTCAACGTCTGAGTCCGTAGAATTTGTTCAACAATTGGGCACAATCTGGATTTTCTCCAAAAATTACCCTACTGTCTGGTTATCTGAAACCTTCTTTGGGAAGTTAGAGGACCCAAAGAATGCGTTAAACAGATCGTCCTTAGTTGAGGCTCAACAACCTGACCCAATGTTAAAAAAGGCACAGACAGTCCAAACCAAGACTGAAGCAGAGGGAGTTGCAGAGTGCTACTATCTAAATAATGAGGTGCTAATGAGGAAGTGGAGACCGCCTCACAGACCTGCGGATGAAGAGTGCACAGTGCTTCACCAGATATGGATGCCGCTGAGGTACTTTAGAACATAGAACATTACAGCGTAGTACAGGCCCTTCGGCCCTCGAAGTTGCGCCGACCTGTGAAACCATCTGACCTACACTATTCCATTTTCATCCATATGTCTATCCAATGACCACTTAAATGCTCTTAAAGTTGGCGAGTCTACTACTGCTGCAGGCAGGGCATTCCACGCCCCTACTGCTCTCTGACTAAAGAAACTACCTCTGACATCTGTCCTATATCTATCACCCCTCAACTTAAAGCTATGTCCCCTCGTGTTTGCCATCACCAACCGAGGAAAAAGACTCTCACTATCCAACATATCTAACCCTATGATTATCTTATATGTCTCTATTAAGTCACCTCTCCTCCTTCTCTCTAAGGAAAACAACCTCAAGTCCCTCAGCCTTTCCTCGTAAGACCTTCCCTCCATACCAGGCAACATCCTAGTAAATCTCCTCTGCACCCTTTCCAAAGCTTCCACATCCTTCCTATAATACGGTGACAAGAACTGCACGCAATACTTCAGGTGCGGCCGCACCGGAGTTTTGTACAGCTGCAGCATGACCTCGTGGCTCCGAAACTCGATCCCCCTACTAATAAAAGCTAACACACCATATGCCTTCTTAACAGCCCTATTAACTTGGGTGGCAACTTTCAGGGATTTATGTACCTGGACACCAAGATCTCTCTGTTCATCTACACTACCAAGAATCTTCCCATTAGCCAAGTACTCTGCATTCCTGTTACTCCTTCCAAAGTGAATCACCTCACACTTTTCCGCATTAAACTCCATTTGCCATCTCTCAGCCCAGCTCTGCAGTCTATCTATGTCCCTCTGTAACCTACAACATCCTTCGGCACTATCCAGAACTCCACCGACCTTCGTGTCATCCGTACATTTACTACCCCACCCTTCTACACCCTCGTCCAGGTCATTTGTAAAAACGACAAACAGCAGTGGCCCCAAAACAGATCCTTGCGGTACACCACTAGTAACTAAACTCCAGGATGAACATTTGCCATCAACCACCACCCTCTGTCTTCTTTCAGCTAGCCAATTTCTGATCCAAAGCACTAAATCACCTTCAATCCCATACTTCCGTATTTCCTGCAATAGCCGACCATGGGGAATCTTATCAAACGCCTTACTGAAATCCATACACACCACATCCACGGCTTTACCCTCATCCACCTGTTTGGTGACCTTCTGAAAAAACTCAATAAGGTTTGTGAGGCACGACCTACCCTTCACAAAACCGTGCTGTCTATCTCTAATGAACTTATTCTTTTCAAGATGATTATAAATCCTATCTCTTATAACCTTTTCCAACATTTTACTCACAACCGAAGTAAGGCTCACAGGTCTATAATTACCAGGGCTGTCTCTACTCCCCTTCTTGAACAAGGGGATAACATTTGCTATCCTCCAGTCTTCCGGCACTATTCCTGTCGACAATGACGACATAAATATCAAGGACAAAGGCTCTGCAATCTCCTCCCTGGCTTCCCAGAGAATCCTCGGATAAATCCCATCTGGCTCAGGGGACTTATCTATTTTCACACTTTCCAAATTGCTAACACCTCCTCCTTGTGATCCTCAATCCCATCTAGCCTAGTAGTCTGTATCTCAGTATTCTCCTCGACAACATTTTCTTTCTCTACTGTAAATACTGACGAAAAATATTCATTTAACGCTTCCCCTATCTCCTCTGATTCCACAACTTCCCACTACTATCCTTGATTGGCCCTAATCTAACTCTAGTCATTCTTTTATTCCTGATATACCTAATGAAAGCCTTAGGGTTTTCCTTGATCCTATCCGCCAATGATTTCTCGTGTCCTCTCCTCGCTCTTCTTAGCTCTCCCTTTAGATCCTTCCTGGCTAGCTTGTAACTCTCAAGCGCCCTAACTGAGCCTTCACGTCTCATCCTAACATTAGCCTTCTTCCTCTTGACAAGCACTTCAATTTCGTTAGTAAACCATGGCTCCCTCGCTCCACAACCTCCTCCCTGCCTGACAGGTACATACTTAACAAGGACACGCAGTAGCTGCTCCCTGAATATGCTCCTCATTTCGATTGTGCCCATCCCCTGCAGTTTCCTTCCCCATCCTATGCATCCTAAATCTTGCCTAATCGCATCATAACTTCCTTTCCCCCAGCTATAATTCTTGCCCTGAGGTATATACCTGTCCCTCCCCATCGCTAAGGTAAATCTAACCGAATTGTGATCACTATCACCAAAGTGCTCACCTACATCTAAATCTAACACCTGGCCGGGTTCATTACCCAGTACCAAATCCAATGTGGCATCGCCCCTGGTTGGCCTGTCGACATACTGTGTCAGAAAACCCTCCTGCACACACTGGACAAAAACTGACCCATCTAAAGTACTCGAACTATAGTATTTCCAGCCAATATTTGGAAAGTTAAAGTCCCCCATAACAACTACCCTGTTACTCTCGCTCCTGTCGAGAATCATCTTCGCTATCCTTTCCTCTACATCTCTGGAACTATTCGGAGGTCTATAGAAAACTCCCAACAGGGTGACCTCTCCTCTCCTGTTTCTAACCTCGGCCCATACTACCTCAGTGGACGAGTCCTCAAACGTCCTTTCTGCCGCTGTAATACTCTCCTTGATTGACAATGCCACACCCCCCCCCCCCCCCCTCTTTTACCATCTTCTCTGTTCTTACTGAAACATCTAAATCCCGGAAACTGCAACATCCATTCCTGTCTCTGCTCTACCTATGTCTCCGAAATGGCCACAACATCGAGATCCCAGGTACCAACCCATGCTGCAAGCTCACCCACCTTATTCCGGATGCTCCAGGCGTTGAAGTAGACACACTTTAAACCAAGTTCTTTTTGCCAGTGCCCTTTAAGAAATATTAAGAATGGCCCACGAACTTCCAAAGACTGGACATGTCAGTATATGAAAAATCGAAGCCTGCATAAGACAGCATCTTCACTGGCCACAATTCCACAAAGATGTGGTGGAGTTCTGTAAAACTGGTCACATGTGCCAGGTTGTGGGGAAGCCCCAAAATGCAATAAAACCTTCACTCCTAATTGCCATACCAGCTTTTGGGGAACACTTCAGCAGGATGCTGGTGGATTGTGTGGGACACCTGCTGAAAACAAAACGGGATTACCAGTATCTTCTCACCATTATGGATGTTGTGATCCGATTCCCAGAGGCCATTCTCCAGAAGAACTATCTCTGCCAAGGTAGTGGTGGGGGGTTAACCCAATTCTTTACCCGATATGGGCTGCCTGCTGAGATCCAGATGGAACAGGGCACACATTTTATGTCCAGTATGTTTGACACGGTCATGGGTCATCTGGACATAACCCAGTGCAAGTCCTCAGCCTACCACCCACAGTCACCGGGGGCTTTGGAGCGGCACCACCGGACCCGAAAGACAATGATCAGGCCATACTGCTATGAGCAACCCCATGACTGGGACAAAGGGCTGGGATTTCTCCTGTTGGTTACCAGGGACTTATCCACTGAGTCCACTGGCTTTAGTCTCTTTGAATTAGTTTATGGACACGAGATGAGAGGTCCTCTTAAACTAATCAATGAGAAGTGTTTTGGGGCAAAGGGATCAAACTTCCTTGCTCGACTACATTTCCTTGCTCTGGAAGTGGCTCACGAGAGCCTGTGCCTTGGCTCAGTAACACCTAAAGACCTCCCAGGCAGCTATGAAAAGGTAATCAGACTGAAATGCCGAGGCTGGAACATTTCAGGACAGAGACCATGTATTGTTACTACTCCCACTGCAGGGTGAATCCCTAAAAGCCCAGTTCAGTGGTCCATATCGAGTGGCAAAAGGAATAGTCAGGTAAATTATTTAATTGACACCCCAGACCAAAGGAAAAAAGCAAAGGCTTTGGAGGGGACAGACATGGACAGATCTGTCTGACAGTCAAAAGGGGAGGATTGAAAAGGACAGTGAGTACAGGTTAGAAGAGGGCCATGAGGATTCTCAACTGGAATCCCCTAGTCTCCGATTAGCCAACCCTGAAATGTTAGATAAATTAGACCACACGCTCTCCTCTTTAAATACAACCCCAAAAAGGCACCCTAAAAAGGCTGCTAACAGCATTTACAGAAAGCTGCAAGGGCAAGGTAAGTTCCAAAAAAGGCAAGCCGATGGTGAGGTAGATGCCTCACCTAGTCGAAGTGCCGCAGTAGAGTGAAGTGAAAGCTGGACAGACACTTGCGAGCACTAATATCCCGAGGACATAGGGCAGATCAGAAAAAAATGATGCTCCCTATAGTAAAGGGAAAAGTGAGGGCAAAACACCCTAAAATAAACAGCATTTGTGTACCTCACCAGAAGCTAAAAGTGAGGTCAGTGTGGATCTACCTACTGAAGAACCCAATGATCAGGTCCCAAACCGAAAGCTAAACAAACCCAATAAAAGAACCAATTTATTACACATTGTCAGTTTAGGGAGGAAGTTTAGACAGGAACCTGAATGGTGAAAGCTTCAGTGCAGGAGAGAAAAAAAGGTCGAACCCGACACATCATCATCCCAGACAAAACACCAAAAAATTAAATCAGCACAACTGTAATAGACAATGTCAGCTGCAGTAATTCCAAGATTAATGTTTGAATTTGAGAAGTGATTATTGAGAATGAATTTGTGTTTCTTTCTATTTCTTCTCACAATTCTGTAATAAAATGTTCCTATTATCACATTTCTTTCCATGTGCTGCAGCGGTGTCAAGATAACACAATATGCCCAATGAGGAATTTTAATTCATCGATTAGACACTTACAGTAATCTTTTAATGGAAAATATCCTGCAGTTAACCTTGAAAAAACTGGCAGCCAAGATGGCCACCGCAATTGGCATCTGAAACACCTTTTCACATTCCAGATGCAACAGGAGACACATGTCTGATGAGCCTGGACCCAAACCATTGGCTTTCTCTAGTTACTGAATTACCTAAGATTACATTCATTAACACGGTATACAAGGACATCCTGACAAATTGACTTTAAAAGAACAAACTCCTCCAAGTTTAAATACTTGTATCCTGAAACCTGGGGAGATAGAAGTTCCTAACTTTTAATCTCTTAATAAGGGTCCAGCAAATACAGTGAGGCAGTCAGGAGACCTTCTGTCATCAATGTGAAAGCTGGGAGTTGCCCCTGGACAAAGACAGACAAGCCAGTGATTCAAACTGTGCAGAAGCAGAAGGGCTGTGTCCCCCTCTCCCTCTCTCCATCTCTCTGTCCAGATAACTTCACAAGTTTGAAAACCACGTGCGGCTGTGGGCCCGCCATTTCTACAGATTACTACAGACAAAGACACCGGGGCAAGAAAGCCACCCACAAGTCTGCCTCCAAGAAAACCCTGAGCCACGTGGGTAAGCCACAAAGGGCACTTTGACCATCCAAAGACTTCAAGAATATAACTTCAGCCAGATGACTTCCCAATCATCCAACCTCACAGAATGAGTATTTTTTTTAAATGTATTTAGGACTCCAATCCAATCACAAATGTACTTCTCACTCTGTAATCTATTTGCATGTGATTCTCGTGTGAGCGTGTGCGTAAATGTGTGGTGTATTTTTTTCTGGTTTTATTTAGATACAGTTTAGATTGCTAAGTATAATAAACTCACCTCTTTCCTGTTTAAACTCGAGAGAACCAGTACGATTGGTTCCTTCACCATCACACCAACGGGAAAAGGGAAAATACTCACTGAGATGGTTACCACATCCGCTCTTTAGAAAGGACAAACCCTATTGCGGTCAAATAAGAGGAAGGACAAGAGGAGAGACTGTGACCCCTCTTCACCTGGCTATAACAATAGGCAGGGTTGGAGATGGAGAGAACACGGGTATGAAGTCAGCTCAGCATTAAATAGCAGAGGTTGTTAACTTCTTGGTTCAGCCTCAGACAATGGCCAGCGAGGGGGATGCAGATCGTGGATGGGGAATATAATTTGTGACAGAAACTGAAGACAATGGCTTCAGTCTGCTCACGTTATAAATTACGAGAACACTAAATCATTGAAATATGGCTTATGAATCTAATAGGTGGATACAGAGACTGACCAGGGATACCAATAATAGCGAGGATGGGATATTAAATCGATTGAATCATCTTCAGAGCACAAAAGATCCGCTCTTCTAATGTTATCCAGTAATAATCTGCAGTGAGCCAGTAAAACAAATAGGAGAAACTCCTGCTGTCTATTGCAGTAACATTCCAATCTATTGTTCTCAGATTCTGATCTATCTTCTCCCTCTCTCTGGAGCTGCTGATCTCTGTTATGTTCCCGCCGACATTATGGGATAATACATTGAAAGGACCCCCTTATTAATAGACGATGGAAACCCTCCCTGTGACACAATTAGGGAGACGGACATTAACTACAGTCACTGAACAAACAGGTTCAGTTAACTCATTACAATCTAAACGTTTTTGTACCACAATAAACTAGAACATTTATTTGGTCTGGATAGGATATCTGAGGTTTAATGAGGAAAGGAATTGTGGAAACACAGCGGCACTGGCCAGAATCTTCGAATCCTCCTTTGATATGGGATTGGTGACAGAGGACTGGAAGGCTGTAAATGTTACACCCTATTTAAAAAGAGGAAAGGTTGGACAAACCCTGTAACTACTGACCAGTCAGTCTAATGTTGATAGTTGGAAACTTCTGGAGTCCGTAACCCAGCATAAAGTATTTCTTGCCTGTAAAATCATGGTTAATAAATGACAGGCAGCATAGATAGGTTAATGGAAAATCATTTTCTAATCTTGATCGAGTTCGTTGAGGACGTAACTGTGAGTGTTAATGAGAATAGCGTGTTTCGTGTAATGGAATCAGAGAGTCATCGTGAGGTTAAGGCACAGAAAGAGGCCAGTTGGAACGTTATTCCTGTGCCAGCCGATGAACGATCCACTCTTCTAATCCCACCATCCAGCATTTGGCCAATAACCCTGCAGATTGTGGCACCTGAGCTGCATGTCCAGACTCCTTCTGAATGGGTTGAGTGTCCCTGCCTCAACTACCCTTTCAGGCAGTGAGTTTCAGACTCACACCAAAGCAGGGGTCCCAGTCCTGACCCTTGCGGAACGCCACTGGAAACATCCCTCCTGACTCTAAAATACCCGTCAACAATTACCCTTTGTTTCCTGCCACTGAGCCAATTTCCTATTTCTGTGTGAACAGGTTTTTCCTCAACTCCCCTCTAATATTTCCATCAATCATTTCAAATCTAGGCCCCCTCATCACTGATCATTCTGCTAATGTGATTAGACCCTTCACCTCCACTCTATCCAGGCCCCTAAAAATATATACATTTCAATCAGATCTCCCCTCAGCCTTCTCTGTCCCAAGAAGAACAACCCCAGCCTATCCAATCATTCCACATAGCTGCATTTTTCCAGAACTGGCAACATCCTCGTAAATCTCCTCTGTGCCCTCTCGAGTGCAATTACATCCTTTCTGTAATGAGGTGACCAGAACTGCACAAAATATTCAAGTTATGGTCCACCCAAAGAGTTATACAGTTCCAGCATAACCTCCCTGCTTTTGTATTCTATACCTCGGCTAATAAAGGAAAGGATTCCGTATGCCTTCTTAACCACCTAATCAACCTGTCCTGCTACTTCGGGGATCTGTGGAGATTGACTCCAAAGTTCCCTCACTTCCTCTACACTTCCCAGTATTTTCCCATTAATCGTGCATCCCTTTGCTTTGTTTGACCTCCTCAATTTGCATCGCCTCATTCTTAATCAGGTGGAATCCCATTTGCCACTTTTCTGCCATCGATATCTTCCTGCAACCTACAGCAATCCTCCTCGCTATCTACCACACGGCAAATCTGTGTGTCATCTACAAACCTCTTGATCATGCTTCTACATGTACGTCCAAGTCATTAATATATACCACAAAAAGCAGGGGACTCAGTCCTGAGCCCTGTGGAACACCATTGGAAACAGTCCGAAGGTCTGTCTGAAACAGTCCGGGGTTCCGAGGAAGGGTCACTGACCCGAAACGTTAACTCTGCTTCTCTTTCCACAGATGCTGCCAGACCTGCTGAGTGATTCCAGCATTTCTTGTTTTTGTTTCAGATTTCCAGCATCCGCAGTATTTTGCTTTTATTATATTGGAAACAGTCCTCCAGTCAATAAAACACCCATCAACAATTGCCCTTTGTTTCCTGCCAATGAGCCAATTTTGTATCAACCTTGCTTTATTTCCCTGGATTCCATGGGATTTTATTTTTTTTAACCAGTCTGCTATGTGGGACCTTGTCAAAAGCCTTGCTTAAATCCATGTTGACCACATGAACTGCACTACCCTCATCGATCTTCCTTGTTACTTCTTCAAAAATTCAATCAAGTTGGTCAAACGAGAGCGTCCCTTAACAAATCCATGCTGACTTCCCTTGATTAGCCTGTACCTTTCTAAGAGACAGTTTATCCTGTCTCTCAGAATACATTCCAATAATTTGCCCACTACTGAGGTTAGACTGACTGGCCTGTAATTTTTCATTCTAACCCTGGGGTCCTTTATAAACAGAGGTTCAATGTTAACAGTACTCCAATCCTCTGGCACCACACCTGTACCCAGTGAGGACTGGAAAATTATGTTCAGATCCTCTGCTATTTCTTCTCTTGCTTGTTTTAACAGCATAGGATGCATTTTATCTGGAACTGGTGACTTATAAACTTTCAAGGATGCTAATCCCATTAATACTTCCTCTCTCCCTAAGTATATCACATCAAATACATCATATTCCTCCTCCTTAGCTACAATATCTGCATCATACCCCTCTTTTGTAACGTGAAACACGAAGTATTCATTAAGAACCATACCAACATGTTCCACCCCTGCACATGCATATGCAATTATGTATATACACTTATGTGAACAGACTTTCAAAAGGCCTGTGATCAAATGGCATTTCATAGACCATGTTATGAAAATGGAACACATGGATTAATGTGACAGTGATAGTGTGGGTATGGCACTGACTCAGGGACAGAAAGCAGAGAGAAGTAGTGAACAGTCATTGTTCAGACTGGTGGAGGAGGGGGAGTATACAGTGCAATTTCACAGGGGTCAGTATTCGAACCAGTACTCTTCCTGACATACAGATAAATAGATGCATGACAAAGACTTACGTGTGAAGAGCAGAGTCTCAACATTTGCATAAGGCAGGAAACCTATCAATGTAGTAACTAGTGTGAAGGATAGTAGCCACTTCTGGAGGACATGGACAGTCAGATGGTGAAATGAGAATACACATGGTGAATGAAATTTAACACATGGAATTGGGGAAGTGATTATTTTGTGAGGGAGAATAAGGGGGGTGAATAAAAACTAAACTGCACCATTTAAAAGATGATACCGGAGCACAGAGACTGGGTGCATATGTACACAAATCATCAATGGTGGCCGGATAAGTTCTGAAGATTTTAAAAAGGCATCCGGGATCCTTAGTTTTATAACTGGAAGCAAAGAATTTAAAAAACCACAAGAACATTCTGCTAAGACTATAAATGAATGTTTGAGCCTCAGCTGAGATATTTTGTCCAATTCTGGACACCACACTTTATGAAGATTCCAAGGCCTTGGAGATGGTGCCTCGGTGATATACTAGAATGGTAACAGGGATGAGGGAGTTCAGTTATGTGGAGAGAAGCTGGGATTGTTCTCCGTAGAGCAGAGAAGCTAAAAGGGAGAGTTAATAGAGGGGGTTAAAATGATGATGTGTTTTGCTGGAATAAATAAAGAGAAGCTGGTTTCACTGGATGAAGGGTCAGTAACCAGAGAAAACAGTTTAATGTTGATTCACAAACAAACAGAGGAGAGATGAGCAGATTTTCATTTCTTTACACAGCTAGTGTTTATGAAATGGAATTCACTTCCTGAAAGGGTTGTGGAAGCAGATTTAACAGAAACTTTCAAAAGGGAATTGGATCAATACCAACAGGATGATTTACTAGACTGGGAAAAAAGAACAGGGTAGAGGAATAATTCGAAATCTCCTTCAAAGAGCTGGAACTGGTACGATATGTTAAATAGTCTCCTCCTGTTCTGTGTAATTCTCTGACTGTCTAATAACAGAAACCATTGAGTACGTATCTCATGTGTACAATTGACATTCAGCAGTTTTTAATCCCGAGATTAATTGTTACTTGTTTTCTGATGAAGACAACAGCAGAAAGACAAACACAAGGGGCTGGTGAGATAAATTGTGTTGATACTTTGTTTATTGGGTTATGACGTCTCTCTCTGATCACAGACCTCGCCTGGTTTCAATCCGTCAATTACAAACTCATTGCTTTTATTTCTATTTTATTTCCTGTTTATTTGTTCTCAGGATATGGGTGATGCTGACAAGGCCAGCATTTCTTCCCCATCCCTGGTTACCATGAGAAAATAGCGAATCTTGAACCACTGCAGTCCCTGTGGTTCTAACAAGCAAAATAACATTTAGTATTTTGATGAGACAGTTTCATCACTGGACAGTTCAGAATGAGTTAGGTTTGAACATGAGGATGAGAGTTTTAAAATCAAGATGTTGCCAGAGCAGGGGCCAATGTAGGTCAACGAGCACTGGAGTGATGGATGAACGGGACTTGCTTTGAGTTTAGATACAGGCAGCAGAGTTTTAGATGAACAAATATTTGTGGCAGAGCCAGTACAGGTTAGATGCAGAGTAAAGCTCACTCTACACTGTGCCCTTCAAACACTGCCATGAAAGGTACAGCACGGCTAAGATACAGAATAAAGCTCACTCTACACAGTCCCCCATTAAATACTCCCAGGACAGGTACAGCACTGGGGTTGGCTGCTGCCTAATTGGAGGTGCTGAGTAGTTAACGAGGTTCAGCTGCCAGTGGCTGTGTGAAGAGGCTGGAAGCTGTGTGACTGCTGCAAGAGGGAGAAACTGAGATTGAAGGAAAGGTTTTTCCACATTGGCAACAGGAGTCTTGGGAAAGAGGAGGGGAGAGCAGCGAATTAGATAGCTATTTCAAAGAGACAGTACTGACACAATGGGCCGAAAAGCCTCCTTCTGTTCTGCACCAATCTCTAATTCTCTGAACAAGAGACAGAGAGTGAAGTGAGTGAGGGAGAGAGAGAAAAAACGTGAAAGAGGGAAAGGTCAATAGGAAGTGCGAAAAAATCGTGTTTGCATCACTTTTTCAGCAGAGGAGTCATGATTTACCCGTCCCCGTTCCTGTTGAGACAGGTGACACACAAACGTCCTGCTGCCTCCTCATTTCCATGCATTCTACGTACACCACAAAGCGACCCGCGCTGCTGTCTGTCTGCAAGTTTAACAGGGGCCTAACTGTGTGTGAGGCTGGCTCGTGTTTCAGCCGGGCTTCAGCTCATAAAGACAGTCTGTCCCTCTTAACGGGAAGTTGTACTGAATCACAGGAGGCTGCTGTTGCAGATTGGGAACGCTGCAATTGAAGACAAGGCAAATTGAATACTACGACAGAGAGAGGGCTCTGTTGTTCACGGATGTGATGCTGGAGACCTTAGTCATGGTGGGTGACAGGAGGAGAGAGGCCATGTTTCCTTGGGGTGGGCTGGAGACCCTCAAGGAACGTCCTCCGAAAGGAATGGGAGCAGGTGGCCAGGGAGATCAATGCACGAAGTCTGGCCCCGAGGACTTGGCAGCAGAGCCAGAAGAAGTTTAATGAGCTTACACGGGTGGTCAATGTCAGTGAATTCATCTCCACATGGCATCTCCTACCCCCAACACAACCAACCTCTCACACTGCTCAATGTACCACACCCCCATCACTCACCCATCAGCAGTCCCTAACACTCAGGACTCATACCTAATATTCACATACTCCACCTCACCCTCACACACCTTCCAATGATCCCAGCCTCACACCCACCTCTCACTGCCTCCACATAGCTCCAGCTATTCAGCTATGGCAGGCACATCACCCAAACACAGTGCAACACAATCACTGACATTCTGCCCTCTCTCTTACAGGACAAGGTGGCCCATAATCACAGGGAGCAGCAGTGATCCGGTGGGGGCCTGGCATACCTTCATCCCCTGAGCCTGAGGGAGGAGATGGTTCTCCATATCATGGGACCGGCTGTGACAGAGCCCGTGGCATCCGGCATCACCGAGAGCATTCAGGATGATGCTATGTCCCTGCCTTATGTCCCTTCTTAACTCCCAATTCCCCCTCATCCTGCTGGGATGGGATCATGTACAAGCTGCAGATGGTGGGACCATGGACCTCCTGCTTTCCATCCCACCCCCAATCCCTCAACCCAACCCTCCCCCTCTGATTTTATACTTTCCAATCATAACCCAAAACTGCCAGCTTCCCAGTCACAGCAGATCCAGGAGACAGAGAGAGAGAGAGCAGCAGCACAGCACTGATGGTGAAACCCCATCACTTGGTCTGATACTCATAGTCATCAGATCAAATACTTACACTGTGTGGACCTTAGAGGCTGGTATAGATTCGGAATCTGCACATGGTGAGTAACCGAGCACGAGTGAGCTGCAGCCAGGCCAGGGGGAAAGGATAGTTCATGTGTCAGCTCACCGGAGGGTGAGGTCACAAACGAGTTATAATACACAGGACTCAGATATGAACATTGCTGGAACTGCAGACAGGAGAATGCTGATGGACATGTACACTGAGATACTTTGTCCATTGACAGGCCTGTCAGAGAGTCTGTTATCACTGTCAAGGAACATGGAGGAGTCCGGCTCCAACATCACACAGGACATTGCACAGAGTTTGAAGCACATTCTTTCCCCTGTGGAAGTGGTCACTAACTCCATGACAGCACTAGCGGACTTAGCCCTGATACAGTGTCTGGTGAACATTGTCTCAGCTTCCACTGCAGCACAGACGGCAGACAGCCAACGTCTCAGTGCTGCAGTGGGAGCTCAGACTGAGGTCATGAGATCCATGTTTGCTGCCATGCAGGATCAGACTGCTGTCATCATGGCTGTGGATCTCAGTGTTCAAAGGGGTTTGCAGGATCTCACAGCAGTCCAGCAATCTGTGATCCAGTAGATTACTAGGATTACTGAGGTGTCGCCCCGTGGCAGAGACAGTGTCTCCGTGGAGCATGAACCTGCTGTCCTCTCTCAGGATGACAGTATTTGTTCTCCCTTCACTGTCACTCCACCAGTGTCCTTGCTGTTACCCATCAGCCAGCCCAGGCTGCTGCTGTCCATGTCGTGGTGGTGCAGTCTGAATCCGAGGCCTCAAGGCCCAGAGCTGCTCGAGGACGTCCTGCAAGGCCACCTGCAGTCTCCCCAGTGAAAGTCAGCAGCCCTCCACCAGCCGTGCTGCAGTCACTGGGGAAACACTGTGCAGGAGCGCTAGGCAAGTCGAGGGAACCAACAAGACAGGCACTAAGGGAATACACAGGGGTGCATAGTTCAGTTTTGTTTGTATAATTGGATGTGTTGTTGGATAAAGATGTTAATGATAAGGTTTTTGCTGGTGGTTTTTGCTGTGATGGGGCGTCTCAGGTGGGTGTAATGGTGGAGAATGGGGATCCATGGAGGGAAAGGGAAGTTGTCCTATGGGAACCGGAATCTTAGCAGGGACTTTCCGAAAGCCTGTCCGGGTCGAAGGCATCCAGGAAATATCCTCCCTGCCTCCTGCTCCTCCTCCTGAGGTGTCCTCCGGATTCCTGGTGCAAATGCCTGTGGCCTCATGATGGTGATGATATGAAGGGTGCAGCAGAACACCATGAACTTGGACACCTGCTCCAGTGTGTACTGGAGGGCTCCCCTCAGGCGGTTCGGATAGTGGAAGCATTGCTTCATCACACCGATGGTCTGTTCCACCTTGTTCCTGATGACTCCATTGCTCAGGTTATACACATGCTAATTGTGTGATGTTGGTTGGCGGTGCGAGGTGGTTTGGGGGAGTAGAAACATAAGCTGTGTCTGTGGGGGGTTTCCTTTGTCTCCGAGGTGTCACACCGTGGTTCTGCATGGAGACCCGATGTGTAGGGACCGGCTGACTGCTTCAGAATGAAGGTATGGTGGCTGCTGCCAGGTTAGTGGACATTCACCAACATGATGTACTGGGCATGCTCACACACCAACTGCACATCAATGGAGTGAGATTTCTTTCAGTTCCTGAACCTCAACCCGTTGACATGGGGACAACACAGAGCCACCTACACCATCAGGAATCCGCTATCCTGACAAAGCCATGGAATCTCTCATCCTGATTCTCCCTGCTGATGGAGAAAATGATGACATAGATGATCACCCTCACCTCCCAGAATTATCAATGGACAACAGATAGGCCTAGTA
The DNA here is from genome assembly GCF_036365525.1 of Heterodontus francisci. Classification (NCBI taxonomy): domain Eukaryota; kingdom Metazoa; phylum Chordata; class Chondrichthyes; order Heterodontiformes; family Heterodontidae; genus Heterodontus; species Heterodontus francisci. The sequence goes on from NW_027141021.1 coordinate 702,672, forward strand.
ACTACTGGTCAGTTCGTTTATCATCTGCGGTGTGGAAGGTTTTAGAAATAATCAGGGATAAAACAGCATTCATTTGGACAGGTTTGAATTAATTAAGGATAGCCAGCACAGATTTACAAAAGGAAAGTCATGCTTGCCAAATCTATTTGGATTTTTTGATGATGTAACAGAGAAAGTTGATGATGGATGTCGTCTATATTGAGTTGAAGAATGTGTTTGATAAAATACCACGTAAGAGATTAATTACCAAAAGAAAGGTCTCATGGAATGGGAGGGTCAGTGTCCAATTGGATAACCAATAAATGGCTTATGTACAGAAAACAGTGTGTCATAGTAAATGGCTGTTTTGCCTACTGCAGCATGTTGGACTGTGGGTGTTTCCCCAGGGTCAGTGCTCGGGCCACTGTTTTATGTTGCTGTGTATAATTGATTTGGATCTGGAATACAGAGTAGAATTTCAAAATCTGCCTCTGATATCAAACTTAGAGCTGTGGCAAACAGTGAGGATGTTGAGAACCAACTGCAACAGGACACAGATCGGTGAGTAGAATGGGCAGACAAGTGGCTGATGGAAGTGTGAGACAAGTGTGAGGTGTTACATTGTGACTGTAGGGGTAGGAAAGCAATACAGAATTAATAGCACAGTTCTAGTCAGTGTGCAGGAACAGAGAGACCTGTGGGTGCATGTGTATCCATCTTTAAAGGTGACAGGACATATTGAGAGAGTGGTTCGTAAAACACATGTAATCTTGGATTTCATAAATAAAGGTATTGAGTACACAAGCAGAGAAGTTATGATAAATGTTTAAAAATGTCTCGTTAGGTCTCAGCTGGACTATTGTGTCCAATTCTGGTCACTACACTTCAGAAAGATTGTGAAGGTCCTTGAAATGGTGCAGAGGGGATTTAACAGAATGGTTCCAGGGATGGAGGATCTATGTTACTAGGTTAGGTTACAAGATTAGGTCAGGCTTAGATAATTTAGACAAGGAAAACCTGTTCCCATTAACTGATGGAAGAAGGATTAGTGACACAGATTGAAGGTTTTGGACAAGGAATGCAGGGGGAATATGTGGAAAAAATGTTTTTATGCAGCGGGTGTTAATGATGTGGAACTCACTGCCCACAAGTTTAGTTTAGTTTAGAGATACAGCACTGAAACAGACCCTTCGGCCCACCGAGTCTGTGCCGAACATCAACCACCCATTTATACTAATCCTACACTAATTCCATATTCCTACCACATCCCCACCTGTCCCTATATTTCCCTACCATCTGCCTATACTAGGGTCAATTGCTAATGGCCAATTTACCTATCAACCAGCAAGTCTTTGGCATGTGGGAGGAAACCGGAGCACCCGGAGGAAACCCACGCAGACACAGGGAGAGTTCTGCAAACTCCACACAGGCAGTACCTAGAATTGAACCCGGGTGGTGGAAGCAGAGAAAATCAGTGATTTCAAAGGAAAGCTGATGGGCACTTGAAGGAAACTGATTTGCTGCCGGTATTGGGACATTGGGGCATTGGGACTGACTGGATTGCTCCATGCAGAGACAGCATGGACATGATGGACCGAATGACCTCCTTCAGTGCCGTAAGTGACTGCATCACCCTCAATGACTCTTTGTTGGATATGTCTCCCGCTCCTGCCTTGAAAGATCCAAATACATAGAAGTTCAATGAAACTGTGACCTTAACAGCCACTGACAGCTCCGTCCTCACCCTGGTGTGAGGCTCCAGGTCGTGCTAAAGGAGTTAACACAACTCTGTGATCACCTCCTTATTGAATCAGAGTCACCTCACACACTGCTCCTGGGTTAGGTGTAGGTAGGAAAAGTGCTCTTGGAAAACCCGGGGCATTTAATTTTATTCTTTCATGGATGTGGGCATCGCAGGCCAGGCCAGCATTTATTGCCCATCCCTAATTCGCCCTTGAACTGAGTGGCTTGCTAGGCCATTTCGAGGGCATGTAAGAGTCAACCACATTGCCGTGGATCTGGAGTCACATGTCGGCCAGACCAGGTAAGAACAGCAGATTTCCTTCTCTAAAGGTCATTAGTGAACCAGATGGGTTTTTAAAAACAATCGACAATGGTTTCGTGGCTGTCATTAGACTGGCTTTTAAATTTCAGATTTATTAATTTAATTCAAATTCCACCTTCTGCTGTGGTGGGATTCGAACCCATGTCCCCAGAGCAATGCCTCGGTCTCTGGGTTATTAGTCCAGTGACAATACCAGTACGCCACCACCTCCCCTTCAGGGTAGGACATAGCCCTCTCCTCCTCCCTCTTTACAGAGTTTGCCATCTCTGCAGCCTCTACTCCATGTGTTGGTCATGTTACAGACACAGAAACATTGGAACTACAATTCCCCAGAACTCTTCCAGAGTTGGGTCACCATATCTTCTGTCCTCCATGAATGTCTGCAGCAGCTCACAACACAACCTGCAGAAAACCATCCACGACCCCTCCAATAACTTTGCAATAGCAGAACTAAGTCTAAAGTCCCTCACCTGTAAATTGGATGCCTGGTCCTTTTAAATAACACTAGAGAGGGTTCTATGTGCTGATGAATGTATGTTCAGCTGAGAGTGACTAACACAGGCGGTCAGTGGACAGGCACAGACCAAGTTTCAAAGACGTACATCAAAGCTGCTGGAATGGCTGATTGGTGTCACTTCAAACTCCTCCTCACACTAGCAGCACACGCTTGGGAAACTGGGGCAAGAGCTCAGACCAGCCTGGAGCACTGGAAGTGACAAGCAGCTCAGTTCGTACCATTTTATGGATCCAAGCTTCCATGTCATTGGGGTCAGTGGCGTTATAGAGCTGAAAATTGTGGCCAAAGAAACCTACAGAGAAAAATTAATTTACTTTTAAAGGTAATAGAAAAGAGTAGAATGCCAAAAGGAACATGAGAATGGTCAGGGGAATGGGACTAATCATAGGGGTGAGGCCATGGAGGGAGTCAAACACAAGAATGAGAATATTAAAATTAAGGTGTTGACAGACTGGGAACCAATGTAGATCAGTGAGCACAGGGGTGATGGGTGATCGGGATGTGGTGTGAGTTAGGATACAGGCAGCAGATTTCTGGATGGGCTTTGCTTTATGGAGGTTTATAACTGGGAGGGTAAACAGGATAGAATTGGAATAATCAAGTGCGGATTTAACAATGACATGCATGATGGTTTATGCAGCAGATTGGCTGAGGCAGAGCCGGAGACGGGTGATATTACAGAGGTGGTAGTCGGCAGGTGTGGTGATGGAGAGAATATGGAGATGAGCTCAGCTCAGGTTTAGAAGAATACAGATGTTGCAAACCATTTTGGGCGGCACAGTAGCGCAGTGGTTAGCACCGCAGACTCACAGCTCCAGGGACCCGGGTTCAATTCTGGGTACTGCCTGTGTGGAGTTTGCAAGTTCTCCCTGTGTCTGCGTGGGTTTTCTCCGGGTGCTCCGCTTTCCTCCCACAAGCCAAACGACTTGCAAGTTGATAGGTAAATTGGCCATTATAAATTGTCACGAGTATAGGTAGGTGGTTGGGAAATATCGGGACAGGTGGGGATGTTTGGTAGGAATATGGGATTAGTGTAGGATTAGTATAAATGGGTGGTTGATGTTCGGCACAGACTCGGTGGGCCGAAGGGCCTGTTTCAGTGCTGTTTCTCGAATCTAATCTGGTGCAGCCTCAGTCATTGGCCAGTGAGGGGTATGGGTTCACAAATAGGGGTTGGAGTTTCCTATGGAGACCAATGTCACTGGCTTCAGTCTTCGAAAAAAATTAAGTTCCAGATCAGTATTTGTGAAACAGGGTTTACATACCTCATGGCTGGAACTAGAGTCTTACCTGGGCAGCAACAGAAGCAAAGTTGAGAGAGTAATTTACACAAACCCGAAAACAGTTAGCAATGGTTGATAAAGGTAATAGCTGGAGATAAATGTTTATAAGGGATACCAAAAGCAGCAAGGGCAGAGTAAATCACAAGTACAGTAATGCAGCTAACATGGTTTATAGAATGAAGATAAAAGCAAAATACTGTGGATGCTGGAAATCTGAAATAAAACAAGAAATACAGGAACCACTCAGCAGGTCTGGCAGCATCTGTGGAAAGAGAAGTAGAGTTAACGTTTCGGGTCAGTGACCCTTCTTTGGAACTAGCAAATATTAGAAATGTCAAAGGTTATAAGCAAGTGAGCCGGGGGTGGGGCAAGAGATAATAAAGGAGAAGTTGTCGATTGGACAAGGCTACGTAGCTGACCAAGAGGTCATGGAGCAAAGGCTTTATTAACAGCTCTCTCAACCTCTCCTGCAACCTTCAATGGTTTATGCACATATACACCTCGGTGCCTCTGCTGCTGCACCTCCTTTAGAACGGTACCCTTTATTTTACATTATCCCTCAATATTCTTCCTACCAAAATGAATCACTTCACATTTCACTGCATTGAAATTCATCGACCATCTGCCTGCCCATTCCACCAAGTTGTCTAAGTCCTTTTGAAATTCAACACCATCCTCCTCACATTTCACAATGCTTCCAAGTTTGGTATCATCTGCAAACTTTGAAATTGAGCCCTGTACACCATGGTCTAGATCAATAATCTTCTTTGGCCTCCTTGTCTCGAGAGACACTGGGTATGCGCCCAGAGGTGGTCAGTGTTTTGTGGAGCTGCGCCTGAAGTGGCTATAAAGGCCAATTCTAGAGAGACAGACTCTTGCACAGGCGCTGCAGATAAAATTGGTTGTCGAGGCTGTTTCACAGTTGGTTCTCTCCTTGCACTTCTGTCTTTTTTCCTGCCAACTGCTAAGTCTCTTTGACTCGCCACTCTTTAGCCCCGCCTTTATGGCTATCGACCAGCTCTGGCGATCACTGACAACTAACTCCCACCACTTGTGGTCAATGTCACGGGACTTCATGTCGCGTTTGCAGATGTCTTTAAAGCGGAGGCACAGACAGACAGTGGGTCTGACACCAGTGACGAGCTCGCTGTACAATGCGTCCCTGGGGATCCAGCCATCTTCCATGCGGCTCACATGGCCAAGCCATTTCAAGCACCGCTGGCTCAGTAGGGTGTATATTCTGGGGATGTTTGGCCGCCTCGAGGACTTCCACATTGGAGATACGGTCCTGCCACCTGATGTCAAGGATTCTCCAGAGGCAGCGAAGATGGAATGAGTTGAGATGTCGCTCTTGTAATATCAGGAACATCAAGGGTCCCAACACTGATCCCTGAGGATCTCCAGCCTTTCCGCCAGCCCAAAAAACATCCACAAGCTACTTTCTTTCCTGTCACTCAGGCAAATCCGTATCCATGTTGTTACTGTCCCTTTTCATTCATGAACTATAAGTTTGCTCACAAGTCTGTTACGTGGCACAGTATCACGTGCCTTTTGACTGTCCATTACACCACATCAACAGCATTGCCCACATCAACCCTCTCTGTTACCTCCTCAAAATCTCCAGTAAGTCAGTTAAACAGGATTTTCCCTTATGGAATCCATGCCGTTTTCCTTAACTAACCCGAACTTGTCCATGTGACTATTAATTTTATCCCGAATTATTACTACTAGATGTTTCCCCACCACTGAAGTTAAACTGACTGGCCTAGAGTTGTTGGGATTATTTTAATACCCATTTTTGAACAAGGTTGTAACATTTGCAATTCTCCAGTCCTCCGGCATCACCCCCGAGTCTAAGGAAGATGACAAATTAAGGCCAGTGCCACTACGATTTCCAACCTCACTTCCCTCATTATCCTTGGATGCATCTCATCTGGCCCTGGTGCTTTATTCACTTTAAATACAGACAGCCTGTATAACACATCCACTTTATCAATTTTAAACCCTTGTTGTTTCTGAATCACCTGCTCTTTCACCATTGCCTGTGTTGTACCTTCTTCCTTGCGTTATGACTGAGGCGAGAGGAGTGCACTGTTAATTCAGTCCAGCTTCTCCACAAGTCACAACATTTTTTTCTAATTTCCCCACTTGCTGAAACAGTCAACCAGATACACTATTTCCAACAGATTAGAACACACTTTACTGAATAAAAATATTAACAGTTTATTTGGCAAGTCATGTTGCAGCTGTACAGAACCTTAGTTAGGCCACACTTAGAATATTGCGTGCAATTCTGGTCGCCACACTACCAGAAGGACGTGGAGGCTTTGGAGAGGGTACAGAGGAGATTTACCAGGATGTTGCCTGCTCTGGAGGGCAATATCTATGAGGAGAGGTTGGACAAACTCGGATTGTTTTCACTGGAACGACGGAGGTGGAGGGGCGACATGGTAGAGGTTTACAAAGTTATGAGCGGCATGGACAGAGTGGATAGTCAGGAGCTTTTTCCCAGGGTGGAAGAGTCAGTTACTAGGGGACATAGGTTTAAGGTGCGAGGGGCAAAGTTTAGAGGGGATGTGTGAGGCAAGTTTTTTTACACAGAGGGTGGTGAGTGCCTGGAACCTGCTGCCAGGGGAGGTGGTGGAACCAGATACGATAGCGGCGTTTAAGAGACATTTTGACAAATAGATGACTAGGAAGGGAATAGAGGGATATGGGCACGGGAAGTGAAGAAGGATTTAGTTTAGGCAGGCATCAAGATCGGCGCAGGCTTGGAGGGCCGAATGGTCTGTTTCTGTGCTGTACTGTTCTTTGTTCCTTGTTTTTGTTATTATAAAACAAGCTGGTGAAATGCTAGGAATCCTGCAACGAGCAACTCAGCTCCTGACTCCCCAAAGACTGTCCACCATCTACAAGGCACAGTCAGGAGTGTGATGGAATACTCTCCACTTGCCTGGATGGCTGCAGTTCCAACAACACTCAAGAAGCTTAACACCGTCCAGGACAAAGCCGCCCGCTTGATTGGGACCCCATCGACAAACATTCACTCCCCCAACCACCGATGCCCAGTGGCAACATTGTGTACCATCTACAAGATGCACTGCAGCAACGCACCAAGGCTCCTTAGACAGTACCTTCCAAACCCGTGAACTCTACCACCTAGAAGGACAAGGGGAGCAATTGCATGGGAACATCACCACCGGCAAGTTCCCCTCCAAGTCACACACCACCCTGACTTGGAACTATATCGCCGTTCCTTCACTGTCGCCGAGTCAAAATCCTGGGACTCCCTTCCTAACAGTACTGTGGATGTACCTAACCCACATGGACTGCAGCGGTTCAAGAAGGCAGCTCACCACCACCGGTTCAAGAAGGCATCTCACCACCACCTTCTCCAGGGGCGTGGAGAAATGGGCAATAAATGCTGGCTTGACCAGCGATATCCCAAGTATGAATAATAAAGCCTCAACTAGTGATGAAGTAAAATATCACACATATCATTTTTTTAAAAATGCAACAATTATTGTTTTCATTCCCTTTTGCACAGTGGTGCAGTGGTTAGCACCATAGCCTCACAGCTCCAGCGACCCGCGTTCAGTTCTGGGTACTGCCTGTGTGGAGTTTGCAAGTTCTCCCTGTGTCTGCGTGGGTTTCCTCCAGGTACTCTGGTTTCCTCCCACAGCCAAAAGACTTGCAGGTTGATAGGCAAATTGGCCATTATAAATGGCCCCTAGTATCGGTAGGTGGGAGTGAAATATAGGGACAGGTGAGGATGTATAGGGACAGGTGAGGATGTGGTAGAAATATGGGATTAGTGTAGGATTAGTATAAATGGGTGGTTAATGGTCGGCACAGACTCGGTGGGCCGAAGTGCCTGCTTCGGTGCTGTATCTCTAAATCTAAAAATCTAAATCCCACCTTAACCAAACTTCAGAGTCCCTTTTTACCTGAACCAATTTTTACAGTTACTTTTTTACCTTAGTCCCTTCAAACTCACACACAGACATATACACTGGTTAACCGAAAACAAGATTAAAAAAAAAAGATTTTTCGATCAGAGCTCTGTTCCAGACAAAAAGCATTTGGGTTTAACTAGTTGCTCATTTTTGAAGGAAACAGCAGATGAGATATATTGTTCCAAACTAGCATGCAGTCTCACTTCTGAGCACACACAGCCAGGTTACCAGACAACAGTTCTCTTCACGCGGCATTGAGAATTATTTTTTGCAGGCTTTCTTCAAATACAGGAAACAAGACGACTGGACACCGTGGACTTCACAGGGTCTGTTCTGGAATTTCTGGAAAATGAGCTGGGTTGTGGTCTTCTCTTCTTTCTTGACCTTTTCTTCAGACTTGACTTTACCTCCTTCCAGAAGGTAAAATCACACACACTGACAGACAACCAGAAAGCTTCTCAGTTTTTCCGCCCAGCCCAGGTGCTCTCTGCTACTAATGGGCTTGTCCAATCAAAGCAGCACTTATCACTTTTCTGCCCCCTACCAGGGTTTCGGCTTCATCACCAACCCGAGCCTTGTGATTACCAGCAACTCTGTTGCCAGTCCAGCTCCCTCTCAGTGTCCTCTTGGTGGTTCAATTTGTAATAAAAAACCGGTCTAACATTTATTCAGCTGAACCATAAATGCCTTCAAAAATATTATTTTTTACCAAAAAAGAATCACTTTTGTGGCACTTGGTAAAGACAGATGCAAAGTATTTATTTAATACCTCAACTGTGCCCTCTGCGTCCATGTGCAATACCTCTTTATGGCCCCTAATCGGTGCAACTCCTCCTTTTGCCACCTTTTTCTACGTCGATAGAAAACGTAGGAACTCCATTTAATGTTAGCCACCAGATTTTTCTCATATTCTTTCTTTGCTTCTCTTACTTGCTTTTACACTTCCGCTCTGCCTAGTTCTCAATAATATTTTCTACCTGGCATCTGTCATAAGCACGCTTTTTCTTCTTTATCTTAATCTCTACCTCACCTCTTTTGTCATTCAGGGAGCTCTGGATTTGTTTTCCCTACCTTTCCCCTTCGAAAGAATATACCTTGACTGTGCCCAAACTGTCCCTTCTTTGACGGTAGCCCATTGTTCAGCGACTGTTTTTCCTGCCAACCTTTGACTCCAATTTATTTTCCCCAGCTGCATTCTTACCCCGCTGAAGTTGGCCTTGCCCAAGTTAATTATTCTTTCCCTTTATTATTCTTTGTCCTTTTATGTAGTCAGCCTAAACCTTATGATATAATGATCACTATCCTTTAAGTGCTTTCCTACTGATATGTGATCCACTTGGCCCACCTCATTCCCACGTACCTGTTCCAGCAGCGCCTCTTTTCTTGAATGAGTGTTTCAGCTGCAGATGAGCTGAGGCAGGGATTTCGTCAGGTGATATTACAGAGATGGAAATCGGCGATTGTGGTGATGTCACCAATATGAGGTTAGAAGCCTATTTTATGGTCCACTGTGACACCAAGGTTGTGAACAGGCTATACTAATCTCAGACAGTTACCAGGAAGATGGAAGGAGTTGCTAGCTAGGTAAGGGAGATTGGAGCAGGAAGCAAAAACAATGGGCTGAATGTTATTCTCCCCAGAGGTGTGCGAAACATTGTTGGCACATATGTGCAGTCTGTGTCTGCTGTGCCATAGTGATGGAGCAGGCGGCGGCTCGTTTTAATACAGTGAACGGGCCGCCCACTCCACCCCCAATCACGTGACAAGGACGGCCTCAGCGACACCAGCAGTGCTGTCAGCTGTCTCAGTACAGACACTGATGCCATTTTTAAAGGGCAACCACACCTGCTGCAAAAGTGCAAAGTTTAACCCCGCACAACCCACCCCCCGCCACTGCACTGCAAATAAAATGTTGCCCATTCCCCCCCCGCACAAAACACTTACATTGTATAGTTGCCTTCCCACCACCCCCTCCAAAGACTGAACCTGCCGAGTAACCTCGCAACCCAACAACTGTCCAAAGTGTATAGTTTTCCGCTTCTCCCCTACACTATTAATGCGGAGTTGACCACAACCGCGCCGCCACATCCACCACCACCCCCCTACTAATCTAAAAATCCTACTTTCCTCCCTTCCCCACCTCTGTAGCGCCAGCTTTCCCTGGAGGAGAAAGCAAATGTGTGTGAGAAGAAGGGTCACTGACTGGAAAAGTTAACTCTGCTTCTCTTTCCAAAGATGTTGCCAGACCTGCTGAGTGGTTCCAGCATTTCTTGTTTTTATTTCAGATTTCCAGCATCTGCAGTATTTTGCTTTTATTATGAAGGTGTGTGAGTGTCAGCCGCTGCATTGCGCTTGAGAGCTACAAGCGAGCCAGGAAGGATCTAAAGGGAGAGCTAAGAAGAGCAAGGAGAGGACACGAGAAGTCATTGGTGGATCGGATCAGGGAAAACCCTAAGGCTTTCTATAGGTATATCAGGAATAAAAGAATGACTAGAGTTAGATTAGGGCCAATCAAGGATAGTAGTGGGAAGTTGTGTGTGGAATCAGAGGAGATAGGGGAAGTGTTAAATGAATATTTTGCGTCAGTATTTACAGTAGAGAAAGAAAATGTTGTTGAGAATACTGAGATTCAGGCTACGAGGCTAGATGGGATTGAGGTTCACAAGGAGGAGGTGTTAGCAATTTTGGAAGGTGTGAAAATAGATAAGTCCCCTGGGCCAGATGGGATTTATCCTAGGATTCTCTGGGAAGCTAGGGAGGAGATTGCAGAGCCTTTGTCCTTGATCTTTATGTCGTCATTGTCGACAGGAATAGTGCCGGAAGACTGGAGGATAGCAAATGTTGTCCCCTTATTCAAGAAGGGGAGTAGAGACAGCCCTGGTAATTATAGACCTGTGAGCCTTACTTCGGTTGTGGGTAAAATGTTGGAAAAGGTTATAAGAGACAGGATTTATAATCATCTTGAAAAGAATAAGTACATTAGAGATAGTCAGCACGGTTTTGTGACGGGTAGGTCGTGCCTCACAAACCTTATTGAGTTTTTCGAGAAGGTGACCAAACAGGTGGATGAGGGTAAAGCACTGGATGTGGTGCATATGGATTTCAGTAAGGCGTTTGATAAGGTTCCCCACGGTAGGCTATTGCAGAAAATACGGAAGTATGGGGTTGAAGGTGATTTAGAGCTTTGGATCAGAAATTGGCTAGCTGAAAGAAGACAGAGGGTGGTGGTTGATGGCAAATGTTCATCCTGGAGTTTTGTTACTAGTGGTGTACCGCAAGGATCTGTTTTGGGGCCACTGCTGTTTGTCATTTTTATAAATGACCTGGAAGTGGGTGTAGAAGGGTGGGTTAGTAAATTTGCAGATGACACTAAGGTCGGTGGAGTTGTGGATAGTGCCGAAGGATGTTGTCGGGTACAGAGAGACATAGATAGGCTGCAGAGCTGGGCTGAGAGATGGCAAATGGAGTTTAATGCGGAAAAGTGTGAGGTGATTCACTTTGGAAGGAGTAACAGGAATGCAGAGTACTGGGCTAATGGGAAGATTCTTGGTAGTGTAGATGAACAGAGAGATCTTGGTGTCCAGGTGCATAAATCCCTGAAGGTTGCTAACCAGGTTAATAGGGCTGTTAAGAAGGCATATGGTGTGTTAGCTTTTATTAGTAGGGGGGTCGAGTTTCGGAGCCACGAGGTCATGCTGCAGCTGTACAAAACTCTGGTGAGACCGCACCTGGAGTATTGCGTGCAGTTCTGGTCACCGCATTATAGGAAGGATGTGGAAGCTATGGAAAGGGTGCAGAGGAGATTTACTAGGATGTTGCCTGGTATGGAGGGAAGGTCGTACGAGGAAAGGCTGAGGGACTTGAGGTTGTTTTCGTTGGAGAGAAGGAGGAGGAGAGGTGACTTAATAGAGACATATAAGATAATCAGAGGGTTAGATAGGGTGGATAGTGAGCGTCTTTTTCCTCGGATAGTGATGGCAGACACGAGGGGACATAGCTTCAAGTTGAGGGGTGATAGATATAGGACAGATGTGAGAGGTAGTTTCTTTACTCAGAGAGTAGTAAGGGCGTGGAACGCCCTGCCTGCAGCAGTAGTAGATTCGCCAACTTTAAGGGCATTTAAGTGGACATTGGATAGACACATGGATGAAAATGGAATAGTGTAGGTCAGATGGTTTCACAGGTCGGCGCAACATCGAGGGCCGAAGGGCCTGTACTGCGCTGTAATGTTCTAATTCTTATTCTAATTCTAATCCAGGGCTGTCAGTAAGATCTAAGGGAATTGGACTGTAATGTATGTATAAAGCTTATTGAAATATTTAAAGGAGGGTACTGCTGCCGAGCTGTTGAGGGGAGGGGGCGGGGAGTCACGAGCCTCTGCACAGCTGGGAGGATCAGGCCCAGTAATCCCGATGTGTGGCTCCATGGAGACCTACATCAGGAGCCCAACAAAGTCCAGCTCAATGGCTTCAGTCTTCCCAATATTTAATTAGAGGAAATTTCTGCTCATCCAGTACTGGATGTCGGATAAGCACTCTAATAATTTAACAACAGTGGAGGAGTGGAGAGATGTGGTGCTGAGGTAAACTTGATGGAGTTCTTTGATAAAACAATGGAGAGGGTTGATGAGGGTGGTGTGATTGAGGTTATATATATGGACTTTCAAAAGGTGATTGATCAAGTGACATTCAATAGACAGGTTAGGAAAACTGAACCCTATGGATTAAAGGGACAGTGACAGTGTGGATATAACATTGGCTAGGTAACAGTAAACAGAGAGAAATAGTGAAAGGTTGCTGTTCAGACTCGTTGGGAGCATACAATAGTGTTCCACAGGGCTCAGTTTTAGGAGAACTGCTCTTTTTGCTCTTGGAGAACCCGTGGTGGGTAGGACAGAGCCCCCTACTCCTACCACTTTACAGAGTTTCCCTTCTCTAGCCTCTGCTCCATTTGCAGGTCATGTTACAGACCCAAAGACACTGTAAATACAGTCCCCATAACTCGTCCAGAGTTGGGTCACCAAATCCTCTGTCCTCCATGAATGTCTGCAGAAGCTCACAACACAACCTCCAGAAAACCATCCACAGCACCTCCACTAACTTTACAATAACAGAAGTAAGTCAAAAGCACCTCACATGTAAGCTGAGTACAAAAACACATGCATATGAACTAGGAGCATAAGTAGGCCATTCGGCCCTTCGAGTCTGCATCGCCACTCAATAAGATCATAGCTGATCGGTTTGTGTTTCGAATTCCACACTCCCATCTAACCTTGATAACCTTTAACTCCCTGGCCTGACAAGAATCTATCTATCTCCACCTTAAAAGTATTCAATGACCCCGTCTCCACCACCTTCTGTGGCAGAGAATTCCAAAGTCACACAACCCTCTAGAGAAAAATGTTCTCCTCCTCTCTGTCCTAAAGCGGCGACCCCTAATTTCAAAACAGTGCCCCCTAGTACTGGACTCACCCACAAGAGGAAACATCCTTTCCTCATTCACCATGTCAAGGCCTTTCAGGTTCTTATAAACTTCAGTCAAATCTCCCCTCACTATTCTAAATTCCAGTGAAAACAAGAACTTCCGTCCAACCTTTACTCAGAACACAACCTGCTCATTCCTAGTATCAATCTAGTAAACCACATCTGAACCATCTCCAAAGCATTCACATCCTCCATTAAATAAGGAGACCAAAACTACAGACAGTATTCGAGATGTGGTCTCACCAATGCCCTGTATAACTGAAGCATCACATGCTGACTTTTATTTTCAATTCCTCTTGTAATGCAGGAGAGCATTCCATGAGCCTCCTTTATTATTTGCTGTACCTACCTACTAACTGTTTGTGACTCATGCACTAGAGAATCGAGATCCCTCAGCACCTCGGAATTTTGCAGTCCTCCTGCCAAAGTGAAAAACTTCACATTTTCCCACATTATACTCCATCTGTCAGATTTTTTTCCCCACTCACTCAACCTATCTATATTGGCCTACAACCTCCTTATGTACTTTTCACAACATACTTTCCTACCTATCTTTGAGTAATCTGCAAATTTAGCTAACATGCCATCGCTCCCCTCATCTAAGTCTTTCATATAAATTGTAAAATGTTGAGGACCCAGCACAGACCCATGATGGACTCAATTTGTCACATCCTGCCAGTCTGAAAAGGACCCATTCATGCATACTCCCTCTTTTCAGCAACCGGCCAATAAAACTTCGATCCAAGCTAATATGTTACCCACTACACCATGAGCTCCTACTTTGCACAATAATCTTTTATGTGGCACCTTGTCTAATGCATTCTGGAAATCCAAGCGCAGTATGTCAAAGGGCTCCCCTTTACCCATATCGCATGTTACTCCTTCAAAGAACTCCAATAAATTGGTTAAAGATGACTTCCCTTTCACAAAACAATGCTGTCTATTCGCGATTACCTTGAGTTTTTCTAAGTGCCCAGCGAAAGCCTCCTTAATGATCGATTCAAACATCTTCCCCATGACAGATGTCAAGCTCACTGGCCTATAGTTACCTGCTTTCTGCATCCCCCTCTTCTTGAATAGAGGGGTTATATTTATTACTTTCCAGTCTGATGGAACCTTTCTAAAATTAGTGAACTTTGAAAAATTAACAACAACGCGACTACTGCCTCATTCGCCACCTCTTTTTAGACTCTAGGATGAAACCCATCAGGACCCGGGGACTTGACGGCCCGCAACTCCATAAATTTGCTCAGTAAAGCTTCCCCTGGTGATTATATTTTCACCAAGTTTCTCTTATTAAATAAGTTGCCTTTATTAAAGTTTAAAATACTGATCTTAGATCCACTCTTCTCTCTTTCAAACTGAATGTAAAATTCAGTCATAATGTGGTCGCTGGTACCTCGAGGTGCCTTTACTCTGAGGTTATTAATTAATCCTGTCACATCACATTATACGAAGTCTAATATAACCTTATCTCTGGTTGTTTCCAGAACGTGCTGCTCCAAGAAACTACCTCGAAAACATTCTGTGAACTCTTCATCCAGGCTACTGTTCCCAATCTGATTTTTCCAGTTTATATGTAGATTAAAATCACCCATGATTATTGCCGTACGTCTATCACAAGTAAACAATATTTATTCTTGTATACGATGTCCTACATTGTGATTACTGCTAGGAGGTCTGTAGACCACTCCTGCTGGGGACTTCTTTGTCCTGGTATTCCTCATCTCTACCAAAAACGATTCTACGTTCTGAGTTCCTGAACCAAGGTCATCTCGAACTAATGCACCATAACCATCCTTCATTAACAGTGCTACCCCTCCACTTTTACCTAGCTTCCTATTCTTCTTAAATGTCAAAAACCCCTCAATATTCAGGACCAGGAAGCCTGGTCCTTTAAAAAATACCAGAGGGGATTCCTTGTGCTGCTGAATGTGTGCTTAGTTGTGAGTGACTAACACACGCGATCAGTGGACATGCATGGACCAGGTTTCAAAGACGTACATTTAAGCTGCTAGAAAGGGACATTGACGTTACTCCAAACCTCTCCTCTGACTAACAGCAAATGCACAGTACACCCAGGCTAGATCCCAACACAAAATGGGGGACGGTGCTGGCCACACTAGAAGTGGTTGGCTGTTCTATTCACATCGTTTTTATAGATCCAGGTTTTTGTTACATTTGCACCAACGAGTAAAAATCACAGCCAGAGGAGCTAGGGAGGGGAAAGCAACTCACTTTCAAAAGGGAATTGAAAAAGACTCAAAGGCATAAGATTTACAAGGATATGTGAAATCGAGAGGGGCATGGGGCTAATTGGAGTGGTGAGGCCATGGAGCGATTCAAAGACAAGAATGAGAATATTAAAATTAAGGTGTTGCCAGACCGGGAGACAATGTAGATCATTGAGCACAGGGGTGATGAGTGATCGGGATTTGGTGTGAGTTAGGATACAGGCAGCAGAGTTCTGGATGGGCTGTGGTTTATGGAGGTTTATAACTGGGAGGGTGACCAGGATAGAATTGGAATAGTCAAGTGTGGATTTAACAAAGGCACAGATGAGGGTTTATGCAGCAGATGGGCTGAGGCAGAGGTGGAGATGGGAGATATTACAGAGGTGGTAGTAGGCAGGGTTGGTGATGGAGAGAATATGGAGATGAACTCAGCTCAGTGGCAACTGGATGCAAAGGTCACAAACAGTCTGTTTCAGGCATTGGGCAGCGAGGGGAATGCGGTCAGTTGATAGGGAATGGAGTTTGTGGCAGTGACTGAAGACAATGGCTTCAGACTTCCCAAGATTGACATGACAAGAACATTAAATCTGCAAAATATGGTTTACAGTTCTAAAAGTTGGATACAGAGACTCACCAGCAACACCAATAATAGCGAGGATGGGATAATAAATCGTTTGAATCATCTTCAGTGCATAATAGATCCGATCATCTAATGTTAGCCAAAAATAATCTGCAGTAACTATGGCAAACCAATCGGAGAAACTCCTGCTTCCCATGGTTGTAACATTCCATGCTATTTTTCTCATGTTCTGACCCATTGTTGTAACATTCCAATCTATTGTTCTCAGATTCTGACCCATTGTTGCAACATTGTTGTAACATAGGGCGGCACAGTGGCACAGTGGTTAGCACCGCAGCCTCACAGCTCCAGGGACCCGGGTGCAATTCTAGGTACTGCCTGTGTGGAGTTTGCAAGTTCTCCCTGTGTCTGCGTGGGTTTTCTCCGGGTGCTCCGGTTTCCTCCCACAAGGCAAAAGACTTGCAGGTTGATAGGTAAATTGGCCATTATAAATTGTCACTAGTCTAGGTAGGTGGTAGGGAAATATAGAGACAGGTGGGGATGTTTGTTGGGAATATGGGATTAGTGTAGGATTAGTATAAATGGGTGGTTGATGTTCGGCACAGACTCGGTGGGCCGAAGGGCCTGTTTCAGTGCTGTATCTCTAATCTAATCTAAATTCCAATCTATTGTTCTCAGATTCTGATCTATCCTCTCTCTCGCTGGGGCTGCTGATCCTTGATAGCGCCGGGATGATGCTGTTGTTGACACTATGGGATAACACATTGAAAGGAGTCCTGTATTAATAGAAGAGGGAAACCCTCCAGCGACACAATTAGGGTCCATGATGACTGACATTAATTACAATCACTGAACAAACAGGTTCAGTTAACCCCTTTCAATCCAACTCTTCTTGTGCCACAATAAAGTAGACCATTTACCCGGTCTGGATGGGATGAGCGGGGGATGCTGAGGGAAGGAATGTGGAAAATAGCAGAGGCACCGGACAGAATGTTCCAATCCTCCTTGGATATGGGCTTGATGCCGGAGATGGGAGGGTCGTAAATGTTACTCTCGGTTTAAAAAAGGAAAGATGGAGCAAACGGTGTAATTACTGACCAGTCAGTCTAACGTCGCTGGTGGGAAATTTCTAGACTTCACAGCCCAGGAAAAAAACATTCGTTGCTTTGAAAAGAACACGGGACAATAAATGGACGGCAGCAGGGATATGGTAATGACAAATCATATCTGGCAAAGCCCAACAACAACAACTTACATTTATTGGTCAAAGCAGGAGTTATTAAGTAGTGTCTTAAGGGAGGAAAGTGAGGCAGAGAGGCAGTGACAGTGGTATAGCGGTAATGTCACTGAACTAGAAAACCAGAGGTTCAGGCTAATGCCATGGGTTCAATTCCCACATGGCAGTTGGTGGGAATTAAAATTCAATCAATGAAATGAAATTTAGTCTCAGTCATGGTGCCATGAATCTATCATCGATTGTTGTAAAAACCGATCTGATTTACTAATGTCCTTTCGGGAAGGAAATCTGCTGTCCTTACCTGATTTGGCCTCCATGTGACTCCAGACCCTCAACAATGTGGTTAACTCTTAACTGCCTTGTGAAATGTCCTGGCAAGTCACTCATTTGTCAAGGGCAATTAGGGATGGGAACAAATGCTGGCCTTGCCAGCGATGCACATATCCCACACACGAATAAAAAAAAGTGATGTAGTTAGGGTATTCCAGAGCTTTGGGTCTAGGCAGCTGAAGACTTGGCTGGCAGTGGAGCAGTGATGAAAATCAAGCATACACAAGAGACCAGGATTGGAGGAGTGCAGATATTTTGGAGGGTTGTGGGGCTGGTGAATATTACATCGATAAGGAGGGGTGAGGACATCGAGGGAGTTGCAAACACGGTTGAGAATTTTAAAATCAAGACATTGCTGACCTGGCAGCCGATGTATGTCAGTGATCGGGGAACGGGACTTGGTGTGAGTTTACACAAGAGCAGCAGAGTTTGGATGACCTCTACAGAGAGTAGAATGTGTGAGACAAGCCAGGAGTGTGTTAAAATCTGGAATAGAAAGCTAGTCTCAGTCATGGAGCCATGAAACTATCATCGTTTTTTGTTAAACACCATCTGATTCACTCATGTCCTTTAGGGAAAGAAATCAGCCGTCCTTTCCTTGTCTACCCTACATATGACTCCAGACTCACAGAATTTTATTGACTTTTAACTGCCCTCTGTAAGGGCCTAGCAAGTCACTCTGTTGAGGCATTTGAAACGAAGGCTGAGAGTTTTATAATTGAGGTGTTGCTGACCAGGATCCAATGTCGGTCAGTGAGTTCAGGGGGTGATGGGTGAACAGGACTTGGTGTGAGTTAGGACATGGGCAGCAGTGTTTTTCATCACCTCAAGTTTATGGCGGGTAGAATGTGGGAGACCAGCCAGGAGTGTGTTGGAATAGTCAAGTCTACAGGTAACACAGGCAAGGGGGAGTGTTTCATCAGCAGAGGAGCTGAGACAGGGATGAATTCGTCCTATGTTATGGGAGTGGAAATAGGCAGTTTTATTGATAGCATGAATATTTGGTAGAAAGCTCATCGCAGGAGCAACTTTGACACCAGGTTGTAAACACTTTGCTTTAGTCTCAGACAGTTGCCAAGGAGAGGGATAGAGTCTGCAGCTAGGAAATGTTTGATGTGCGGTTTGAAAACACCAGCTTTAGTTACCCTAATATTTAATTGGCCTGGCAGATGTGTGAAGTGATACATTGTGGAAAGATTTTATAATATTATTTATTCATGGGTTGTGGGTGTCGCTGGCTGGGCCAGCAGTTATCACCCACCTCAAATAGCCTTTGAGAAGGTGATAGCGAACTGCGGGTGGATGAATGAGGAGAGATAATACAAGCTCAATGACACAACTTTAAAGGTAGTGAAAATAACAGAGAGACCTGGGGTGTCTGTGTGCAATCTTTGAAGTGAGCTGGACAGGTTAACAAACAGTGAACAAAGCAAATAGATTCCTAGGTTTTATTAATAGAGACACAGAGTCGAATAGTCAGGATGTTCTGGTACACCTATAGAAAAGACTTGATCGGCTCCACCTGGAGTATTGTGTCCAATACAGGGAACCATATTTTAAGAAGGACATGAGCCCATTGGAGAGGGGATAAAAGAGTTTTACTGGAATTTTTCCATTGATGAGGGATTACAGTTATGTAGCTGGGATGGTTCAACTTAGAGCAGGGAAATTTAAAAGTAGATCTGATCGAGATGCGAAGCAGAAAGCAGAGAGCAGTGGAGAATGTTCATTGATCAGTCTGGAGGGAAGTACACAGTGGCGTTCCCCTGTTCTGAAGAAGGGTCACTGACCTGAAACATTAACTCTACTTCTCTCTCCACAGATGCTCTCAGACCTGCTGTGTATTTCCAGCATACCTTGCACTTATTTCAGATTTCCATCATCCTCAGTATTTTGCTTTTATTATCCCGAGGGTCACTGTTGGGATCACAGTTGCTGTATGTTAATACAATGGGATTGTGTACAGAGAGGATAATGTCAAATGTTTTCAGATGGCAGGAAACTCAGAAATGTTAAAAAACAGTGAGAAGGATAGTAACAGACTTCAGGAGGACAGAGACTGACTGGTGAAATGGACAGGAACATGGCAGATGTAATTTAATACAGTGAAAAGTGAAGTAAGACATTTGAGTAGGAAGTATGAGGAGAAACAATATAAACTAAATGGCACAATTATAAAGTGGGTGCAGGATTGGAGAGACCTGAGGTGTACACACACAGATCTTTGAAGGTAACATGTAGTGTCCTTGGTGTCAGAGAGAGGCACAGAGTAATAAAACTTAGGAGGAAATGCTGATTTTTATACATCATTGGTGAGGTCCCAGCTGGAGAATTGTGTCCTATTCTGATCACCACACTTTGGTAAGGATGTCAAGGACCTAGTGAAGATACAGAGGTGATTTACTAGAATGGTACCAGGGATCTGGGAATTCAGTTACGTGGAGAGATTGGAAAAGCTGGGATTGTTCTCTTTGGAGCAATGAAGGGTAAGGGGTGATTTAATATATAATTTAAAATCATGAAGGGTTTTGATAGGGTAATTAATGCGAAACTGTTTCCAGTGTCAGAAAGTTCAGAATTAAGAAGACACAGATTGAAGGTAATTGACAAAGAACCAGAGGTGAAATGAGGGTAATTTTCTTACACAGCGAGTTGTTGGGATGTGGAATTCACTGCCTGAAAACATGGTGGAATCAGATTCAATAATATCTTTCAAAAGGGAATTTAGCAAATACTTGAATAGGAAAAAAAAGGAGACTGTGGAAAGTTGTGGGGTGTGGTGGAATTCATTAAATAGCTCATTCCAAGAGACAGCACTGAAACAATGGGCCGAATAGCCTCCTTTTGTGCTGAATCAGTCTCTGATTCTATGAGAAACAGACAGACAGTGAAGGGAGCGAGTGAGGACATGTGTAAGTGGGCAAAGAAGATAGAAATAGCGAGAAAATCGGGTTTGCTTCGTTTTTCGGGTGTAAGGATTGTAATTCGTGATCTGCCCTTGCGTATTCATGTTGAGGCACGTGACACACAAACTTCCTGCTGTCTTCTCATTTCCACGAATTCTATGTACCGCCTCGGGTGACACGCGGTGCTGTCTTTCTGCTGGGGCCTAAAGTTGTGTGAGGCTGGCTCGTGTTTCATCCAGGATTCAGCTCTTAAAGACAGTCTGTTCCTCTTAAAGGGAAGTTGCACTGAATCACAGGAGGCTGCTGCTGACTGTGAAATGCCGCAATTAGAGACAAGGTAAATGGAGTACTGGGACAGAGAGCGGGTCCTGCGGTTCACGGATGTGGTGCTGGAGGCCTTAGTCATGGAGGGTGACAGGAGCAGACAGGCCATGTTCCCATGGGGTGGGGTGCAGACCCTCAAGGTACGCGCTTCGAAGTGAATAGGAGCAGGTGGTCAGGGAGTTCAGTGCAAGAGGTCTGGCCCCGAGGAACTGGCAGAAGAGCAGAAGATGTTTAAGGAGCTGACACTGGTGGACAATGTCAGGGAAATCATCTCCACATGGCATCTCCTCCCCTCAACACCACCAACCTCTCACACTGCTCAATGAACCACACCCCCATCACTCACCCATCAGCAGTCCCTAACACTCAGGACTCACAACTAACATTTACATACTCCACCTCACCCTCACACACCTTCCACTGATACCATCCTCACACCCACCTCTCCCTGCCTCCACATACCTTCAGCTATTCAGCTATGGCAGGCACATCACTCAAACACAGTGCCACACAATCAGTGAAATTCTGCCCTCTCTCTTACAGGCAAGGTGGCTAATTATCACAAGAAGCAGCAGTGAGCCGGCGGAGACGAGGCATACCTTCGTCCCCTGAGCCTGAGGGAGGAGATGATTCTCCACATCATGGGACCGGCTGAGACAGAACCCGTGGCATCCGGCATCACCGAGAGCATACAGGATGATGCCATGTTGCTGCCTTATGTTACTTCTTAACTCCCACCCCCCCCCTCATCCTACTGTCTGGGAAGATGTACAAGCTGCAGATGGTGGGACCATGGACCTCCTGCTTTCCATCCCATCCCCAATCCCTCACCACAACACTCTCCTTCTGATTTTATACTTTCCAATGATAGCCCAAAACTAGCAGCTTCCCAGTCACAGCAGCTCCAGGTGACAGAGAGAGAGCAGCATCACAACACTGATAGTGAAGCCCAATAACTTGGTCTGAAACTCACAGTCACCAGATCAAATGCTTTCGCTGTATGTTCCTTAGAGGCTAGTATAGCGTCGGAATCTGCAACTGGTGAGTCACCGAGGACAAGTGAGCTGCAGCCAGGCCAGGGGGAAAGGATAGTACATGTGTCAGTTCACCGGAGGGCAGGGTCACAACGAGTTATAATACACAGGACTCTGATGTGAACATTGCTGGAACAGCATACAGGAGAATGCTGATCGACATGTACAGTGAGATACTTTGTCCATTGACAGGCCTGTCAGACAGTCTGTTGTCACTGTCAAGGACCATGGAGGAGTCCGGCTCCAACATGGCACAGGACATTGCACAGAGTTTGAAGCACATTCTTTCCCCTGTGGAAGTGGTCACTAACTCCATGACAGCACTAGCGGACCCAGCTGTGATACCGTGTCTGGTGACCATTGTCTCAGCTTCCACTGCAGCACAGATAGCAGACACCCAACGTCTCAGTGCTGCAGTGGAAACTCAGACTCAGATTGCTTGCTGCCGTGCAGGATCAGACTGTTGTCATCATGGCTGTGGATCTCAGTGTTCAAAGGGGTTTGCAGGATCTCACAGCAGTCCAGCAATCTGTGATCCAGTAGATTACTAGGATTGCTGAGGTGTCGCCCCGTGGGAGTGACAGTGTCTCCGTGGAGCATGAACCTGCTGTCCTCTCTCAGGATGACAGTATCTGTTCTCCCTTCACTGTCACTCCACCAATGTCCTTGCTGTTACCCATCAGCCAGCCCAGGCTGCTGCTGCCTATGTCGAGGTGGTGACGTCCGAATCCGAGCCCTCAAAGCCCAGAGCTGCTCGAGGACGTCCTGCAAGGCCATATGAAGTCTCCCCAGTGAAGGTCAGCTGCCTTCCATCAGCCATACTGCAGACACTGGGGAAACACTGTGTAGGATCCCTCGCAAAGTCGAGGGAACCCAGAAGACAGTCACTAAGGGAATTTACAAGGGTGAATAGTTGCGTTGTGTTTGCATAATTGGATGTGTTGTTGGATAAAGATGTTAATGAACAGGTTTTTATTGCAGGAGGGTGACCAAGCGGATGCTGTGATGGGGCATCTCAGATGGGGACAATGGTGGAGAATGAGGAATCTGTGGTGGGAAAGGGAAGTTGTCCTTTGGCAACCGGAATCTTAGCAGGCAATCGCTGGCAGCCTGTCCGGGTGGAACGCATCCAGGACATATCCTGGAACACTCTTGGTTGGTTGGTGATAGATGGTGGGGTATGAATTCCTTGGGGGTGAATCATGAGCCATGTAAAGACAGAGTAGTGATTCTCTCCGAGGAGCTACATTCTGATTCTCCACAGAGTTCTGAAGGTCGTGGGAACTGCTGACGGCTTCAGAATGAATGTTTGGTGGCTGCTGCCAGGATCGTGGACATTCACCAACATGATGTACTAGACATCCTCACACACCAACTGTACATTAATGGAGTGAGAATTCTTTCAGTTCCTGTACATCTCCCCATTGACATTCGGGCCCCGCAGAGCCACCTACACATTAAGGAATCCCGCTATCCTGAGAAAGCCACGGGATCTCTCATCTTGCTTCTCCCTGCTGAGGGAGAAAATGATATATTCACCTCACTTGACATAGATGGCCTCTCTCACCTAGCGGATACATCAATGGACAACAGACAGTCCTCACAACTACAGGCCAGTTAGTCAAACATCAGTGGTGGGAAAGGTTTTGAACAATAATTAGGGATACAACAGCGGGCATTTGGAGAGGTTTGAGTTATTTCAAGATAGATAGATTTACAAAAGAAAGGTCATGCTTGACTAAACTAATTGTATTTTTTGATGATGCAGCAGAGAAGGTTGATGAAGGGAATGTGATGGATTTTGTCTATATTGGTTTGAAGAATGTGTTTGATAAAGTACAACATAAAAATGTTAATTACCAAAATCGAGTCTCCTGGAATGGGAGGCTCAGTGTCCAATTGAATAAAACGATGGCTTATGTACATAAAACAGTGTGTCATAGTAAATGGCTGTTTTTCAGACTGGAGGATGTTAGACAGTGGGTGTTCCTCCACGGTCAGTGCTAGGGCCACTGTTTTATTTTGCTGTGTATAAATGACTTGGATCTTGTAATACAGAGCAGAATTTCAAAATCTTTCTTTGATACCAAGCTCGGAGCTGTGGCTAAGTGAGGATGTTCAGAACCATCTGCGGCAGGATATAGATAGATGAGTAGATTGGGCAGACAAGTGGCAGATGGAAGTGTGAGACAAGTGTGAGGTGTTGCATTGTGACTGTAGGGGTAGGAAAGCAATACAGAATTAATAGCACAGTTCTAAACAGAGTGCAGTAACAGAGCGACCTGTGGATGCATGTGTATCCATCTTTAAAGGTGACGGGACTTATTGAGAGAGTGGTTAGTAAAATGCAAATAATCTTGGATTTCATAAATAGAGGTATTGAGTACAAAAGCAGAGAAGTTATGATGAATGTTTAAAAATCCCTGCTGAGGTCTCAGCTGGACTATTGTGTCCAATTCCGGTCGCCACACTTCAGAAAGATTGTGAAGGTCCTTGAAATGGTGCAGAGGAGATTTAACAGAACGGTTCCAGGGATGGAGGATTTTAGTTACAAGGTTAGGTTACAAGATTATGACAGGTTTAGATAATTTAGACAAGGAAAAACTGTTCCCATTAACAGTTGCAAGTAGGACTAGGGGCACGAATGGAAGCTGGTGTAGGAGGGAGGGTTTCAGATATCTGGATCATTGGAATCTCTTCCAAGACAGGTGGGACCTGTACAAGAAGGTCGGCTTGTATCTAAACTGGAGAGGCACAAATATCCTGGCTAGCATCACTCGGGAGGGTTGAAAATAGTGTGGTAGGGGGTGGGAACCAGAGCAGTAGATCAGCAGGTGAAATAACTGAGGAGGAACTAGAGAGTAATACCAGTAAGACTGAGAGGACAAGCAGGCAGGGAGATGTTGCTCAGCACAGCGGGACTGGTGGTCTGAAGTGCATTTGTTTCAATGCGGGAAGTACACCAGATAAGGCAGATGAACCTAGAGCTTGGATTAGTATTTGGAAATATGATGTCGTTGCAATTATGGAGACTTGCTTGAGGGAAGGACAGGATTGGCAGCTAAACTTTCTGGGATTTAGATGCTTCAGGCAGGATAGAGGGGGATGTAAAAGGGGTGGGAGAGTTGCATTACTGGTTAAGGAGAATATCACAGCTGTACTGTGGGAGGACACCTCGGAGGGAGCATGCAGCGAGGCAATATGGGTAGAGCTCAGGAATAGGAAGGATGCAGTCACGATTTTGGGGGTTTACTACAGGCCTCCCAACAGCCAGCTGGAGGTAGAGGAGCAGATATGTAGACAGATTTTGGAAAGATGTAAAGGTAACAGGGTTGTGGTGGTGGGAGATTTTAACTTCCCCTATATTGACTGGGACTCAGTTAGTGTTAGGGGCTTGGATGGGGCAGAATTTGCAAGGGGCATCCAGGAGGGCTTCTTGAAACAATATGTCGATAGTCCAACGAGGGAAGCAGCCGTACTGGACCTGGTATTGCGGAATGAGCCCGGCCAGGTGGTCCAAGTTTCAGTCGGGGAGAATTTCGGGAGCAGTGACCATAATTCCATAAGTTTTAAGGTACTTGTGGATAAGGATAAGAATAGTCCTCGGATGAAGGTGCTAAATTGGGGGAAGGCTAATTATAACAATATTAGGCAGGAACTGAAGAATTTAGATTGGGGGCGGCTGTTTGAGGGTATATCAACATCTGACATGTGGGAGTCTTTCAAACTTCAGTTGATTAGAATCCAGGACAAACATGTTCCTGTGAGGATGAAGGATAAGTTTGACAAGTTTCGGGAAGCTTGGATAACGAGGGATATCGTGAGCCCAGTAAAAAAGAAAAAGGAAGCGTTCGTAAGGGCTGGAAGGCTGGGAACAGATGAAGGAATATAAGGAATATAAAGACAGTAGGAAGGAACTTCAGCAAGGACTCAGGAGGGCTAAGGGGGGTTATGAAAAATAGCCAATGTTGTTCCTTTGTTTAAGAAGGGTAGCAAGGATAATCCAGGAAATTATAGGCCGGTGAGCATTACATCAGTGGCAGGGAAATTATTAGAGAGGATTCTTCGGGACAGGATTTACTCCCATTTGGAAACAAATGAACTTATTAGCGAGAGGCAGCATGGTTTTGTGAAGGGGAGGTCGTGTCTCACTAACATGATTGAGTTTTTTGAGGAAGTGACAAAAATGATTGATAAAGGAAGGGCAGTGGATGATGTCGACCTGGACTTCAGTAAAGACTTTGACAAGGTCCCTCATGGCAGACTGGTACAAAAGGTGAAGTCACACGGGATCAGAGGTGAGCTGGCAAGGTGGATACAGAACTGGCTCGGTCATAGAAGACAGAGGGTAGCAGTGGAAGGGTGCTTTTCTGAATGGAGGGATGTGACTAGTGGTGTTCCGCAGGGATCCGTGCTGGGACCTTTGCTGTATGTGGTATATATAAATGATTTGGACGAAAATGTAGCTGTTCTGATTGCTAAGTTGGTGGACGAGACAAAGGTTGGTGGAGTTGCAGATAGTGATGAGGGTTGTCACAAGATACAGCAGGATATAGATCGGTTGGAGACTTGCGCGGAGAAACGACAGATGGAGTTTAATCTGGACAAATGTGAGGTAATGCATTTTGGAAGGTCTAATACAGGTGGGAAGCATACAGTAAATGGCAGTACCCTTAGGAATATTGACAAGGCAGAGAGATCTGGACGTACAGGTCTACAGGTTACTGAAAGTGGCAACGCAGGTGGATCAGGTAGTCATGAAGGCATATGGCATGCTTGCCTTCATCGATCGGGACATTGAGTATCAAAATTGACAAGTCGTACTGCAGCTGTACAGAAGCTTCATTAGGCCACACTTGGAATATTGCGTCCAATTCTGGTCGCCACACTACCAGAAGGATGCGGAGGCTTTGGAGAGGGTACAGAAGAAGTATACCAGGATGTTGCCTGGTCTGGAGGGCATTAGCTACGAGGAGAAGTTGGAGAAACTCGGATTGTTTTCACTAGAATGACGGATCTGGAGGGGCGACATGATAGAGGTTTTAGTTTTAGTTCTAGTGGGACAGCACTGAAACAAGCCTTTCGGCCCACCGAGTCTGTGCCGACCATCAACCACCCATTTATACTAATCCTACACTAATTCCATACTCCTACCACATCCCCACCTGTCCCTATATTTGCGTAACACCTACCTATACTAGGGGCAATTTATAATGGCCAATTTACCTATCAACCTGCAAGTCTTTGGCATGTGGGAGGAAACCGGAGCACCTGGAGGAAACCAACGCAGACACAGGGAGAACTTGCAAACTCCACACAGGCATTATCAGAATTGAACCCGGGTCGCTGGAGCTGTGAGGCTGCGGTGCCAGCCACTGCGCCACTGTGCCGCCTCAGTTTACAAAGGTTTACAAAGTTATGAGCGGCATGAACAGAGTGGATAGTCAGAAGCTTTTTCCCAGGTTGGTAGAGTCAGTTACTCGGGGACATAGGTTTAAGGTGCGAGGGGCAAAGTTTAGAGGGGATGTGTGAGGCAAGTTCTTTACACAGAGGGTGGTGAGTGCCGGGGGAGGTGGTGGAAGCAGGTACGATAGTGACGTTTAAGAGGCATCTTGACAAATGCATGAATAGGATGGGAATGGAGGGATATGGACCCCGGAAGTGCAGAAGGTTTTAGATTAGACAGGCATCAAGATCGGCGCAGGCTTGGAGGGCCGAATGGCCTGCTCCTGTGCTTACTGTTCTTTGTTACTTGTTTTGGACAACAGATGCAGGGGGAATATGTGGAAAACGTTTTTTATACAGCGGGTGTTAATGATCTGGAACTCACTGATCACAAGTGAAGAGGAAGCAGAGACGCTCAATGATTTCAAAAGAGAGTTCGTGGACACTTGAAGGAAATGAATTTGCTACAGGGATTGAGAGGGGGAGTGGGACTGACTGGATTGCTCCATGGAGAGCCAGTATGGACTCGATGGGACAAATGGCCTCCTTCTGTTTCATAAATAACTCTATCACTCTCTGTGACTCGATGTTAGATATGTCTCCTCCTCCTGCCTGGGAAGATCCAGATACATAGAAGTTCACTGAAACTGTGACCTTAATGGGCATTGACAGCTCCGTCCTCACCCTGGTGTGAGGCTCCAGGTCATGTTACAGGAGGTGACACAGCTCTGTGACCACCTCCTTATTGAATCAGAGTCACCCACACACTGCTGCTGGGTTAGGCGCAGGTAGGAACATAGCTCTTGGAAAACCCGGTGTGGGTAAGGCAGAGCCCCCTGCTCATCCCTCTTTACAGAACTTCCCTTGGATGCCTAATCCTTTTAAATAACACTGGAGGGGGTTCCTTGTGCTGTTGAATGCATGTTCAGCAGAGAGTGACTAACAGGGGCGGTCAGTGGACATGCACAGACCAAGTTTCAAAGACCTACATCAATGCTGCTGGAATGGCTGATAGACACCATACTCAGGCCCCTCCTCACACTACCAGCACATGCTTGGTGAACCGGGACAAGAGCCCTGCCCAGCATGGAGCACTGGAAGTGACCAGCAGCTCTGTTGTTACCATTTTATGGATCCAAGCTTCTATGGCTTTGGGCCCAGTGGCGCTCTACAGCTGAAAATCATGGCTAGGCATAGATACAGAGAGAAAGACCATAGGATCATATGAATTAGGAGCAGAAGTAGGCCATTCAGCCCGTCGGGACTGCTCCACTATTTAATAATTTGGTGTTTCGAATTCCACACTCCCATCTACCCCCGATAGCCTCTGATTCCCTTGCCTAACAAGAATCCATCTACCTCCATCTTATAATTATTCAGTGACTCCACCACCAGCACCTTTCGAGGCAGAGTGTTCCGGAGTCACATGACCCTCATTGAGAAAATAAATCTCCTCATCTTTGCCCAAAAAGTGCGACCCTTAATTTTCAAACAGTGCCTTTTCAAGCAGATATTTAAAAGGGGAATTGAAGAAAATACTTTGAGACAAAAGATTTGCAGGAATGTGGGAATGTGTAGGGGAATGGGACTAATTGGAGGGGTTAGGCCATGGAGAGATTCAAACACAAGAATTAAAATATTAAAATTAATGTGCTGCCAGACCGGGAGCCAATGGAGATCAGTGAGTACAGGGGTGATGGGTGATCGGGATTTGGTGTGAGTTAGGATACAGAGTTCTGTATGGGCTGTGGTTTAAGGAGGTTTTTAAGTTGGAGGCTGACCAGGATAGAATTGGAATAGTCAAGGGTGGACTTAACAAAGGCACGGATGAGGGTTTATGCAGCAGATGGGCTGAGGCAGAGTTGGAGATGGGTGATATTACAAAGGTTGTAATCGGTAAGGCTGGTGATGGGGAGAATATGGTGATGAATTCAGATCAGGTTTTAATTGAATACAGAGATTACTAACTGTCTGTTTCAGCTTCAGACATTGGCTGGGGAGGAGTAAGTGGTTCATGCACAAGGGACAGAATTGCTTAAAGAGACCGATGACACTAGCTCCACTCTTCCCAGAATTAAAATTGCAAGAACATTATTCCAGTGAAACAGGTTTTACAGATCACGTAGCGGGAGATAGAGACTTACCAGAGAGAGCAACAGCAGCACAGATGAGAGAATAAATTACAAGAACTCTAATACACAGCAATGGATAATAGAGCAAATATCTGGAGATAGAGAATTGCCAGGTATAACAGAAGTAGCAAGGAGGGCAGAGTAAATGGCAAGAACGATAATGCAATCCATCTCTAGGGATAGCTTGTCTACTAATGTCCATTATAAGCCCACCGACTCCCACAGCTACCTCGACTACACTTCTTCACACCCTACCTCCTGTAAGGACTCCATTCCATTCTCCCAGTTTCGCCGTCTCTGACGCATCTGCTCTGATGATGCTACCTTCCATGACGGTGCTTCTGATATGACCTCCTTTTTCCTCAACCGAGGATTGCCCTCCACTGTTGTTGACAGGGCCCTTAACAGTGTCCGGCCCATTTCCCGTACCTCTGCCCTCAAACCTTCCCCTCCCTCCCAGAACAGTGACAGGGTTCCCCTTGTCCTCACATTCCACCCTATCTGCCTCCATATCCAAAGGATCATCCTCCACCATTTCCGCCACCTCCAGCGTGATGCCACTACCAAACGCATCCTCCCCTCCCTTCCCCTGTCAACATTCCGAAGGGATATTTCCCTCCGCGACACCCTGGTCCACTCCTCCATTACCCCCACCACCTCATCCCCGTCCCATGGCACCTTCCCCTGCAATCGCAGGAGGTGCAATACCTGCCCATTTACTTCCTCTCTCCTCACTATCCGAGGCCCCAAACACTCCTTTTAGGTGAAGCAGCGATTTACTTGTACTTCTTTCAATGTAGTGTACTGTATTCGCTGCTCACAATAGGTCTCCTCTGCATTGGTGAGACCAAGCGCAGACTGGGTGACTGCTTTGCAGAACATCTCCACTCAGTGCGCAAGCAGGACCCTGAGCTTCCGGTTGCTTGCCATTTCAACATTCCCCCCTGCTCTCATGCTCACATCTATGTCCTGGGATTGCTGCAGTGTTCCGGTTAACATCAACGCAAGCTCGAGGAACAGCATCTCATCTACCGATTAGGCACACTAAAGCCTGCAGGACTGAACATTGAGTTCAATAATTTCAGAGCATGACAGGGCCCCCCCATTTTACTTCTATTTTTAGTTATTTTTTCTTTTCTCTTTTTTTCTTTTTTACATTTTTTACAAGCTTTTTTTTGCATTTATTTCATTTCATCTTAGTTTGTTCATTTGGTCACCCACTGTTTTTCTTCATATTTGCATTTGCACCTGTTCAATATTCAGTGTATTAACACCTTATCTGTATTGATGCTTTGTCTTTCAACACACCATTAACATATTGTTTGCCTTTGCTCCATGACCCTTTGGTCAGATATGTGGCCTTGTCCAATCTACACCTTCTCCTTTGTTATCTCTTGCCCCACCCCACCTCACTTGCTTATAACCTGTGACATCTTTAATATTTGTCAGTTCCGAAGAAGGGTCACTGACCCGAAACGTTAACTCTGCTTCTCTTTCCACAGATGCTTCCAGACTTGCTGAGTGGTTCCAGCATTTTTTGTTTTTAATGCAGTTACACATGGTTTATGGTATTAATAGTTAGACAGAGAGACTTACCAGGGACACCAAAAATAGCCAGGATGGGACAGTAAATGTGTTGGGTAATCTTCAGTGCGTAATGGATCCGACTATTTAATGATAGCCGATCATAATATGCAGAAAGAAAGTCAAACTCCCAGATGGAACTCCTGTCCATTGTTATAACATTCCAATCTATTGTTCTCAGATTCTGATCCATTGTTGTAACATTCCAATCTATTGTTCTCAGATTCTGATCCATTGTTGTAACATTCCAATCTATTGTTCTCAGATTCTGATCCATTGTTGTAACATTCCAATCTATTGTTCTCAGATTCTGATCCATTGTTGTAACATTCCAATCTATTGTTCTCAGATTCTGATCCATTGTTGTAACATTCCAATCAACTTTTCTCAGATTCTGAACTATTGTTGTAATATTCCAATCTACTCTTCTGAGATTCTGATCTGTCCTCTCCCTCTCTCTGGAGCTGCTGATCTCTGTTAGTGTCGGGGATGATGCTCCCACTGACACTATGGGATAACACATTGAAAGGAGTGCCTTATTAATTGAAGATGGAAATCCTCCAGTGACACAAGTAGGCTCCATGAAGACTGTCATTAATTGCAGTAACAGAACAAACAGGTTCAGTTAACCCCTTTCAATCAAACACTTTTTGTACCATTGTCTCTTCATGTTCTTCCGACCAAGATAAATCACTTCACATTTATCCACATTGAATGTCATCTGCCACCAGTCTGCCCATTCCACCAAATTGTCTCTCGTTTTGGAGTTGTACACTATCCTGCTCTCAGTTCACAATGCTTCCAAGTTTAGTATCATCTGCAAACTTTGAAATTGTTCCTTGTACACCAAGGTCTAGGTCATTAATATATATCAGGAAGAAAAAGGGTCCCAACACTGATCCTTGGGGAACCGCACTACAAATCTTAAATAAAAACAAAAAGTGCTGGAAATACTCAGCAGGTCTGGCAGCATCTGAGTAGAGAGAAAAACAGAGGTAATTATTCGGGTCTGTGAAGGTTCATCAGAACTGGCAAAGGTTAGAAATGTAATAGGTTTTAATCAAATAAAGCAGGGGTGGGGCAAAAGAAAACAAAAGGGCTATTCATAGAACTGAGGGTCAGAGAGATTAACTGACGAGGAGGTCATGGAGCAAAGGCAAAGAGAGTGAGTTATTGTGTGGTGAAAGACAAAGCGTTAGTGCAGAGAGGGTGTTAAATGAAAAATAATGAACAAACCTAGCCAAAAGCACCAACATAAAAATCCCAGTTTAAGGCCAGCACATGGTAAAAAAAAACTGATAAAGCAAAATAACAATAAAAATGTGCCGGTCATGCTCTGAAATTATTGAACTCAATGTTCAGTCCAGAAGTCTGTAGAGTGCCTATTCGGACAATGACATGCTGTTCCTCGAGCTGGCGTTGATGTTCACTGGAACACCGCAGCAGATCAAACACAGATTGGGTGATCACTTTGTGGAACACCTCTGCTCAGTCCAAAAGCCTGATCCCGAGCTTCCGCTCGCTTTTCATTTCAACACCACTCCCCCACCCCCGCTCTAATGCCCACATTTCTGTCCTTGTGTTTACACCATCCACTCCTGCTTTACTTGCTTAAAACATATTACATTTCTAACCTTTGCCAGTTCTGATGAAAGGTCACAAACCTGGAACATAAACTTTGCTTCTCTCTACACACATACTGACAGACCTGCTGAGTATTTCCAGCACTTGCTGTTTTTATTTACTCTGTTTCTCTCTCCACAGACGCTGCCTGACCTGCTGAGCATTTCCAGCACTTTGTGTTTTTATTAACTCTGTTTCTCTCTCCACAAATGCTTCCAGACCTGCTGAGTATTTCCAGCACTTTCTGTTTTTATTTCAGATTTCCAGCATCTGCAGTATTTTGTTTTGATTCCACTACAAACTTTTCTCCAACCCGAAAAGCATCCATTAATCACTACTCTCTGTTTCCTGTCACTCAACCAGTTTAGTTTCATGCTGCTACTGTCCTTTTTATTCGATGAGCTATAACTTTGCTCACAGGTCTGTTGTGTTACACTTTATCAAATGCTTTTTGGAATTCCATTAACACCACATCAACAGCATTGTTCTCATCAAGCTTCCTTTTTACCACTTCAATAAACTCCAGCAAGTTAATTAAACACCATTTTCCCTCACCGGATCCGTCCTGGCTTTCCGTAATTAAGCCACATTTGTCCATGTGCCTGTTAATGCCCCAAACATTACACCAAGGTTGCAAACAGACTGTCTGAATCTCAGACTGTTACCAGGGACAGGGATGGAACCAATAGCAAGGAGCAGAGTTGGAGTGGGGAGAGAAAACAATGACTTCAGTCTTCCCAATATTTAATTGGATGACATTCCTGTTCATCCAGTACTGGATGTCGGATAAGCAGTCTGATAATTTAACAACAGTGGAGGAGTGGAGAGAGGTGGTGGTGAGGTAAACTTGATGGAGATCTTTGATAAAACAATGGAGAGGGTTGCTGAAGGAAGGAATGGTGGAAATAGCAGAGGCACTGGCCAGAATCATTGAATCCTCCTTGGATCTGGGATTGATGACAGAGGACTGGAGGACTGTAAATGTTACATCCTGTTTACAAAAGGAGACATTAGATAAATCCTGTAACTACTGACCAGTCAGTGTAATGTCGGTGGTTGGAAATTACTAGAGGCCGTTACCCAGTACAAAAAAATATCTTTCTCAGAAAAACATGGAACAATAAATGACAAGCAGCACGGATAAGTTAATGACAAATCATGTCTGATAATCTTGATCAAGTTCATTGATGACATAACTGTGAGTGTTGATGAGGATAGTGTGTTTCCTGTTATATGTATACAGACTTTCAAAAGGCCTGTGATCAAATGACATTTCATAGACGTGTTAAGAAATATGGAACAACATGGATTAATGTGACAGTGTGGATATGACATTGACTCAGGGACAGAAAGCAGAGAGAAGTGGTGAACAGACATCGTTCAGACTGGGGGAGGGGGAGTATACAGTGCTGTTTCTCAGGAGTCAGTATTAGAACTGGTACTCTTCCTGACATCTAGATAGATATATAAGTTACACTGACGTATTTGTAAAAAAACAACATGATTTCAACTCTTGCAGATGACATGACACTTATAACTAAGGGTGGGAAAATGCAGACCAGCGAATGATCCAATCCCACAGACCTTTTTTTTAAATTTATTTATTCTGGACTCTAATCCAACACAAATTTATTTCTCATTCTAATTTATTTGTGTGTGATTCTCGTGTGAGTGTGTGTATGAATGAGTCGCTAATATTTTTTATGATGTTATTTAGATCCAGTTTATATTGTTACATCTAATAAACTCACCTCTTGTTTAAACTCAGGAAAACCTGTCTGATTGGTTCTTTCGCGATCACAACAAAAGTAAAAGGTCATATACTCACTGAGGTGGTCAGCACATCCTCCGTTAAAATGGAATAAACCCTGTTGTGGACAAATAAGATATATGACAAGAGTGGAGCCTGGGACCCCTCCTCACCTGACTGTAACAGAAATTGATTGTAACCCAATGACCAAAGAGAAATTGGAAGTGGGAAAAACAATTGATCCTGAGAAAAGAATTAAAAATGTCAATGCAGATTTTATTGTGGTTTTCACTGCCAGAACACTAAAATGTCCACATTCGAAGACAGTGCCTTCCTAAGCCAGAGCATACAAACATATGAACATAAGAATTAGGAGCAGGAGTAGGACACTCGGCCATTCAATAAGATCATGACCAATCTGATTGTAAACTCGACTCCCACATTACCATCTACCCCGATAACCTTTTACCCCCTTGCTCATCAAGAATCTATCTAAATTATTTAACTAGTATTTTCCAATGCCTTTTGAGGAAGAGAATTCCAAAGATTCACGACCCTCTGAGAGAAGAAAATGTTCTCTTCACCACTGTT
Source organism: Heterodontus francisci (assembly GCF_036365525.1). Classification (NCBI taxonomy): domain Eukaryota; kingdom Metazoa; phylum Chordata; class Chondrichthyes; order Heterodontiformes; family Heterodontidae; genus Heterodontus; species Heterodontus francisci. The sequence goes on from NW_027141021.1 coordinate 737,725, forward strand.
TTAAATGGGCGACCCCTTATTTTTAAATAGTGACCCCTAATTCTAGATACTACCAGAACGGGAAACATCCTTTCCACGTCAATCCTGTCAAGACCCCTCAGGATCTTTTATGTTTCAATCAAGACGCCTCTTACCCTTCCAAATTCCAGTAGATATAAGCCCAGCCTGTCCAATCTTTCCTCATAAGACAACCCACACATTCCAGGTATCAGACCAGTAAACCTTCTCTGAACCGCTTGCAACGCATTTACATCCTTCCTTAAATAAGGAGACCAGTAGTGTACACAGTACTCCAGATGTGGTCTCACCAATGCCCTGTGTAGCTGAAGCATACTCTCCCTACTTTTGTATTCAATTCCCCTCACGATAAAGGATAACATTCTATTAGCATTCCTAATTACTTGCTGAACTTGCAAACTAACCTTGAACTAGGACCCCCAGATCCCTCTGCATCTCAGAGCTCTGTAATCTCTCTACATTTAGATAATATGCTTCTTTTTTATTCTTCCTGCCAAAATAGACAATTTCACTCTTACCACATTATACTCCATTTGCCAGGTCATTACCCCCTCATTGAACCTATCTAACATCATTTGCAGCCTCCTTATGTCCCCTTCATGAGTTACTTTCTTACTTATATTTGCGTCATCAGCAAATTTAACAAGCATACCTTTGGTCCCTTCATCCAAGTCATTTATATAAATTGCAAAAAGTTGAGGTGTCAGCGCTGATCCCTGTGGCACACCACTCATTACATCTTGCCAACCAGAAAATGACCCATTTATACTTGCTCTCTGTTTTCTGTTAGCTAACAAATCTTCTATACATGCCAACATGTTACCCCATTCACCATGAAATTTTATTTTCGCATAACCGTTGATGTGGCACGTTATAAAATGCATCCTCGAAATCTATGTACAGTAAATTCATCGGTTCCCCTTTATCCACAGCACATGTTACTTTTTCAAAGAACTCCAATAAATTGATGAAACATGATTTCCCTTTCATAAAACCATGTTGATTCTGCTTGATTACCTTGAATTCTTTCTGAGTGCCGGCAATACCGTCTTTAATAATAGCTTCAAACATGGTCCAGAAGACAGATGCTATACTAACTGGCCTGTAGTTTCCTGCTTTCTGTCTCCCTCCCTTTCTGACCAAAGGAGTGACATATGCAATAAAGGAGTTACATACAGAGTGAAGTAACTCGGGACAGGTTAAAATCCCTGTCTGTTGAAAATTTGAGTAATGTAGCTGGACAGTTAGGGAATACCCCCCGCCCAAAAGCTCGGAAACGTGAAATCCTAAGACTTGTGACCAACCATTTTTCACTTGAAGCTGAAGACTCAAACAGGGTTAGAATCACTAACAGATTGAGTAATGTTAGCTAATGTAAACCTAGAACAGAAAAGACTAGAATTAGTATTCCAGAGAGAGCGAGAAAGAGCAGAGTGAGTGTCAAGAAAGGGAGAAATTAAGAGTGTTCCAGAAGGAGAAGGAGGAAAGGGAGTTAAGACAGCTCAAACAACTAGAGGAAGACCCAATACACCCAGTGAAGGCACAGCTAGTGAGGGAGCTGCCCCTAGCTCAGGACCATGTATTGAGCTCTTAAAGTTCACCCAGTTCATTCTAAAGTTCAAAGAGGAGGATGTGGCAGAATTTTTCATCACTTTTTAAAACCTTGCAAAGCAGCTGAAATGGCTGGCAGAGAACAGGTCGCTGTTTTAACAAAGCAAAATAACAGGAAAATCCCATGAGGTTTATTGGCTGTTGGCAGATGAAAGGTCATCAGATTATGAGATGACTAAAAATGTTTTCATGGGTGCATGTGAGATAGTACCGGAGGCGTACCATCAAATATTGTGACCCCTCTGAAAGCAGCCTGACCTAACTTACCTCGAGTTTGAAAGAGTTAAGCAGCTTTCGAACATAGGGACACAGGAGCAGGTGTAAGCCATTGAGCCGATCGAGGCTGCTCCACGATTCAGTATGACCATGGCTGATCATCCACTTCAATGCCTTTTTCACACACTATCTCTATATCCCCTTATGTAATTTGTAGTTAGAAATCTGTCAATCTCTACTTTAAACATACTCAACGACTGAGATTCCACCACCCTCTGGGGTGGAGACTTCCTCACAACCCTCTGAGTAATGAAATTTCTCCTCATCTCAGTCCTAGGTGGCTTCTCTCTTATTTTGAAATTGTATCCATTGGTTCTAGACTCCACAACCACGGGGAACATCTTAGCTGCATCTACCCTGTCTATCCCTTTAAATATTTTGTTGGTTTCAATGAGATCACCTCTCATTCTCTTAAGCTCTAGAGAATAAAGGCCCTGTTACCCCAATCTCTCTTCATAGGACAGTCCCGCCATCCGGAGAACAAGTCTGGTGAACCTTCGTTGCATTCCCTCTATGGCAACAATGTCCTTCCTAAGGTAAGGGGCTTAACACTGCACACAATACTCCAGGTGCGGTCTAACCGAGGTTCTATACAATTGAAGCAAGACTTAATTACTCCTGTACGCAAATCATCTTGTGATAAAGGCTAACAGACCATTAGCCTTCCGACTTACTTGCTGCACCTGCATGTTAGTTTTCAGTGACTTACTGACACCCAGGTCCCTTTGCACATCTACACTTTCTAATCTCTTACTATTTAAGAAATACTCATTTGTACTCATACTCAAGATAACCTAATTTGTCCATTTTATATTCCATCTGCCATGTTCTTGCCCAGACTCTAATTTTATCCTAATCCCCTTGAAGACGCTTTACATCTTCCTCACAACACATATTCCCACCTAGTTTTGCGTCATCTGCGAACTTGGAAATATTACACTTGGTCCCCACATCCAAATCATTGATAGATATTGTTAACAGCTGGGGCCCAAGTACTGATCCTTGTGGTACACAATTAGTCACAGCTGCCAACGTGCAAATGACACGTTTATTCCTACTCTCTGTTTTCTGCCTGTTAACCAATCCTTAATCCGTGCCTGCTATCCCATGTGCTTTACTTTTGCTAACCAACCTCCTGTAGGGGACCTTATTAAAAGCCTTCTGAAAATTCAAGTATACCCCATCCACCAACTCCCCTTTATCAATTCTGTTAGTAACATCCTCAATAAAAACTCCAACAGGTTCGTCAAACATGATTTCACATTCATAACTCCAGGTTTACACTGCCCATTCAGATTATTATCTAACTGTCCATTTATCGCATCCTTTAACATAGATTCCCAGCACTTTCCCAACGACTGATGTACGAAAGTAGGTCTATAATTCCCTGTTTTCTCTCTCTCTCTCCCTTCATAAATAGTGGGGTGAAATTTGCTACCTTCCAATCTGCAGAACCACTCCAGAATCTGTAGATTATTTGAAGATGATCACCAATGCATCCACTGTCTCCATAGCTACCTCTTTCAACACTCTGGGATGTGGAATATCACGTCCTGGGTACTTTTCAACCTTCAGTCCCATTAATTTCTCCAATACAAACTTCTTACTAATATTAATTGCCTTCACTTCCTCAATCTTCCTCGTCCCTTGGATGTCTAATTCTGGGAGACATCTTGTATCTTCCTCAGTGAAGACAGACACAAAGTAATCATTTAGCTTCACTGCCATTTCTCTATTCCCCATTATAAATTCTCCTGACTCTGCCTTTAATGGACCCACATTTGTCTTTGCTAAACTTTTTTTTTTATGTACCAATAAGATTTACAGTCTGTTTGACCAGCAGATGCAGACACTCAAGATACAGCCTACATATGAAAACCTCGAGGAGTTCAAAAGCTCGCTCCCCTCCCATTAAAACACACAAAGAGGGGCAGAAGTTTCGAAGACCCAATCAGGCTGCAATTCCGGCTGATGAATTTTCCCTTGTGCACAAGGCCTTACCCCCAAAGGGAAACCCTTCCCTAGTAACACTCCAAAGACCAGAGAATAAAAGGTGGGAGGGTGATCGAAGCCCGAACAGTCATTGGGCAAGGAGGAAAAGCTGGACAAACAGGGCCCCATCCTCAGGCCAAATAGGAAGGTACTGAGAGTAGGAGTAATGCCCGAAGACCTGTGTGTTTCCACTGTAATTCGGAAGGTCACCGTCGAGCTTAATGATGGAGGTGACGGGGCAAATATTTAGGATTAATCAGAGTCCACCAGATCAGTGCAGGAAAACGGGCCCTGATGGAAAGCACAGCAGCTCAGGCTGTGCCTTTTACTGCAGTATTGAGACCCAGTAAACCTACCACAGAGAGTGCGGGAACACTTAACAAAATCCTTGAGAGTTACAGGAATTTGTATCCTAAGGAAAAGTGACCCCATACCCCTCCACTGAGGCAAGTAAACCAGTAGCCATACTCAAGGATAGAGGGTCCACCCAATTCCCTTCTGCTGGGAAAAAAAGTGCAGTGAATGCAAGAGTGGTAGTGAATGGTATCGGAAGACAGTATATACTGGTGCTGCTGAGGTACCTTGAAGTAATATTCAGAATGGCCCACGAACTTCCAATGACTGGACATGTCAGTGCATGAAAAATAGAAGCCCGCATAAGACAGCATTTTTACTGTCCACAACGCCACAACGATGTGGTGGCGTTCTGTAAAACTGGTCACACGTGCCAAGTTGTGGGGAAGCCCCGACCTGCAATAAAACCTGCACCACTAATTCCAATACCAGCTTTTGCAGAACACTTCAGCAGCGTGCTGGTGGATTGTGTGAGACACCTGCTGAAAACAAAAGAGGGACTACCAGTATCTTCTCACCATTATGGATGTGGTAACCCAATTCCCAGAGGCCATTTTCCCAAAGAAATATCTCTGGCAAGGTAGTTGTGGAGGGGCTAATCCATTTATTTCCCAGATATAGGCTGCCTGCTGAGATCCAGATGGACCAGGGCACCAGTATATTTGAAAAGATCATGGGAACTCTGGACATAACCCAGCTAAAGTCCTCAGCCACAGTCGTAATGGGCTTTGAAGCGGTACCACCAGACCCTAAAGGCAATGATCAGTCCATACTGCTATGAGTAACTCCATGACAGGGACAAAGGCTGGGATTTATGTTGGTTACCAGGGACTTATCCTATGATTCCACTGGGTTTAGTCTCTTTGAATTAGTTTATGGACACGAGGTGAGAGGTCCTCTTAAACTAATCAAGGTGAAGTTTTGGGGACACGGGGATGAGTCTTCCATGTTAGACTACATCGCCATGCTCTGGGAGCGGCTCACGAGAGCCTGTGCAAGGGCTCAGTGACACCTAAAGATCTCCCAGGCAGCTATGAAAAGATAAGCAAACAGAAATGCCAAGGCCAGAACATTTCAGCCCAGAGACCATGTACTGTTACCTCTCTCAAAGCAGGGTGAATCCGTGAAAGCCCTGTTCAGTGGCCCATATCGAGTGGCAAAAGGAATAGTCAGGTAAATTATTTAATTGACACCCAGACCAAAGGAAAAAAACAAGGTAAAGGCTGTGGAGAGGACAGACAAGTACAAGTGTGTCAGACAGTCAGGAGGGAAGGATTGAAAAGGACAGTGAGGACAAGATAGCGGAGGGCCAGGAGGATTCCCAAATGGAGCCCCCTACTCTTCGATTAGTCAACCCTGAAATGTTACATAAATTAGACCCCACACTCTCCTCCTTAAATGCAGGTCAAACAGGGACCCTAAAAAGGCTGCTAACAGCATTTACAGAAACGTGCAAGGGCAAGGAAAGTTCACACAAGGCAAGACAATTGCGAGGGAGATGCCTCTCCTAGTCGAAGTGCCACAGGGGAGTGAAGTGAAAGCTGGACAGACATCTGCGAGCACTAATGCCCCAGAGGACATACAGCGGAAAAAAGATCCTCCCCAAAGTAAAGGGAAAATGGAAGGGAAAAAGCCTAAAGTAAACAGCACTTGTGTACCTCACCAGAAAACTACAAGTAAGGCCAATGTGGATCTACCCATTGAAGAACCCAAACCCAAAGCTAATCAAACCTAACAATTTCAAAGCAGAACTCAGCAAGAACAAAGGCCCAGAGGAAATCTCAGACACATCACAGGTGCTAAAGTAATAGTTTATTACACACTGTCGGTTTAGGAAGAAGGATTATCAAGGTGCAGGAACCTGAATGGTTCAAGTTGCATTACAGGAGAAAAAAAAAAGTAATCGCTGATGCATTGTTCAGGGTCTAACCCGGCACATAACCATGCCAGAAAAAACTTCAAAAAATTAAATCAGTACAACTGAAACAGACAATGTCAGCTGCAATAATTCTAAGATTAAAGTGTGAATTTGAGAAGTGATTATTGAAAATGAATGTGTGTTTCCTTCTATTTCTTCCCACAATTCTGTAATGAAATGTTCCCATTATCACATTTCTTTCTGTACGCTGTGGCGGTGTCAAGATAACAGGATATGCCAAATGTGGAATTTTAATTCATTGACTCGAAACTTACAGTAAACATTTAATGGAATAAAATCCTACAGTTAACATTGAAAAAACTGGCAGCCAAGATGGCCACCACAATTGGCATCTGAAACACCTTTTCACATTCCAAGGCCTCCAACAGGAGACGCATGGCTGATGAGTGTGGACCCAAAACATTTGCTTGCTGTAGTGATTTAATTACCTCAGATTACATTCATTAACACGGCAGACAAGGCCATCCTGACACATTGACTTTGAAAGAGTAAAATCCTCCAAGTGTAAATACTGGTTTGCTGAACCCTGGGGAGACAGAGGTTTCTTACTAGTTTCTTGAATCTCATTAGAAGTGTCCAGAGAATACAGTGAGGCAGTCAGGAGACCTTCTGTCCATCTGTGTGTCAGCTGGGAGCTTATCCTGGACAAAGACAGACAGGCCTGTGATTCAAACTGTGCTGAAGCAGAAGGGCTGTGTTCCCCTAACTCTCTCTCCCTCTCTCTCTCCAGATAACATTACAAGTTTGAAAACCACATGCGACTTTGGGCCCTCTAAGCCTACAGATTGCTACAGACAGAGACACCAGGGGGAAGAAAGCCACCCATAAGTCTGGCTCCAAGAAATCCCTGAAATCGCATGTGGGCCAGCCACAAAGGGCATTTCGACCAGCCAAGGACTTCAAGTATACAACTTCAGCTGGAAGACCACGGAATCATCTAACTTCACAAAATGAGTATTTTTTTTATTTATTCTGGACTCCAATCCAACCATAAATTTACTTCTCACTCTGTAATCCATTTCTGTGATATTCTCTTGTGAGTGTGTGCATAAATGTGTAGTTTTTTAATCATTTTATTTAGATTGGGTTTAGATTGTTAAATATAATAAACTCACCTCTTTACTGTTTAAGCTGAAGAGAAACTGCCGATCGGTGCCTTCACCATCACACCAAAGGTACAAGGTAAAATATTCACTGAGATGGTAAACACATCCACTGTTTAAAAAGGATAACTCCTATTGCGGTCAAATAAGGCGAAGGTAGCGACTGTACCCCCTCCTCACCTGGCCGTAACAATAGGTAGGGTTTGGGAAGGAGAGAATATGGGGATGAACTCAACTCAGCATTAAATAGATAGCAGAGGTTGTAAACTTCCTGGTTCAGCCTCAGTCAATGGCTCGTGAGAGGGATGTAGATCTTGGATAGGGAATGGCGTTTGTGACAGAAACTGAAGACAATGACTTCAGTCTTCTCACGATTTAAATGACAAGGACACTAATTCAGTGAAATATTCTTTATAAATCTAATAGTTGGACACAGAGACTTACCAGGGACACTAATGATAGCGAGTATGGGATAATAAATTGATTGAATCATCTTCAGAGCATAAAAGATTCGATCATCCAATGTCATCCAATAATAATCTGCAGTGAGCCAGTAAAACCAATGAGAGAAACTCCTGCTGTCCATTGTAGTAACATTCCAATCTATTGTTCTCAGATGCTGACCCATTGTTGTAACATTCCAATCTATTGTCCTCAGATGCTGATCTATCCTCTCCCTCTCTCTGAGCTGCTGATCCCTGTTAGTGCTGGAGGTGATGCTCCCGCTGACACTATGGGATAATACATTGAAAAGAGCTCCTTATTAATAGAAGATGGAAACCCTCCAGTGACACAATTAGGGCCCATGGAGACTGACATTAATTACAGTCATTGAACAAACAGCTTCAGTTGACCCTTTTCGATCTAACATTTTTTGTACCACAACAAAGTAGAACATTTATCTGGTATGGATAGGATATATAGAGGTTTAATAGGATATATAGGTTTAATGAGGGAAGGAACAGTGGAAACAGCAGTGGCCAGAATCTTGGAATCCTCCTTGGATATGGGAGTAGTGACAGGGGACTGGAGGACTGTAAATGTTACACCCTGTTTTAAAAAGGAGAGGTTGGACAAACCCTGTAAATGCTTACCAGTCAGTCTAATGTTGGTGGTTGAAAGCTTCTAGAGGCCGTAACTCTGCACACATTATTCCTTGCCTGTAAAAACATGGGTTAATAAATGACAAGCAGCATAGATCGGTGAATGGAAAATCATTTGCTAATCTTGATCAAGTTTGTTGAGGACATAACTGTGAGTGTTAATGAGAATAGTGTGTTTCATGTAATAGAACCACAGAATCATAGGAAGGTTAAGGAACAGAAAGAGGCCACTTGGCATATTGTTTCTGTGCCAGCCGAAAAACGCTCCACCAATTCCACTCCCACCTTCCAGCATTTGGGTAATAACCCTTCACATTGTGGCAATTGAGGGGCATATCCAGACTCCTTTTGAGTGGGTTGAGGATTCCTGCCTCAACTATCATTTCAGGAAGTGAGTTCCAGATCCACACCAAATCAGTGGACCCAGTACTGAGCCCTGCAGAATGCCACTGGAAACATCAATCCCGTCAACAATTACCCTTTGCTTCCTGCCACTGAGCCAATTTTGTATTCCTGGGTAAACAATTCTTTCCTCAACCCCCCTCTAAACTTTCCACCAATCATTTTAAATCTATGCCCCCTCATCACAGTCCTCTCTGCTAAGGCGAATAGGCCCTTCACCTCCACTCTATCTTGGCCCCTCAAAGTTATGTACATTTCAATCAGATCTCCCCTCAGCCTTCTCTTTTCCAAGGAGAACAACCCCAGCTTATCCAATCTTTCCTCATACCTACAATTTCCAGTACTGGCAACATCCTAGTAAATCTCTTCTGTACCCTCTCTAGTGCAATTACATCCTTTCTGTAATGAGGTGACCAGAACTACACACAGTACTCAAGGTATGGTCTAACCAGTGAGATATACAGTTCCAGCATAAACTCATTGCTCTTTTTTATTCTGTACCTCAGCTAATAAAGGAAAGGATTCCATATGTCTTCTTAACCAACTTATAGACCTGTCCTCCTACCTTCAGGGATCAGTGGGCATTGATTCCAAGGTCCCTCACTTCCTCTACAATTCTCAGTATTTTCCCATTAATCATGTATCCCTTTGCCTTGTTTGACCTCCTCAATTGCATCGCCTCATACTTAATCAGGTTGAATTCCATTTTCCCCTTTTCTGCCATCAATATCTGCCTGCAGCCTACAGTTATCCTCCTCGCTATTTGCCACCCAGCCAATCTTTGTGTCGTCTGCAAAAGTCTTGATCATGCTTCTACATTTACGTCCAAATCGTTAAGATATATCACAAAAAGCAGGGGACCAAGTACTGAGCTCTGTGGAACGACATTGGAAACAGTCAATTAAATATCCATCAACAATTACTTTTTGTTTCCCGCCACTGAGGCAATTTTGTATCCACCTTGCTGCATTTCCCTGGATTCCATGAGATTTTATTTATTTTTAACCAGTTTGCCATGTGGGACCTTGTAAACAGCCTTACTAAAATCCATGTAGACCACATCAACATGACGATCCTCATCTATCTTACTTGCTACTTCTTCAAAAAATTCAATCAAGTTGGCCAAACAAGATCTTCCCTTAACAAATCCATGCTGAGTGTCCTTCATTAACCTGTGCCTCTCTAAGTGGCAATTTATCCTGTCTCTCAGAATAGATTCCAATAACTTGCCCACTACTGAGGTTAGACTGACTGGCCTGTAATTTTTCAGTTTATCCATTGTTCTCTTTGTAAACAGAGGTATAATGTTAACAGTACTCCAATCCTCTGGCACCACTCCTGTACACAGTGAGGAATGGAAAATGATGGTCAGACCCTCTGCTATTTCCTCTCTTGCTGCTTTTAACAGCTTGGATACATGCCATCCGGACCTGGTGACATATCAACTTTCAAGGATGCTAACCCCATTAATACTTTCTCTCTCCCTATGTATATCACATCAAGTACTTCATATTCATCTTCCTTAACTACAATATCTGCATCATACCGCTCTTTTGTAACGAGAAACACAAAGTATTCATTAAGAACCACACCAACATCTTCCACCCCTGCACATGCGTATCGACTTATATATGTACACTTATGTTTACAAACTTTCAAAAGGCCTGTCATCAAATGACATTTCATAGACCTGTTATGAAAATGGAACACATGGATTAATGTGACAGTGATAGTGTGGATATGACACTGACATAGGGACAGAAAGCAGAGAGAAGTGGTGAACAGACATTGTTCAGACTGATGGAGGGGAGGAGGAGTATACAGCGCTGTTTCACAGCTGTCAGTATTAGAACCAGTACTCTTCCTGACATATAGATAAATAGATACATGACAAAGACTTATGTGTAAAAAGCAGAGTCTCAACATTTGCATAAGGCAGGAAAATTATAAATGTAGTAACCAGTCTGGAGGATAGTAGCTGCTTCAGGAGGACATGGACAGTCAGATGGTGAAATGAGAATACACATGGTGAATGAAATTTAACACATGGAATTGGGGAAGTGATTATTTTGTGAGGGAGAATAAGGGGAGTGAATAGAAACTAAACTGCACCATTTAAAAGATGGTACCGGAGCACAGAGACTGGGTGCATATGTACACAAATCTTCAATGGTGGCTGGACAAGTTGTAAAGATTTTAAAAAGGCATACGGGATAGTCAGCTTTATAACTAAAAGCAAAGAATGAAAAAAAAATCACAAGAACATTCTGCTAAGACTAGATAAATGACTGCTTAAGCCTCAGCCTGAATATTGTGTCTCATTCTGGACACCACACGTTATGAAGGATTTCAAGGCCTTGCAGATGGTACCTCGGTGAGATACATGAATGGTAACAGTGATGAGGGACTTCAGTTATGTGGCGAGAAGCTGGGATTGTTCTCCTTAGAGCAGATACGCTAAAAGAGAGATTTAATAGAAGGGCTCAAAATCATGATGTGTTTTGATAGATCTCACATCTGTGATATGCTCCTCCTGCGCTTTGTGGGAAAACAGGGACGCTTCCAGTGTCCATCACGACCATGTGTGCAGTAAGTGTATCCATCTGCAGCTACTGACTTCCCGCATTACGGAGCAAGTGCTCTGGGTGGATTCACTGTGGAGCATCTGCGATGCTGAGTACATTGTGGATAGCACGTTGAGAGAGGTGGCCACACCGCAGGTAATGGCAGCACAGGTGGATACCAGATGCAGTAGCTGGCGCAGGTAATATTTATTTATTGATTGATACAGCACTAAAACAGGCCCTTTGGCCCACCGAGACTGTGCCGACCAACAGCCACCCATTTATACTAACCCGACAGTAATCCCATATTTCCTATCACCTCCCGACTGGGGGCAATTTACAACGACCCATTTACCTATCACCTGCAAATCTTTTGGATGTGGGAGGAAACCGGAGCACCCGGCGAAAACCCACGCAGACACATGGAGAACTTGCCCCCTCTCAAACAGGTATACCACTTTGGATACTGTTGGAGTGGATGGCCTCCAGGGGAAAGCAGCAACAGCCAAGTTCCTGGCACAAAGAATGGCTCTGCTGCACAGCAGGGAGGAAAAGTAGTGGAAGAGCTATAGTGATAGGGGCGACACAGTGGTGCAGTGGTTAGCACCGCAGCCTCACAGCTCCAGGGACCCGGGTTCGATTCCGGGTACTGCCTGTGTGGAGTTTGCAAGTTCTCCCTGTGTCTGCGTGGGTTTTCTCCGGGTGCTCCGGTTTCCTCCCACAATCCAAAAGACTTGCAGGTTGATAGGTAAATTGGCCATTATAAATTGTCACTAGTATATGTAGGTGGTAGGGAAATATGGGGATGTTTGGTAGGAATATGGGATTAGTGTAGGATTAGTATAAATGGGTGGTTGATGTTCGGCACAGACTCGGTGGGCCGAAGGGCCTATTTCAGTGCTGTATCTCTAATCTAAAAAAAAAATCATATGGATTCTATCTGTGGCTGTAAACGTGACTTCAGGATGGTATGTTTCCTCCCTGGTGCTAACAAGAATTTAGGGAGATAGGTAGCAGATTAAAAAGAAGGACCTCTAAGGTTGTAATCTCTGGATTACTCCAGGTGCCAAGTGCACGTGCGTTTAGACATAAGGCGATAGAACAGATGAATGCGTGGCTGAGGACATGGTGCAGGAGGGAGGGCTTTAGTTTCCTGTATCACTGGGTCTGTTTCTGGCAAAGGTGGGACCTGCACAAGTTGGACGGATTGTGCCTTAACTGGAATGGGACAACCATCTGTGCTGGGAGGTGTGCTCGTGCTGTTGGGGGGTGGGGGGAGGTTACACTAATTTGGCAGGGGGATGGGATACAGAGTGGAGGTACAGTAGGGGTTTAATATAGAACAGAAAGTGAGTCTGCCTGGAAGGCAGAGCAAATATAGGCCTGGTAAGGCACAAGGAAACAATGCAAGGTTGGATTACATCTATTACAATGCAAGGAGTCTTTCTAGTAAGGCAGACGAATTGAGGGCGTTGATTAGCACATGGGATTATGATATTGCTATCACAGAGACATGGTGGAGGGAGGGACATGACCGGCAACTCAGTATTCAAGGGTATAGAATCTTCAGGCGCGACAGGGGAGAGGATAAAAGAGGAGGTGGCATTGCACTGTTGATCAAGGAGTCAATTACTGCAGTAAGGAGGGATGATATCTCAGAAGGTTCCACAAATGAGGCCATTTGGGTAGAATTTACAGACAAAAAGGGGGAAATCACTTGGCTGGGAGTGTACTACATGCCTTCAAACAGTCATGGAAGAGATATAAAAGCAGGTATGTAGGCAAATCACAGAGAGGTGTAAAAATAATAGGGTAATAATAGTGGGGGATTGCAACTTCCCCAATATTAACTGGGATAGTCTTAGTGCCAAAGGCTTAAAAGGAGCAGAATTGTTAAAATGCATACAGGAGAGCTTTTTGAGCCAGCATGTGGAGAGTCCTACAACAGAAGGGGCAATACATGACCTAATCCAAGGGAATGCAGCTGGACAAGCGGTAGAAGTGTCGGTGGGGGAGCATTTGGGGGATCGTGACCATAACTCTGTAAGATTTAAGGTAGTTAGGGGAAAGGAGAAAAATGGGCCGGAAATAAAGGTACTGAATTGGGGGAAGACCGATTTCAATATGATAAAACAGGATCTGGCCAAAGTGGACTGGGAGCAGCTACTTGTCGGAAGGTCTACATCACATTATTGGGAGTCATTCATGTACCCGTTAAGGTGAAGGGGAGGACTAACAACACCAGGGATGTCAAGGCATATAGAGGATCCAATCAGAAAAAAGGACGCTTGCTGCAGATCCCAAGCGCTGAAAACAGCGGAGGCACAAGAGTAGTATAGATAGTGTAGGGTGATACTTAAAAAAGTAATTAGGAGAGCGAAGAGAGGACATGAAAATACATTGGCGGGAAAGAAAAAGGAAAATTCCAAGGCATTTTATAAGTGTAATAAGGGTAAGAGGATAACCAGGGAAAGAGTAGGGCCCATTAGGGACCAAGGTGGCAATCTGTGTCTGTGGAGCCGGAGGACATAGGTGAGGTTTTAAATGATTATTTTTCATCGGTGTTCACTATGGAGAAGGATGATGTCGGTGTTGAGATCAGGGAGGGGGATTGTGATAAACCTGAACATATTACCATTGAAAGGGAGTAGGTATTAGTTGTTTTAGCAGGCTTAAAAGTGAATAAATCCCCAGGCCCGGATGAAATGTATCCCAGGCTGTTATGTGAGGTAAGGGAGGAGATTGCAGGGTCTCTGACACAAACTTTCAAACCCACTTCTGGCCACAGGAGAGGTAACAGAGGACTGGAGGACAGCGAATGTGGTACCATTATTCAAGAAGGGTAGCGGGGATTAACCAGGCAATTACAGGCTGGTGAGTCTAACATCAGTGGTTGGGAAGCTATTGGAAAACACATTCTGCAGAACAGGATTATTCTCCACTTGCAGAGGCAGGGATTAATCAGGGAAAGTGAGCATGGCTTTGTCGGGGAGATCGTGTCCAAATAAACTTGAATGCATTTTTCGAGGATGTGACTAGATGTGTAGATGAGGGTAAAGCAGTAGATGTAATACATAAGGATTTCACTAAGGCTTTTGATAAGGTTCTGCATGGGAGATTGGCTAAGAAGGTAGCAGCCCATGGGATCCAGGGCAATTTTGGAAATTGGATCCAAAATTGGTTTAGTGGCAGGATGCAGAGGGTAATGGTCGAGGGCTGTTTTTGCGATTGGATACCTGCCACCAGTGGTGCATCACAGGGATCGGTGATGGGACCCTTGCTGTTTGTAGCATACATTAATGATATAGAAGTGAATATAGGAGGTTTAACAGTAAGTTCGCAGATGAGACGAAAATTGGTGGTGTTGTAAATAGTGAGGAGGAAATCCTTAGATTACAGGGAGATATAGATGGGCTGGTAAGATGGGCAGAGCAGTGGCAAATGGAATTTAATCCTGAAAAGCGTGAGTTAATGCATTTCGGGAGGACTAACAAGGCAAGGGAATATGCAATGGATAGTACACTCGGAAGTACAGCAGGTCGGAGGGACCTTGGTATACTTGTCCATCGATCTCTGAAGGCAGCAGCACAGGTGGATATGGTGGTTAGGAAGGCATGTGGGATGCTTGCCTTTATTAGTCGAGGCATGGAATATAAGAACAGGGAGGTTATCATGGAACTATATAAAACTCTAAAATAAAAGCAAAATACTGCGGATGCTGGAAATCTGAAACAAAAACAAGAAATGTTGGAATCACTCAGCAGGTCTGGCAGCATCTGTGGAAAGAGAAGCAGAGTTAACGTTTTGGGTCAGTGACCCTTCTTCGGAGTTCCGAAGAAGGGTCACTGACCCGAAACGTTAACTCTGCTTCTCTTTCCACAGATGCTGCTAGACCTGCTGAGTGATTCCAGCATTTCTTGTTTTTGTTATATAAAACTCTAGTTAGGTCACAGCTGGAGTGCTGTCTACAGTTCTGGTCAACACATTATAGGAAGGATGTGATTGTACTAGAGAGGGTGCAGAGCAGATTCCCCAGGATGTTGCCTGGATTGGAGCATTACAGCAATGAAGAGGGATTGAAAAGGCTAGGGTTGTTTTCCTTGGAGCAGAGAAGGCTGAGTGCGGACGTGATCGAGGTGTACAAGATTATGAGGGGCATTGATAGGTTAGATAGGACGAAAATTTTGCCCTTAGTGGAGGGGTCAAGAACCATGGGGCATAGATTTAGGGTAAGGTGCAGGAGGTTTAGAGGATTTGAGCAAACAATGTTTCACCCAGAGGGTAATTGTTATCTGGAACGCATGGCCTGAAGAGGTGGTGGAGGGAGGAACGCTTGCAACATTTAAGAAGAATTTAGGTTAGCATCTGAAACGCCATAGTATGCAAGGCTACGTGCCAAGTGCAGGAATATGGGATTAAAGTAGTTGCGTGCTGGATGGTTAGCACAGACACGATGTGCCGAAGGGGCTGTTTCTGTGCTGTATAACACTATGACTGGAAAATAAGGAGAATCTGGTTTGACTGGATGAAGGGTCAGCAACCAGAGAACACAGTTTAATGTTGATTCACAAACAAACAGAGGAGAGATGAGATTTGCTTTTCTTTACACAGCGAGTGTTTATGATTTGGAATTCACTTCCTGAAAGGGTTGTGAAAGCAGATTTAACAGAAGCTTTCAGTCGGGAATTGGATCAATACTGACAGGGTGATTTACTGGACTGGGAGAAAAGAACAGGGGAGAGGAATCATTGGAAATCTCCTTCAAAGAGCTGGAACTGGTACGATTTGTTAAATCGTCTCCTCATGTGCTGTGTAATTCTCTGACTGTCTGATAACAGAAACCATTGAGTACGTATCTCGTGTGTACAATTGTCACTCAGCAGTTTTTAATCCAGAGATTAATTGTGACTTGTTTTCTGATGAAGACAACAGCAGAATGACAAATACAAGGGGCTGGTGAGGTAAATTGTGTTGACAATGTGTTTATCGGGTTATGATGTCTCTCTTTGATCACAGACCTCGCCTGGTTTCAATCAGTCAATTCCAAACTCATTGATTTTATTGCTGTTTTATTTCCTGTCTATTTGTTCTCAGGATATGAGTGATACTGACAATGCCAGCATTACTTCCCCATCTCTGGTTACCATGAGAAAATGGTGGGCTTTCATCCTGAACCACAGAAGTCCGTGTTGTGAAGGTGTTCCCTCAAACAAACTAACCTTTTGTGTTTTCATTATTGGGCACTTCGTAATGAGTTGGGTTTGAAAACAATGATGAGAATTTTACACTCGAGCCATTACTGGACCATGAACCAATGTAGGTCAGTGAGGACAGGAGTGATGGGTGAATGGGAGTTGGTGTGAGTTTGGATATGAGATTTAGATCAGCTGAGGCGGGGCAGCATGGCTTAGATACAGAGTAAGTCTCCCTCTACACTGTCCACATTAAACACTCCCCATGACGGGTACATCACGGGGGTTAGATATAGAGTAAAAACCCCTCTACACTGTCCCCATCAAACAATCCCAGGACAGGTACATCACGGGGATTAGATACTCTCCTCGTCGGTCTGCTCCTGGGCCTGGCCAAGGTGGCAATTCACAGGTCCAGGTTGCGGGCCGTCGGGGTGTCCGTCCTCCCCGATTGCCTGCCCCTCTTCCGTGGTTATGTTCGCGCCCGGGTGTCCCTGGAGAAGGAGCATGCGGTGTCTGCCAGTATGCTTGAGTCCTTCCGCGACCGGTGGGCACCGCAGGGACTGGAGTGCATCATTGACGCCGAGTATGGCATTTTAATTTGAGTTTTGTGATTATTTATCTGGTGTTAATAAGGTTATTTTTAAAATGTAAATATGTATATAAAGGGGGCCTGAGGAATAAAGGCCCCCTCGACATGAAAAGTATAAAAGGGGCCTGGGGTATAAAGGCCAACTTATATTAAAAAAAACGAAAAAAAAAACGGGGGTTAGATACAGAGTAAAACCCCCTCCACACTGTCCTCATTAAACACTCCCAGGACAGGTACAGCACTGGGATTGGCTGCTCTCTGATTTGGGAGCCTGAGTGCATCAACGAGGTGCAGCTGACTGTGGCTATGTGCACAGTTTGGAGGCTGCAGGCTGTGTGACTGCTGCAAGAGGGAGATTCAAACTGAAACAAAAGTTTGTTCCAAATTTCAACAAAGGAAGGAAGGCAGAGAAGTGGAAGCTTTTTTGTGAGTTTGTTTTATCCTGAAGTCTTTTTCATTGATTGTTGGGGGTGGGGAAAGAAGAGACCTGAAGACCTTGGGTGGGGCTGCATTGTTCAATAGGGAGCTCCTGTGTTTAACATCTTTGGACAGGGAGCAACCCTCCCCACCACAACTACTAAGCCTGGGACAGCTGGAGCTGCCCAGGTGAAGAGACTTCTCTTCTCTTTTCTCTTATCTGAACATCGAAGGAGGCGTGTGCCTTGGCAGCTTGCAGCTGACCCAGGTGAAGACATCACCCCACCCTCCCAACTGGAAGACCAGCTACAAGACTTCTTTAAAATACCAACAAAGACTGATTCCTCCTGGCCTTCCTCTCCCTCAGCCTCCTCCCCTGTGCTACATCATTTAAGTATTGCTTTTTTGATTTATTGCACTTGCTCTTTTTTTTTCTCTCAGCAAAGTGCCTGTAACTCTTCTACCCCATGACTTCTCCGTCCTCTCCGGTGGCGGGGCCCTCCTATGCTGCAGCAGCTACGACGGCTGCACCTGTGGCCCCGTCACCATTTAAAATCTTAACATCAAAGCATGGGGTGAAGAGTAACATCCATCCTAATATGACTATTGAGGCTTGTGTTAAGGCAATGGCCGTGGTTGTCGGCCCCTCGGCCATTGTTGCAGCCTCAAAGATGTATGGGAAGGCTGTGTTCTTCCTGAAGACCGAGCGGGCTGTGTCCCTCGCCCTAAGTACGGGGCTCACAGTGGGTGGGATTTTCCTGCCAGTGGACCCTCCGGGGACCACTGCACATCCGGTAATCTTGTCGAACGTCCCACCCTTCATTCCTGATGAGCTCCTCCTCCCCCACCTATACCATCTGGGGGAGGTGAGGTCAGGGATCACCCCAGTCCCGTTCGGTCTTCGGGAGCACAGCCTCCAACATGTGTACTCCTTCCGCCGCCAGCTATTCATGCAGCTCGCGCGGGAGGAGGTCTTGGAGGGCCTCTTCGGTATAGAGTTTCAGGGGACGGCCTACCGCGTCTTCTGGACCTCGGATGGGGCGCGGTGCCACGTCTGCAAGGGGGTGGGTCATGTTCGTAAGAACTGCCCCAACCTCCCGGACGCCAGCTCCACCTCGGCGGCGCAGAGTGGTTCCACAGCACCTGCTCCCACTCCCCCCACACATCCAATAGACACCGCTCGGTCGGTTCTGGAGGCTGTGGTTTTCACAGCCTCCGGCGGGGAGGGGAGCATCCGTCCGAGCGGAAGGAAGACGCGGGGAAAAAAGAAACATCATGAGGCGTGTCCCCCAGACACTTTGACTCAACCCGAGCCTGCGTTCAGCCCAAAGCCCATTCCCATGGAATCCACCTGTCACAGGGCTGGGCTCAGGCCCAGGGTGACTAAAAAGGAAAAAAAAGGTGCGGAGGCGGAGGCCTCTGATGACATGGAGGTCATCGTAGACCTGGGATGGAGGGTGCTGCACAGAGCAGTCCCGTGCAATAGACTTTCAAGTAGGTTCACGGACTTCCAGGTCGCCTGTACTTTCTGCAGCCTGAACGAGTCCGTGTTCCACGTTTATACCGAGTGTGCGAGGTTGCAGCCCCTCTTTGAGTATTTGAAGGGGCTGCTCCTCAAACTCTGGCTGCACTTCTGTCCCACGCTCCTGATCTTTGGGCACCCGGTGCAGAGGGGCTTGGGCCATGTGGAGGATCTCCTCGTCAGTCTGCTCCTGGGCCTGGCCATGGTGGCAATTCACAGTTCCAGGTTGCGGGCCGTCCGTTGTTACGTTCGCGCCCGGGTGTCCTTGGAGAAGGGGCATGCGGTGTCCGCCGGTACGCTTGAGGCCTTCCGCGACCAGTTGGCACCGCAGGGAATGGAGTGAATTGTCGACACAGAAAATGGCATTTTAATTTGAGTTTTTTGTTTATTTCCGATTTTAATAGTTATTTTAAAAAACATAAGTGTGTATATAAAGGGGGCCTGAGGAATAAAGGCCCGCTCGACATAAAAAAACGGGGGTTAGATGCAGAGTAAATCTCCCTCTACACTGTCCTCATTAAACACTCCCCATGACAGGTACATCACGGGGGTTAGATACAGAGTAAATCTCCCTCTACACTGTCCTCAGTAAACACTCCCCATGACTGGTACATCAGGGGGGTTAAATACAGAGTAAATCTCCCTCTACACTGTCCTCATTAAACACTCCCCATGACAGGTACATCACGGGGGTTAGATATAGGTAAAGCTCCCTCTACACTGTCCTCATTAAACACTCCCCATTACAGGTACATCACGGAGTTAGATACAGAGTAAATCTCCCTCTACACTGTCCCCATCAAAAACTTCCAGGGCAGGTACAGCACGGAGTTAGATACAGAGTAAAGCTCCCTCCACACTGTCTCCCATCAAACACTCCCAGGACAGGTACAGCACTGGGATTGGCACCTCTGTGATTGGGAATACTGAGTGCCTCAACGAGGTGCAGCTGACAGTGCTGCAGTCAGTTGCTGGAGGTGCTGCTGGAGAAGGAGTGCTGAGGAGACACTGCAAAAACTTTTCAACAACTTTTGCTGCAGAGGAGGAAAGACTTTTGGATTAAGCCTGTATTTCGAGGTGGGTGTTGAGCACCAGACTCTTACTTTATTTGGACTGTTGTGGGAGGTGGAAGAGGCCAGAAGAACAAGGGGTGGGGGCTGTGCAGTTGCACTAAAGTTGCAGGGAAGCTCCCTCCCCACCCCAAATGCCCAGCCTGAGTCAGCTGAAGCTGCCTGGCTAATATACAGAAGGGGATAAATAGTGCCTGGGCAGCTTCAGCTGACTCAGGTGAAGACGCCTCCCTCAACCAGAAGACCAGAAGCCCAGGAGTGTTCACACTGATCAGAGTACCACCCTTTCAGGAGAAAAAAAAAGCAAAGTCATCGCTTGCACCCTGTCTTTCCCCTTTCCTGTATACCCTCAGCCTCTCCCCAAACCTCCTAGTTGGTTTCTTTGTTTGTTTGTTTGTTTGCTTGCCTGCAATTTGGGAGTGGGTTTGGCTCTTGAGCCATGGCAAGCCCATCATCACCGGTGGCGGGGCCTTTTCATATCTATGCGGCTGTAGCCTCTGTGGCCAACCGTGTGACCCCGTCACCTTTTAAATTGATTACTTCAAACCATGGGGTAAAGAGCTACCCCCACCCCAATATGTCCATAGAGGCCTGTTTAAGGGCAATGGCCGAGGTTGTCGGCCCCTCGGCCATTGCGGCAGCCTCAAAAATGAACGGGAATGCTGTGTTCTTCCTGAAGAACGAGCGGGCCGTGTCCCTGGCCCTGAATAAAGGGTTCACTGTGGGTGGGACTTTCCTGCCGGTGGACCCTCTGGGGGCCACTGCGCAGCAGTTAATGTTATCAAACGTCCCGCCCTTTATTCCCAGTGAGCTCCTCCTTCCCCACCTGCACCACATGGGGGAGGTGAGGTCGGGGATCACCCCCGTCCGGCTTGGTCTTCGGGAGCACAGCCTCCAACATGTCACCTGCCCATTTACCTCCTCTCTCCTCCCTATCCCAGGCCCCAAATACTCCTTTCAGGTGAAGCAGCGATTTACTTGTACTTCTTTCAATGTAGTATACTGTATTCGCTGCTCACAGTGTGGTCTCCTCCACATTGGGGAGACCAAGCGCAGACTGGGTGACCGCTTTGCGGAACATCTCCGCTCAGTCCGCAAACAGGACACTGAGCTTCCGGTTGCTTGCCATTTCAACACTCCCCACTGCTCACACGCTCACATCTCTGTCCCGGGATTGCTGCAGTGTTCCAGTGAACATCAACGCAAGCTCGAGGAACAGCATCTCATCTACCGATTAGGCACACTTCAGCCTGCCGGACTGAACATTGAGTTCAATAATTTCAGAGCATGACAGCCCCCCATTTTACTTTCATTCTTAGTTATTTTTTCTTCCTTTTTTTTACATTCTTTTTTACATGTTTTACAATCTTTTTTTTTACATTTATTTCATTTCATCTTAGTTTGTTCAGTTTGCTTACCCACTGTTTTTTTCAGGTTTTTTTTCAGGTTTGCACTTGCTGCTGTTCAATATTCAGTGTATTTACACCTAATCTGTACAAATGCTTTGTCTTTCAACACACCATTAACATATTGTTTGCCTTTGCTCCGTGACCTTTTGGTCAGCTATGTGGCCTGGTCCAATCTGCACCTTCTCCTTTGTTACCTCTTGCCCCACTCCCACCTCACTTGCTTATAATCTGTGACTTTTCTAATATTTGTCAGTTCTGAAGAAGGGTCACTGACCCGAAACGTTAACTCTGCTTCACTTTCCACTGATGCTGCCAGACCTGCTGAGTGATTCCAGCATTTCTTGCTTTTGCTCTAACATGTCTACTCCTTCCGCCACCAGTTATGTATGCAGCTGGCGCAGGAGGAGGACTCGGAAGGCCAGTTTGATGTGCAGTTCCAGGGGACGGCCTACCGTGCCTTTTGGACCTCGATTGGGGCGTGATGCCATGTCTGCAAGGGGCTGGGGCATGTTCGTAAGAACTGCCCCAACCTCCCGGCCGCCAGCTCCACCTCGGCGGCCCAGGGTTCTCCCGCTCCCCCCACACATCCAACAGACAGGGCTCAGTCGGATCCGGAGGCTGTGGTTTTCACAGCCTCCAGCGGGGAGGGGAATGACCGTCCGAGTGAAAGGAAGACACGGAGGCAAAAGAAACATCAAGAGGCGCGTCCCCAGGACACATTGAAACAACCCGAGCCTGAGCTGAGCCCAAAGCCCGTTCTCACGGAATCCACCTGTCCCAGGGCTGGAACCAGGCCCAGGGTGACTAAAAAGAAGGCGGGTGCGGAGGCGGAGGCCTCTGATGACATGGAGGTCTCTGAGCCTCTGCGCCCTGGTGGGAAAAAGAGGAGAAGGCACCCCTCCACAGAAATGACACAGGGCCCTGAGGTGCAGGGCCCATCTGTTGGAGGACAGCTGTCTCCTGTTTCGGGTCCCCAGGTTTCCCCAACCGCCACCACCAAGGCTACAAAGTCTGGGCAAGAGCACCCTATTCCTCAGGATGGAGGGGAGAGGAAGGCCCCGGTACATGAGGCCCCTCCTGAAGGAGTAAGTGGGGCCCTGCTTGTGGTGCGGGAGCCTGGGGACGCCGCCCATTCTGCCACTGCTACTGGGTCAGGTGCCCTTAGTGAAGGGGAGGGCGAGGCCGCAGAGGGATGGCCCTCCCAGCCGGAGTCCACGACCAACCAGGAGACACCCGACCCGGTTATAACTGAGAATGCTGCTCCATCTGCTGGGCCTGTGGGTGCTGGCGGAGCGGGAGATGGCCTCCTCTCTCCGCCTCCGGTATCGGCTCTGGCTGGATTTCTGGAGTCAGGAACTTCTGTCTCCCCAGGATCACTCGTTGGCCTGGGACGGAGGTGGAGGGGGGTCCTGGACTACTGGCGCCCACAGGCTCCAGTTTCACAGTAGAACAAACAGAGGACTCCTCCACCATCGATCCTGGGGGTGGGATCGTTACAGAGGCAATACCAGCTGGCGTGGCCGGGACGTCCGCCCCACCGTGTGTGGTGGATGTGTCGGCCGCTGGCGGTGACGACCTGGAGGAGGATGGGGATTCGGGGCGGGGCACGGAGGATGATCTTGACTCCATCGCCAGTGAGGTGGTGGAGTCCCTCGTGCCTCCCACCGAATCTCCTCTCATCCCAACGGCGGAACTCCAGGATTTCCTCACGGTTTACAGGGGTTGCCGCAATAAAGTTCAGCTGGCCCTCGACCGTTGGTCGAATCTTGCGCTGATCATCCAGTCCACCCGTGCCGCCCTCAAGAAAGCGGGCAAGCGCGCGGATGAAAAACTGGTTGAGAGGCGCCGTTTTAATGTGTTCCTCAATGGGTTGCTGGGGGAGTGGAAGGCCAGGTGCACTTCCACTCCCTCCTCACAGTGAGCTGTTGGTGACGGGTTTTAAGTACCTTTGACATGAAGATAACCATAGCCAGCCTCAACATCAACGACAGCTGGGGGGCTCACCGCAGATTTCACAATCTCTCAGTCCTCAGGGAAGGGAGATATGCAGTGAGCTTTCTGCAGTAAACCCACACCGTTCCAGGAGACGAAGCCACCTGGCACCTGGAGTGGCAGGGTGGGGTCTACATGAGTCACCTCACCACTATTTCTAGTGGGGTGGCTATCTTGTTGGCCCCGACTTTTCAGCCGGTGATCTTTGGGGTCAAGAAGCTCGTGCCGGGCCACTTGCTCCACCTCACCGGTCGCCTGGGTAGCGTGCCGCTCCACTTTGTGAACATGTACGCGCCCAGGCCCGGCGCGTTGCAAGCGCGCTTTTTTGAAGAAGTGTCCGCTCTCTTGAGCTCCATCGATAGCGGCGCGTGCATCATCCTCGGGGGGGATTTTAACTGCACCCTCGAGGTGGGGGATCGCTCCGGTCCCCAGCGCGGCCAAGCGTCGGTGGTGAAGCTGAGGGGACTGATCAGCTCCCTTAACTTGGTGGACGTCTGGCGGAATCTCCATCCTGACTCCAGCGCCTTCACGTGGAGGTCTGGAGGAGGAGGGTCGCGAATCGACCGCCTCTACTTTTCACAGGCGTACGTCTCCCGCGTCTCGGCGTTATTCCATGCGGCTGGTGCCGTGCTTGGAACACCGCCTGGTGTGGGCAGAGTTCACTCCGCACCGCACGCGGGCGGGGTCCGCGTACTGGCACTTTAGCAACCGGCTGCTGGAGGACGGGCGATTTCGGGACTCGTTCTGTCGACTCTGGGCCGACTGGAGAAGGAAGCAGGGGGGCTTCCCCTCCTTGAGGCTATGGTGGGATGTGGGCAAGACTCACATCCGCGTCTTCTGTCAGGAGTACGCGAAGGCTCGACCAAGAGGCGGGAGGCTGAGATCTGGCGCCTCAAGAGGGAGATGCTCGACTTGGAGTCCCGCCTCGGTCATGCCGTCGCGGACCCGGCCCTGTGGCAGGTGTACAAAGTGAAGAAGAATGCGCTGAGGGACCTGCAGCTCATAGGGTCACGAGGCGCGTACGTGAGGTCGCGGATCCGGATCCTGGAAGTTTGGACTGCGCCTCACCCTTCTTCTACTCGCTGGAAAAATGGCAGGTGGGCCGGTAGGCAGCTCGTCGAGCTGTTGGCCGACGGCGGATCCTCCATCACGGATCCGGAGGGAATGGGCCTCCTGGTCCGTACTTATTACAGTGTGTTGTTCTCTCCGGATCTGCCCAGCGAGGATGCACACAGAGTTTTGTGGGAGGACCTGCTGCAGGTCTGCCCGGAGGGCGCCGAAGGATTGGAGGCTCCGCTCACGTTGGTGGAGCTGACCGGCGCCCTCCATCAGCTCTCAAGGGGCAAATCCCCAGGGCTGGATGGGTTGACCGTGGAGTTCCTCAGGGCGTTCTGGGACAACCTGGGGGACGATGACGCGCGGGTCCTGGGGGAACGCCTGGCGACCGGGGAGATTCCCCTCTCGTGGCGCAGGGTGGTCATCATCCTGCTGCCAAAGAGGGGCGATCTCCGCCTGCTTAAAAACTGGCGTCCGGTCTCCCTCCTCAGCACGGATTACAAGATTTTTGCCCGGGCTATGTCTACCCGCCTGGGCTCTTTGCTGGCCCACAAGATCCACCCTGAACAGTCCTACACTGTCCCGAGCCGGTCCATCCAGGACAACATTCACCTGGTCCGGGACCTGATCCATCTTTCCCAGCGGACTGGTCAGTCGGTCGACTTCCTCTCCCTCGATCAGGAGAAGGTGTTCGACAGGGTGGATCACGATTACCTTTTCGGGACTCTGCGCGCTTTCGGACTCGGGCCGCATTTTGTGGACTGGGTCCGACTTTTATACGCCGCCACAGAGTGTCTCATCAATTAATGAGTCCTTGATGGTGCCCCTTCGCTTTGGGAGAGGAGTGCATCAGGGATGCCCCATGTCCGGCCAATTGTACACCATCTGCGTGGAGCCCTTCCTGTGCCTGCTTCGCAGGAGGTTGACGGGATTGGCTCTGCGCGAGCCGGCCATGCTGGTCATAATCTCGGTTTACGCCGACGACGTGCTCCTCGCAATCACAGATCCCGTTGACTTGCGGAGGATGCGCGACTGCCAGCAGACCTTTTCTGCCACGTCCTCCGCGAGGATCAATTGGGAGAAATGTTCCGGACTCCTGTTTGGTCAGTGGCGAGTGGACTCCCTGCCGGAGGAGATGACACCTTTTGCGTGGAGCAACACGCACCTCCTCTATCTGGGAGTCCACATTAGCCCCGCTGAGGAAGCCTGGCCGGCAAACTGGCACAAGTTGGAGGCGCTGGACAGGACAGGACTGCTCCGAGCGCTTTCCTACAGGGGCCGAGTGCTGGTCATAAACCAACTGGTGGCCTCCATGCTGTGGTACCGGTTGGTCACTTTGGCCCCGCCCCCTTTATTTGCCACCAAGATCCAGAGAAACCTATCGATTTCTTCTGGGGCAAGAGGAAACACTGGGTCTCTGCCTTGGTCCTGAGTCTCCCGATCGAGGATGGTGGCCAGTCGCTGGTGTGCGTCCGCACCCAGGCTGTGACTCTCCACCTTCGGACCCTACAGAGATACCTGTATGTCGAGCGTCCTCCCTGATGGAGTGCGCTGGTGACGTATTTTCTCCGCCAGTGTCACTGCCTTCAAGACGACACGCAGCTCCCGGTGGAGTCCGTTAGCCGCGCCTCTCTGAGGGAGTTGCCTGTCTTTTACCGGGATCTTTTCCGAGTCTGGAACATGGTCGCCTCCAGTCAGGGCGCTCCCCCGCCGGCGGAGGAGAGCGCCTCGGCTGTCTGGGCGGCCGACTCCGGGGACGGACTGGCGGGCGGAGGAGTAGCCGAAACCTCCGGGAAGCCCCTCACTGCGGGTGGCGAGGGGGCTCGGGAGTGCGGAGCGAACCCGGCCGAGCTGACCCCCGCTCGGCCGGAGCTGCTCATCGGACCCAGGCCCCGAAGCCCTCCACGGGAGCCGGTCCCCCACAACCCTAGCCGCCTCTCGGAAATGCCCTCCGTGCCATTCCAATCGGCGCGGAGGGGTTTCCTGTACGGGCTGCTCCTACACACTCTCCACTTCCTCGCCCTCGTCAGCCGGCCGGACACGCCCTGGCGGTCCGCGTTGCCATCTGGCGGCGAGAGGAAACCCCGATGGAGGTCTCTCTACGCGGGAGTCTTCCCCCTTTACATCGGGGACCTGGGGTGGAGGGTGCTGCACAGAGCAGTCCCGTGCAATAGGCTTTTAAGTAGGTTCACGGACTCCCAGGCCACCTGTACTTTCTGCGGCCTGGACGAGTCCGTGTTCCACATTTATACGGAGTGTGCGAGGTTACAGCCCCTCTTTGAGTATTTGAAGGGGCTGCTCCTCGAATTCTGGCTGCACTTCAGTCCCACGCTCCTGATCTTTGGGCACCCGGTGCGGAGGGGCTTGTGCCGGGAGGAGGATCTCCTCGTCGGTCTGCTCCTGGGCCTGGCCAAGGTGGCAATTCACAGGTCCAGGTTGCGGGCCGACGGGGGGTCCGTCCTCCCCGATTGCCTGCCCCTCTTCCGCGGTTACGTTCGCGCCCGGGTGTCCCTGGAAAAGGAGCATGCGGTGTCCGCCGGTATGCTTGAGACCTTCCGCGACCTGTGGGCACCGCAGGGACTGGAGGGCATCGTTGACGCCGAGAATGGCATTTTAATTTGAGTTTTCTGTTTATTTATCTGGTTTTAATAAAGTTATTTTAAAAATATAAGTATGTATATAAAGGGGGCCTGAGGAATAAAGGCCCCCTCGACATAAAAAATATATATAGGGGGCCTGAGGAATAAAGGCCCCCTCGACTTAAAAAAAAACGGGGTTAGATACAAAAAAAAACGGGGTTAGATTCAGAGTAAAGCTCCCTCTACACTTCCCCATCAAACTCTCCCAGGATAGGTCCAGCACGGGGTTAGATACAAAGTAAAGCTCCCTCTACACTTCTGCATCAAACACATACAGTGCAAGGATGGCACGGGTTTACAAACAGAGCAACTGTTCATCTATCTATTCTATAGATAGCCCCAACGAGAGAACTATGTCCAGTTCTGGTCACCACACTCGGAAGGATGTGAAGGTCCCTGACGGTGTGCGGAGGAGATTTACCAGAATGGTTCCAGGGATGGGGGTTTAGTTACAAGGTTAGTTTGGAGAAGCTGGAGTTGTTCTCCCTGGAGTAAAGGAGATTGAGAGATGTGAAAGAGGTGTACAAGATTATGATAGGCTGAGATAAGATAGACATGGAAAAACTATTCCCATTCACTGATGAAACACGGACCAGGGAACACAGATGGAATGTTTTGGGTAAGAGATGCAGGGGGAATATGAGGAAGAACTTTTTTACACAGTGGATGGCAATGAGCTGGAACTCATTGCGCATGAGTGTGTTGGAAGCCGAGACAATCAATGATTTCAAAAGGAAACTGGATGGACACCTGAAGGAAATGAACTTGCAGGGATATGGGGATTGAGGAGGAGTGCGAATGACTCGATTGTTCCAGATTGAGCTGGCATGGAGGGGTAGAATGGCCTCCTTTTATGTCGGAAATTACTTTATGACTACGCCGATTTCTACGTCTCTATGTTGGATACGGCACTTGCTCCTGCCTGGCAAGATCCAGATACATAGACGCTCAATGAAACTGTGACCTTAACATCCACTGACAGCTCCCTCCTCACCCTGGTGTAAGGCTCCAGGTCAGGTTACAGGAGGTGACACAGTACTGTGACCACCTCCTTATTGAATCAGAGTCACCTCACACACTGCTCCTGGGTTAGGTGTAGGTAGGAAAGGTGCTCTTGGAAAACCCGGGGTGGGTAGGGCAGAGCCCCCTCCTCCTCTCTTTACAGAGCTTCCCCTCTCTGCAGCCTCTGCTCCATTTGTTGGTCATGTTACAGACCCAGAGAAAATGTAACTACAATCCCCATACCTCGTCCAGTGTTGGGTCACCAAATCCTCTGCCCTCAATGAATGTCTGCAGCAGCTCAAAACACAACCTCCAGAAAACCATCCACAGCACCTCTGCTAACTTTACAATAGCACCTGTAAGTTGGATACCTGGTCCTTTTAAATAACACCAGCGCAGGTTCCTTGTGCTGCTGAATGTATGTTCAGCTGAGAGTGACTAACACAGGCGGTCTGTGGACATGCACAGACCAAGTTTCAAAGATGTGCATCAAAGCTGTCGGAATGGCAGATTGACGTCAATTCAAACCCTTCCTCACACTAACAGCACTTGCACAGTATACCCAGGCTAGTTCCCTGCCCAGCATGGGGCACTGTGCTGGCCACACTAGAAGTGGCCGGCTGTGGAGTTCACATCATTTTACAGATCCAGGTTTCCATAGCGTTGGCACCAGTGCCGTCATAGAGTGAAAATCACAGGAGGGAAGAAATAGAGAGAGTGAAAACAGCTCACTTCTAAAAGGGGAATTGGAAAAAGACTTGAAGGCATAATATTTACAAGAATATGTGACATGGAAGGGAAATGTGACTTATTGGAGGGGTGAGACCATGGAGGGATTCAAACACAAGAAAGAGAATATTAAAATTAAGGTGCTGCCAGACCTGGAGCCAATGTAGATCAGTGAGCACAGGGGTAATGGGTGATCGGGATTTGGTGTGAGTTAGGATACAGGCAGCAGAGTTATGGATGGGCTGTGGTTTATGCAGGTTGATAACTGGGAGGGTGACCAGGATAGAATTGGAATAGTTAAGTGTGGATTTAGCAACGTCACAGATGAGGGATTATTAGCAGATGGGCAGAGGTGGTGATGGGTGATATTACAGAGGTTTTAATAGGTACGGTTGGTGATAGGCAGAATATGGCAATGAACTCAGCTCAGGTATAAATATAACAAAGAGGTTCCATACAGTCTGTTTCAGCCTCAGACATTGGGTAGGGAGGGGAATGCAGAAAGTGGATGCAGAGTGGAATGTGAGACAGAGACTGAAGACTGTGGCTTAAGTCTTCCCAAGATTTACATGACAAGAACACTAAATCAGTGAAATATGATTTAAAGAACAAATAGTTGGATACAGAGACTTACCAGGGACACCAATAATGGCGAGGATGGGATAGTAAATCGTTTGAATCATCTTCAGAGCATAACGGATCCGCAAATCTATTGTTAACCAAAAATAATCTGCAGTAACGAGGCTAAACCAATAGGAGAAACTCCTGCTGTCCATTGTTTTAACATTCCAATCTATTGTTCTCAGATTCTGACCCATTGTTGTAACATTCCAATCTATTGTCCTCAGATTCTGACCCATTGTTGTAACATTCCAATCTATTGTCCTCAGATTCTGACCCATTGTTGTAACATTCCAATCTATTGTCCTCAGATTCTGACCCATTGTTGTAACATTCCAATCTATTGTTCTCAGATTCTGATCTCTCCTCTCTCGCTCTCTGGTGCCGCTGATCTCTGTTAGTGGCGGGGGTGATGTTCCCACTGACGCTATGAGCCAGCACATTGGAAGAAGTCCGTTATTAATAGAAGAGGAAAACCCTCCAGTGACACAATTAGGGTCCTTGGAGACTGACGTTAATTACATTCAATGAACAAACAGGTTCAGTTAACACCTTTCAATCCAACACTTCTTATGCCACAATAGTGTTGAAGATTTACCCAGTCCAGATGGGATATATGAGGTTTGTTGAGGGAAGGAATGTGGAAATAGCAGAGGCACTGGCCAGAAGCTTTCAATGCTCCTTGGATCTGGGAGTGATGACAAAGGACTGGAGGGTTGTAAATGTTACAAGCTGTTTAAATAAGGAGACATTAGATAAACCCTATAACTACTGACAAGTCAGTCTAATGTCGGTGGTTGGAAATTTCTAGAGGCCGTGACCCAGTGCAAAAATATATCATTCTTGGAAAAGCATGTGATATTAAATGACAAACAGTACAGATAGGTTAATGGAAAATTATGTCTGATAATTTTGATCAAGTTTGTTGATGACATAACTGTGAGTATTGATGAGGATAGTGTGTTTCCTGTTATGTATATGGACTATCAAAAGGCCTGTGATCAAATGACATTTCGTAGACTTGTAATGAAAAATGGAACACATGGATTAATGTGAGAGTGATAGAGTGGATATGATACTGATTCAGGGACAGAAAGCAGATAGAAGTGGTAAACAGACATTGTTCACACTGGGGAAGGGGGAGAATACAGTGCTGTTTCTCAGGTGTCAGTATTAAAACCAGTGCTCTTCCTGACATTTCGATAAATATACAAGTGACATAAACTTATATGTAAAACAACATAATTGAAACTCTTGCAGATGACATGACACTTATAAATAAGGGAGGCAAAGGGGCAGACCACAAAATTACCCGATCTCACAGATTTTGATTATTTTTAATTTATTCTGGGCTCTAATCCGAATAGAAATTTAGTACTCACTCTATAATTTATTTCTGTGTGATTTGCATGTCTGTGTGTATGTGTGTATGAATGTGTGTATGTTTATTATTTTATATAGATTCAGTATAGATTGTTAAGTATAATAAACTCACCTCTTGATTCTTCTTCTTTGGCCACCTTATCTCGAGAGACAATGGGTAAGCGCCTGGAGGTGGTCAGTGGTTTGTGGAGCAGCGCCTGGAGTGGCTATAAAGGCCAATTCGAGAGTGACAGGCTCTTCTACATGTGCTGCAGAAAAATGTGATTGTCGGGGCTGTTACACAGTTGGCTCTTCCCTTGCGCCTCTGTCTTCTTTCCTGCCAACTGCTAAGTCTCTTCGACTCGCCACTCTTTAGCCCCGCCTTTATGGTTGCCCGCCAGCTCTGGCGAACGCTGGCAACTGACTCCCACGACATATGATCAACGTCACAGGATTTCACATCGCGTTTGCAGACGTCTTTAAAGTGGAGACATGGACGACCGGTGGGTCTGATACCTTTGGCGAGCTCGCTGTACAATGTGTCTTTGGGGATCCTGCCATCTTCCATGCGGCTCACATGGCCAAGCCATCTCAAGCACCGCTGACTCAGTAGTGTGTATAAGCTGGGGATGTTGGCCGCCTCGAGGACTTCTGTGTTGGAGATATGGTCCTGCCACCTGATGCCAAGTATTCTCCAGAGGCAGCGAAGATGGAATGAATTGAGATGTCGCTCTTGGCTAACATACGTTGTCCAGGCCTCGCTGCCATAGAGCAAGGTACTGAGGACACAGGCCTGATACACTCGGACTTTTGTGTTCTGTGTCAGTGCTCCATTTTCCCACACTCTCTTGGCCAGTCTGGATATAGCAGTGGAAGCCTTGCCCATGCGCTTGTTGATTTCTGCACCTAGAGACAGGTTACTGGTGATAGTTGAGCCTTTGTAGTTGAACTCTTGAACCACTTCCAGTGCGTGGTCGCCAATATTGATGGATGGAGCATTTCTGACGTCCTGCCCCATGATGTTCGTTTTCTTGAGGCTGATGGTTAGGCCAAATTCATTGAAGGCAGCCGCAAACATGTCGATGAGACTCTGAAGGCACTCTTCAGTGTAAGATGTTCAAGCAGCATCGTCAGCAAAGAAGTGTTCTCTGATGAGAACTTTCCGTACTTTGGACTTCGCTCTTGGACAGGCAAGGTTGAACAACCTGCCCCCTGATCTTGTGTGGAGGAACATTCCTTCTTCCAAGGACTTGAACGCATGTGAAAGCAGCAGGGAGAAGAAAATCCCAAAAAGTGTGGTGCAAGAACACAGCCCTGTTTCACGCCACTCAGGATAGGAAAGGGGTCTGATGAGGAGCCATCATGTTGAATTGTGCGGTTCATATTGTCATGGAATGAGGTGATGATACTTAGTAGCTTTCGTGGGCATCCAATCTTTTCTAGTAGTCTGAAGACACCACGTCTGCTGACGAGATCAAAGGCTTTGGTGCGATCAATGAAAGCAATGTAGAGGGGCATCTGTTGTTCGCGGCAATTCTCCTGTATCTGACGAAGGGATAACAACATGTCAACGGTCGATCTCTCAGCACGAAAGCCACACTGTGCCTCAGGGTAGACGCGCTCGGCCAGCTTCTGGAACCTCTTGATTAAACTCAAGAAAACCTGTCTGATTGGTTCTTTCACGATCACAACAAAGGTAAAAGTTAAAATGCTCACTGAGGTGGTCAGCATGTCCACTGCTAAAAAGGAATAAGCCCCGCTGCAGTGAAATAAAAGATAGAACAAGAGGAGAGCCTGGGACCCCTCCTCACCTGGCTGTAACAGAAATCTGGAGGTTCTAGTGATCGTAACGCAACAACTAACGAGAAATTGGATATGTCACAGATGCACAGAGTTTTACAGTACAGAAACAGTCCCTTCGCCCCACGCTGTCTGTGCCAGCCATCAAGCCTGCCCATTCTAATCCCCTTTTCCAGCACTTGGCCCGTAACCTTGTATGCAATGGCATTTCAAGTGTTCATCTAAATACTTCTTAAATGTTGTGAGGGTTCTTGTGTCTACCATCTTTTCAGGTAGTGTGTTCCAGATTCCAGCCACCCTCTGAGTGAAAGATTATTTTCCTCAAATTTCCTCAAAACCACTTGCCCCTTACCTTAATCAATGCCCCCCGGTTATTGACACCTCTGCTAAGGGAAAAGTTTCTTCTTCACTACGCTATCTGTGCGCCTCATAATTTTTCCTGCCTTCTGTCTCCCTCCATGTTTGAATAAAGGAGTTACATTGGCATAAAAGAGTTACATACAGAGTGAAGTAACTCGGTACAGGTTAAAATCTCTCTCTGTTGAAAAGTTGAGTAATGTAGCTGGACAGCTAGGGATTACTCTCCGTCCAAAAGCTCGGAAACCCGAAATCCTAAGACCTGTGGTCAACCATTTTTCACTTGAGGCTGAAGACTCAAACAGGGTTAGAATCACTAACAGATAGTGTAATGATAACTAAGGTAAACCTCGAAGAAAAGAGACTAGAATTAGAATTCCAGAGAGAGAGAGAAAGAGCAGAGTGAGTGTCAAGAAAGGGAAAAAGTAAGAGTGTTTCAGAAGGGGAAGGAGGAAAGGGAGTGAAGGCGGCTCAAACAACTGGAGGAAGACCCAATACACCCAGTGAAGGGACAGCTAGTGAGGGAGCTGCCCCTAGCTCAGGACCATGTGCTGAGCTCTTAAAGTTATCCCAGTTCATTCTAAAGTTCAATGAGGAGGATGCGGCAGAATTTTTCGTCACTTTTGAAAAACTTGCAAAGCAGCTGAAATGGCGGCAGAGAGCTGGATACTGTTTTTAAAAGGCAAAGTAACCGGAAAAGCCCATGAGGTTTTTTCACTGTTGCCAGATGAAAGTTCATCAGATTATAAAATGAATAAAAACGCTATCCAGGGTGCATATGAGATAGTATCAGAAGCGCACTACCAGAAATTCGGAACACTACGAAAGTAGCCTGAGCGAACTTACCTCCTGTTTGAAAGAGTTAAGCAGCTTCGGAACATAGGAGCAAGAGTAGGCCAATCAGCCCAGCTAGTCTGCCCCGCCATTAAAAACGCTCATGGGTTATCATCTATTTAAATTCCTTTTTACCACACTATCCCCATATCCCTTTATGTCATTTGTATTTAGAAATCTGTCAATCTCTGCTTCAAACATACTGAATGACTGAGCTTCCACAGCCCTCTGGGGTAGAGAATTCCAAAGATTCACAACCCCCTAAGTAAATAAATTTCTCCTCATCTCTGTCCTAAGTGACTTTCTCCTTATTTTCAAATTGTCTCTGCTGGTTCTAGACTCCCCAACCAGGGGAAACATCTTAGCTGCATCAACCCGTCTATCCATTTATTTATGTTGTAGGTTTCAATGAGATCACCTCTCATTAATCGAAGTTCTGGAGAATCCAGGCCCAGTTTTCCTAATCTCTTCATAGGACAGTCCTGCCATCCCAGGAACAAGTCTCGTGAATCTTCGTTGCACTCCCCCTATGGCAATAATATACTTCCTAAAGTAAGGGGTGCAAAGCTGCACACAGTACTCCAGGTGTGTTCTCACAAGGTTCCATACAATTGAAGCAAGACTTCACTACTCCTGTACTCAAATTCTCTTGTGATAAAGGCTAACATACCATTAGCCTTCTTAAGTGCTTGCTGTCCCTGCATGTCAGCCTTCAGTGACTTATTGACAAGGACACCCAGATCCCTTTATACATCTACACTTTCTAATTTCTTACCATTCAAGAAATACCCTGCACATCTATTCCTCCTTCCAAAGTGGATAACCTCATATTTTCCACATTATATTCCATCTGCCACGTTCTTGCCCTCCCACGAAGTCTGTCCAAATTCCCTTGAAGCCGCTTTGCATCTTCCTCACAACACATACATTCCCACATCTTTTTGTAACATCTGCAAACTTGGGACTATTACTCTGGTCCCCACATCTAAATCAATGATACATATTGTGAACAAATGGGGCCCAAGTACTTACCCAAATGTTTCATTTTTACTTACCCCACTAGTCACAGCCTGCCAAAGCCAGAATAACCCATTTATTCCTACTCTCTGTTTTATGCTTGTTAACCCATCCTTAATCCATGCCAGTATATTACGTCCTATCCCATGTGCTTTAATTTTACTAACCAACCTCTTGTGGGGGACTTTATCAAAAATTCATCTGAAAATCCAAATATACTACATCCACCGACTCTACGTTATCGATTCTGTTACTAATATCCTCCAAAAACTCCAACAGGTTCATCAAACATGATTTCCCATTCATAAATCCATGTTGACTATGCCCAATCAGATCATTATTATCCAATTATCCATTTATCACATCCTTTATGATAGATTCTACCATTTTCCCTACTATTGATGTCAGGCTAGCAGGTCTGTAATTCCCCGTTTTCTCTCTCCCTCTCTTCTAAAATCGTGGGGTGACATTTGCGACCTTCCAATATGCTGGAACCGTTCCAGAAGGTGATCACCCATGCACCTACTGTCTCCATAGCTACCTCTGTCAACACTCTGGAATTTAGAATTTAGAAGTATACAGTACTGTATCTCAGGGTTCGATTGACTCCACGTGATATCAATATACGACTGAAGGCACTGGATACTGCAAAGGCGATGGGCCCTGACAATATTCCAGCAATAGTACTGAAGACCTGTGCTCCGGAACTTGCCGTACCCCTAGCCAAGCTGTTCCAGTACAGCTACAACATTGACATCAACCCGGCAAGGTGGAATATTGCTGAGCTATGTCCTGTAGAAAAAAAGCAGGACAAGTCCAACCCGACCAATTACCGCCCCATCAGCCGACTCTTAATCATGAGTAAAGTGATGGAAGGTGTCATCGACAGTGCTATCAAACAGTACTTGCTTAGCAATAACCTGCTCAATGACGCTCAGTTTAGGTTCCGCTGGAGTCATTCAGCTCCTGATCGCATTACCTCATTATCTCAAACCCTCCGCTGGCTGGAGTCATACCTAGTGCAAAGGAAGATGGTTGTGGTTGTTGGAGGCCAATGATCTGAGCTCCAGGACATCACTGCAGGGGTTCCTCAGGGTAGTGTCCTAGGGCCAACCATCTTCAAGCTGTTTCATCAATGACCTTCCTTCAATCACAAGGTCAGAAGTGGGGATGTTCGCAGATGATTGCACAATGTTCAGCACCATTCGTGACTCCTCAGATACTGAAGCAGTCCGTGTAAAAATGCAGCAAGACCTGGACAATATCCAGGCTTGGGCTGATAAGTCGCAAGTAACATTCGCGCCACACAAGTGCCAGGCAATGACCATCTCCAACAAGAGAGAATCTAACCATCTCCCCTTGATATTCAATGGCATTACCATCGCTGAATCCCCCACTATCAACATCCTAGAGGCTACCATTGACCAGAAACTGAACTGGAGTAGCCATATAAATACCGTGGCTACAAGAACAGGTCAGAGGCTGGGAATCCTGAGGCGAGTAACTCACCCCCTGACTCCTCAAAGCCTGTCCACCATCGACAAGGCACAAGTCAGGAGTGTGGTGGAATACTCTCCACTCGACTGAATGGGTGCAGCTCCAACAACACTCAAGAAACTCGACACCATCCGGGACCAAGCAGCCCACTTGATTTCCACCCCATCTGCAAACATTCACTCCCTCCACCATCAACGCACAGTAGCAGCAGTGTGTACCATCTACAAGATGCACTGCAGCAATGCACCAAGGCTTCTGATACAGAATCGTCCAAACCAACGACCTCTACCAACTAGAAGGACAAGAGCAGCAAATACATGGGGACATCACCACCTTCAAGTTCCCGTTCAAGTCTCACACCATCCTGACTTGGAACTATATCGCCCTTCCTTCACTGTCGCTGGGTCAAAATCCCTTCCTAACAGCACTGTGGGTCTACCTACTCCAAATGGACTGCAGCGGTTGAAGAAGGCAGCTCACCACCACCTTCTCAAGGGCAACAAGTGCAATAAGTGCTGGCCAAGCCAGTAACACCCAAATCCCATGAATGAATAAAAAAAAGAGCCAGTATGTGGGGCTAACTGGAAGATCTTCAAAAGGGCCAGCACTGACATGTTGGACCAAATTGCCTTCTTCAGTGCAATGCTATTCTATGTTTCTATGATTGTTCTTGCCTCTACTTTCCTAATATTCCTATCCTTTAAACAGGCGTTTGATAAAGTACCACGTAACAGCCATGTTACCAAATTAGAAACACATGGGATTAAAGGAGTGGCTCAGTTTGTAGTTCTTCCCGTTTAAGTCATAAGCTTCTAGGATCAAGTGTCATTTGATGACAAGAATCAAGTAACAGGCCTTCATCACAAGATTCATGGCTGACACTGCAGTGACATTACTGAGGGACTGTTGCACTGTCAGATGTGCCGTCCATCGAATGAAACATTAAACCAACATCTGCCCTCTCAGGTGGATGTTAAAGTTCTGATCATTATCACATTGCTGCTTGTGGGATCTTGCTGTGCGGAAATTTTCTGCCATCTTTCCTACATTTCAATAGTGACTAGGGTTTAATAAGTACTCATTGATTGTAAATCGCTTTGGGACATGCAGTGATCATGAAGGCGCTACATAAATGGAATGTTTTTTAATTTACAATGGCAGCATGCAGGAAAGTAGCTAAGTGACAGAAAGCATAGAGTAGTGGAGAATGGTTGTTCAGTCAGGAGGGAAGTACAGTGGGGTTTCCCCAGTGTCACTGTTGGGATCACAGTTGATGTATGTTAATGCAATGGGCTTGTGTACACAGGGGATAATGTCAAAGTTTTCAGATGGCAGGAAACTCAGAAATGTTAACGAACAGTGTGAAGGATAGTAACAGACTTCAGGAAGTCAGGGACCGACTGGTGAAATGGGCAGGAACATGGCAGATGTAATTTAACTCAGTGAAGTGTGAAATGAGACATTTGGGTAGGAAGTATGTGGAGAAACAATATAAACTAAATGGTACCATTATAAAGTGGGTGGAGGATTAGAGAGAACTGGGGTGTACACACACAGATCTTTGAAGGTAACATGCAGTGTCATTAGTGTTACAGAGAGAGGCACAGAGTAATAAAACTCAAGAGGAAATGCTGATTTTTATACATCATTGGTTAGGTCCCAGTTGGAGAATTGTGTCCAATTCTGATCACCACACTTTGGCACGGATGTCAAGGTCTTAGTGAAGATACAGAGGTGATTTACGAGAATGGTACCAGGGATCTGGGAATTCAGTTACATGGAGAGATTGGAAAAGTTGGGATTGTTCTCTTTAGAGCAGTGAACGGTCAGGGGAGTTTCATGTAGAATTCAAAATCATGAAGGGTGTTGATAGGGTAATTAATGCGAAACTGTTTCCCGTGTATGAAAGTTCAGTGTTAATAAGACACAGATTGAAGGTAATTGACAAAGAATCAGAGGTAAATTGCGAAAAATGTTCTTGCACAGCAAGTTGCTGGGATCTGGTATTCACTGCCTGAAAACATGGTGGAAGCAGATTCAATAATATCTTTCAAAAGGGAATTTAACAAATACTTGAAAAGGAAAACGAAAATAAACAGGAATCTGGGGAAAGAGGAGGGGAGAGGAACTAATTAAATAGCTCGTTCAAAGAGACAGCACTGAGACAATGGGCCGAATAACCTCCTTCTATGCTGTATCAATCTCTGATTCTATGGACAATGACAGAGAGTGAAGAGAGAGGGAGAATGATAGAGAGAGAGAGAGAGAAAAACAGTGTGAAAGAGGGAAAGGGAAACAGAATGAGCGAGAAAATCGGGTTTGCATTGCTTTTTGGGCAGAGGGGTTATGATCTTCCCGTACCCATTCCTATTCTGACAGGTGATGCACAAACTTCCTGCTGCCTCCACATTTCCATGAATTCTACATGTCCCTGAGGGTGACCCGCGCTGTTGTCCCTCTGCACGCTGAAGAGGGACCTGACTGTGTGAGGGTCTGGCAGATGTTTGCCAGGATTCCGCTTTTAAAGGTAGTCTGTCCCTCTTAAACAGAAGTTGCACTGAATCACAGGAACCTGCAGCTGCTGACTGCGAATTCTGCAATTGTAGACAAAGTAAAAGGGATGCTAGGACAGAGAGAGGGCTTTACGAATGTAATGCTGGAGGCCTTAGTCATGGTGGGTGACAGGAGGAGAGAGGCCATGTTTCCGTGGGTTGGTGTGGATACCCTCAAGGAACGCCCTCCGAAGGGAATGGGAGCAGGTGGTCAGGGACATCAATGCAAGAATTCTGGCCCCGAGGACCTGGCAGAAGAGCCAGAAGAAGGTTAATGAGCTCACTCGGGTGGTTAATGTCAGTGAATTGATTTCCACATGGCATCACCTACGCCCAACACCCCCAACCTCTCACACTGCTCAATGTACCACACCCCCATCACTCACCCATCAGCAGTCCCTAACACTCAGGACTCACACCTAACATTCACATTCTCCACCTCACCCTCACACACCTTCCACTGATACCAGCTTCACACCCACCTCTCAGTACCTCCACATACCTCCAGCTATTCAGCTATGGCAGGCACATCACACAAACACAGTGCAACATAATCACTGACATTTTGCCCTCTCTCTTACAGGACAAGGTGGCCCATAATCACAGGGAGCAGCAGTGAACCAGCGAGGACCAGGCATTCCTTCACCCCTGAGCCTGTGGGAGGAGATGGTTCTCCACATCATGGAACCGGCTGTGCCAGAGCTCGTAGCATCTGGCATCATCGAGAGCATTCATGATGATGTTATGTTCCTGCCTTATGTCCTTTCTTAACTCCCACCTCCCCCTCATCCTGCTTTCTGGGATGATGTACAAGCTGCAGATGGTGGGACCATGGATGTCACTGTCGTGTATATGTGAGGTTGAGTAATTTGTGGAGAGCACGTCAGGAAGAATCAGCGGGTAGCACAGGAGACTCCTGAGTGCATCTCATTCTCCAACAAGTATTCAATACTGAGGAAAGTGATGCTTCATCTGAGGACTGCAGCCACAGGCAAGGCCATGGTACAAGGGCTGTCTCAGCTGTACTCGGGGGGGGGGGGGTGGTGGGGGCGGTGGGGGCTACAGGGAAGACTGCAATGTTGATAGTGATAGGAGATTCGATAGTCACTGGAACAGACAATGGTTTCTGAGGCCGCAGATGTGTATCCAGGATGGTGTGTTCGCTCCCTGGTGTCAGGGTCAAGGATATCACTTCAGCGGCTGCAGAGCATCCTGAAGGTGGAGGGTGAACAGCCAGCAGTCGGGGTCCACATCAGAAGCAACGAGAGAGGCAGAAAGAGGGAGGTTGTCCTGCAGTCACAATTTAGGGAGCTGGGAAAGAAGTTAGAAAGCAGGACTTCAAAGTCGTAATCTCCGGATTACTCTCAGTACACCATGCGAGTGAGTAGAGGCATAGGTGGATAGTACAGATGGTTGTGTGGCTGGAAGGATGCTGCAGAAGTGGGGAGGTTTAGATTCCTGGACACTGGTACCAGTTATGGAGAATGAGGGATCTGTAAAGGCTGGACGATTTACACCTGAGCAGAGCTGGGACTAATTCGCTTGTGGGGCGATTTCTTCGTGCTATTGGAGAGGGTTTAAACTAAATTGGCATGGGTATGGGAACCAGGAGTAAACATCAGAGAGGAATTCCAAGGTGCACAGAATACGGGAAGAGTTGGATAGCACAATAGCAGGGTTCAGAATGTTATTAGGTGGGATCAGAGAATGGGAGAAAGTAATAACATTTACATGAAAGTTAATGTGCATGTATGTGAAAGCATGGAGTGTGGCGAATACGACTGGTGAGGTCCATGCGCAGATTGCCATGTGGAAATATGGTGTTATGGCTATAACAAAGACCTGGCCCAAAGAAAGGCAGGACAGGGTGGTAAATATTCCTGGATACAAGGTATTCAGGAAAGATAGAAGGAAGAATAGCGATAGGGGTGGTGGTATTGATTAAGGAGAATATTATAGTGCTGGAGAGAGAGAACGTCCCGGGCGGGGGGAGGGGGGAGTGGGTCAGGGACAGAATCTAAATGGGTGGAACGAAGGAGCAAAAAAGTTGCAGTTACATTGCTTCGTGTTGTCCATAGGTCACTAGCTAGTGGGAAGGACGTGGAGGAACAAACCTGCATTACTCGGTAGGGTTTAAACTAGTGTGGCGGGGGGTGGGAACAAGAGGAGTCGGTCAGCAAGTGAAATAACTAAGCGGAACTAGTGAGTATTGCCAGTAAGACTGAGAGGAAGAATAGGCAGGGAGATGTTGCCAAGCACAGCAGGACTGATGATCTGAAGTGCATTTGTTTCAATGAGAGAAGTATAACAGGCAAAGCAGATGAACGTAGATCTTGGATTAGTACTTGGAACTTTGATGTTGTTGCTGTTACAGAGATTTGGTTGAGGGAAGGACAGGATTGGCAGCTACATGTTCCGGGATTTAGAAATTCAGGCGGGATGGAGGGGAAGTAAAAGGGGTGGGAGAGTTGCATTACTGGTTAAGGAGAATATCACAGCTGTACTGCGGGAGGACACTTCGGAGGGGTCATGTAGCGAGACAATATTGTTACAGCTCAGGAATGGGACGGGTGCATTCACGATGTTGGGGGTTTACTACAGGCCTCCCAACAGCCAGCAGGCGATAGAGGAGCAGATAGGTAGACAGATTTTGTAAAGATGTAAAGGTAACAGGGATGCGGTGGTAGGTGATTTTAACTTTCCCTATATCGACTGGGACTCACTCAGTGCTAGGGGCTTGGATGGGGCAGAATTTGTAAGGGGCATCCAGGAGGGCTTCCTTAAACGATATGTAGATAGTCCAACTAGGGATGGGGTCGTACTGGACCTGGTATTGGGGAAAGAGCCTGGCCAGGTGGTCGAAGTCTCCGTAGGGGAGAATTTCGGTATCAGTGATCATAATTCCATAAGGTTTAAGGTACTTGTGCAT
Organism: Heterodontus francisci; assembly: GCF_036365525.1. Classification (NCBI taxonomy): domain Eukaryota; kingdom Metazoa; phylum Chordata; class Chondrichthyes; order Heterodontiformes; family Heterodontidae; genus Heterodontus; species Heterodontus francisci. Next base: position 779,676 of record NW_027141021.1, read on the forward strand.
AAGGATAAGAGTAGTCCTCGGGTGAAGGTGCTAAATTGGGGGAAGGCTAATTATAACAATATTAGGCAGGAACTGAAGAATTTAGATTGGGGGCGGCTGTTTGAGGGTAAATCAACATCTGACATGTGGGAGTCTTTCAAACGTCAGTTGATCAGAATCCAGGACCGGCATGTTCCTATGGGGATGAAGGATATGTTTGGCAAGTTTCGGGAACCTTGGATAACGAGGGATATTGTGAGATCAGTCAAAAAGCTAAAAGGAAGCATTCGTCAGGGCTGGAAGGCTGGCAACAGACGAAGCCCTTGAGGAATCTAAAGAAAGTAGGAAGGAACTTAAGCAAGGAGTCAGGAAGGCTAAAGTAAATTATGATAAGTCATTGGCAAACAGGATTAAGGAAAATCCGAAGGCTTTTTATCCGTATATAAAGAACAAGAGGGTAGCCAGGAAAAGGGTTGGCCCACTCAAGGATAGAGGAGGGAATCTATCCGTGGAGCCAGAGGAAATGGGTGAGGTACTAAATGAATACGTTGCCTCAGTATTCACCCAAGAGAAGTACTTGGTGGATGATGAGTCTGGGGAAGGGAGTGTAGATAGCCTTGGTCGTGTCGATATCAGAAAGGAGGAGGTGTTGGGCGTCTTGGAAAACAGTAAGGTAGATAGGTCCCAAGGGCCTGATGGAATCTACCCCAGAATACTGAAGGAGGCAAGGGAGGAAATTTCTGGGGCGTTGACAGAAATCTTTGTATCCTCATTGGCTACAGGCGAGGTCCCAGAGGAGTGGAGAACAGCCAATGATCTTCCTTTGGTTAAGAAGGGTAGCTAGGATAATCCAGGAAAATTACAGGCCGGTGAGCCGTACGTCAGTGGTAGGGAAATTATTGGAGAGGATTCTTCGGGACAGCATTGGCTCCCATTTGGAAACAAATGGACTTATTAGCGAGAGGTAGCATGGTTTTCTGAAGGGGAGGTCGTGTCTCACTAACTTGATTGAGTTTTTTGCGGAATTGATGAAGATGATTGATGGAGGAAGGGCAGTGGATATTGTCCACATGGACTTCAGTAAAGCCTTTGACAAGGTCCCTCATGGCAAACTGATACAAAAGGTGAAGTCATACGGGATCAGAGGTGAGCTGGCAAGATGGATAAAGAACTGGCTCGGTCTTAAAAGACAGAGGGTAGCAGTGGATGGGTGTTTTTCTGAATGGAGGAATGTGACTAGTGGTGTTCCGCAGGGATCAGTGCTGGGGCCTTTGCTATTTGTAGTATATATATAAATGATTTGGAGGAAAATGTAGCTGGTCTGATTAGTAAGTTTGCAGATGACACAAAGGTTGTCGGAGATGCGGATAGTGATGAATATTGTCAGAGGATACAGCAGGATATAGATCGGTTTTGATTGGGTAATTAATGTGAAACTGTTTCCAGTGTCAGAAAGTGCAGTATTAAGACACAGATTGAAGGGAATTGACAAAGAACCAGAGGTGAAATAAGGAGAATTTTCTTACACAGCGAGTTGTTGGGATTTGGAATTCACTGCCTGAAAACATGGTGGAAGCAGATTCAATAATGTATTTCAAAAGGGAATTTAACAAATACTTGAAAGGGAATCAAAGCAGGAGTCGGGGGAAAGAGGAGGGGAGAGGAACTAATTGGATAACTCTTTCAAAGAGACAGCACTGACACAATGGGACGAATATCCTCCTTCTGTGCTGCAGCAATCTCTGATTATACGAGGAAGAGACACAGAGAGTGAAGAGAGAGAGAGACAGAGAGAGAGAGAAGGTGAAATAGTGAAAGGGAACGAGAAAGAGTGATAAAATCAGATTTGCGTCTTTATTTGGGCAGATGTTTCATGATCTTCCCGTGCCCACCTGTTGAGGCAGGTGACACACAAACTTCCTGCGGCCTCAACATTTCCATGAAATCTACGTGCCGCCCAGGGTGACCCCCGCTACCGTCTCTCTGCACGCTTAACAGGGGCCTAACTGTGTGTGGGGTTGGCTCATTTTTCAGCCAGAATTCAGCTCTTTAAGGCAGTCTGTATCTCTTGAAAGGGAAGCTGCACTGAATCACAGGAGGCTGCTGCTGCTGGCTGTGAATGCTGAAATTGGAGACATGTTAAATGGAGAGTAGTGCTGAACAGTTATTTCTCAGATTGAAGGAACGTTTATAGTGGTGTTCCCCAGGGGTCAGGATAGGGCCACTGTTGTTCTTGATCTACATTAATGACCTGTATTTCAGTCTAGAGGGAACAATTTCAAAATTTGCAGCTGACAGAAGGCTCGGCATTATTGTGAACAAAGAGGAGGATAGCGATAGACTTCAAGAGGACAGTGACAGGCAGGTAGAATGGGAGGACACATGGCAGATGAAATTTAATGTGGAGACGTGTGAAGTAATTCATTTTGGTCGCAAGACCGTGAAGAAGCAAGAGAAAATAAAGGATCGAATTCTAATGGGTATGCAGGAGCAGAGAGACCTGAGGGCTATACGTGATCCTATTGTTGGAGGTGGCAGGCAGGTTGAGAAAGCAGTTAGTAAGGCATGCAGAATCCTGGGTTTAATAAATAGAGACCGAGAGTACAATAGCAAGGACGTTATGATGAAACGTTACAAAACACAGCCTCAGTCTCAACTGGAGTATTGTGTCCAGGCCTAGACACCTCAGTTCAGGAAGGGTGTAAAGGAATGAGAGAGGGTGCAGCAAAGATTTACGGGAATGGTTCCAGGGATGAGGAATTCCGTTATACAGATAGATTGGAGAAGCTGGGGCTGTTCTGCTTGAAGAAAAGGTGAAGATGAGATTTGACAGAAGAGTTTAAAATGATGAGGGGTTTGGACAGGGTGGATAGGGAGAAACTGTTCCCATTGGTGGATGGATCAAGACCAGAGGACACTGATTTAAGGTGATTGGTAGAAGAACTAAAGGTGACATGAGGATAAACACAGTGGTTAGAATCTGGAATGAACTGCCTGAGAGTGTGGTGGAGGCAAATTCAAACGTAATTTTCAAAAGGTAATTGGATAATGATCTGAAGATAAAAGAAAATGCAGGACTTTGGGTAAAGGCAGGGGCAGTGGGAGAAGCTGCGTGATTTTCACAGAGATCCAGCACGGACACAAAGGGACGAATGTCCTCCTTCTGTGCTCTAACAATCCTAGAATACTGTGACTCACCACGTGCAGATTCTGGCTCTACACCAGCCACGAAGGTACACGCAGTATTAATATTTGAGCTGGTGACTGTGAGTATCAGACCTAGTGATGGGGTTTCACCATCAGTGCTGTACTGCTCTCTCTCTCTCTGTCTCCTGGAGCTGCTGTGACTGGGAAGTTGGCAGTTTTGGGTTATCATTGGAAAGTATAAAACCACCTGCTTCATGAATGTCCTTTAGGGAAGGAAATCTGCTGTCCTTACCTGGTCTGGACTACATGCGACTCCAGACCCACAGCAATGTGGTTGACTCTTAACTGCACTCTGAAATGGCCTAGCAAGCCACTCAGTTCAAAGGCAAATCGGGATGGGCAGAACATGCTAGTCTTGACAGTGAGACACAAATCCATGAATTGGGGTGGGATGGATCGCAGGGCGGCCATTGTCCCATGAGTACAATCTCAAAATGTTCCGATGACACCAAATTTGGAGGAAGAGCAAAGAGTGAGGATGATATGAACCACCTGCAACAGGACACAGATAGGCAGACAACTGACAGATGGAATTTAATAGAGAGGAGTGTGAGGTGATGCATTTTGTCAGTAGGAATAGAATGGCTATATTGACTACTGTCACAGTTCTAAAGAGTGTTGAGGAGCAGAGAAACCTGCGGGTGGATTAATCTGTGAAGATAACAGGACATATTGACAATTGACAGCAAAGCATATAGGATTTGCGTTTAAAACAGAGGCATTGAGTACTAAAGCAGGGAAGTTATGCTGAACATTTACAGAACAGTGGTTAGGCTCCAAATGTAATATAGCGTCCAGTTCTGCTCAGCACACTTTGGGAAGGGTGTGACTGTCCTTGAGAGGGTGCAGAGGAGGTTTACCAGAATGGATCTAGGGAAGGGGGGAAAAGGATTAGTTACAAGGTAAGATTGGAAAATGTGCCTTTGTTCGAAGGGGAACAAAGGAGATTGAAGGGTGATTTAATCGAGGTGGACTAGATTATGACAGGCTTTGATAAGTTAGAAAAGGAAAACTGTCCCTATTAACGAATAGTACAAGGACTAGAGACACAGATTGAAGGATTTGACAAGAAATGCAGGGCGAATCTGAACAAGAACTTGTTTTTGTTATACGCAGCGATTTGTAATGAGCTGGAACTCAGTACCCACAATGGTGGTGGAAGTAGAGATGATCAATGATTTCCAGAAGAAACTGGATGGACAGTTGAAGGAAAGAAACTTGCAGGAACAGAGGGATTGAGTGGGGGAATGGGCCTGACTGGATTACTCTGCAGAGAGCCAGCATGGTCTCAATCTGTACCATAAATGACTCCATGACTCCAGCACCAGTCACAGTGACAGCAGTGTGTACCATCTACAAGATGACCAGCAGCGACTCACCAAGCCACCTTAGACAGCACCTTTCAAATCCGCGACCTCCACCACCTGGAAGGACAACGGCAGCAGATGCATGGGAACACCACCACCAGCACATTTCCCTCCAAGTCACACACCATCCTGACTTGGACATATATCACCGTCCCTTCACTGTCGCTGTGGCAAAATCCTGGAACTTCCTTCCTAACAGCACTGTGGGTGCGCCTGCCCTACATGAACTGCAGCGGTTCAAGAAGGCAGCTCACTATCACCTTCTCAAGGGCAACTAACGATGGACAATAAATTCTGGCCCGGTCAGCGATACCCACATTCCATGAATGAATGTAAAACGCTACAGCCACTGGGATAGCACTGTATAGGAGCAGTCGGCAAGTCTGTGTGGAAGGCATCCAGGAAATACCCTCCCTGCCTCTTCCTCCTGAGGTGGCCTCCGGATTCCTGGTGCCAATGCCTGTGTCCTCATGAGGGTGATGAAATGAAGGGTGCAGCAGAACACCATGAACTTGGACACCGCTCCAGTGTGTACTGGAGGGCACCCCCCCCCCCACCCACCCCCCCCACCCCACCCAGCCCCGAGCGGTTCAGGCATTGGAAGCATTGCTTCATCAAACGAATGGTCTATTCCACCATGTTCCTGGTGACTCCATTGCTCACGTTATACACATGTAAATTGCGTGAGGTTGGTTGGCGACGGGAGGTGGTTTGGGATGTAGAAACATGAGCTGTCTCCAGAAGGAGCTTTACTTTATCTCCAAAGAGCCACCTTCTGGTTTTGCATGGAGAACTGAAGATGGTGGGAACAACTGACAGCTTCAGAATGAAGGTATCGGGGCTGCTGTCAAGATAGTGGACATTAACCAACATGATGTACTGGGCATGCTCACACACCAACAAAGGCATACATCAAAGCTGCTGGAATGGTGCATTGATGCCACTTCCTGCTACAGACGTACACATGGCACATCCAGGCTGGAGCCCTGCTCAGAATGCTGCGCTGTACAGGCCATGCTGGAAGTGGCCAGTAGCTCAGATTGCATCAATCTATGGATCCAAGCTTCTGTGGCATTTGGCCCAGTGGCCCTGTAGAGCTCAAAATCATGGTCAGGGGTAGATAAAGAGGGAAAGAATTCACTTCAAAAGGAAAATTGAAAAAGAACGTGTTGAAAGCGAAAGATATGAAGTAATGGGACTAATTGGAGGGGTGAGGCAATGGAGGGATTCAAACACAAGAACGAGATTATTAAAATTAAGGTGCTGTCAGACTGGAAGGCAATGTAGATCCGTGAGCACAGGGGTGATGGGTGATCTCGATTTGGTGCAAGTCAGGATACAGGCAGCAGTATTCTGAGTAGGCTCTGGTTTATGGAGGTCTATAACTGGGGGAGTGACCAGGATAGAATTGGAATAGTCAACTGTGTTTTAACAAAAGCACCGATGAGGGTTTATGCAGCAGATGGACTGAGGAGGAGCTGGGTGATATTACAGAGATGGTAGGAGGCAGGGTGGTGATGGAGAGAATAGGAGATGAACTCAGAGGATGTAAACTGTCTGGTTGAGCCTCAGACATTGCCCAGGGCAGGCTAAGTGGATCTGGGATGGGGGACGGAATTTATAATGGAGACCAATGACACTGGTTTTGGTCTTCCCATAATTCAAATTGCAAGAACTGTTTATAGAACGTATAGCTGGAAATACAGACAGCGACAGCAGCAAAGATGAGAGAGTAACTTACAAGAGGTGCAATATAGTTAGCAATGGTTTAGAGAGCTAATACCTGGAGATATTCACCAGGGATAACAGGAAAAAGTAGGACAGAGTAAATGACAAGAACAGTAATGCAGTTAAACATGGTTGATAGAATTAAAGGCGCGGTAGAGAGACATACCAGAGACACCAATAACAGCCAGGACGGGATAGTAAATGTATTGAATAACCGTCAGTGCCCTATATGTCCGAGAGGCCAAAGATAGTCAATCATACATAGAAATAATGAAAAGATGCGAGGAAAAAACTCCTGTCCATTGTTATAACATTCCAATCTATTGTTCTCAGATTCTGACCCATTGTTGGAACATTCCAATCTATTGTTCTCAGATTCTGACCCATAGTTGTAACATTCCAATCTAACGTTCACAGTATCTGACCCATTGTTGGAACATTCCAATCTATTGTTCTCAGACTCTGAACCATTGTTTTAACATTCCAATATAACGTTCAGTATCTGACTCATTAAGGAAAATCCCAACGCTTTTTATTCATATATAAAGAGCAAGAGGGTAACCAGGGAAAGGGTTGGCAAAATCGATGAAAGAGATGGGAATCTATGCGTGGAGCCAGAGGAAATGGGTGAGGTGCTAAATGAGTACTTTGCATCAGTATTCACCAAGGAGAAGGACTTGGTGGATGATAAGCCGAGGGAAGGGAGTGCAGATAGTCTCAGTCATCTCATTATCAATAAGGAGGAGGTGTTGGCTGTCTTGCAAAGCATTAAGGTAGATAAGTCCTCTGGGCCTGATGGGATCTACCCTAGAATACTGAGGGAGGCAAGGGAGGAAATTGCTGGGGTCTTGACAGAAATCTTTGCATCCTCATTGGCTACAGGTGAGGTCCCAGAGGACTGGAGAATAGCCAATGTTGTTCCTTTGTTTAAGAAGGGTGGTAAGGATAATCCAGGAAATTATAGGCCAGTGAGCCTGACGTCAGTGGCAGGGAAACTATTAAAGAGGATTCTTCGGGACAGGATTTACTCCCATTTGGAAACAAACGAACTTATTCGCGAGAGACAGCATGGTTTTGTGAAGGGGAGGTCGTGTCTTAATAATTTGATTGAGTTTTTTGAAGAAGTGACGAAGATGATTGATGAGGGAAGGGCGGTGGATGTTGTCTATATTGACTTTACTGAAGCCTTTGACAAGGTCCCGCATGGCAAACTGGTGCAAAAGGTGAAGTCACACGGGATCAGAGGTGAGTTGGCAAGATGGATACAGAACTGGCTCAGTCACAGAAGACAGAGGGTAACAGTGGATGGGTGTTTTTCTGAATGGAGGGATGTGACTAGTGGTGTTCCACAGAGATCAGTGCTGGGACCTTTGCTGTTTGTAGTATATATAAATGATTTGGAGGAAAATGTAGCTGGTCTGAGTAGTAGGATTGCGGACGACACAAAGGTTGGTGGAGTTGCGGATAATGATAAGGATTGTCAGAGGATACAGCAGGATATATATCGGTTGGAGACTTGGGCGGAGAAATGGCAGATGGAGTTTAATCCGGACAAATGTGAGGTAATGCATTTTGGAAGGTCTAATGCAGGTGGGAGGTATACAATAAATGGCAGAACCCTTAGGAGTATTGACAGGCAAAAAGATCTGAGCGTACAGATCCACAGGTCACTGAAAGTGGCAACGCAGGTGGATAAGGTAGTCAAGAAGGCATACGGCATGCTTGCCTTCATCGTTCGGGGAATAGAGTATAAAAATTGGCAAGTCATGTTGCAGCTGTACAGAACCTTAGTTAGGCCACACTTAGAATATTGTGTGCAATTCTGGTCGCCACACTGCAAGAAGGATGTGGAGGCATTGGAGAGGGTACAGAGGAGGTTTACCAGGATGTTGCCTGGTTTGCAGGGCATTAGCAATGAGGATAGGTTGGAAAAACACGGATTGTTTTCACTGGAACGACGGAGGTGGAGGTGCGACATGATAGAGGTTTACAAAGTTATGAGCGGCATGGACAGAGTGGATAGTCAGAGGCTTTTTCCCAGGGTGGAAGGGTCAGTTACTCGGGGACATAGGTTTATGGTGCGAGGGGCAAAGTTAAGAGGGGATGTGCGAGGCAAGTTTTTTACACAGAGGGTGGTGAGTGCCTGGAACTTGCTGCCAGGGTAGGTGGTGGAAGCAGATACGATAGCGACGTTCAAGAGGCATCTTGACAAACACATGAATAGGAAGGGAATGGAGGGATATGGGCCCCGGAAGTGCAGAAGGTGTTAGTTTAGGCAGGCATCAAGATCGGCGCAGGCTTGGAGGGCCGTATGGCCTGTTCCTGTTCGATGTAGGGTGTTCCCAAGCGCAGAGGCACCTGCCATAAATATTATAATGTTTAAATATTATTTGAGCAACCAGTAACATATAATACTAGTGAACAGTGAGGAGTTTGCAAAGCACCATGGGGCTCAGTTAACTTGACCACATTCCACAGGAGCTGAGTAATCCATTCTCAAACAAAAGGCTAATTAAAATGAAAAGCAGACGCCCTTGTGGAATGTGGTCAAGTAACGAGGTGAAAGCATCATGAGTCAACCCCTATCTGTGTATGGGCCGGTAACGAGGTGAAGATAAGGGGGTATGGAAAACATCATGAGTCATCTCCTATCTGTGTATGGGCCGGTAACGAGGTGAAGATAAGGGAGTATGGAAAACATCATGAATAATCCCCTATCTGTGTTTGGGCCAGTAACGATGTGAAGATAAGGGGGTATGGAAGACATCATGAGTAATCCCCTATCTGTGTATGGGCCGATAACGAGGTGAAGATAAGGGGGTATGGAAAACATCATGAGTAATCCCCTATCTGTGTATGGGCCGGTCATGCAGCCCCTCTATGCCTAGTAACCGCTTCTATTCGCTCTAATAATCAATGTATATAATCGATAATCGTTGTGATTGGACCATGTCCGGCCGGGATGGGCTGAGTAACTGTTTGAAAATGTATAAGTTTGGATGATTTTCCTTTGTTCAGTGGAGAGGCATCTGGACAGCCCAATGACCTGCTCCCCACTGGCGTAACTAAATAAACTGTTTTACATTGGAGCAGACCTGAGTGTCGAGTGAGTCTTCCAGATTCATTCCTGCTAACACAGTTCTTTGTTCTTTGTTCTTTGTTCATTGTTGGAATATTCCAATCTAGTGTTCTCAGATTCTGACCCATTGTTGTAACATTCCAATCTAGTGTTCTCAGATTCTGACCCATTGTTGTAACATTCCAATCTAGTGTTCTCAGATTCTGACCCATTGTTGTAACATTCCAATCTAGTGTTCTCAGATTCTGACCCATTGTTGTAACATTCCAATCTAGTGTTCTCAGATTCTGACCCATTGTTGTAACATTCCAATCTAGTGTTCTCAGATTCTGACCCATTGTTGTAACATTCCAATCTATGGTTCAGATTATGATCCATTATTGTGACATTGCAATCTATTGTTCTCAGATTCCGATCTATTCCCTCCCTCTCTCTGCAGCCACTGATCACTGTTAGTGCCCCGGATGATACTCCCGCTGACATTGTGGGGTGACACATTGAAAGAAGTCCCTCTATTCATAGAAGGGGGAAACCCTCCAGTGACACATGTAGCATCCATGGAGACTGGCATTAATTACAGTCACTGAACAAATAGGTTCAGTTAACCTCTTTCAATCCAACACTGTTTGCACAACAATGAAGGAGAACATTTACCTGGTCTGGATTGGACATGTGAGGGTTGCTGAGGGACGGAAAGGTGGAAATAGCAGATGCACTGGCCAGAACCTTTCAATCCTCCTTGGCTATGGGAGTTAATACAAGGGACTGGAGGGTTGTAATTGTTACTCCCTGTTTAAAAAGGGACAGATGGAGTAAACACTGTAATTACTGACCAATCAGTCTAACCTCGCTGGTGGGGAAATTTCGGGCGGTCACAAGCAGGATAAAAGTATTCATTACACGTAAAAACATGGGATAATAACAGGCTAGCAGCACGGATATGCGAATGCAAAAAAGAAAAAAGTCTAGCAAACATCAACAACAGCAACTCATTTCATTTAGTGCCTTTGTCATAAAACATCCGAAAATGCTTCACAGGAGCATTATGAAACAATGTATGACTCGGAACCATTTGTGAAGATATTGGGTCAGATGACCAACAGCTTGGTTAAAGAGGTAGGTTTTAAGGAGTGTCTTAAGGAAGGGAAGTGAGTGGAGAGGCGGAGTGGTAGAGATCTGTAGGGAGATTATTCCAGAGCTTGGGGCCTAGACAACCGAAGGTGCAGCTTCCAATGGTGAAGTAATTAAAATCGGGGACACACAAGAGGGCTGAAGGAGAGGAGTACAGTTATCTTTAAGGGTTGTCGGGCTGGAAGATATTACAGATATAGGGTGGGGGCGATGTCATAGAGGACAAACAAGGTGGAGAAATTTAAAATAAAAACATTGCCAAATCAGGAGTAAATGTAGGTCAGTGATAGGTGAACAGGGAATTAGGACACGGGCAGCAGAGTTTTGGATGAACCTCAAGTTTACAGAGAGTAGAATGTGGGAGATCAGCCAGGAGTGAGTTGGAATAATCACATCGAGCGGTGAAATAAACTCACTTTAAAAAGGGAATTAGAAAAAGACTTGAAGATGAACAAGTTTCAGGAATATTGGAAATTGACAGGGGATTGGGATAATCAGATGGGTGAGGACATGGAGGGATTTGATCACAAGAGTGAGAATATTAAAATTGAGGTGTTACTGGACATAGTAACATGGGTCCTGGGGCAGGAGTAGTCCATTCGGCCCTTTGAGCCTGCTCCACCATTCGTTAGGATCATGGCTGAACTCTTATTATCATCTTTATCCCCTAGTTCCAGTCTCCTCCACAACAGGAAACATCCTCCCGGTATCGACTCTATCAAGTCCACTCAGGATTTTACATGTTTCACTCAGATCACCTCTTATTCTTTCAAACTATAGTCCAAGCTTTTCAACCTTTCTTCATAAAATAAACCCTTCATTTGCTGAATGAATCAAGTGAACCTGCTTCAAACGTAATTATATCATTGTTATCAAATAAGACGACCAAAACTGTACACAGTAAACCTGATGAGTTCTCACCAATGCCCTGCATAGCTGCAGTAAAACTTCCCACTTTTATACACGATTCCCTTTGCAATAAACACTAACATTCCATTTGCCTTCCTCTTTCATTCCACGTGCTGCGCCTGTATACTAACTCTTTCTGATTCCTGTACCAGGACACTCAGATCCCTCTGTACCACCGAGTTCTGCAATCTCTCTACATTTAAATCATATACTGCTTTTCTATTCTTCCTGCCAAAGTGGACAAGTTCACATCATACCACATTCTACTCCCCCTGCCAAATTTTTGCCAATCTCCTTTAACCTATGTGTGTCATTTGGGAAATTCTTTACCTGCTCTTGACAACCGGTGTTCCTTCCCATCTTGCTGTCATCGGCACATTTAGCTACCACACATATTGTTCTTTCATCCAAGTCATCGAAATGGATTGTAAATAGTTGAGGCCCCAACACTGATCCCTGTAGTACTTCACCAGTTACTGTTTGCCAACGCAAAAAGACCCATTTATCCCTAGTCTCTGTTTCCTGTTAGCTAACGAATCCTTTATCCATGCCAATATGTTATCCCCTACATCATGCATTTGGAAATCCAAGTATACCACATCTACAGGTGCCCCTTTATCCGCCTGGCTTGTTACTTCCTCAAAGAGCTCTAATAAATAAGTTACATATGATTTCCCTTACACAACAGCATGTTGATTCTGTCTGGTCCCATGATGATTTTCTAGGTGTGCTGCTACAAACCCATTCTTACTGTATTCTCGCAGTTTCTCTATAACAGATTTTAGGGTAACTGGCCTTTAGATTCCTGTTTTCTGTCTCCCTCCTTTCTTGAATAAATGTGTTACATTTTCTATTTTCCAATCCGCTGGGACCCTTCCAGAATCTAAGGAATTTTGGAAGATTTTAATCAATGCCTACACTATCTCTGCGACCACTTACTTTAAGGCCCTAGGATACAGGCCTTTAAACTTGGGGACTTGACATACGAGCATACAAACATACGAATTAGGAGCAGGAGTAAGCCACTTGGCCCCTCAAGCCTGCTCCGCCATTCAATAAGATGATAGCTGATCTGATTGTAACCTCAATCCACATTCCCACCTATCCCCAATAACCACTCACCCACTTGCTTATCAAGAATCTATCTACATCGGCTTTAAAAATATTCAAAAACTCTGCTTCCACTACCTTTTGAGGAAGATTGTTCCAAAGACTCACGACGCTCAGAAAAAAAAAATCTCCTCATCTCTGTCTTAAATGGGCGACCCCTTATTTTTAAACAGTGAACCCGAGTTCTAGATTCTCCCTTAAGGGGAAACATCCTTCCCACATCCACCCTGTCAAGATCTTTCAGTATCTCATATGCTTCAATCAAGTCGCCTCTTGCTCTTCGAACCTCCAGTGGATACAAGCCTAGTCTTTCCAACCTTTTCTTATAAGGCAACCTGCCCATTCAAGGTATTGGTCTGGTCAACCTTCTCTGAATGCTTCCAATACATTTACATCCTTCCTCAAGTAAGGAGCCCAATACTGTACACAGTACTCCAGATGTGGTCTCACCAATTTTCTGCATAGCTGTAGCATAACCTCCATACTTTTGCATTCAATTCTCATTCCAATAAATTATAGCATTCTATTAGCTTTTCTAATTACTTGCTGAACCTAAAGACTAACCTTTAGTAATTCATGCTCTAGGATACCCAGATCGCTCTGCATCTCAGAGCTCTGCAATGTTTGACCATCTAAATATGCTTCTTTTTTATTCTTCCTGCCAAAATGGACAATGTCACATTTTCCCACAGAATACTCCATTTGTCAGATCTTTGCCCACTCACTTAACCTATCTATATCCCCTTTCAGCCTCCTTATGTCCTCTTCACAAGTTATTTTCCTACCTATCGTTGTGTCATCAGCAAATTTGGCAACCATTTCTTCACTCCCATCATCCAAGTCATTTATATAAATTGTAAGAAGTTGAGACACCAGCACAGATTCCCGTGGCACACCACTCATCACATCTTGCCAACCAGAAAATGGCCCATTTATGCCTACTCTCTGTTTCCTGTTAGCCCCCCAATCTTTCATCCATGCCGATATTTTATCCCCATCACCATGAGCTTCTATTTTCTGCAAAAACCTTTGATGTGGCACCTTATCAGTGGCCTTCTGGAAATCTAAGTACAGTACATCCATCAGTTCCCCTTTATCCACAGCACATGTTACTTCTTCAAAGAACTCCAATAAATTTCCCGGCGGAGCAGCAGGAGAAGGTAGCGACTCTTCGGTGGGTGAGTGAAGGCATCAGGAGCTGTGTTTTAAAAGTAAGTACTTACTGTTTTACTTACTGTTTTCCTTGTCTTTGAGTTTCTTTTGGCGCCGGAGGAACCGGAAGCTGGTCGGCAGCGAGGACTCCTGGGTAGGTATTTTCCTTAAAGGTGCGGAGCTCCGTGGACTCGGCCTCATTTCCCGGCGGAGCAGCAGGAGAAGGTAGCGACTCTTCGGTGGGTGAGTGAAGGCATCAGGAGCTGTGTTTTAAAAGTAAGTACTTACTGTTTTACTTACTGTTTTCCTTGTCTTTGAGTTTCTTTTGGCGCCGGAGGAACCGGAAGCTGGTCGGCAGCGAGGACTCCTGGGTAGGTATTTTCCTTAAAGGTGCGGAGCTCCGTGGACTCGGCCTCATTTCCCGGCGGAGCAGCAGGAGAAGGTAGCGACTCTTCGGTGGGTGAGTGAAGGCATCAGGAGCTGTGTTTTAAAAGTAAGTACTTACTGTTTTACTTACTGTTTTCCTTGTCTTTGAGTTTCTTTTGGCGCCGGAGGAACCGGAAGCTGGTCGGCAGCGAGGACTCCTGGGTAGGTATTTTCCTTAAAGGTGCGGAGCTCCGTGGACTCGGCCTCATTTCCCGGCGGAGCAGCAGGAGAAGGTAGCGACTCTTCGGTGGGTGAGTGAAGGCATCAGGAGCTGTGTTTTAAAAGTAAGTACTTACTGTTTTCCTTGTCTTTGAGTTTCTTTTGGCGCCGGAGGAACCGGAAGCTGGTCGGCAGCGAGGACTCCTGGGTAGGTATTTTCCTTAAAGGTGCGGAGCTCCGTGGACTCGGCCTCATTTCCCGGCGGAGCAGCAGGAGAAGGTAGCGACTCTTCGGTGGGTGAGTGAAGGCATCAGGAGCTGTGTTTTAAAAGTAAGTACTTACTGTTTTACTTACTGTTTTCCTTGTCTTTGAGTTTCTTTTGGCGCCGGAGGAACCGGAAGTTGGTCGGCAGCGAGGACTCCTGGGTAGGTATTTTCCTTAAAGGTGCGGAGCTCCGTGGACTCGGCCTCATTTCCCGGCGGAGCAGCAGGAGAAGGTAGCGACTCTTCGGTGGGTGAGTGAAGGCATCAGGAGCTGTGTTTTAAAAGTAAGTACTTACTGTTTTACTTACTGTTTTCCTTGTCTTTGAGTTTCTTTTGGCGCCGGAGGAACCGGAAGTTGGTCGGCAGCGAGGACTCCTGGGTAGGTATTTTCCTTAAAGGTGCGGAGCTCCGTGGACTCGGCCTCATTTCCCGGCGGAGCAGCAGGAGAAGGTAGCGACTCTTCGGTGGGTGAGTGAAGGCATCAGGAGCTGTGTTTTAAAAGTAAGTACTTACTGTTTTACTTACTGTTTTCCTTGTCTTTGAGTTTCTTTTGGCGCCGGAGGAACCGGAAGCTGGTCGGCAGCGAGGACTCCTGGGTAGGTATTTTCCTTAAAGGTGCGGAGCTCCGTGGACTCGGCCTCATTTCCCGGCGGAGCAGCAGGAGAAGGTAGCGACTCTTCGGTGGGTGAGTGAAGGCATCAGGAGCTGTGTTTTAAAAGTAATTACTTACTGTTTTACTTACTGTTTTCCTTGTCTTTGAGTTTCTTTTGGCGCCGGAGGAACCGGAAGCTGGTCGGCAGCGAGGACTCCTGGGTAGGTATTTTCCTTAAAGGTGCGGAGCTCCGTGGACTCGGCCTCATTTCCCGGCGGAGCAGCAGGAGAAGGTAGCGACTCTTCGGTGGGTGAGTGAAGGCATCAGGAGCTGTGTTTTAAAAGTAAGTACTTACTGTTTTCCTTGTCTTTGAGTTTCTTTTGGCGCCGGAGGAACCGGAAGCTGGTCGGCAGCGAGGACTCCTGGGTAGGTATTTTCCTTAAAGGTGCGGAGCTCCGTGGACTCGGCCTCATTTCCCGGCGGAGCAGCAGGAGAAGGTAGCGACTCTTCGGTGGGTGAGTGAAGGCATCAGGAGCTGTGTTTTAAAAGTAAGTACTTACTGTTTTACTTACTGTTTTCCTTGTCTTTGAGTTTCTTTTGGCGCCGGAGGAACCGGAAGTTGGTCGGCAGCGAGGACTCCTGGGTAGGTATTTTCCTTAAAGGTGCGGAGCTCCGTGGACTCGGCCTCATTTCCCGGCGGAGCAGCAGGAGAAGGTAGCGACTCTTCGGTGGGTGAGTGAAGGCATCAGGAGCTGTGTTTTAAAAGTAAGTACTTACTGTTTTACTTACTGTTTTCCTTGTCTTTGAGTTTCTTTTGGCGCCGGAGGAACCGGAAGTTGGTCGGCAGCGAGGACTCCTGGGTAGGTATTTTCCTTAAAGGTGCGGAGCTCCGTGGACTCGGCCTCATTTCCCGGCGGAGCAGCAGGAGAAGGTAGCGACTCTTCGGTGGGTGAGTGAAGGCATCAGGAGCTGTGTTTTAAAAGTAAGTACTTACTGTTTTACTTACTGTTTTCCTTGTCTTTGAGTTTCTTTTGGCGCCGGAGGAACCGGAAGTTGGTCGGCAGCGAGGACTCCTGGGTAGGTATTTTCCTTAAAGGTGCGGAGCTCCGTGGACTCGGCCTCATTTCCCGGCGGAGCAGCAGGAGAAGGTAGCGACTCTTCGGTGGGTGAGTGAAGGCATCAGGAGCTGTGTTTTAAAAGTAAGTACTTACTGTTTTACTTACTGTTTTCCTTGTCTTTGAGTTTCTTTTGGCGCCGGAGGAACCGGAAGTTGGTCGGCAGCGAGGACTCCTGGGTAGGTATTTTCCTTAAAGGTGCGGAGCTCCGTGGACTCGGCCTCATTTCCCGGCGGAGCAGCAGGAGAAGGTAGCGACTCTTCGGTGGGTGAGTGAAGGCATCAGGAGCTGTGTTTTAAAAGTAAGTACTTACTGTTTTACTTACTGTTTTCCTTGTCTTTGAGTTTCTTTTGGCGCCGGAGGAACCGGAAGTTGGTCGGCAGCGAGGACTCCTGGGTAGGTATTTTCCTTAAAGGTGCGGAGCTCCGTGGACTCGGCCTCATTTCCCGGCGGAGCAGCAGGAGAAGGTAGCGACTCTTCGGTGGGTGAGTGAAGGCATCAGGAGCTGTGTTTTAAAAGTAAGTACTTACTGTTTTACTTACTGTTTTCCTTGTCTTTGAGTTTCTTTTGGCGCCGGAGGAACCGGAAGTTGGTCGGCAGCGAGGACTCCTGGGTAGGTATTTTCCTTAAAGGTGCGGAGCTCCGTGGACTCGGCCTCATTTCCCGGCGGAGCAGCAGGAGAAGGTAGCGACTCTTCGGTGGGTGAGTGAAGGCATCAGGAGCTGTGTTTTAAAAGTAAGTACTTACTGTTTTACTTACTGTTTTCCTTGTCTTTGAGTTTCTTTTGGCGCCGGAGGAACCGGAAGCTGGTCGGCAGCGAGGACTCCTGGGTAGGTATTTTCCTTAAAGTTGCGGAGCTGAGTAAACCCGAGCCACTACACATGTAGTGTCTCCCACCCATCCTCCTCCTCTAACCTAATAATAAGACCCTTTTTACCCTCCTCCTCTAACCAAAAAGGACTGAGCAGGTAAGCTATTTACTGTTTTTGTTAATATCTATAGTTGTACTTAACTAAGGGGTAATTGAATAAAAGAAATGGCAGCCAGTGTAGTGTATTGCTCCTCCTGCAGAATGTTCGAGGTGAGGGAAACCTCCGGTGGCCCTGCCGACTTCACCTGCTGGAAGTGCATCCGTCTCCAGCTCCTATCAGACCGTGTTAGGGAATTGGAGCTGGAGCTGGATGAACTGAGGATCATTCGGGAAGCTGAGGGGTTGATAGATAGAAGCTATCCGGAGGTCGTTACTCCACAAATCAAAGGCAGCTGGGTAACAGTTAGAGGTGGGAAGAGGTCAGTGCAGGGATCTCCTGTGGTCGTTCCCCTCAACAACAAGTATACAGTTTTAGATACTGTTGGGGGGGACGGCCTATCGGGGGCAGGCTGCAGTGACCGGGCCTCTGGCACGGGGTCCTGCACTGTGGCTCAGAAGGGAAGGAGGGAGAATGGGAGAGCACTAGTCATCGGGGACTCGATGGTGAGGAGTACGGACAGGCGGTTCTGTGGGCGCAGGCGAGACGCACGGATGGTTTGTTGCCTCCCTGGTGCCAGGGTCCGTGATGTTTGTGATCGCGTCTTCAGGATCCTTAAAGGGGAGGGGGAGCAGCCAGAGGTCGTGGTGCACATTGGCACCAACGACGTAGGAAGGAAGGGTGGCACAGATGTTAGAAGTGAGTTTAGGGAGTTAGGCTGGAAGCTGAAAGCTCGGACGGACAGAGTTGTTATCTCTGGTTTGTTGCCGGCGCCACGTGATAGTGAGGCTAGGAATAGGGAGAGAGCACAGCTGAACACGTGGCTGCAGGAATGGTGTAGGAGGGAGGGCTTCCAGTTCTTGGATAATTGGACTGCATTCTGGGGAAGATGGGACCTGTTCAAACAGGACGGGCTGCATCTGAACCAGAGGGGCACCAATATCCTGGGAGGGAGGTTTGCTAGTACTGTTCGGGAGGGTTTAAACTAGTTTGGGAGGGGGATGGGAACCGGACTTGTAATCCAGGGACCAGTGGGTCCACTCAGAAAGACAAAGAGTGTAGTGAGGTATTGGGGAAGGTAGCACTGTCACAGAGGACAGATGGGCACGGAGAAGGGTTAAAGTGCGTATACTTCAACGCAAGAAGCATCAGGAATAAGGTGAGTGAATTGAAGGCGTGGATGGGCACTTGGGACTACGATGTTGTGGCCATCACTGAAACGTGGATAGGTGAGGGGGAGGAATGGTTTTTGGAGGTACCTGGTTATAGATGTTTTCATAAGATTAGGAATGGTGGTAAAAGAGGTGGGGGGGTGGCATTGTTAGTTAGAAATAGTGTAACAACTGCTGAAAGAATTTTCGAGGAGGATCTGCCGACTGAGGCACTGTGGGTTGAGGTCAGGAACAGGAAAGGAGCAGTCACCTTGATGGGAGTTTTCTATAGGCCCCCCAATAGCAGCAGGGAGGTGGAAGAGCAGATTGGGAAACAGATTTTGGAAAGGAGCAGAAGTCGCAGGGTAGTAATTATGGGGGATTTCAACTTCCCAAATATTGATTGGCAACTCTTTAGATCGAATAGTTTGGATGGGGTAGTGTTTGTGCAGTATGTCCAGGAAGCTTTTCTGACTCAGTATGTAGACTGCCCGACCAGAGGGGAGGCAATATTGGATTTGGTACTAGGTAATGAACCAGGGCAAGTGATAGAGCTGTTGGTGGGCGAGCACTTTGGAGATAGTGATCACAATTCTGTAGCATTCACTGTGGTAATGGAGAGGGATAGGTATGTGCAACAGGGCAAGGTTTACAATTGGGGGAAGGGTAGATATGATGCTGTCAGGCAGGAACTGAGGAGCATAAGTTGGGAGCATATGCTGGCAGGGAAGGGCACGGTCGAAATGTGGAACTTTTTCAAGGAGCAGATAGTAGGGGCCATTGATAAGCATGTCCCTGTCAGACAGGGAAGGGATGGTCATGTGAGGGAACCGTGGTTGACAAGAGAGGTTGAGAGTCTTGTTAGGAAGAAGAAGGATGCGTATATAAAGTTGAGGAAAAAGGGCACAGGCATAGCTCTGGAGGGATACAAGATGGCCAGGAAGGATCTGAAGAAAGGGATTAGGAGAGCTAAGAGAGGGCATGAAAAATGCTTGGCGGGTAGGATAAAAGAAAACCCCAAGGCCTTTTACGCGTATGTCAGAAATATGAGGATGACTAGGGGGACCATAGGTCCGGTCAAGGACAATAGCGGGAGACTGTGTGTTGAGCCGGAAGAGATAAGTGAGGTTTTGAATGAGTACTTCTCTTCGGTATTTACGAATGAGAAGGGGTGTATTACTGAAGAGGACGGTGGGAAGCAGACTGGTAAGCTCGAGGAAGTGCTCGTTAGGAGGGAAGATGTGTTGGGGTTTTTGAATAACTTGAAGATAGACAAGTCTCCCGGGCCTGACGGGGTATATCCAAGGATGTTATGGGAAGCAAGGGATGAAATTGCCGATCCGCTGGCAATGATCTTTTCATCTTCTCTGCTGACGGGGGTGGTACCAGGTGATTGGAGGGTGGCAAATGTTGTGCCCCTGTTCAAGAAAGGGAATAGGAACAACCCTGGGAATTACAGGCCAGTTAGTCTTACTTCGGTGGTAGGTAAGTTGATGGAAAAGGTGCTGAGGGATAGGATTTCTGAGCATCTGGAAAGACACTGCTTGATTCGGGACAGTCAGCACGGTTTTGTGAGGGGTAGCTCTTGCCTCACAAGCCTGATTGAATTCTTTGAGCAGGTGACCAAGCAAGTGGATGAGGGTAAACCAGTGGATGTGGTGTACATGGATTTTAGTAAGGCATTTGATAAGGTCCCCCATGGTAGACTTATGGAGAAAGTCAGGAGGCATGGGATAGTGGGGAATGTGGCCAGTTGGATTAAGAATTGGCTAACTGATAGAAGGCAGAGAGTGGTCTTAGATGGTAAATACTCAGCCTGGAGCCCAGTTACCAGTGGCGTGCCGCAGGGATCAGTTCTGGGTCCTCTCCTGTTTGTGATTTTTATTAACGACTTGGATGAGGAAGTCGAAGGGTGGGTCAGTAAATTTGCAGATGATACAAAGGTTGGTGGAGTTGTGGATACCGAGGAGGGCTATTGTCGTCTGCAAAGGGACTTGGATAGGTTGCAGTGCTGGGCTGAAAAGTGGCAGATGGAGTTTAACCCTGAAAAGTGTGAGGTCGTCCATTTTGGAAGGACAAACATGAATGCAAAATACTGGGTTAACGGTAGGGTTCTTGGGCATGTGGAGGAGCAGAGAGACCTTGGGGTCTATGTGCATAGATCATTGAAAGTTGCAACTCAAGTGGATAGGGCTGTGAAGAAGGCATATGGGGTGTTAGCGTTCATTAGCAGAGGGATTGAATTTAAGAGCCGTGAGGTGATGATGCAGCTGTACAGGACCTTGGTAAGGCCTCATTTGGAGTACTGTGTGCAGTTCTGGTCGCCTCATTTTAGGAAGGATGTGGAAGCCTTGGAGAGGGTGCAGAGGAGATTTACCAGGATGTTGCCTGGAATGGAGAATAAGTCTTACGAGGAAAGGCTGAACATTCTAGGCCTCTTCTCATTAGAAAGGAGAAGGATGAGGGGTGACATGATAGAGGTTTATAAGATGATCAGGGGAATAGATAGGGTAGACAGTCAGAAACTTTTTCCCCGGGTGGAGCAAAGCGTTACAAGGGGTCATAAATTTAAGGTGAAGGGTGGGAGATATAAGGGGGATGTCAGGGGAAGGTTCTTTACCCAGAGAGTGGTCGAGGCATGGAATGCCTTGCCCGGGGAAGTTGTTGAGTCAGAAACTTTAGGGACTTTCAAAAGGCTTTTGGATAGGTATATGGATAAAGGAGAATGATGGGGTATAGATTAAATTGTCCTTGACAGAGGACAAAGGATCGGCACAACATTGTGGGCCGAAGGGCCTGTTCTGTGCTGTATGTTCTATGATTCTATGATTCTATGATTCTATGAAATTGGTTAAACACAATTTCCTTTCCACAAAATCATGTTGATTCTGCCGGATTACCTTAATCTTTTTTAAATGCCCTGCTACAACATCTTTAATAATAGCTTCCAACATTTTTTCCGAAGAGAGATGTTAAGCTAAGTGGCCTGTAGTTTCCTGCTTTCTGTCTCCCTTACTTTTTGAATAAAGGAGTTACATTCGCTATTTTCCAATCTAACGGAACTTTCTTCAAATCTAGGGAACTTTGGAACATTAAAATTAACGCATCAACTATCTCACTAGCTACTGCTTTTAAAAACCCTAGGATGAAGTCGTCAGGATCTGGGGATTTGTCAGCCCGCAGCTCCATCTAATTGTTTAGCACCACTTCCCTGTTGATTGTAATTTTCTTGAGTTCCTCCCTCCTTTCCATTTCTGGCTTGCAGCTAATACTGGGATGTTACTTGTACCCTCTATAATGAGGACCGATGCAAAATTCCTGTACAAGTCAGTTGTCAACTTTTTAATATTCATTATTAATTCCACAGACTCACGTTCTATAGGACCAACGCTCACTTTGTTAACTATTTTCTTGTTTATATATTTAGAACCTGTTACTATCTGTCTTTATATTTCTTGCCAGCTTTCTCTCGCATACTAATTTTCCCCACCTTATTAATCTTTTAGTTGTTCTTAGCTGCTGTTTATATTCTGTTCAATCTTCCAACCTGCCACACAGCTTTGCATAATGATGTGTTTTTTCTTTAAGGTTGATACTATCTTTAACTGTTTCAGTTAACCACGGATGACAGGTCCTGTCAGCCTTCAGGTGCAATAGCTTTATCAGTACCTTTTCTCTGTTGAGGGTGATTGTTTGAAGTTCCTCTCTCCCTTTTTGCCTCTTGATTCATGTATCTTTGGAAGGTTTTCTAAGTTTGCTACAGTGATAACAGACACAAAATACCTGTTCAACCCCTCCTCCATGTCCTTGTTTCTCATTATTAATTCCCCAAACGCACTCACTCGAGGATTAACACTAACTTTAGTTCCCTTTTCCCTAATTAAATATTTGTCGAAACTCTTACTCTCTGTTTACATTACCAGCTAGCTTTCTCCAACACTCTACTTTTACCCTCTTTTTTGTCATTCGTTGCTGGTTCTTAAAATCTGTCCAATCTTTTCACCGACCACTAATCTTTGCAGATTTGTACAGTGTTTCTTTCAATTTAATATTATCCTTAACTTCCCTATTTAACCACGTATGATGCAACCTTCTCCAAGGGTCTGTCTTTCTCACTCAGTTAAATCTTTGCTGAGAGTTGTTAAGTATCTCCTTTTAAGTCAGCCACTGAATCTCTACTGTACTAACTTTTAACCTAGTTTCCCAGTTCACTTTGGCTGGCTGTGCCTTCATATCCTTATCATTACCTTTATTAATTAAAAAAAAAAACTGTCTTAGACCACAGTTTTCTTTTCAATCTGAACGTTGAAATTCTATCATGTTATGATCATTGTCGCCTAGAAACTCCTTTACCATGAGGTTCTTGATTAATACTGTCTCATTGCACATTACCAGTTCCAGAACAGCGTGCTCCTGGTTGGCTCCAGAACGTGTTGCTCTGAGGAATTTTCACGAATAAATTCTATGAACTAATTTTCCAGTCTACCTTTGCCAGCCTGATTTGCCCAATCTACATGTAGATTAAAATCTCCATGAATATTGCGGCATTTTTCTTACACACCCCATTTATTTCTTCCTATATACTCTGTCCTACAGAAAACCAATGTATGTCACTGAGCACAGGGATGTTGGGTGAACGAGACTTTGTGCCGTTAGGATATGGATAGCAGAGTTTTGGATAGACTGTTATTTATGGCAGTTTGTAATAGGGATGGTAACCAGGACAGCATTTGAATAGTAGATTTGACAAAGGCACAGATCAGAGTTTATGCAGCAAATAGGCTCCCATGGAGGACGATATTATGGAAGTGGCCGTTGTTAAGAGCAGTAAAACAGTTAATCAATGTTTATAGAATTAATAGCTGGATAGAGAGACGTACCAGGGACACCAACGATAGCGAGAATGGGATAATAAATGTGTTGAGTCATCCTCAGTGCACAATAGATCTGATCCGCTAATGTGAACCAATAATAATCCGCAGTAAGATAATCACACCAAAAGGGTAAACTCCTGCCCATTGTTCTGACGTCCCAGTCGATTGTTCTCAGATTCTGACCCATTCTTGTAACATTCCAATCTATTGCTCTCAGATTCTGATCTATCCTCTCCCTTACTCTCGCTGGATGTGCTGATCCCTGTTAGTGTCGGTGATGATACTGCCACTGACACGATGGGATAACTCATTGAAAGGAACCCCTTACTAACAGAAGAGGGAAACTCTCCAGTGACACAATTAGGCTCCATGGAGAATGACATTAATTACAGTCACTGAACAAACAGTTTCATTTAACCCCTTTCATTCCAATACCTTTTGTACCACAATAAAGTAGAACATTTAGCCGGTCTGGATGGGATGTATGAGAGTTGCTGAGGGAAGGAATGGCGGAAATAGCAGAGGCACTGGCCAGAATCTTCCAATCCTCCTTGGATATAGGAGTGGTGACAGGGGACTAGAGGGTTGTACGTATGACACTGAGCCATATATGGAGATATTGGGTCAGATCACCAACAGCTTGGTGAAAGTGGTAGGTTTAACGGAGTGCCCTAAAGAAGGAAAGTGAGTGGAGTGGTGCAGAGGCGGAGAGGTGGAGATCAAAGGGAGATTATTCCAGATGTTTGCCGCCTTGACAACTGAAGGTGCAGCTTCCAATGGTGGAGTAATTCAAATCAGGGACACACAAGAGGGCAGAAGGAGAGGAGTGCAGATATCTTTAAGGGTTGTGGGGCTGGAGGATATTACATATATAGGATGTGTGGGGGTGAGGGGTGTAGATGTCATGGAGGGAAAACAAGATGGAGAATTTTAAAATAAATACATTGCTTAATCAAGAGTCAATGTCAGTCAGTGATAGCTGAACAGGAAATTAGGACACGGTTAGCAGAGTCCTGGAGGACCTCAGGTTTATAGATAGTAGAATGTGGGAGATCAGCAAGGAGTGAGTTGGAATAATCACACTTAGAGGTGACGAAGGCATGAATGAGGTTTCAGCAGCAGATGGGCTGAGACATGGGTGACGTCAGGCGATGTTACTGAGGTGGAAATAGGTGGTTGTAATGATATCCTGAAAATGAGTTTGGAAGACCATTTTGCGGTCATATATGGCACCAAGGTTGCAAACAGACTGTGTGAATCTCAGACTGTTAATAGGGAGACGGATGGAATCAATAGCAAGGGAAAAGTGTTGGAGTGGGGAGTCAAAACAATGGCTTCATTCTTGCCAATATTTAATTGGAGGAAATTTCTGCTCATCCAGTACTGGATGTCGGATAAGCAGTCTTATAATTTAACAACAGTGGAGGAGTGGAGAGCGGTGGTGACGAGGTAAACTTGATGGAGTTCTTTGATAAAACAATGGAGAGGGTTGATGAGGGTGGTGTGATTGAAGTTATAGATATGGGCTTTCAAATGGTGTTTGATCAAGTGACCTTCAATAGACAGGTTAGGAAAACTGAACCCTATGGATTAAAGGGCAAGTGACAGTGTGTATATAACATTGGCTAAAGAACAGTAAACAGAGAGAAGTGGTAAAAGGTTATTGTTCAGACTCGATGGGAGCACACAGTGGTGTTCCCCAGGGCTCGGTATTAGGACTGCTCTTTTTGCTCTTGGAAAACCCGGCGTGGGTAGGGCAGAGTCCCCTCCTACTGAGTCTTTACAGAGCCTCGCCTCTCTGCAGCCTGTGCTCCTTGTGTTGGTCATGTTACAGACACAGAGACACTGTAACTACTGTCCCCATACCGCGTCCAGAGTTGGGTCACCAAATCCTCTGTCCTCCCTGAATGTCTGCAGCAGCTCACAACACAACCTCCAGAAACCATCCACAGCACCTCCACTAACTTTACAATAGCAGAAGTAAGTTAAAAGCCCCTCACCTGTAAGTTGGATGCCTGGTCAAAGAACAAAGAACGAAGAAAATTACAGCACAGGAACAGGCCCTTCAGCCCTCCAAGCCTGCGCCGATCCAGATCCTCTATCTAAACATGTCGCCTATTTTCTAAGGGTCTGTATGTCTTTGCTTCCTGCTCTTTCATGTATCTGTCTAGATACATCTTAAAAGACGCTTTCGTGCCCGCGTCTACCACCTCCGCTGGCAACGCGTTCCAGGCACCCACCACCCTCTGCGTAAACAACTGTCCACGCATATCCCCCCTAAACTTTTCCCCTCTCACTTTGAACTCGTGACCCCTAGTAATTGAATCCCCCACTCTGGGAAAAATCTTCTTGCTATCCACCCTGTCTATACCTCTCATGATTTTGTACACCTCAATCAGGTCCCCCCTCAACCTCCGCCTTTCTAATGAAAATAATCCTAATCTACTCAACCTCTCTTCATAGCCAGCGCCCTCCATACCAGGCAACATCCTGGTGAACCTCCTCTGCACCCTCTCCAAAGCATCTACATCCTTTTGGGTGACTAACACAGGCGGTCAGTGGACATGCACAGACCAAGTTTCAAAAACGTACATCAAAGCTGCTGGAATTGACGCCATATTCAGACCAGTACAATGTGCTGGATGTGACCGACATTACAGCTCACACCATTTTATGGATCCAAACTTCCACAGCACCAGTGGAGCTGGAGAGATGAAATGTGTGGTCAGGGAGAGAGAGACAGAGGGAAAGAAACTCACTTTAAAAAGGGAATTAGAAAAAGACTTTAAGATGAACAAGTTTCTGGAATATTGGAAATGGACAGGGGATTGGGATAATCAGAGGGGTGAGGACATGGAGGGATTTGATCTCACGAGTGAGAATATTAAAATTAAGGTGTTACTGGAATAGGAAGATAGAACTAAGGAGTAGGCCATTCGGCCCATTGAGCCTGCTCCACCATTCGATAAGGACATGTCTGATCTGTTATTTTTAACTTTATCCCCTAGTTCCAGTCTCCCCCACAAGAGGAAACATCCACTCTGTCAAGTCCACTCAGGATCTGTTATGTTTCAATAAGACACCTCTCATTCTTCCAAACTCCAACCTGTTCAAACCTTCTTCAAACAATAAGCCCTCCATTCAGGGAATGAGTCAAGTTAACTTCCGTTGACCTGCTTATTATGCAATCATATCATTTTTATCAAATAAGGAGAACAAAATTGTACACAATACTCCAGATGTGGTCTCACCAAGGCCCTGCACAGCTGCAGTAAAACGTCTCCACTTTTATACTCAATTCTCTTTGCAATAAACACTAACATTCCATTTGCCTTCCTAATCACTTGCTGTCCCTGTATACTAACTCTTTCTGATTCATGTACCAGGACATCCAGATCCCTCTGTGCCACCGAGTTCTTCAATCTCTCTACATTTAAATAGTATACTGCTTTTCTATTCTTCCTGCCAAAGTGAACAAGTTCACATCTTACCACATTCTACTCCATCTACCAAAGTTTTGCAACCTCACTTAACCTAATTATATCCCTTTGTAAACTCTTTACCTCCTCTTGACAACAAACCTTCCTTCCCATTGTGTCGTCATTGGCAAATTTATCTCCCATACATTCTGTCCCTTCATCCAAGTCATTGATGTGCATTGTAAATAGTTGAGGCCCCAGTACTGGTCCCTGTGGCACTCCATTAGTTCGAGCTTATAAACACAAAAAGATCAATTTATCCCAGTCTCTGTTTCCTGTTAGATAACTAATCCTTTATCCATGTGAATATGTTACCCCCTGCATCATGCCTTTTGGAAATCCAAGTACACCACATCTACAGGTGCCCCTTTATCCACCTTGCTTGTCACTTCCTCAAAGAGATCTAATAAATTAGTTACATATGATTTCCCTTTCACAAAATCATGTTTGATTCTGTCTGATCCCATGATGATTTTCTAGTTATGCCGCTACAAGCTCCTTAATTAATGGATTCTCGCAATTTCCCTGTGACAGATTTTAGGCTAACTGGCCTATAGTTTCCTGTCTTCTGTCTCCCTCCTTTATTGAATGAATGCCTTACGTTTTCCATTTTCCAATCCGCTGGAACCCTTCCAGAAACTAAGGAATTTTGGAAGATTATAACCAATGCCTCTGTCACTGCAGCCACTGACTTTAAAGCCCTAGGATGCAGGCCATCTGGTCCTGGGGACTTGGTATACGAACATACGAAGTAGTAGCTGGAGTAGGCCACTCGGCCCCTTGAGCCAGCTCCGCCATTCAGTAAGATCATGGCTGATCTGATTGTAACCTCGACTCCACATTCTCGTCTACCCCCAATAACCACTCACCTCCTTGCTTATCAAGAATCTTTCTACCTCTGCTTTAAAAATATTCAAAGACTCTGCTTCCACCACCTTTTGAGGAAAAGTGTTCCAAAGACTCACAACCCTCAGAGAAAAGAAAATCTCCTCATTTCTGTCTAAAATGGGCCGCACCTTATATTTAAATAGTGACTCCGAGTTCTAGATTCTCCCACAAGAGACAATCTTACCTACCGGGAGTGGTGTGGACCTGTGGGGAGAATGCTGAGAGTGGAGCCTATAACTCGAGCCCGAGGATCGAGTCCCAGTCTTTTACCTTCTCGGAGTGGAGAGGATCTCTTCCAGCGCGCCGGAGTTTTCAAAAAAAAACATCAGTGACGTCACAGGAGAGCTGAAAGGGGATTTACTGCTGTTAGGGAATAGTTCTAAATAGCTGGGTAAGTGCCTAAGGTAAGAAAAGTTTAAAAGTTTAAAGTTTATTTCAAAGAAAGTAAGTAGTTATTTTTTAAAGGGAGTTATGTAGTACCGAGGACCAGGGAAAAAGGGCTCTAGAGTAATTGATATTATTGGACATTAAGATCTTCCAGAAGGCTTAATTTAACTGAAAGGGCTAATCGTGGCAGGAGAGCTCAAAGCCGTGGTGTGCTCCTCGTGCTCCATGTCGGAAGCCGTGATAATTTCCAATGCCTGGGACCAGCATGTGTGCAGGAAGTGTGTCCAGCTGCAGCTCCTGGAAGCCTGGGTTTCGGAGCTGGAGTGTCAGCTCGGAACACCTTGGGGCATCTACACGGTGGAGAGTATCGTGGATAGCACCTAAAAGAGAAATGGTCACCCCGCAGGCTCAGACCCCACAGGGAGAAAGGTAATGGGTGACCACCAGGCAGAGCAAGAGCACTAGGCAGGCAGTGCAGGAATCTCCTGTGGATATTCCCCTGAAAAACAGATATACTGCTTTGGATACTGTTGTGGGCATTGGCCTCTCAGGGGAAACCAGCAACATCCCTATTCGTTGCACCACAGTTGGCTCTGCTGCACAGGGGAGGAGTAAACCACCTGGGAATGCAATAGTTATAGGGGATTCAATTGTAAGGGGGATAGATTAGGCGTTTCTGTGGCCGCTAAAGAGACTTCAGGATGGTATGTTGCCTCCCTGGTCCGAGGGACAAGGATGTCACAGAGCGGTTACAGGACATTCTGAAGGGGAAGGGTGAATAGCCAGTGGTCGTGGTACACATTGGTACCAACGTCATAGGTAACAAAAAAGGACGAGATCCTAAAAGCAGAATATAGGGAGCTAGGAAGTAAGTTGAAAAGTTGGACCTCAAAGATAGTGATCTCAGAATTACTACTAGTGCCACGTGCAAGTCAGAGTAGAAATAACAGGATATATCAGGTGAATAAGTGGCTGAAGAGATGGTGTGAGGGGATGAGGTTTAGATTACAGGGGCATTGGGACCTGTTCTGGGGGAGGGGGGACCAGTACAGACTGGATGGGTTACACCCGGGCAGGACCGAGACTGATGTCCCAGGGGGACTATTTGCTAGAGTAGCTTGGGAAGGTTTAAACTAAAATGGCAGGGGGATGAGAACCTTTGCAAGGAGTCAGAGGAAGGGGATTAAAGACAAGAACAAAAGTCATTAAGGGGAATAGGAAAAGTGATAGGCAGAGAAATAAAGGGACAGAATCAAACAGGGACACAATGAAAAATATTGGAAAGAGGACAAGTAATGTTAAAAATGCAACCCTTAAGGTTTTGTGCCTTAACGCACGGTGCATTCATCACAAAGTGGATTAATTAATCATGCAAATAGATGTAAATGGGTATGATATAGTCGGAATTATGGAAACATGGTGACCAGGGATGGGAAAAGAACATCCAGGGTTAGTCAGTATTTAGGAAGGACAGACAAAAAGCAAAAGGTGGTGGAGTTGCATTGCTGGTTAAAGAGTAAATTAACGCAATAATGAGGAAGGATATTAGCTCTGACGATGTGGAATCTGCATGGGTAGAGTTGAGAAACACGAAGGGGCAAAGAACATGAGTGGAGATTGTATATAGACCCCCAAAGTGTAGTGGTGATGTTGGAAATGGCACTAAACATGAAATTAGAGATAGAACATAGAACATAGAACATTACAGCACAGTACAGGCCCTTCAGCCCTCGATGTTGCGCCGACCTGTGAAACCATCTGACCTACATTATTCCATTTTCATCCATATGTCTATCCAATGACCACAATAATGCCCTTAAAGTTGGCGAGTCTACTACTGTTGCAGGCAGGGCGTTCCACGCCCCTACGACTCTCTGTGTCAAGAAACTACCTCTGACATCTGTCCTATATCTATCACCCCTCAACTTAAAGCTATGTCCCCTCGTGTTTGCCATCACCATCCGAGGAAAAAGGCTCTCACTATCCACCCTGTCCAACCCTCTGATTATCTTATATGTCACCATTAAGTCACCTCTTCTCCTCCTTCTCTCTAACGAAAACAACCTCAAGTCCCTCACCCTTTCCTCGTAAGACCTTCCCTCCATACCAGGCAACATCCTAGTAAATCTCCTCTGCACCTTTTCCAAAGCTTCCACATCCTTCCTGTAATGCGGTTACCAGAACTGCATGCAATACTCCAGGTGCGGCCGCAACAGAGTTCTGTACAGCTGCAGCATGACCTCGTGGCTCCTAAACTCGATCCCCCTACTAATAAAAGCTAACACAACATATGCTTTCTTAACAGCTCTATTAACCTGGGTGGCAACTTTCAGGGATTTATGTACCTGGACACCAAGATCTTTCTGCTCATCTACACTACCAAGAATCTTCCCATTAGCCCAGTATTCTGCAATCCTGTTACTCCTTCCGAAGTGAATCACCTCACACTTTTCCGCATTAAACTCCATTTGCCATTTCTCAGCCCAGCTCTGCAGACTATCTATGTCCCTCTGTAACCTACAACATCCTTCGGCACTATCCACAATTCCACCGACCTTCGAGTCATCCGCAAATTTACTAACCCACCCTTCTACACCCTCATCCAGGTCATTTATAAAAATGACAAACAGCAGTGGCCCCAAAACAGAACCTTGCGGTACACCACTAGAAACTATACTCCAGGATGAACATTTCCCATCAACCACCACCCTCTGTCTTCTTTCAGCTAGCCAATTTCTGATCCAAAGCACTAATTCACCTTCAATCCCATACTTCTGTATTTTCTGCAATAACCTACCGTGGGGAACTTTATCAAACGCCTTGCTGAAATCCATATAGACCACATCCACGGCTTTACCCTCATCAAAAAACTCAATAATGTTTGTGAGGCACGACCTACCCTTCACAAAACCGTGCTGACTATCTCTACTGAACTTATTCTTTTCAAGATGATTATAAATCCTATCTCTTATAACCTTTTCCAACATTTTACCCACAACCGAAGTAAGGCTCACAGGTCTATAATTACCAGGGCTGTCTCTACTCCCATTCTTGAACAAGGGGACAACATTTGCTATCCTCCAGTCTTCCGGCACTATTCCTGTCGACAATGACGACATAAAAATCAAGGACAAAGGCTCTGCAATCTCCTCCCTGGCTTCCCAGAGAATCCTAGGATAAATCCCATCTGGCCCAGGGGACTTATCTATTTTCACACTTTCCAAAATTGCTAACACCTCCTCCTTGTGAACCTCAATCCCATCTAGCCTAGTAGTCTGTATCTCAATATTGTCCTCGACTACATTTTCTTTCTCCACTGTAAATACTGACGAAAAATATTCATTTAAGACTTCCCCTATCTCCTCCGATTCCACACACAACTTCCCACTACTATCCTTGATCGGCCCTAACCTATCTCTAGTCATTCTTTTATTCCTGATATACCTATAGAAAGCCTTAGGGTTTTCTTTGATCCTATCCGCCAATGACTTCTCGTGTCCTCTCCTTGCTCTTCTTATCTCTCCCTTTAGATCCTTCCTGGCTAGCTTGTAACTCTCAAGCGCCCTAACTGAGCCTTCACATCTCATCCTAACATAAGCCTTCTTCTTCTTCTTGACAAGCTCTTCAACTTCTTGAGTAAACCACGGCTCCCTCGCTCGACAACTTCCTCCCTGCCTGACAGGTACATACTTATCAAGGACACGCAGTAGCTGCTCCTTGAATAAGCTCCACATTTTGATTGTGCCCATCCCCTGCAGTTTCCTTCCCCATCCTACACATCCTGCATCTTGCCTAATCGCATCATAATTTCCTTTCCCCCAGCTATAATTTTTGCTCTGCGGTATATACCTGTCCCTGCCCATCGCTAAGGTAAACCTAACCGAATTGTGATCACTATCACCAAAGTGCTCACCTACATCTAAATCTAACACCTGTCCGGGTTCATTACCCAGTACCAACTCCAATGTGGCATCGCCCCTGGTTGGCCTGTCTACATACTGTGTCAGAAAACCCTCCTGCACACACTGGACAAAAACTGACCCATCTAAAGTACTCGAACTATAGTATTTCCAGTCAATATTTGGAAAGTTAAAGTCCCCCATAACCACTACCCTGTTACTCTCGCTCCTGTCAAGAATCATCTTCGCTATCCTTTCCTCTACATCTCTGGAACTATTTGGAGGTCTACAGAAAACTCCCAACAGGGTGACCTCTCCTCTCCTGTTTCTAACCTCGGCCCAGACTACCTCAGTAGACGAGTCCTCAAATGTCCTTGCTGCCGCTGTAATACTTTCCTTGATTAATAATGCCACACCAGCCCCCCCGCCCCCTTTCACCATCTTCTCTGTTCTTAGTGAAACATCTAAATCCTGGAACCCGCAACATCCATTCCTGTCCCTGCTCTACCCATGTCTCTGAAATGGCCACAACATCGAGATCCCAGGTACCAACCCATGCTGCAAGCTCATCCACCTTATTCCGGATGCTCCTGGCGTTGAAGTAGACACATTTTAAACCAAGCTCTTGCTTGCCAGTGCCCTCTTGCGTCCTTATAACCTTATCCCTGACCTCACTACTCTCAACATCCTGCACACTGGAACTACAATATAGGTTCCCATCCCCCTGCTGTATTAGTTTAAACCCCCCCCGAAGAGCACTAGCAAATCTCCCCCCCAGGATATTGGTACCCCTCTGGTTCAGGTGAAGACCATCCTGTTTGTCGAGGTCCCACCTACCCCAGAAAGATGCATGCAATAAATTATGGGCAATCATGTAATTATGGGAGACGTTAATCTGCATATAGATTGGGCAAATCAAATGAGTCACAATACTGTCGAGCAGCAATTCTTGGAGTGTATACGGGATGGTTTTCTGGACCAATACGTTGAGGAACCAACTAGAGAACAGGTCATCCTAGACTGGGTGTTTTGTAATGAGAGTGGAATAATTAGCAATCTAGTGGTGTGAGACCCCTTGGGGATGAGCCACTATAACATGATAGAATTCTTCATCAAGATGGAGAGTGGAGCAGTTGATTCTGAGACCAGGGTCCTGAATCTTAGTAAAGGAAACTACGAAGGTATGAGGCGTGAGTTGGCCATGACGGATTGGGAAATGTTACTTTAAGGGACGACGGGTGGTTAGGCAATGGCAAACATTTAAATAGCGCATGGATGAACTGCAACAATTGTTTATACCTGTCAGACGCCAAAGTAAAATGGGAATGGTAGCCAAACCATGGCTTACAAGGGAAATTAGAGATAGCATTAGATCCAAGGAAGAAGCATATAAATTTGCCATGAAAAACAACAGACCTGAGGATTGGGAGCAGTTTAGAATTCAGCAAAGGAGGACCAAGGGATTGATTGAGGAGAAAATAGAGTATGAGAGCATAAAAACTGACTGTAAAGGTTTCTATAGGTAGGTGAAGAGAAACAAATTGGTAAAGAAAAATGTAGGTCCCTTACAGTCAGAAACAGGGGAATTTATTATGGGGAATAAATAAATGGCTGACCAACTAAGTGCATACTGTGTTTCTGATTTCACAAAGGAGGACACAACTATCAAACCAGAAATGTTGGCTTAGTGAGAGAGCGGTACTGAAGGAAATCCGTATTAGCAGGGAAATGATGCTGGGGAAATTGATGGGATTGAAGGTAGATAATTCCCAAGGGCCTGATGGTCTACATCCCAGAGTACTTAAGGAAGTGGCCCTAGAAATAATGGATGCAATGGTGGTCATCTTCCATGATTCTATAGCCTCCGGAACAGTTCCCACAGATTGGAGGATAGCTAATATAACCCCACTATTTAAAAAGGGAGGTAGAGAGAAGGCAGGAAATTATAGACCAGTCAGCCTGACGTCGGTAGTGGGGAAAATTCTAGAGTCCATTATCAATGATTTTATAGCAGAGCACTTGGAGAATTGGGTAGAGTCAGCATGGATTTACGAAAGGGAAATCATGCTTGATAAATCTACTACAATTCTTCGAGGATGTAACGAGTAGAGTTGATGAGGGACAGCCAGTGGATGTGGTTTATTTGGACTTTCAGAAAGCTTTCTACAAAGTCCCACATAAGAGATTAGTGTGTAAAATTAAAGTGCATGGTACTGGGGGTAACGTATTACGATGGATAGAAAATTGGTTGGCAGACAGGAAACAAAGAGTAGAGATAAATGGGTCTTTTTTTTCTGAATGGCAGGCATGACCAGTGGGGTACCGCAGGGATTGGTGCTAGGACAGCAGCTATTCACAATATACATTAATGATTTAGACGAGGGAACTAAATGTAATGTCTCCGAATTTGCAGATGGCACAAAACTGGGTGGGAGGGTGAGTTGTGAGGAGGATGCAGAGAGGCTTCATTATGATTTGGACAAGTTGAGTGAGTGGGGTAATGCATGGCAGATGCAGTATAATGTGGATAAATGTGAGGTTATCCACTTTGGCAGCAAAAAAAGGAAGGCAGATTATCTGAACGGCTATAAACTGAGAGAGGGGAAAATGCAACGAGACCTGGGTGTTCTCGTACACCAGTCGCTGAAGGTAAGCATGCAGGTGCAACAGGCGGTTAAAAAAGCTAATGGTATGTTGGCCTTCATAGCGAGAAGATTCGAGTACAGGAGAAGGGATGTCTTGAGACAATTATACAGGGCCTTGGTGAGGCCACACCTGGAATATTGTGTGCAGTTTTGGTCTCCTTATCTGAGGAAGGTTGTTCTTACTTTGGAGGGAGTGCAGTGAAAGTTTACCAGACTGATTCCTGGGATGGCAGGACTGACGTGTAAGGATAGATTGAGTCGGTTAGGATTATAATCAAAGACAAAGAACAACAAAGAACAAAGATAATTTCAGCACAGGAACAGGCCCTTCGGCCCTCCAAGCCTGCGCCGATCCAGATCCTCTCTCTAAACATGTCGCCTATTTTCTAAGGTTCTGTATCTCTTTTCTTCCTGCCCATTCATGTATCTGTCTAGATACATCTTAAAAGAATCCATCGTGCCCGCATCTACCACTTCCGCTGGCAATGCGTTCCAGGTGCCCACCACCCTCTGCGTAAAGAACTTTCCACGCATATCCCCCCTAAACTTTTCCCCTTTCACTTTGAACTCGTGCCCTCTAGTAATTGAAACCCCCACTCTGGGAAAAAGCCTCTTGCTATCCACCCTGTCTATACCTCTCATGATTTTGTACACCTCAATCAGGTCCCCCCTCAACCTCCGTCTTTCTAATGAAAATAATCCTAATCTGCTCAACCTCTCTTCATAGCTAGCGCCCTCCATACCAGGCAACATCCTTGTGAACCTCCTCTGCACCCTCTCCAAAGCATCCACATCCTTTTGATAATGTGGCGACCAGAACTGTACGCAGTATTCCAAATGTGGCCGAACCAAAGTCCTATACAACTGTAACATGACCTGCCAACTCTTGTACTCAATGCCCCGTCCGATGAAGGAAAGCATGCCGTATGCCTTCTTGACCACTCTATTTACCTGCGTTGCCACCTTCAGGGAACAGTGGACCTGAACACCCAAATCTCTCTGGACATCAATTTTCCCCAGGACTTTTCCATTTACTGTATAGTTCACTCTTGAATTGGATCTTCCAAAATGCATCACCTCGCATTTGCCCTGATTGAACTCCATCTGCCATTTCTCTGCCCAACTCTCCAATCTATCTATATTCTGCTGTATTCTCTGACAGTCCCCTTCACTATCTGCTACTGCACCAATCTTAGTGTCGTCTGCAAATTTGCTAATCAGTCCACCTATACTTTCCTCCAAATCATTAATGTATATCACAAACAACAGTGGTCCCAGCACGGATCCCTGTGGAACACCACTGGTCACACGTCTCCATTTTGAGAAACTCCCTTCTACTGCTACTCTCTGTCTCCTGTTGCCCAGCCAGTTCTTTATCCATCGAGCTAGTACACCTTGGACCCCAAGCGCCTTCACTTTCTCCATCAGCCTGCCATGGGGAACCTTATCAAACGCCTTACTGAAGTCCATGTATATGACATCGACAGCCCTTCCCTCATCAATCAACTTTGTCACTTCCTCAAAGAATTCTATTAAGTTGGTAAGACATGACCTTCCCTGCACAAAACCATGTTGCCATCGCTGGAGTTCAGTCGAGTGAGGGGGGATCTCATAGAAATCTATAAAATTCTAACAGGACTTGACAGGGTAGATGCAGGAAGGATATTTCCGATGGTGGGGGAGTCCAGAACTAGGGGCCATAGTCTAAGGATACGGAGTAAACCATTCAGGACTGAGATGAGGAGAAATGTCATCATCCAGAGAGTGGTGAGCCTGTGGAATTCGCTAACACAGAAAGCAGTTGAGGCCAAAACATTGTATGTTTTCAAGAAGGAGTTAGATACAGATCTTCGGTCTAAAGGGATCAAAGGGTATGGGGCGAGAGTTGGAACAGGCTGCTGAGTTGGATGATCATCCATGATCATAATGAATGGCGGAGCAGGCTTGAAGGGCCGAATGGCCTACTCCTGCTCCTATTTTCTATGTTTCTACGTAAGAGGAAAAATCCTTCCCGCATTGAGTCTGTCAAATGCCATCAGGATCTTTTATGTGTCAATCAAGTTGCCTCTTATTCTTCTAAACTCCAGCAGATACAAGCCGAGCCTGTCCAACCGTTCCTCATATGACAACCCGCTCATTCCAGGTATTAGTCTGGTAAACCTTGCCTGAACTGTCCTGAGAGGACACTGAATCTCTATTGTCTTAACTTTTAACCTAGTTTCCCAGTTCACTTTTGCTAGCTATACCTTCATATCCATATAATTACCTTTATTTAGGTTTAACAAACTAGACTTAGGCCCACAGTTTTCCCTTCAATCTGAACATTGAAATGCTGTCATTGTTGCCTCGAGGCTGCTTTACCAGGAGGTTCTTGATCAATCCTGTCTCATTGCACATTACCAGTTCTCGAATAGCCTGCACTCTGGTTGACTCTAGAATGTGCTGCCGTAAGGAACTGTCCTGGATACATTCAATGTGCTAGTTTTCCAGGCTACCTTTGCCAATCTGATTTATCCAATCTACATGCAGGTTAAACTCACCCATAGTTGTTGTGGTACCTTCCTTGCACACCCCAATTATTTCTTCCACATTCTCTATCTGACAAAAACCAATGTATGTCACTGAGCACATGGATGTTGCGTGAATGTGATTTAGTGTGAGTGAGGATATGGACAGCAGAGTTTTGGGTAGACTGTGGCTTATGGCGGTTTGCAATAGGGAAGGTAACCAGGAGAGCATTGGAATAGTAGATTTGGCAAGGGCACAGACAAGAGTTTATGTAGCAAATGGGCTCACACGGAGAACGATATTTCAGAGGTAGTTGTTGTTAAGAACAGTAAAACATTTAATCATGGTTTATAGAATTAATAGCTGGATAGAGGGACTTACCAGGGACACCAACAATGGCGAGGATGGGATAATAAATGTGTTGAATTATTATCAGTGCATAACGGATCCGATCCTCCAATGTTATCCAATAATAATCCGCAGTAAGATAATCAAACCAATAGGATAAACTCCTGTCCATTGTTCTAACATTCCAATCTATTGTTCTCAGATTCTGACCCATTGTTGTAACATTCCAAGCTATTGCTCTCAGATTCTGATCTATCCTCTCCCTCTCTCTGGAACCGCTGATCACTGTTAGTGCCGGGGCTGATGTTCCCGCTGACACTACGGGATAACAAATTGAAAAGAGCCCCTTATTAATAGAAGAAGGAAACCCTCCAGTGACACAATTAGGGTCCATAGAGACTGACATTAATTACAATCACTGAACAAACGTGATCAGTTAAAGCCTTTCAATCCAACACTTTTTAATGAATGACATTTACCCGGTCTGGATGGGATGTATGAGAGTTGCTGAGGTAATGAATGATGGAAATTGCAGATGCACTCGCCAGAATCTTCCAATCCTTGGATATGGGAGACGTGGCAGAGGACTGGAGAGTTGGAAATGTGTCACCCCATTTAAAAAAGGAGAGATGGAATAAACCCTGTATTTACTGACCTGTCAGACGAGCGTCCCTGATGGGGAAATTACAACCATCAGTGTGTACAAAGATACCTGCTGATTTTCAATGCAAGGGTTTATAAATGTCAGCTACCATGAACATGTTAAAGGCAAATTGTACAGAACAAATTTGAAGGATTTATTTGATATAGTAATAGGGGGGATTGATCACGGTGGCACAGCTGCTGTTATGCATATAAACTTATAAAAGGCATTTTCTCAAGTGCCATTTAATAGACTTCTTAGGAAAACTGAACCCAATTGATCAAAGTGGCAGTGGTTGTGTAAACATCCAATTGACTAAGGCACAGAAAATAGTTTGTTTTTCAGGCTGGGGAGAAGTATACAGAGCTGTTCCGAAGACATCAATAACAACAACATATATTTATATATGAACATACGAAGTAGGAGCAGGAGTAGGCCACTCGGCCCTTCGAGCCTGCTCTGCCATTCAATGATTTCATGGCTGAACTGATTACTCCACATTTCCACCTACCTTCCATAACATTTCACCCCCTTGCTTATCAAAAACTATCTATCTCCAAGTTAAAAAATATTCAAAGACTCCGGTTCCACTGTCTTTTGAGAAAGAGAATTCCAAAGACTCACGAGCCTTTGAGAGGAAACAAGTTCTCCTCATCTCTGTCTTAAATGGGTGATCCCTTATTTTTAAACAGTGGCACCTTCTCCTCTCTCACTGAACGAACTGTACTTAGCAAAGGACTCAGTTTTATGCCCTTACACTCCCACCTCAATTCATGTCACGCTCAGCATGATGTTGAGCTCTTTGCAATTCCATCGCCTCCTGCCCACTTCTTGGCCACGGATTTTTCCCCCGACCAATGGACCCACTCAGACACTTGCAATACTTCGCCTCTACCTGGACCCCTTCCTCTGGCCTCTTACCCATTCTTGATCTTTTCATTGCAAACTGTCGGTGAAATATCGGCCATCTCAATTTCTTTGCTCCCATTACTGATTCTAACCTGTCTCCCTCTGAATTTGCCGCACCCCATTCTCTCAGGTCTAACCCTGACATGGCGATGACACCTGCAGATAACGGTGTTGCTGTTTTTGTCTGGCGTCCCAACCTCTACCTTGCAAAGGCTCAGCGCCAACTCTCCAACACTTCTTCCAACCTCCCCCTGGATCATGACCCCACCACAGAACATCAAGACGCTGTCTGCTGGACACTGTCACTGACCTCATCTTCTCCAGACTTTGTCCCTCTGCAGCTTCCACCCTCAGTCACACAACCCCAGACAGTCCACTTCTACCTCCTTCCTAAAATCCACATACATGACTATCCTAGTGGACTCATCTTTTTAGACTGTTCCTGTCCCACTTAACTTATTTCTTCCTATCTTGGCTCGATTTTTTCTCCCCTTGATAAGTCTCTTCCCTCCTACTTACGTTATTCTTTGGACGGACTACGATAATTTCCAGTTTCCTGGCCCTAACCACCTCCTCTTCACTATGGACGTCCACTCCCTCTATACCACCATCCCCGACCAGCACGGTTTGAG
Organism: Heterodontus francisci; assembly: GCF_036365525.1. Lineage (NCBI taxonomy): Eukaryota > Metazoa > Chordata > Chondrichthyes > Heterodontiformes > Heterodontidae > Heterodontus > Heterodontus francisci. The sequence continues at coordinate 819,224 of NW_027141021.1, forward strand.
GGCTCTCCGCTTCTTCCTTGAACAGAGGCCTAACCAGTTCCCATCCACCACCACCCTCCTCCGCCTGGCTGAACCTGTTCTCACATTGAACAACTTCTCCTTCAACTCCACTCATTTCATAGAGTCATAGAGTTACACAGCACAGAAACAGGTCCTTTGGCCCATCATGTCCATGCTGGCCATCAAGCACCTAACTATTCTAATCCCATTTTCCAGCACTTGGCCCGTAGCCTTGTAGGTTATGGCGTTTCAAGTGATCATCTAAATACTTCTTAAATGTTGTGAGCATTCCTGCCTCTTCCATCCCTTCAGGCATGGGTTCCAGATTCCAACCACCCTCTGGGTGACAACATCTTTCCTCAAATCTCCTCTAAAGCTCCTGCTCCCTACCTTAAATCTATGCCCCCTGGTTATTGACACCTCTGTTATGGGAAATGTTTCTTCCCATCTACCCAATCTATGCCGCTCATAATTTTGTATACCTCAATCAGGTCCCCCCTCAGCATTCTCTGCTCTGAGGAAAACAACCAGTCTCTCTTCATAGCTGAACTTCAAGTAAATGGTGTTGCTATGGGTACCCGCATGTGTCTTAACTATGCCCGTCTTATTATCGCATATCTTGAACATTCCTTGTTCCAGTCCGACTCAGGTACCCTCCCTGAGCTCTTTCTTCTGGTGCATTGATAACTGTATCGGTGCTGTTTCCTGCTCCCATCTCGAACTGGAAACTTTTATCAACATTGCTTCCAATTTTCACCCTTTTTTCACCTTCTTGTTGTCCATCTCCAACACTTCCCTTCCTCGACTTTTCTGTCTCCATCTCTTGGGATAGGCTGCCCAATAATATCCATTATAAGCCCAGTGAGTCTCACAGCGACCTCGACTACATTTCTTCACACCCTGCCTCCTGTCAGGACTCCATTCCATTCTCCCCATTTCTCCATCGCATCTGCTCTGATGAGAGCAGATTCCACAACAACACTTCTGATAATTCTTCCTTTTTCCTCCAGTGAGGATCCACCCCCCCCCCCACTGTGGTTGACAGGGCCATCAACTGGGTCTGACCCATTTTCCGCACCTTTACCCTCACCCCTTCCCCTCCCTCCCAGACCTGTGAAAGGGTTCATCTTGTCTTCACTTTCCACCCCATCAGCCTCCACATCCAAAGTATCACTTTCCACCATTTCTGCCACCTCCAATGTGATGCCACTACCAAGCGCTCCTTCCCCCCATCCTCCGCTGTCAGCATTCTGAAGGGATTGTTCCCTCCGTGACACCCTGGACCACTCCTCCCTCACCCCCAACACCTTTTCCCCTTCCCACGGCACCTTCCCATGCAATCACAGAAGGTGTCATATCTGCCCTTTTACCTCCTCTCTCCTCACTATCCAAGGCCCTAAACATTCCTTTCAGGTGAAGCAGCAATTTATTAGTACTTCTTTCAATTTAGTATACAGTATTCGCTGCTCACAATGCGGTCTCCTCTCCCTTAAGGATGGCCTAAAAATGCTGTTCTAGTCAGTGATGAACACATCCCATTAACGAGTAACAAAAAGAAAACATTGGGTAGACCAAATAAAGATTGAGTGACCGCTTTGTGGGGCCTGTCCACTCAGTCAGCCGAATCCCGGGCTTCTGGTCACTTGCCATTTTAATTCACTGCCCTACTGCCACTCTGACATTTCTGACCTCCACCTGCTGCAGTGTTCCAGTGAAGCTCAATTCAAGCTTGAGGAACAGAACCTCATCTTCCAATTAGACACTTTAGAGCCTCTGGATCAACACTGAGTTCAACAATGTCACACCGTCACATGATCTTAAACTTGTTTTTCATGCTTTTGCTTTCAGACAGAGCAGTTCATTATTCAGCCATTAACACTCTCTCTGAACAAATATCTTGTTTTTTGTCATTTAATATCTCTGCCCTCGGTCCTATTCAGACCCTCCTTTTTGTTGCTCTTCCCCACCTTTCACTTGTTCAAAACCCTTGACTTTTCTGACCGTTGTCGGTTTTGATGAAAGGTCATCAACATGAAACATTAACTCTGCTTCTCTCTCCACAGATGCTGCCAGACAAGCTGAGTATTCACAACATTTTCTGTTCTTTTAGCTATGAATGGAACCTAGCTAAGCAGAAGTCAATGGGAGAAATCAACTGGTTGGAGTCATTCCTAACCCAGAATAAAGGAAGATGGTTGTGGTTGTTGGAGGTCAATCATCTCAGTTCCAGGACATCACTGCAGGAGTTCCTCAGGGTAGTGTCCTAGGCCCAAACATCTTCAGCTGCTTCATCAATGACCCTCTTCAATCATAAGGTCAGAAGTGGGAAAGTTCACTGATGACTGTACAATGATGATCACGATTCACAACTGCTCAGATACTGAAGACAGACATATGCAGCAAGACCTGGACAACATTCAGGCTTGTGCTGATAAGTGGGAAGTAACATTCATGACACACAAGTGCCAGGACACAATTATTTCCAATAAGAGAGAATCTAACCATCTCCCCTTGACATTCAACGGCATTACCATCGCTGAATCTCCCACAATCAGCATCCTAGGGGTTACCATTGAACAGAAGCTGAATTGCAGCTACAAGAGCAGGTCAAAGGCTAGGAATGCTGCAGAGAGTAACTCACCTCCTGACTCCCCAAAGCCTGTACACCATTTGCAAGGCACAAGTCAGGAGTGTTATAAAATACTGTCCACTTGCCTGGATGAGTGCAGCACCAACAACACTCCAGGAGGTCAACACCATCCAGGACAAAGCAGCCCGCTTGATTGTTGTGATTGGGGTGCCATGCACTCCCTCACCATCAGCACAGGGGCAGCAGTGTGTACCATCTACAAGATGCACTGTAGCAACGCACCAAGGCTTCTTAGACAGCACCTTCCAAACCCACGACCTCTACAACTTAGAAGGACAATGGCAGCGATGCATGGGAACACCACCACCTGCAAGTTCCCCTCCAAGTCACTTACCATCCTGAAATGAAACTCTATCGCTGTTCCTTTATGTCACTGGGTCAAAATCCTGGAACTCCCTTCCTAAATAGTACTGTGGGTGTACCGGCACCAGATGGACTGCAGCGGATCAAGGAGGCAGCTTAACACAACCTTTTCAAAGGCAATTAGTGATGGGCAATGAATGTTGGTTTAGCCAGCGATGCCCACATCCCATGAAATAATAAAAAGGTAACAGCATTTCCTTCCAGATGGACGACAGTGTGGGAGGAAGATGGTGTTACGAACATTGTCACAGACTGCAGTAAGTTTGTGAAGGACAAGGAGGGATAGTTTGTCTTTGTAACAGTCACACAGCATGTCATTTTTAACAAGCTCATCTATATGTCCTGCCATTGAACTATTCACATGCATCCACTCTGTTGCTGCACCCCCATTAAAATTACACCCTTTATTTTCCATTGCCTCTCCTCTCCGTCCAATGTAAATGTATCAATTTGCGCTTCGGTTAAAGTTTATCTGCCACGTGTCCGTCCATTCCACCAACCTGTCTACATCCACTTGATGTCTGTTACTATCATCCTCATTGCGCAGTACACTTCCAAGTTTTGTGCCAAGTGTAAAGTTTGAAATTGTTCCATTTACACTCAAGTCCAAGTGTTTAATATATATCATGAAAAGTAGCAGACCCAGTAACGACCCCTGGGGAAACTTCCTCCAGTCTAAAAACAACCTTTCACCCCCTCTCTCTGCTTCTGTTCATGCAGACAACTTTGTCCCTTTTATTCCATGGGCTTTATCTTTATTGACCAGCCTGTTAAATGACACTTCATCAAATGCTGTTTGGAAGTAATGGGGAACAAAGAAATCGTAGACCAATTAAATACATACTTTGGTTCTGTCTTCACAAAGGAGGACACAAATTACCTCCCAGTAATGTTGGGGAACATAGGGTCTAGTAAGAAGGAGGGACGGTATGAAATCAGTATTAGTAGGGAAATGGTGTTGGGTAAATTGATGGTATTGAAGGCTGATAAATCCCCAGGGCCTGATAATCTACATCCCAAAGTACTTAAGGAAGTGACTCGAGAAATAGTAAATGCATTGCTGGCCAGTCTTCAAATTTCGATAGACTCTGGAAGAGTTACAATGGATTGCAGGTTAGCTAATGTAACACCACTTTTTAAAAACGGTGGTAGAGACACAACAGGGAATTATTGACTGGTAAGCCTGACATAAGTAGTGGGGAAAATGCGAGAGAACATTATAAAAGATGTAATAACAGAGCACATGCAAAACAAAGACAGGATCGGACACAGTCAACATGAATTTCTGAAAGGGAAACCATTCTTGGCAAATCCACTGGGATTTTTTGAGGATGTAACTCACAGAATAGAAAAGATATAACGAGTGGATGTGATGTATTGGGATTTCCGAAGGATTTTGATAAGATCCCACATAAGAAGTTAGCGTGCAAAATTAAAGCACATGGGATTCAATGAAGAGTGTAGGAGGGCATGCCAGGAGTAGCACCAGGCATACCTCAAAATGAGGTGTCGACCAGGTGAAGCCACAACGCAGAAGTATCTACGTGCCAAACTGCATAAGCAGCATGTGATAGACAGAGATTAGCGATTCCATAACCAACGGATCAGATCTAAGATCTGCAGTCTTGCCACATCCAGCCGTGAATGGTGATGGACAATTAAACAACTAACTGGAGGAGATAGCTCCACAAATATCCCCTTTCTCAATAATGGGGGAGCCCAGCACATCAGAGAAAAAAACAAGCTGAAGCATTTGCAAAAATCTTCAGCCAGAAGCGCCGAGTTGATGATCCATCTCGGCCTACTCCGGAAGTCCCAACATCACAGATTTTTGTAATTGACTGAAACAGGACATAGATAGGTTAGCAGAATAGACACAGACAAATGGAGAGACTGTCAGGATCATAGTAATTGACTGATACAGGACATGGATAGGTTAGCAGAATGGACAGGCAGTCAGGATGATAGCAATTGACTGAAACAGGACAAGGATAGTTTAGCAGAATGGACAGACAGTCAGGATGATAGCAATTGACTGAAACAGGACATAGATAGGTTAGGATGGTCAGAGGATCAGGATGATAGTAATTGACTGAAACAGGACATAGATAATTAGAATAGACAGAGGATCAGGACGATAGTAATTGACTGAAACAGGACATAGATAATTAGAATAGACAGAGGATCAGGATGATAGCAATTGACTGAAACAGGACATATATAATTAGAATAGACAGAGGATCAGGATGATAGTAATTGACTGAAACAGGACATTGATAATTAGAATGGACAGAGGATCAGGATGACAGTAATAGACTGAAACAGGACATAGATAATTAGAATGGACAGAGGAAAAGGATGATACCAATTGATTGAAACAGGACATAGATAATTAGAATGGACAGAGGATCAGGATGATAGTAATTGACTGAAACAGGACATAGATAATTCGAATGGACAGAGGATCAGGAAGATAGTAATTGACTGAAACAGGACATAGATAATTAGAATGGACAGAGGATCAGGATGATAGTAATTGACTGAAACAGGACATAGATAATTAGAATGGACAGAGGATCAGGATGATAGAAATTGACTGCAATCGGACATAGATAATTAGAATAGACAGAGGATCAGGATGATAGTAATTGACTGAAACAGGACATAGATAATTAGAATAGACGGAGGATCAGGATGATAGTAATTGACTGAAATAGGACATAGATAATTAGAATAGACAGAGGATCAGGATGAGAGTAATTGACTGAAACAGGACGTAGATAATTAGAATGGACAGAGGATCAGGATGATAGTAATTGACTGAAACAGGACATAGATAATTAGAATGGAAAGAGGATCAGGATGATAGTAATTGACTGAAACAGGACATAGATAATTAGAATGGACACAGGATCAGGATGATAGTAATTGACAGAAACAGGACATAGATAATTAGAATAGACAGAGAGTCAGGATGATAGTAATTGACTGAAACAGGACATAGATAATTAGAATGGACAGAGGATCAGGATGATAGTAATTGACTGAAACAGGACATAGATAATTAGAATAGACAGGGGATCAGGATGATAGTAATTGACTGAAACAGGACATAGAGAATTAGAATAGACAGAGGATCAGGATGAGAGTAATTGACTGAAACAGGACATAGATAATTAGAATGGACAGAGGATCAGGATGATAGTAATTGACTGAAACAGGACATAGATAATTAGAATGGACAGAGGATCAGGATGATAGTAATTGACTGAAACAGGACATAGATAATTAGAATGGACAGAGGATCTGGATGACAGTAATTGACTGAAACAGGACATTGATAATTAGAATGGACAGAGGATCAGGATGATAGTAATTGACTGAAACAGGACATAGATAATTAGAATGGACAGAGGATCAGGATGATAGTAATTGACTGAAACAGGACATAGATAATTAGAATAGACAGAGGATCAGGACGATAGTAATTGACTGAAACAGGACATAGATAATTAGAATGGACAGAGGATCAGGATGATAGTAATTGACTGAAACAGGACATAGATAATTAGAATGGACAGAGGATCAGGATGATAGTAATTGACTGAAACAGGACATAGATAATTAGAATGGAAAGAGGATCAGGATGATAGTAATTGACTGAAACAGGACATAGATAATTAGAATAGACAGAGGATCAGGATGATAGTAATTGACTGAAACAGGACATAGATAATTAGAATGGACAGAGGATCAGGATGATAGTAATTGACTGAAACAGGACATAGATAATTAGAATAGACAGAGGATCAGGACGATAGTAATTGACTGAAACAGGACATAGATAATTAGAATGGACAGAGGATCAGGATGATAGTAATTGACTGAAACAGGACATAGATAATTAGAATGGACAGAGGATCAGGATGATAGTAATTGACTGAAACAGGACATAGATAATTAGAATGGAAAGAGGATCAGGATGATAGTAATTGACTGAAACAGGACATAGATAATTAGAATAGACAGAGGATCAGGATGATAGTAATTGACTGAAACAGGACATAGATAATTAGAATGGACAGAGGATCAGGATGATAGTAATTGACTGAAACAGGACATAGATAATTAGAATAGACAGAGGATCAGGATGAAAGTAATTGACTGAAACAGGACATAGATAATTAGAATGGACAGAGGATCAGGATGATAGTAATTGACTGAAACAGGACATAGATAATTAGAATAGACAGAGGATCAGGATGACAGTAATTGACTGAAACAGGACATAGATAATTAGAATGGACAGAGGATCAAGATGATAGTAATTGACTGAAACAGGACATAGATATTTAGAAGAGACAGAGGATCAGGATGATAGTAATTGACTGAAACAGGACATAGATAATTAGAATAGACAGAGGATCTTGATGATAGTAATTGACTGAAACAGGACATAGATAATTAGAATGGACATAGGATCAGGATGATAGTAATTGACTGAAACAGGACATTGATAATTAGAATGGTCAAAGGATGAGGATGATAGTAATTGACTGTAACAGGACATAGATAATTAGAATGGACTGAGGATGAGGACGAATATAATTGACTGAAACAGGACATAGATAATTAGAATGGACAGAGGATCAGGATGATAGTAATTGACTGAAACAGGACATAGATAATGAGAGTAGACAGAGGATCAGGATGATAGTAATTGACTGAAACAGGACATAGATAATTAGAGTAGACAGAGGATCAGGATGATAGTAATTGACTGAAACAGGACATTGATAATTAGAACGGTCAGAGGATGAGGATGATAGTAATTGACTGTAACAGGACATAGATAATTAGAATGGACTGAGGATGAGGACGAATATAATTGACTGAAACAGGACATAGATAATTAGAATGGACAGAGGATCAGGATGATAGTAATTGACTGTAACAGGACATAGATAATTAGAATGGACTGAGGCTGAGGACGAATATAATTGACTGAAATAGGACATAGATAATTAGAATGGAAAGAGGATCAGGATGATATTAATTGACTGAAACAGGACATAGATAATTAGAATGGTCAGAGGATGAGGGTGATAGTAATTGACTGTAGCAGGACATAGATAATTAGAATGGACTGAGGATGAGGACGAATATAATTGACTGAAACAGGACATAGATAATTAGAATGGACAGAGGATCAGGGTGATAGTAATTGACTGAAACAGGACATAGATAATTAGAATGGACAGAGGATCAGGATGATAGTAATTGACTGAAACAGGACATAGATAATTCGAGTAGACAGAGGATCATGATGATAGTAATTGACTGAAACAGGACATAGATAATTAGAATAGACAGAGGATCAGGATGATAGTAATTGACTGAAACAGGACATAGATAATTAGAATAGACAGAGGATCAGGATGAGAGTAATTGACTGAAACAGGACATAGATAATTAGAATGGTCAGAGGAAGAGGATGATAGTAATTGACTGAAACAGGACAGAGATAATTAGAATGGACAGAGGATCAGGATGATAGTAATTGACTGAAACAGGACATAGATTATTAGAATGGACAGAGGATCAGGATGATAGAATTGACTGTAACAGGACATAGATAATTAGAATGGATTGAGGATGAGGACGAATATAATTGACTGAAACAGGACATAGATAATTAGAATGGACAGAGGATCAGGATGATAGTAATTGACTGAAACAGGACATAGATAATTAGAATGGTCAGAGGATCAGGATGATAGTAATTGACTGAAACAGGACATAGATAATTAGAGTGGTCAGAGGATCAGGATGATAGTAATTGACTGAAACAGGACATAGATAATAGAATGGACAGAGGATCAGGATGATAGTAATTGACTGTAACAGGACATAGATAATTAGAATGGACAGAGAATCAGGATGATAGTAATTGACTGAAACAGGACATAGATAATTAGAATGGACTGAGGATGAGGACGAATATATTGACTGAAACAGGGCATAGATAATTAGAATGGACAGAGGATCAGGATGATAGTAATTGACTGTAACAGGACATAGATAATTAGAATGGACTGAGGATGAGGACGAATATAATTGACTGAAACAGGACATAGATAATTAGAATGGACAGAGGATCAGGATGATAGTAATTGACTGTAACAGGACATAGATAATTAGAATGGACTGAGGATGAGGACGAATATAATTGACTGAAATAGGACATAGATAATTAGAATGGACAGAGGATCAGGATGATAGTAATTGACTGAAACAGGACAGTGATAATTAGAATGGACAGAGGATCAGGATGATAGTAATTGACTGAAACAGGACATAGATAATTAGAATGGACAGAGGATCAGGATGATAGTAATTGACTGAAACAGGACATAGATAATTAGAATAGACAGAGGATCAGGATGATAGTAATTGACTGAAACAGGACAGTGATAATTAGAATGGACAGAGGATCAGGATGATAGTAATTGACTGAAACAGGACATAGATAATTAGAATGGACAGAGGATCAGGATGATAGTAATTGACTGAAACAGGACATAGATAATTAGAATAGGCAGAGGATCAGGATGATAGTAATTGACTGAAACAGGGCATAGATAATTAGAATAGACAGAGGATCAGGATGATAGTAATTGACTGAAACAGGACATAGATAATTAGAATGGACAGAGGATCAGGATGATAGTAATTGACTGAAACAGGACTTAGATAATTAGAGTAGACAGAGGATCAGGATGATAGTAATTGACTGAAACAGGACATTGATAATTAGAATGGTCAGAGGATGAGGATGATAGTAATTGACTGTAACAGGACATAGATAATTAGAATGGACTGAGGATGAGGACGAATATAATTGACTGAAACAGGACATAGATAATTAGAATTGACAGAGGATCAGGATGATAGTGATTGACTGTAACAGGACATAGATAATTAGAATGGACAGAGGATCAGGATGATAGTAATTGACTGAAACAGGACATAGATAATTAGAATGGAAAGAGGATCAGGATGATAGTAATTGACTGAAACAGGACATAGATAATTAGAATGGTCAGAGGATGAGGATGATAGTAATTGACTGAAACAGGACATAGATAATTAGAATGGACTGAGGATGAGGACGAATATAATTGACTGAAACAGGACGTAGATAATTAGAATGGACAGAGGATCAGGATGATAGAAATTGACTGAAACAGGACATAGATTATTAGAATGGACAGAGGATCAGGATGATATTAATTGACTGAAACAGGACATAGATAATTCGAATAGACAGAGGATCATGATGATAGTAATTGACTGAAACAGGACATAGATAATTATAATAGTCAGAGGATCAGGATGATTGTAATTGACTGAAACAGGACATAGATAATTAGAATGCACAGAGGATCAGGATGATAGTAATTGATTGAAACACGACATGGATAATTAGAATGGACTGAGGAAGAGGACGAATATAATTGACTGAAACAGGACATAGATAATTAGAATGGACAGAGGATCAGGATGATAGTAATTGACTGAAACAGGACATAGATAATTAGAATAGACAGAGGATCATGATGATAGTAAATGACTGTAACAGGACATAGATAATTATAATAGTCAGAGGATCAGGATAATAGTAATTGACTGAAACAGGACATAGATAATTAGAATGCACAGAGGATCAGGATGATAGTAATTGACTGAAACACGACATGGATAAATAGAATGGACTGAGGAAGAGGACGAATATAATTGACTGAAACAGGACATAGATAATTAGAATGGACAGAGGATCAGGATGATAGTAATTGACTGAAACAGGACATAGATAATTAGAATAGACAGAGGATCAGGATGATAGTAATTGACTGAAACAGGACATAGATAATTAGAATGCACAGAGGATCAGGATGATAGTAATTGACTGTAACAGGACATAGATAATTAGAAAGGACTGAGGATGAGGACGAATATAATTGACTGAAACAGGACATAGATAATTAGAATGGACAGAGGATCAGGATGGTAGTAATTGACTGTAACAGGACATAGATAATTAGAATGGACTGAGGATGAGGACGAATATAATTGACTGAAATAGGACATAGATAATTAGAATGGACAGAGGATCAGGATGATAGTAATTGACTGAAACAGGACATAGATAATTAGAATGGTCAGAGGATGAGGATGATAGTAATTGACTGTAACAGGACATAGATAATTAGAATGGTCAGAGGATCAGGATGATAGTAATTGACTGAAACAGGACATAGATAATTAGAATGTTCAGAGAATCAGGATGATAGTAATTGACTGAAACAGGACATAGATAATTAGAATGGACAGAGGATCAGGATGATAGTAATTGACTGAAACAGGACATAGATAATTAGAATAGACAGAGGATCAGGACGAAAGTAATTGACTGAAACAGGACAGAGATAATTAGAATGGACAGAGGATCAGGATGATAGTAATTGACTGAAACAGGACATAGATAATTAGAATAGACAGAGGATCAGGATGATAGTAATTGACTGAAACAGGACAGAGATAATTGGTATGTTCAGAGGGTTAGGATGATAGTAATTGAATGAAACAGGACATAGATAATTAGAATGGACAGAGGATCAGGATGATAGTAATTGACTGAAACAGGACATAGATAATTATAATGGTTTGAGGATCAGGATGATAGTAATTGAATGAAACAGGACGTAGATAATTGGAATGGACAGAGGATCAGGATGATAATAATTGACTGAAACAGGACACAGATAATTAGAATGGACAGAGGATCAGGATGATAGTAATTGAATGAAACAGGACATAGATAATTAGAGTAGACAGAGGATCAGGATGATAGTAATTGACTGAAACAGGACATATATAATTAGAACGGACAGAGGATCAGGATGATAGTAATTGACTGAAACAGGACATGCATAATTAGAATGGACAGAGGATCAGGATGATAGTAATTGAATGAAACAGGACATAGATAATTAGAATGGACAGAGAGTCAGGATGATTGTAATAGGCTGAAACAGGACATATATAATTAGAATGGACAGAGGATCAGGATGATAGTAATTGACTGAAACAGGACATAGATAATTAGAATGGACAGAGAGTCAGGATGATTGTAATTGGCTGAAACAGGACATATATAATTAGAATGGACAGAGGATCAGGATGATAGTAATTGACTGAAACAGGACATTGATAATTAGAATGGACAGAGAGTCAGGATGATTGTAATTGGCTGAAACAGGACATATATAATTAGAACGGACAGAGGATCAGGATGATAGTAATTGACTGAAACAGGACAACATAATTAGAATGGACAGAGGATCAGGATGATAGTAATTGACTGAAACAGGACAACATAATTAGAATGGACAGAGGATCAGGATGATAGTAATTGAATGAAACAGGACATAGATAATTAGAATGGAAGAGGATCAGGATGATAGTAATTGACTGAAACAGGACATAGATAATTAGAATGGACAGAGGATCAGGATGATAGTAATTGACTGAAACAGGACAACATAATTAGAATGGACAGTGGATCAGGATGATAGTAATTGAATGAAACAGGACATAGATAATTAGAATGGAAGAGGATCAGGATGATAGTAATTGACTGAAACAGGACATAGATAATTAGAATGGACAGAGGATCAGGATGATAGTAATTGACTGAAACAGGACATAGATAATTAGAATGGACAGAGAGTCAGGATGATTGTAATTGGCTGAAACAGGACATATATAATTAGAACGGACAGAGGATCAGGATGATAGTAATTGACTGAAACAGGACATAGATAATTAGAAAGGACAGAGGATCAGGATGATAGTAATTGACTGAAACAGGACATAGATAATTAGAATGGACATAGGATCAGGATGATAGTAATTGACTGAAACAGGACATAGATAATTAGAATGGACAGAGGATCAGGATGATAGTAATTGACTGAAACAGGACATAGATAATTAGAATGGACAGAGAGTCAGGATGATTGTAATTGGCTGAAACAGGACATATATAATTAGAACGGACAGAGGATCAGGATGATAGTAATTGACTGAAACAGGACATAGATAATTAGAATGGACAGTGAGTCAGGATGATTGTAATTGGCTGAAACAGGACATATATAATTAGAACGGACAGAGGATCAGGATGATAGTAATTGACTGAAACAGGACAACATAATTAGAATGGACAGAGGATCAGGATGATAGTAATTGAAAGAAACAGGACATAGATAATTAGAATGGTCAGAGGATCAGGATGATAGTAATTGACTGAAACAGGACATAGATAATTAGAATGGACAGAGGATCAGGATGATAGTAATTGAATGAAACAGGACATAGATAATTAGAATGGAAGAGGATCAGGATGATAGTAATTGACTGAAACAGGACATAGATAATTAGAATGGACAGAGGATCAGGATGATAGTAATTGTCTGAAACAGGACAGAGATAATTAGAATGGACAGAGGATGAGGATGATAGTAATTGACTGAAACAGGACATAGATAATTAGAATGGACAGAGGATCAGGATGATAGTAATTGAATGAAACAGGACATAGATAATTAGAATGGACAGAGGATCAGGATGATAGTAATTGACTGAAACAGGACATAGATAATTAGAATGGACAGAGGATCAGGATGATAGTAATTGACAGAAACAGGACATAAATAATTAGAATGAACAGAGGATCAGGATGATAGTAATTGAATGAAACAGGACATAGATTATTAGAATGGACAGAGGATCAGGATGATAGTAATTGACTGAAACAGGACATAGATAATTACAAAGGTGAGAGGATCAGGATGATAGTAATTGACTGAAAGAGGACATAGATAATTAGAATGTTCAGAGGATCAGGATGATAGTAATTGACTGAAACAGGACATAGATAATTACAAAGGAGAAAGGATCAGGATGATAGTAATTGACTGAATCAGGACATAGATAATTAGAATGGACAGAGGATCAGGATGATAGTAATTGACTGAAACAGGACATAGATAATTAGAATGGACAGAGGATCAGGATGGTAGTAATTGAATGAAACAGGACATAGATAATTAGAACGGACAGAGGATCAGGATGATAGTAATTGACTGAAACAGGACATAGATAATTAGAACGGACAGAGAGTCAGGATGATTGTAATTGGCTGAAACAGGACATTGATAATTAGAATGGACAGAGGATCAGGATGATTGTAATTGGCTGAAACAGGACATATATAATTAGAACGGACAGAGGATCAGGATGATAGTAATTGAATGAAACAGGACAACATAATTAGAATGGACAGAGGATCAGGATGATAGTAATTGAATGAAACAGGACATAGATAATTAGAATGGAAGAGGATCAGGATGATAGTAATTGACTGAAACAGGACATAGATAATTAGAATGGACAGAGGATCAGGATGATAGTCATTGAATGAAACAGGACAACATAATTAGAATGGACAGAGGATCAGGATGATAGTAATTGAATGATACAGGACATAGATAATTAGAGTGGAAGAGGATCAGGATGATAGTAATTGACTGAAACAGTACATAGATAATTAGAATGGACAGAGGATCAGGATGATAGTAATTGACTGAAACAGGACATAGATAATTAGAATGGACAGAGAGTCAGGATGATTGTAATTGGCTGAAACAGGACATATATAATTAGAATGGACAGAGGATCAGGATGATAGTAATTGACTGAAACAGGACATAGATAATTAGAATGGACAGAGAGTCAGGATGATTGTAATTGGCTGAAACAGGACATATATAATTAGAACGGACAGAGGATCAGGATGATAGTAATTGACTGAAACAGGGCATAGATAATTAGAATGGACAGAGGATCAGGATGATAGTAATTGACTGAAACAGGACAACATAATTAGAATGGACAGAGGATCAGGATGATAGTAATTGACTGAAACAGGACAACATAATTAGAATGGACAGAGGATCAGGATGATAGTAATTGAATGAAACAGGACATAGATAATTAGAATGGAAGAGGATCAGGATGATAGTAATTGACTGAAACAGGACATAGATAATTAGAATGGACAGAGGATCAGGATGATAGTAATTGACTGAAACAGGACATAGATAATTAGAATGGACAGAGGATCAGGATGATAATAATTGAATGAAACAGGACATAGATAATTAGAATGGAAGAGGATCAGGATGATAGTAATTGACTGAAACAGGACATAGATAATTAGAATGTACAGAGGATCAGGATGATAGTAATTGACTGAAACAGGACATAGATAATTAGAATGGACAGAGGATGAGGATGATAGTAATTGACTGAAACAGGACATAGATAATTAGAATGGACGGAGGATCAGGGTGATAGTAATTGACTGAAACAGGACATAGATAATCAGATTGGACAGAGGATCAGGATGATAGTAATTGACTGAAACAGGACATAGATAATTAGAATGGACAGAGGATCAGGATGATAGTAATTGACAGAAACAGGACATAAATAATTAGAATGAACAGAGGATAAGGATGATAGTAATTGAATGAAACAGCACATAGATTATTAGAATGGACAGAGGATCAGGATGATAGTAATTGACTGAAACAGGACATAGATAATTACAAAGGAGAGAGGATCAGGATGATAGTAATTGACTGAAACAGGACATAGATAATTAGAATGTTCAGAGGATCAGGATGATAGTAATTGACTGAAACAGGACATAGATAATTACAAAGGAGAGATGATCAGGATGATAGTAATTGACTGAAACAGGACATAGATAATTAGAATGGACAGAGCATCAGGATGATAGTAATTGACTGAAACAGGACATAGATAATTAGAATGGACAGAGGATCAGGATGGTAGTAATTGACTGAAACAGGACATAGATAATTAGAATAGACAGATGATCAGGATGATAGTAATTGACTGAAACAGGACATAGATAATTACAAAGGAAAGAGAATCAGGATGATAGTAATTGACTGAAACAGGACATAGATAATTAGAATGGACAGAGGATCAGGATGATAGTAATTGACAGAAACAGGACATAAATAATTAGAATGAACAGAGGATCAGGATGATAGTAATTGAATGAAACAGGACATAGATTATTAGAATGGACAGAGGATCAGGATGATAGTAATTGAATGAAACAGGACATAGATAATTAGAATGGAAGAGGATCAGGATGATAGTAATTGACTGAAACAGGACATAGATAATTAGAATGGACAGAGGATCAGGATGATAGTAATTGACTGAAACAGGACATAGATAATTAGAATGGACAGAGGATGAGGATGATAGTAATTGACTGAAACAGGACATAGATAATTAGAATGGAAAGAGGATCAGGGTGATAGTAATTGACTGAAACAGGACATAGATAATTAGATTGGACAGAGGATCAGGATGATAGTAATTGACTGAAACAGGACATAGATAATTAGAATGGACAGAGGATCAGGATGATAGTAATTGACAGAAACAGGACATAAATAATTAGAATGTTCAGAGGATCAGGATGATAGTAATTGACTGAAACAGGACATAGATAATTACAAAGGAGAGATGATCAGGATGATAGTAATTGACTGAAACAGGACATAGATAATTAGAATGGACAGAGCATCAGGATGATAGTAATTGACTGAAACAGGACATAGATAATTAGAATGGACAGTGGATCAGGATGGTAGTAATTGACTGAAACAGGACATAGATAATTAGAATAGACAGAGGATCAGGATGATAGTAATTGACTGAAACAGGACATAGATAATTACAAAGGACAGAGGATCAGGATGATAGTAATTGACTGAAACAGGACATAGATAATTAGAATGGAAAGAGGATCAGGATGATAGTAATTGACTGAAACAGGACATAGATAATTAGAATGGACAGAGGATCAGGATGATAGTAATTGACTGAAACAGGACATAGAAAATTAGAATGGACAGAGGATCAGGATGATAGTAATTGAGTGAAACAGTACATAGATAATTAGAATGGACAGAGGATCAGGATGATAGTAATTGACTGAAACAGGACATAGATAATTAGAATGGACAGAGGATCAGGATGATAGTAATTGACTGAAACAGGACATAGATAATTAGAATGGACAGAGGATCAGGATGATTGTAATTGACTGAAACAGGACATAGATAATTAGAATGGACAGAGGATCAGGATGATAGTAATTGACTGAAACAGGACATAGATAATTAGAATGGACAGAGAGTCAGGATGATTGTAATTGACTGAAACAGGACATATATAATTAGAACGGACAGAGGATCAGGATGATAGTAATTGAATGAAACAGGACATACATAATTAGAATGGAGAGAGGATCAGGATGATAGTAATTGAATGAAATAGGACATAGATAATTAGAATGGAAGAGGATCAGGATGATAGTAATTGACTGAAACAGGACATAGATAATTAGAATGGACAGAGCATCAGGATGATAGTAATTGACTGAAACAGGACATAGATAATTAGAATGGACAGAGGATCAGGATGGTAGTAATTGACTGAAACAGGGCATAGATAATTAGAATAGACAGATGATCAGGATGATAGTAATTGACTGAAACAGGACATAGATAATTAGATTGGACAGAGGATCAGGATGATAGTAATTGACTGAAACAGGACATAGATAATTAGAATGGACAGAGGATCAGGATGATAGTAATTGACAGAAACAGGACATAGATAATTAGAATGGACAGAGGATCAGGATGATAGTAATTGACAGAAACAGGACATAAATAATTAGAATGAACAGAGGATCAGGATGATAGTAATTGAATGAAACAGGACATAGATTATTAGAATGGACAGAGGATCAGGATGATAGTAATTGAATGAAACAGGACATAGATAATTAGAATGGAAGAGGATCAGGATGATAGTAATTGACTGAAACAGGACATAGATAATTAGAATGGACAGAGGATCAGGATGATAGTAATTGACTGAAACAGGACATAGATAATTAGAATGGACAGAGGATGAGGATGATAGTAATTGACTGAAACAGGACATAGATAATTAGAATGGAAAGAGGATCAGGGTGATAGTAATTGACTGAAACAGGACATAGATAATTAGATTGGACAGAGGATCAGGATGATAGTAATTGACTGAAACAGGACATAGATAATTAGAATGGACAGAGGATCAGGATGATAGTAATTGACAGAAACAGGACATAAATAATTAGAATGTTCAGAGGATCAGGATGATAGTAATTGACTGAAACAGGACATAGATAATTACAAAGGAGAGATGATCAGGATGATAGTAATTGACTGAAACAGGACATAGATAATTAGAATGGACAGAGCATCAGGATGATAGTAATTGACTGAAACAGGACATAGATAATTAGAATGGACAGTGGATCAGGATGGTAGTAATTGACTGAAACAGGACATAGATAATTAGAATAGACAGAGGATCAGGATGATAGTAATTGACTGAAACAGGACATAGATAATTACAAAGGACAGAGGATCAGGATGATAGTAATTGACTGAAACAGGACATAGATAATTAGAATGGAAAGAGGATCAGGATGATAGTAATTGACTGAAACAGGACATAGATAATTAGAATGGACAGAGGATCAGGATGATAGTAATTGACTGAAACAGGACATAGAAAATTAGAATGGACAGAGGATCAGGATGATAGTAATTGAGTGAAACAGTACATAGATAATTAGAATGGACAGAGGATCAGGATGATAGTAATTGACTGAAACAGGACATAGATAATTAGAATGGACAGAGGATCAGGATGATAGTAATTGACTGAAACAGGACATAGATAATTAGAATGGACAGAGGATCAGGATGATTGTAATTGACTGAAACAGGACATAGATAATTAGAATGGACAGAGGATCAGGATGATAGTAATTGACTGAAACAGGACATAGATAATTAGAATGGACAGAGAGTCAGGATGATTGTAATTGACTGAAACAGGACATATATAATTAGAACGGACAGAGGATCAGGATGATAGTAATTGAATGAAACAGGACATACATAATTAGAATGGAGAGAGGATCAGGATGATAGTAATTGAATGAAATAGGACATAGATAATTAGAATGGAAGAGGATCAGGATGATAGTAATTGACTGAAACAGGACATAGATAATTAGAATGGACAGAGAGTCAGGATGATTGTAATTGACTGAAACAGGACATATATAATTAGAACGGACAGAGGATCAGGATGATAGTAATTGACTGAAACAGGACACAGATAATTACAAAGGACAGAGGATCAGGATGATAGTAATTGACTGAAACAGGACATAGATTATTAGAATGGAAAGAGGATCAGGATGACAGTAATTGACTGAAACAGGACATAGATAATTAGAATGGACAGAGGATCAGGATGATAGTAATTGACTGAAACAGGACACAGATAATTAGAATGGACAGAGGATCAGGATGATAGTAATTGACTGAAACAGGACATAGATAATTAGAATGGACAGAGGATCAGGATGATTGTAATTGACTGAAACAGGACATAGAAAATTAGAATGGACAGAGGATCAGGATGATAGTAATTGACTGAAACAGTACATAGATAATTAGAATGGACAGAGGATCAGGATGATAGTAATTGACTGAAACAGGACATAGATAATTAGAATGGACAGAGGATCAGGGTGATAGTAATTGACTGAAACAGGACATAGATAATTAGAATGGACAGAGGATCAGGATGATTGTAATTGACTGAAACAGGACATAGATAATTAGAATGGACAGAGGATCAGGATGATAGTAATTGACTGAAACAGGACATAGATAATTAGAATGGACAGAGAGTCAGGATGATTGTAATTGACTGAAACAGGACATATATAATTAGAACGGACAGAGGATCAGGATGATAGTAATTGACTGAAACAGGACATACATAATTAGAATGGAGAGAGGATCAGGATGATAGTAATTGAATGAAACAGGACATAGATAATTAGAATGGAAGAGGATCAGGATGATAGTAATTGACTGAAACAGGACATAGATAATTAGAATGGAGAGAGGATCAGGATGATTGTAATTGACTGAAACAGGACAGAGATAATTAGAATGGACAGAGGATCAGGATGATAGTAATTGACTGAAACAGGACATAGATAATTAGAATAGACAGAGGATCAGGATGATAGTAATTGACTGAAACAGGACAGAGATAATTGGTATGTTCAGAGGGTTAGGATGATAGTAATTGAATGAAACAGGACATAGATAATTAGAATGGACAGAGGATCAGGATGATAGTAATTGACTGAAACAGGACATAGATAATTATAATGGTTTGAGGATCAGGATGATAGTAATTGAATGAAACAGGACGTAGATAATTGGAATGGACAGAGGATCAGGATGATAATAATTGACTGAAACAGGACACAGATAATTAGAATGGACAGAGGATCAGGATGATAGTAATTGAATGAAACAGGACATAGATAATTAGAGTAGACAGAGGATCAGGATGATAGTAATTGACTGAAACAGGACATATATAATTAGAACGGACAGAGGATCAGGATGATAGTAATTGACTGAAACAGGACATGCATAATTAGAATGGACAGAGGATCAGGATGATAGTAATTGAATGAAACAGGACATAGATAATTAGAATGGACAGAGAGTCAGGATGATTGTAATAGGCTGAAACAGGACATATATAATTCGAATGGACAGAGGATCAGGATGATAGTAATTGACTGAAACAGGACATAGATAATTAGAATGGACAGAGAGTCAGGATGATTGTAATTGGCTGAAACAGGACATATATAATTAGAATGGACAGAGGATCAGGATGATAGTAATTGACTGAAACAGGACATTGATAATTAGAATGGACAGAGAGTCAGGATGATTGTAATTGGCTGAAACAGGACATATATAATTAGAACGGACAGAGGATCAGGATGATAGTAATTGACTGAAACAGGACAACATAATTAGAATGGACAGAGGATCAGGATGATAGTAATTGACTGAAACAGGACAACATAATTAGAATGGACAGAGGATCAGGATGATAGTAATTGAATGAAACAGGACATAGATAATTAGAATGGAAGAGGATCAGGATGATAGTAATTGACTGAAACAGGACATAGATAATTAGAATGGACAGAGGATCAGGATGATAGTAATTGACTGAAACAGGACAACATAATTAGAATGGACAGTGGATCAGGATGATAGTAATTGAATGAAACAGGACATAGATAATTAGAATGGAAGAGGATCAGGATGATAGTAATTGACTGAAACAGGACATAGATAATTAGAATGGACAGAGAGTCAGGATGATTGTAATTGACTGAAACAGGACATATATAATTAGAACGGACAGAGGATCAGGATGATAGTAATTGACTGAAACAGGACACAGATAATTACAAAGGACAGAGGATCAGGATGATAGTAATTGACTGAAACAGGACATAGATTATTAGAATGGAAAGAGGATCAGGATGACAGTAATTGACTGAAACAGGACATAGATAATTAGAATGGACAGAGGATCAGGATGATAGTAATTGACTGAAACAGGACACAGATAATTAGAATGGACAGAGGATCAGGATGATAGTAATTGACTGAAACAGGACATAGATAATTAGAATGGACAGAGGATCAGGATGATTGTAATTGACTGAAACAGGACATAGAAAATTAGAATGGACAGAGGATCAGGATGATAGTAATTGACTGAAACAGTACATAGATAATTAGAATGGACAGAGGATCAGGATGATAGTAATTGACTGAAACAGGACATAGATAATTAGAATGGACAGAGGATCAGGGTGATAGTAATTGACTGAAACAGGACATAGATAATTAGAATGGACAGAGGATCAGGATGATTGTAATTGACTGAAACAGGACATAGATAATTAGAATGGACAGAGGATCAGGATGATAGTAATTGACTGAAACAGGACATAGATAATTAGAATGGACAGAGAGTCAGGATGATTGTAATTGACTGAAACAGGACATATATAATTAGAACGGACAGAGGATCAGGATGATAGTAATTGACTGAAACAGGACATACATAATTAGAATGGAGAGAGGATCAGGATGATAGTAATTGAATGAAACAGGACATAGATAATTAGAATGGAAGAGGATCAGGATGATAGTAATTGACTGAAACAGGACATAGATAATTAGAATGGAGAGAGGATCAGGATGATTGTAATTGACTGAAACAGGACAGAGATAATTAGAATGGACAGAGGATCAGGATGATAGTAATTGACTGAAACAGGACATAGATAATTAGAATAGACAGAGGATCAGGATGATAGTAATTGACTGAAACAGGACAGAGATAATTGGTATGTTCAGAGGGTTAGGATGATAGTAATTGAATGAAACAGGACATAGATAATTAGAATGGACAGAGGATCAGGATGATAGTAATTGACTGAAACAGGACATAGATAATTATAATGGTTTGAGGATCAGGATGATAGTAATTGAATGAAACAGGACGTAGATAATTGGAATGGACAGAGGATCAGGATGATAATAATTGACTGAAACAGGACACAGATAATTAGAATGGACAGAGGATCAGGATGATAGTAATTGAATGAAACAGGACATAGATAATTAGAGTAGACAGAGGATCAGGATGATAGTAATTGACTGAAACAGGACATATATAATTAGAACGGACAGAGGATCAGGATGATAGTAATTGACTGAAACAGGACATGCATAATTAGAATGGACAGAGGATCAGGATGATAGTAATTGAATGAAACAGGACATAGATAATTAGAATGGACAGAGAGTCAGGATGATTGTAATAGGCTGAAACAGGACATATATAATTAGAATGGACAGAGGATCAGGATGATAGTAATTGACTGAAACAGGACATAGATAATTAGAATGGACAGAGAGTCAGGATGATTGTAATTGGCTGAAACAGGACATATATAATTAGAATGGACAGAGGATCAGGATGATAGTAATTGACTGAAACAGGACATTGATAATTAGAATGGACAGAGAGTCAGGATGATTGTAATTGGCTGAAACAGGACATATATAATTAGAACGGACAGAGGATCAGGATGATAGTAATTGACTGAAACAGGACAACATAATTAGAATGGACAGAGGATCAGGATGATAGTAATTGACTGAAACAGGACAACATAATTAGAATGGACAGAGGATCAGGATGATAGTAATTGAATGAAACAGGACATAGATAATTAGAATGGAAGAGGATCAGGATGATAGTAATTGACTGAAACAGGACATAGATAATTAGAATGGACAGAGGATCAGGATGATAGTAATTGACTGAAACAGGACAACATAATTAGAATGGACAGTGGATCAGGATGATAGTAATTGAATGAAACAGGACATAGATAATTAGAATGGAAGAGGATCAGGATGATAGTAATTGACTGAAACAGGACATAGATAATTAGAATGGACAGAGGATCAGGATGATAGTAATTGACTGAAACAGGACATAGATAATTAGAATGGACAGAGAGTCAGGATGATTGTAATTGGCTGAAACAGGACATATATAATTAGAACGGACAGAGGATCAGGATGATAGTAATTGACTGAAACAGGACATAGATAATTAGAAAGGACAGAGGATCAGGATGATAGTAATTGACTGAAACAGGACATAGATAATTAGAATGGACATAGGATCAGGATGATAGTAATTGACTGAAACAGGACATAGATAATTAGAATGGACAGAGGATCAGGATGATAGTAATTGACTGAAACAGGACATAGATAATTAGAATGGACAGAGAGTCAGGATGATTGTAATTGGCTGAAACAGGACATATATAATTAGAACGGACAGAGGATCAGGATGATAGTAATTGACTGAAACAGGACATAGATAATTAGAATGGACAGTGAGTCAGGATGATTGTAATTGGCTGAAACAGGACATATATAATTAGAACGGACAGAGGATCAGGATGATAGTAATTGACTGAAACAGGACAACATAATTAGAATGGACAGAGGATCAGGATGATAGTAATTGAAAGAAACAGGACATAGATAATTAGAATGGTCAGAGGATCAGGATGATAGTAATTGACTGAAACAGGACATAGATAATTAGAATGGACAGAGGATCAGGATGATAGTAATTGAATGAAACAGGACATAGATAATTAGAATGGAAGAGGATCAGGATGATAGTAATTGACTGAAACAGGACATAGATAATTAGAATGGACAGAGGATCAGGATGATAGTAATTGTCTGAAACAGGACAGAGATAATTAGAATGGACAGAGGATGAGGATGATAGTAATTGACTGAAACAGGACATAGATAATTAGAATGGACAGAGGATCAGGATGATAGTAATTGAATGAAACAGGACATAGATAATTAGAATGGACAGAGGATCAGGATGATAGTAATTGACTGAAACAGGACATAGATAATTAGAATGGACAGAGGATCAGGATGATAGTAATTGACAGAAACAGGACATAAATAATTAGAATGAACAGAGGATCAGGATGATAGTAATTGAATGAAACAGGACATAGATTATTAGAATGGACAGAGGATCAGGATGATAGTAATTGACTGAAACAGGACATAGATAATTACAAAGGTGAGAGGATCAGGATGATAGTAATTGACTGAAAGAGGACATAGATAATTAGAATGTTCAGAGGATCAGGATGATAGTAATTGACTGAAACAGGACATAGATAATTACAAAGGAGAGAGGATCAGGATGATAGTAATTGACTGAATCAGGACATAGATAATTAGAATGGACAGAGGATCAGGATGATAGTAATTGACTGAAACAGGACATAGATAATTAGAATGGACAGAGGATCAGGATGGTAGTAATTGAATGAAACAGGACATAGATAATTAGAACGGACAGAGGATCAGGATGATAGTAATTGACTGAAACAGGACATAGATAATTAGAACGGACAGAGAGTCAGGATGATTGTAATTGGCTGAAACAGGACATTGATAATTAGAATGGACAGAGAGTCAGGATGATTGTAATTGGCTGAAACAGGACATATATAATTAGAACGGACAGAGGATCAGGATGATAGTAATTGAATGAAACAGGACAACATAATTAGAATGGACAGAGGATCAGGATGATAGTAATTGAATGAAACAGGACATAGATAATTAGAATGGAAGAGGATCAGGATGATAGTAATTGACTGAAACAGGACATAGATAATTAGAATGGACAGAGGATCAGGATGATAGTCATTGAATGAAACAGGACAACATAATTAGAATGGACAGAGGATCAGGATGATAGTAATTGAATGATACAGGACATAGATAATTAGAGTGGAAGAGGATCAGGATGATAGTAATTGACTGAAACAGTACATAGATAATTAGAATGGACAGAGGATCAGGATGATAGTAATTGACTGAAACAGGACATAGATAATTAGAATGGACAGAGAGTCAGGATGATTGTAATTGGCTGAAACAGGACATATATAATTAGAATGGACAGAGGATCAGGATGATAGTAATTGACTGAAACAGGACATAGATAATTAGAATGGACAGAGAGTCAGGATGATTGTAATTGGCTGAAACAGGACATATATAATTAGAACGGACAGAGGATCAGGATGATAGTAATTGACTGAAACAGGGCATAGATAATTAGAATGGACAGAGGATCAGGATGATAGTAATTGACTGAAACAGGACAACATAATTAGAATGGACAGAGGATCAGGATGATAGTAATTGACTGAAACAGGACAACATAATTAGAATGGACAGAGGATCAGGATGATAGTAATTGAATGAAACAGGACATAGATAATTAGAATGGAAGAGGATCAGGATGATAGTAATTGACTGAAACAGGACATAGATATTTAGAATGGACAGAGGATCAGGATGATAGTAATTGACTGAAACAGGACATAGATAATTAGAATGGACAGAGGATCAGGATGATAATAATTGAATGAAACAGGACATAGATAATTAGAATGGAAGAGGATCAGGATGATAGTAATTGACTGAAACAGGACATAGATAATTAGAATGGACAGAGGATGAGGATGATAGTAATTGACTGAAACAGGACATAGATAATTAGAATGGACGGAGGATCAGGGTGATAGTAATTGACTGAAACAGGACATAGATAATCAGATTGGACAGAGGATCAGGATGATAGTAATTGACTGAAACAGGACATAGATAATTAGAATGGACAGAGGATCAGGATGATAGTAATTGACAGAAACAGGACATAAATAATTAGAATGAACAGAGGATAAGGATGATAGTAATTGAATGAAACAGCACATAGATTATTAGAATGGACAGAGGATCAGGATGATAGTAATTGACTGAAACAGGACATAGATAATTACAAAGGAGAGAGGATCAGGATGATAGTAATTGACTGAAACAGGACATAGATAATTAGAATGTTCAGAGGATCAGGATGATAGTAATTGACTGAAACAGGACATAGATAATTACAAAGGAGAGATGATCAGGATGATAGTAATTGACTGAAACAGGACATAGATAATTAGAATGGACAGAGCATCAGGATGATAGTAATTGACTGAAACAGGACATAGATAATTAGAATGGACAGAGGATCAGGATGGTAGTAATTGACTGAAACAGGACATAGATAATTAGAATAGACAGATGATCAGGATGATAGTAATTGACTGAAACAGGACATAGATAATTACAAAGGAAAGAGAATCAGGATGATAGTAATTGACTGAAACAGGACATAGATAATTAGAATGGACAGAGGATCAGGATGATAGTAATTGACAGAAACAGGACATAAATAATTAGAATGAACAGAGGATCAGGATGATAGTAATTGAATGAAACAGGACATAGATTATTAGAATGGACAGAGGATCAGGATGATAGTAATTGAATGAAACAGGACATAGATAATTAGAATGGAAGAGGATCAGGATGATAGTAATTGACTGAAACAGGACATAGATAATTAGAATGGACAGAGGATCAGGATGATAGTAATTGACTGAAACAGGACATAGATAATTAGAATGGACAGAGGATGAGGATGATAGTAATTGACTGAAACAGGACATAGATAATTAGAATGGAAAGAGGATCAGTGTGATAGTAATTGACTGAAACAGGACATAGATAATTAGATTGGACAGAGGATCAGGATGATAGTAATTGACTGAAACAGGACATAGATAATTAGAATGGACAGAGGATCAGGATGATAGTAATTGACAGAAACAGGACATAAATAATTAGAATGTTCAGAGGATCAGGATGATAGTAATTGACTGAAACAGGACATAGATAATTACAAAGGAGAGATGATCAGGATGATAGTAATTGACTGAAACAGGACATAGATAATTAGAATGGACAGAGCATCAGGATGATAGTAATTGACTGAAACAGGACATAGATAATTAGAATGGACAGTGGATCAGGATGGTAGTAATTGACTGAAACAGGACATAGATAATTAGAATAGACAGAGGATCAGGATGATAGTAATTGACTGAAACAGGACATAGATAATTACAAAGGACAGAGGATCAGGATGATAGTAATTGACTGAAACAGGACATAGATAATTAGAATGGAAAGAGGATCAGGATGATAGTAATTGACTGAAACAGGACATAGATAATTAGAATGGACAGAGGATCAGGATGATAGTAATTGACTGAAACAGGACATAGATAATTAGAATGGACAGAGGATCAGGATGATAGTAATTGAGTGAAACAGTACATAGATAATTAGAATGGACAGAGGATCAGGATGATAGTAATTGACTGAAACAGGACATAGATAATTAGAATGGACAGAGGATCAGGATGATAGTAATTGACTGAAACAGGACATAGATAATTAGAGTGGACAGAGGATCAGGATGATTGTAATTGACTGAAACAGGACATAGATAATTAGAATGGACAGAGGATCAGGATGATAGTAATTGACTGAAACAGGACATAGATAATTAGAATGGACAGAGAGTCAGGATGATTGTAATTGACTGAAACAGGACATATATAATTAGAACGGACAGAGGATCAGGATGATAGTAATTGAATGAAACAGGACATACATAATTAGAATGGAGAGAGGATCAGGATGATAGTAATTGAATGAAATAGGACATAGATAATTAGAATGGAAGAGGCTCAGGATGATAGTAATTGACTGAAACAGGACATAGATAATTAGAATGGACAGAGAGTCAGGATGATTGTAATTGACTGAAACAGGACATATATAATTAGAACGGACAGAGGATCAGGATGATAGTAATTGACTGAAACAGGACACAGATAATTACAAAGGACAGAGGATCAGGATGATAGTAATTGACTGAAACAGGACATAGATTATTAGAATGGAAAGAGGATCAGGATGACAGTAATTGACTGAAACAGGACATAGATAATTAGAATGGACAGAGGATCAGGATGATAGTAATTGACTGAAACAGGACACAGATAATTAGAATGGACAGAGGATCAGGATGATAGTAATTGACTGAAACAGGACATAGATAATTAGAATGGACAGAGGATCAGGATGATTGTAATTGACTGAAACAGGACATAGCAAATTAGAATGGACAGAGGATCAGGATGATAGTAATTGACTGAAACAGTACATAGATAATTAGAATGGACAGAGGATCAGGATGATAGTAATTGACTGAAACAGGACATAGATAATTAGAATGGACAGAGGATCAGGGTGATAGTAATTGACTGAAACAGGACATAGATAATTAGAATGGACAGAGGATCAGGATGATTGTAATTGACTGAAACAGGACATAGATAATTAGAATGGACAGAGGATCAGGATGATAGTAATTGACTGAAACAGGACATAGATAATTAGAATGGACAGAGAGTCAGGATGATTGTAATTGACTGAAACAGGACATATATAATTAGAACGGACAGAGGATCAGGATGATAGTAATTGACTGAAACAGGACATACATAATTAGAATGGAGAGAGGATCAGGATGATAGTAATTGAATGAAACAGGACATAGATAATTAGAATGGAAGAGGATCAGGATGATAGTAATTGACTGAAACAGGACATAGATAATTAGAATGGACAGGGAGTCAGGATGATTGTAATTGACTGAAACAGGACATATATAATTAGAACGGACAGAGGATCAGGATGATAGTAATTGACTGAAACAGGACACAGATAATTACAAAGGACAGAGGATCAGGATGATAGTAATTGACTGAAACAGGACATAGATTATTAGAATGGAAAGAGGATCAGGATGACAGTAATTGACTGAAACAGGACATAGATAATTAGAATGGACAGAGGATCAGGATGATAGTAATTGACTGAAACAGGACACAGATAATTTGAATGGAAAGAGGATCAGGATGATAGTAATTGACTGAAACAGGACATAGATAATTAGAATGGACAGAGGATCAGGATGATAGTAATTGACTGAAACAGGACATAGATAATTAGAATGGACAGAGAGTCAGGATGATTGTAATTGACTGAAACAGGACATATATAATTAGAATGGACAGAGGATCAGGATGATAGTAATTGACTGAAACAGGACATAGATAATTAGAATGGACAGAGGATCAGGATGATAGTAATTGACTGAAACAGGACATAGATAATTAGAATGGACAGAGGATCAGGATGATTGTAATTGACTGAAACAGGACATAGATAATTAGAATGGACAGAGGATCAGTATGATAGTAATTGACTGAAACAGGACATAGATAATTAGACTGGACAGAGAGTCAGGATGATTGTAATTGACTGAAACAGGACATATATAATTAGAACGGACAGAGGATCAGGATGATAGTAATTGACTGAAACAGGACATACATAATTAGAATGGAGAGAGGATCAGGATGATAGTAATTGACTGAAACAGGACATAGATAATTAGAATGGACAGAGAGTCAGGATGATTGTAATTGACTGAAACAGGACATATATAATTAGAACGGACAGAGGATCAGGATGATAGTAATTGACTGAAACAGGACATAGATAATTAGAATGGAAGAGGATCAGGATGATAGTAATTGAATGAAACAGGACATAGATAATTAGAATGGAAGAGGATCAGGATGATAGTAATTGACTGAAACAGGACATAGATAATTAGAATGGACAGAGGATCAGGATGATAGTAATTGACTGAAACAGGACATAGATAATTAGAATGGACAGAGGATGAGGATGATAGTAATTGACTGAAACAGGACATAGATAATTAGAATGGAAAGAGGATCAGGGTGATAGTAATTGACTGAAACAGGACATAGATAATTAGATTGGACAGAGGATCAGGATGATAGTAATTGACTGAAACAGGACATAGATAATTAGAATGGACAGAGGATCAGGATGATAGTAATTGACAGAAACAGGACATAAATAATTAGAATGTTCAGAGGATCAGGATGATAGTAATTGACTGAAACAGGACATAGATAATTACAAAGGAGAGATGATCAGGATGATAGTAATTGACTGAAACAGGACATAGATAATTAGAATGGACAGAGCATCAGGATGATAGTAATTGACTGAAACAGGACATAGATAATTAGAATGGACAGTGGATCAGGATGGTAGTAATTGACTGAAACAGGACATAGATAATTAGAATAGACAGAGGATCAGGATGATAGTAATTGACTGAAACAGGACATAGATAATTACAAAGGACAGAGGATCAGGATGATAGTAATTGACTGAAACAGGACATAGATAATTAGAATGGAAAGAGGATCAGGATGATAGTAATTGACTGAAACAGGACATAGATAATTAGAATGGACAGAGGATCAGGATGATAGTAATTGACTGAAACAGGACATAGAAAATTAGAATGGACAGAGGATCAGGATGATAGTAATTGAGTGAAACAGTACACAGATAATTAGAATGGACAGAGGATCAGGATGATAGTAATTGACTGAAACAGGACATAGATAATTAGAATGGACAGAGGATCAGGATGATAGTAATTGACTGAAACAGGACATAGATAATTAGAATGGACAGAGGATCAGGATGATTGTAATTGACTGAAACAGGACATAGATAATTAGAATGGACAGAGGATCAGGATGATAGTAATTGACTGAAACAGGACATAGATAATTAGAATGGACAGAGAGTCAGGATGATTGTAATTGACTGAAACAGGACATATATAATTAGAACGGACAGAGGATCAGGATGATAGTAATTGAATGAAACAGGACATACATAATTAGAATGGAGAGAGGATCAGGATGATAGTAATTGACTGAAACAGGACATAGATAATTAGAATGGACAGAGAGTCAGGATGATTGTAATTGACTGAAACAGGACATATATAATTAGAATGGACAGAGGATCAGGATGATAGTAATTGACTGAAACAGGACATAGATAATTAGAATGGACAGAGGATCAGGATGATAGTAATTGACTGAAACAGGACATAGATAATTAGAATGGACAGAGGATCAGGATGATTGTAATTGACTGAAACAGGACATAGATAATTAGAATGGACAGAGGATCAGTATGATAGTAATTGACTGAAACAGGACATAGATAATTAGACTGGACAGAGAGTCAGGATGATTGTAATTGACTGAAACAGGACATATATAATTAGAACGGACAGAGGATCAGGATGATAGTAATTGACTGAAACAGGACATACATAATTAGAATGGAGAGAGGATCAGGATGATAGTAATTGACTGAAACAGGACATAGATAATTAGAATGGACAGAGAGTCAGGATGATTGTAATTGACTGAAACAGGACATATATAATTAGAACGGACAGAGGATCAGGATGATAGTAATTGACTGAAACAGGACATAGATAATTAGAATGGAAGAGGATCAGGATGATAGTAATTGAATGAAACAGGACATAGATAATTAGAATGGAAGAGGATCAGGATGATAGTAATTGACTGAAACAGGACATAGATAATTAGAATGGACAGAGGATCAGGATGATAGTAATTGACTGAAACAGGACATAGATAATTAGAATGGACAGAGGATGAGGATGATAGTAATTGACTGAAACAGGACATAGATAATTAGAATGGAAAGAGGATCAGGGTGATAGTAATTGACTGAAACAGGACATAGATAATTAGATTGGACAGAGGATCAGGATGATAGTAATTGACTGAAACAGGACATAGATAATTAGAATGGACAGAGGATCAGGATGATAGTAATTGACAGAAACAGGACATAAATAATTAGAATGTTCAGAGGATCAGGATGATAGTAATTGACTGAAACAGGACATAGATAATTACAAAGGAGAGATGATCAGGATGATAGTAATTGACTGAAACAGGACATAGATAATTAGAATGGACAGAGCATCAGGATGATAGTAATTGACTGAAACAGGACATAGATAATTAGAATGGACAGTGGATCAGGATGGTAGTAATTGACTGAAACAGGACATAGATAATTAGAATAGACAGAGGATCAGGATGATAGTAATTGACTGAAACAGGACATAGATAATTACAAAGGACAGAGGATCAGGATGATAGTAATTGACTGAAACAGGACATAGATAATTAGAATGGAAAGAGGATCAGGATGATAGTAATTGACTGAAACAGGACATAGATAATTAGAATGGACAGAGGATCAGGATGATAGTAATTGACTGAAACAGGACATAGAAAATTAGAATGGACAGAGGATCAGGATGATAGTAATTGAGTGAAACAGTACACAGATAATTAGAATGGACAGAGGATCAGGATGATAGTAATTGACTGAAACAGGACATAGATAATTAGAATGGACAGAGGATCAGGATGATAGTAATTGACTGAAACAGGACATAGATAATTAGAATGGACAGAGGATCAGGATGATTGTAATTGACTGAAACAGGACATAGATAATTAGAATGGACAGAGGATCAGGATGATAGTAATTGACTGAAACAGGACATAGATAATTAGAATGGACAGAGAGTCAGGATGATTGTAATTGACTGAAACAGGACATATATAATTAGAACGGACAGAGGATCAGGATGATAGTAATTGAATGAAACAGGACATACATAATTAGAATGGAGAGAGGATCAGGATGATAGTAATTGAATGAAATAGGACATAGATAATTAGAATGGAAGAGGATCAGGATGATAGTAATTGACTGAAACAGGACATAGATAATTAGAATGGACAGAGAGTCAGGATGATTGTAATTGACTGAAACAGGACATATATAATTAGAACGGACAGAGGATCAGGATGATAGTAATTGACTGAAACAGGACACAGATAATTACAAAGGACAGAGGATCAGGATGATAGTAATTGACTGAAACAGGACATAGATTATTAGAATGGAAAGAGGATCAGGATGACAGTAATTGACTGAAACAGGACATAGATAATTAGAATGGACAGAGGATCAGGATGATAGTAATTGACTGAAACAGGACACAGATAATTAGAATGGACAGAGGATCAGGATGATAGTAATTGACTGAAACAGGACATAGATAATTAGAATGGACAGAGGATCAGGATGATTGTAATTGACTGAAACAGGACATAGAAAATTAGAATGGACAGAGGATCAGGATGATAGTAATTGACTGAAACAGTACATAGATAATTAGAATGGACAGAGGATCAGGATGATAGTAATTGACTGAAACAGGACATAGATAATTAGAATGGACAGAGGATCAGGGTGATAGTAATTGACTGAAACAGGACATAGATAATTAGAATGGACAGAGGATCAGGATGATTGTAATTGACTGAAACAGGACATAGATAATTAGAATGGACAGAGGATCAGGATGATAGTAATTGACTGTAACAGGACATAGATAATTAGAATGGACAGAGAGTCAGGATGATTGTAATTGACTGAAACAGGACATATATAATTAGAACGGACAGAGGATCAGGATGATAGTAATTGACTGAAACAGGACATACATAATTAGAATGGAGAGAGGATCAGGATGATAGTAATTGAATGAAACAGGACATAGATAATTAGAATGGAAGAGGATCAGGATGATAGTAATTGACTGAAACAGGACATAGATAATTAGAATGGACAGGGAGTCAGGATGATTGTAATTGACTGAAACAGGACATATATAATTAGAACGGACAGAGGATCAGGATGATAGTAATTGACTGAAACAGGACACAGATAATTACAAAGGACAGAGGATCAGGATGATAGTAATTGACTGAAACAGGACATAGATTATTAGAATGGAAAGAGGATCAGGATGACAGTAATTGACTGAAACAGGACATAGATAATTAGAATGGACAGAGGATCAGGATGATAGTAATTGACTGAAACAGGACACAGATAATTTGAATGGAAAGAGGATCAGGATGATAGTAATTGACTGAAACAGGACATAGATAATTAGAATGGACAGAGGATCAGGATGATAGTAATTGACTGAAACAGGACATAGATAATTAGAATGGACAGAGAGTCAGGATGATTGTAATTGACTGAAACAGGACATATATAATTAGAATGGACAGAGGATCAGGATGATAGTAATTGACTGAAACAGGACATAGATAATTAGAATGGACAGAGGATCAGGATGATAGTAATTGACTGAAACAGGACATAGATAATTAGAATGGACAGAGGATCAGGATGATTGTAATTGACTGAAACAGGACATAGATAATTAGAATGGACAGAGGATCAGTATGATAGTAATTGACTGAAACAGGACATAGATAATTAGACTGGACAGAGAGTCAGGATGATTGTAATTGACTGAAACAGGACATATATAATTAGAACGGACAGAGGATCAGGATGATAGTAATTGACTGAAACAGGACATACATAATTAGAATGGAGAGAGGATCAGGATGATAGTAATTGACTGAAACAGGACATAGATAATTAGAATGGACAGAGAGTCAGGATGATTGTAATTGACTGAAACAGGACATATATAATTAGAACGGACAGAGGATCAGGATGATAGTAATTGACTGAAACAGGACATAGATAATTAGAATGGAAGAGGATCAGGATGATAGTAATTGACTGAAACAGGACATAGATAATTAGAATGGACAGAGAGTCAGGATGATTGTAATTGACTGAAACAGGACATATATAATTAGAACGGACAGAGGATCAGGATGATAGTAATTGACTGAAACAGGACATATATAATTAGAATGGACAGAGGATCAGGATGATTGTAATTGACTGAAACAGGACATAGATAATTAGAATGGACAGATGATCAGGATGATAGTAATTGACTGAAACAGGACATAGATAATTAGAATGGAAAGAGGATCAGGATGATAGTAATTGACTGAAACAGGACATAGATAATTAGAATGGACAGATGATCAAGATCATCGTAATTGACTGAAACAGGACATAGATAATTAGAATGGACAGAGGATCAGGATGATAATAATTGACTGAAACAGGACATAGATAATTAGAATGGACAGAGAATCAGGATGATTGTAATTGACTGAAACAGGACGTATATAATTAGAATGGACAGAGGTTCTGGATGATTGTAATTGACTGAAACAGGACATAGATAATTAGAATGGACAGATGGTCAGGATGATAGTAATTGACTGAAACAGGACATAGATAATTAGAATGGAAAGAGGATCAGGATGATAGTAATTGACTGAAGCAGGACATAGATAATTAGAATGGACAGAGGATCAGGATGATCGTAATTGACTGAAACAGGACATAGATAATTAGAATGGACAGAGGATCAGGATGATTGTAATTGACTGAAACAGGACATAGATAATTAGAATGGACAGAGGATCAGTATGATAGTAATTGACTGAAACAGGACATAGATAATTAGACTGGACAGAGAGTCAGGATGATTGTAATTGACTGAAACAGGACATATATAATTAGAACGGACAGAGGATCAGGATGATAGTAATTGACTGAAACAGGACATACATAATTAGAATGGAGAGAGGATCAGGATGATAGTAATTGACTGAAACAGGACATAGATAATTAGAATGGACAGAGAGTCAGGATGATTGTAATTGACTGAAACAGGACATATATAATTAGAACGGACAGAGGATCAGGATGATAGTAATTGACTGAAACAGGACATAGATAATTAGAATGGAAGAGGATCAGGATGATAGTAATTGAATGAAACAGGACATAGATAATTAGAATGGAAGAGGATCAGGATGATAGTAATTGACTGAAACAGGACATAGATAATTAGAATGGACAGAGGATCAGGATGATAGTAATTGACTGAAACAGGACATAGATAATTAGAATGGACAGAGGATGAGGATGATAGTAATTGACTGAAGCAGGACATAGATAATTAGAATGGAAAGAGGATCAGGGTGATAGTATTTGACTGAAACAGGACATAGATAATTAGATTGGACAGAGGATCAGGATGATAGTAATTGACTGAAACAGGACATAGATAATTAGAATGGACAGAGGATCAGGATGATAGTAATTGACAGAAACAGGACATAAATAATTAGAATGTTCAGAGGATCAGGATGATAGTAATTGACTGAAACAGGACATAGATAATTACAAAGGAGAGATGATCAGGATGATAGTAATTGACTGAAACAGGACATAGATAATTAGAATGGACAGAGCATCAGGATGATAGTAATTGACTGAAACAGGACATAGATAATTAGAATGGACAGTGGATCAGGATGGTAGTAATTGACTGAAACAGGACATAGATAATTAGAATAGACAGAGGATCAGGATGATAGTAATTGACTGAAACAGGACATAGATAATTACAAAGGACAGAGGATCAGGATGATAGTAATTGACTGAAACAGGACATAGATAATTAGAATGGAAAGAGGATCAGGATGATAGTAATTGACTGAAACAGGACATAGATAATTAGAATGGACAGAGGATCAGGATGATAGTAATTGACTGAAACAGGACATAGAAAATTAGAATGGACAGAGGATCAGGATGATAGTAATTGAGTGAAACAGTACACAGATAATTAGAATGGACAGAGGATCAGGATGATAGTAATTGACTGAAACAGGACATAGATAATTAGAATGGACAGAGGATCAGGATGATAGTAATTGACTGAAACAGGACATAGATAATTAGAATGGACAGAGGATCAGGATGATTGTAATTGACTGAAACAGGACATAGATAATTAGAATGGACAGAGGATCAGGATGATAGTAATTGACTGAAACAGGACATAGATAATTAGAATGGACAGAGAGTCAGGATGATTGTAATTGACTGAAACAGGACATATATAATTAGAACGGACAGAGGATCAGGATGATAGTAATTGAATGAAACAGGACATACATAATTAGAATGGAGAGAGGATCAGGATGATAGTAATTGAATGAAATAGGACATAGATAATTAGAATGGAAGAGGATCAGGATGATAGTAATTGACTGAAACAGGACATAGATAATTAGAATGGACAGAGAGTCAGGATGATTGTAATTGACTGAAACAGGACATATATAATTAGAACGGACAGAGGATCAGGATGATAGTAATTGACTGAAACAGGACACAGATAATTACAAAGGACAGAGGATCAGGATGATAGTAATTGACTGAAACAGGACATAGATTATTAGAATGGAAAGAGGATCAGGATGACAGTAATTGACTGAAACAGGACATAGATAATTAGAATGGACAGAGGATCAGGATGATAGTAATTGACTGAAACAGGACACAGATAATTAGAATGGACAGAGGATCAGGATGATAGTAATTGACTGAAACAGGACATAGATAATTAGAATGGACAGAGGATCAGGATGATTGTAATTGACTGAAACAGGACATAGAAAATTAGAATGGACAGAGGATCAGGATGATAGTAATTGACTGAAACAGTACATAGATAATTAGAATGGACAGAGGATCAGGGTGATAGTAATTGACTGAAACAGGACATAGATAATTAGAATGGACAGAGGATCAGGATGATTGTAATTGACTGAAACAGGACATAGATAATTAGAATGGACAGAGGATCAGGATGATAGTAATTGACTGAAACAGGACATAGATAATTAGAATGGACAGAGAGTCAGGATGATTGTAATTGACTGAAACAGGACATATATAATTAGAACGGACAGAGGATCAGGATGATAGTAATTGACTGAAACAGGACATACATAATTAGAATGGAGAGAGGATCAGGATGATAGTAATTGAATGAAACAGGACATAGATAATTAGAATGGAAGAGGATCAGGATGATAGTAATTGACTGAAACAGGACATAGATAATTAGAATGGACAGGGAGTCAGGATGATTGTAATTGACTGAAACAGGACATATATAATTAGAACGGACAGAGGATCAGGATGATAGTAATTGACTGAAACAGGACACAGATAATTACAAAGGACAGAGGATCAGGATGATAGTAATTGACTGAAACAGGACATAGATTATTAGAATGGAAAGAGGATCAGGATGACAGTAATTGACTGAAACAGGACATAGATAATTAGAATGGACAGAGGATCAGGATGATAGTAATTGACTGAAACAGGACACAGATAATTTGAATGGAAAGAGGATCAGGATGATAGTAATTGACTGAAACAGGACATAGATAATTAGAATGGACAGAGGATCAGGATGATAGTAATTGACTGAAACAGGACATAGATAATTAGAATGGACAGAGAGTCAGGATGATTGTAATTGACTGAAACAGGACATATATAATTAGAATGGACAGAGGATCAGGATGATAGTAATTGACTGAAACAGGACATAGATAATTAGAATGGACAGAGGATCAGGATGATAGTAATTGACTGAAACACGACATAGATAATTAGAATGGACAGAGGATCAGGATGATTGTAATTGACTGAAACAGGACATAGATAATTAGAATGGACAGAGGATCAGTATGATAGTAATTGACTGAAACAGGACATAGATAATTAGACTGGACAGAGAGTCAGGATGATTGTAATTGAATGAAACAGGACATATATAATTTGAACGGACAGAGGATCAGGATGATAGTAATTGACTGAAACAGGACATACATAATTAGAATGGAGAGAGGATCAGGATGATAGTAATTGACTGAAACAGGACATAGATAATTAGAATGGACAGAGAGTCAGGATGATTGTAATTGACTGAAACAGGACATATATAATTAGAACGGACAGAGGATCAGGATGATAGTAATTGACTGAAACAGGACATAGATAATTAGAATGGAAGAGGATCAGGATGATAGTAATTGACTGAAACAGGACATAGATAATTAGAATGGACAGAGAGTCAGGATGATTGTAATTGACTGAAACAGGACATATATAATTAGAACGGACAGAGGATCAGGATGATAGTAATTGACTGAAACAGGACATATATAATTAGAATGGACAGAGGATCAGGATGATTGTAATTGACTGAAACAGGACATAGATAATTAGAATGGACAGATGATCAGGATGATAGTAATTGACTGAAACAGGACATAGATAATTAGAATGGAAAGAGGATCAGGATGATAGTAATTGACTGAAACAGGACATAGATAATTAGAATGGACAGATGATCAAGATCATCGTAATTGACTGAAACAGGACATAGATAATTAGAATGGACAGAGGATCAGGATGATAATAATTGACTGAAACAGGACATAGATAATTAGAATGGACAGAGAATCAGGATGATAGTAATTGACTGAAACAGGACGTATATAATTAGAATGGACAGAGGTTCAGGATGATTGTAATTGACTGAAACAGGACATAGATAATTAGAATGGACAGATGGTCAGGATGATAGTAATTGACTGAAACAGGACATAGATAATTAGAATGGAAAGAGGATCAGGATGATAGTAATTGACTGAAGCAGGACATAGATAATTAGAATGGACAGAGGATCAGGATGATCGTAATTGACTGAAACAGAACATAGATAATTAGAATGGACAGAGGATCAGGATGATAGTAATTGACTGAAACAGGACATAGATAATTATAATGGAATGAGGATCAGGATGATCGTAATTGACTGAAACAGGACATAGATAATTAGAATGGACAGAGGATCAGGATGATAGTAATTGACTGAAAAAGGACATATATAATTAGAATGGACAGAGGATCAGGATGATTGTAATTGACTGAAACAGGACATATATAATTAGAATGGACAGAGGATCAGGATGATAGTAATTGACTGAAACAGGACATAGATAATTAGAATGGACAGAGAATCAGGATGATAGTAATTGACTGAAACAGGACATATATAATTAGAATGGACAGAGGATCAGGATGATTGTAATTGACTGAAACAGGACATAGATAATTAGAATGGACAGATGATCAGGATGATAGTAATTGACTGAAACAGGACATAGATAATTAGAATGGAAAGAGGATCAGGATGATAGTAATTGACTGAAACAGGACATAGATAATTAGAATGGACAGAGGATCAGGATGATCGTAATTGACTGAAACAGGACATAGATAATTAGAATGGACAGAGGATCAGGATGATAGTAATTGACTGAAACAGGACATAGATAATTAGAATGGACAGATGATCAGGATGATAGTAATTGACTGAAACAGGACATAGATAATTAGAATGGACAGAGGATCAGGATGATCGTAATTGACTGAAACAGGACATAGATAATTAGAATGGACAGAGGATCAGGATGATAGTAATTGACTGAACAGGACATAGATAATTAGAATGGACAGAGGATCAGGATGATAGTAATTGACTGAAACAGGACATAGATAATTAGAATGGACAGAGAATCAGGATGATAGTAATTGACTGAAACAGGACATATATAATTAGAATGGACAGAGGATCAGGATGATAGTAATTGACTGAAACAGGACATAGATAATTAGAATGGACAGAGAATCAGGATGATAGTAATTGACTGAAACAGGACATATATAATTAGAATAGACAGAGGATCAGGATGATTGTAATTGACTGAAACAGGACATAGATAATTAGAATGGACAGATGATCAGGATGATAGTTATTGACTGAAACAGGACATAGATAATTAGAATGGAAAGAGGATCAGGATGATAGTAATTGACTGAAGCAGGACATAGATAATTAGAATGGACAGAGGATCAGGATGATCGTAATTGACTGAAACAGGACATAGATAATTAGAATGGACAGAGGATCAGGATGATAGTAATTGACTGAAACAGGACATAGATAATTATAATGGACAGAGGATCAGGATGATCGTAATTGACTGAAACAGGACATAGATAATTAGAATGGACAGAGGATCAGGATGATAGTAATTGACTGAAACAGGACATATATAATTAGAATGGACAGAGGATCAGGATGATTGTAATTGACTGAAACAGGACATATATAATTAGAATGGACAGAGGATCAGGATGATAGTAATTGACTGAAACAGGACATAGATAATTAGAATGGACAGAGGATCAGGATGATTGTAATTGACTGAAACAGGACATAGATAATTAGAATGGAAAGAGGATCAGGATGATAGTAATTGACTGAAACAGGACATAGATAATTAGAATGGACAGAGGATCAGGATGATCGTAATTGACTGAAACAGGACATAGATAATTAGAATGGACAGAGGATCAGGATGATAGTAATTGACTGAAACAGGACATAGACAATTAGAATGGACAGATGATCAGGATGATAGTAATTGACTGAAACAGGACATAGATAATTAGAATGGACAGAGGATCAGGATGATCGTAATTGACTGAAACAGGACATAGATAATTAGAATGGACAGAGGATCAGGATGATAGTAATTGACTGAAACAGGACATAGATAATTAGAATGGACAGAGGATCAGGGTGATAGTAATTGACTGAAACAGGACATAGATAATTAGAATGGACAGAGTATCAGGATGATAGTAATTGACTGAAACAGGACATATATAATTAGAATGGACAGAGGATCAGGATGATTGTAATTGACTGAAACAGGACATAGATAATTAGAATGGACAGATGATCAGGATGACAGTAATTGACTGAAACAGGACATAGATAATTAGAATGGACAGAGGATCAGGATGATAGTAATTGACTGAAACAGGACATAGATAATTAGAATGGACAGAGGATCAGGATGATAGTAATTGACTGAAACAGGACATAGATAATTAGAATGGACAGATGATCAGGATGACAGTAATTGACTGAAACAGGACATAGATAATTAGAATGTTCAGAGGATCAGGATGATAGTAATTGACTGAAACAGGACATAGATAATTAGAATGGACAGAGGATCAGGATGATAGTAATTGACTGAAACAGGACATAGATAATTAGAATGGACAGAGGATCAGGATGATCGTAATTGACTGAAACAGGACATAGATAATTAGAATGGACAGAGGATCAGGATGATAGTAATTGACTGAAACAGGACATAGACAATTAGAATAGACAGAGGAACACGATGGTAGTAATTGACTGAAACAGGACATTTATAATGAGAATGGACAGAGGATCAGGATGATAGTAATTGACTGAAACAGGACATAGATAATTAGAATGGACAGAGAATCAGGATGATAGTAATTGACTGAAGCAGGACATAGATAATTAGAATAGACAGAGGAACACGATGGTAGTAATTGAATGAAACAGGACATAGATAATTAGAATGGACAGAGGATCAGGATGATAGTAATTGACTGAAACAGGACATAGATAATTAGAATGGACAGAGAATCAGGATGATAGTAATTGACTGAAGCAGGACATAGATAATTAGAATAGACAGAGGAACACGATGGTAGTAATTGAATGAAACAGGACATAGATAATTAGAATGGACAGAGGATCAGGATGATAGTAATTGACTGAAACAGGACATAGATAATTAGAATGGACAGATAATCAGGATGATAGTAATTGACTGAAACAGGACATAGATAATTAGAATGGATGGAGGATCAGGATGATATTAATTGACAGAAACACGACATAGATAATGAGAATGGACAGAGGATCAGGATGATAGTAATTGTCTGAAACAGGACATAGATCATTAGAATGGACAGAGGATCAGGATGATAGTAATTGACTGAAACAGGACATAGATAATTAGAATAGACAGAGGATCAGGATGATAGTAATTGACTGAAACAGGACATAGGTAAATAGAATATACAGAGGATCAGGGTGATAGTAATTGACTGAAACAGGACATAGATAATTAGAATGGACAGAGGATCAGGATGAAAGTAATTGACTGAAACAGGACATAGATAAATAGAATAGACAGAGGATCAGGATGATAGTAATTGACTGAAACAGTACATAGATAATTAGAATAACCAGAGGATCAGGATGAGGGTAATTGACTGAAACAGGACATAGATAATTAGAATGGACAGAGCATCAGGATGATAGTAATTGACTGAAACAGGACATAGATAATTAGAATGGACAGAGGATCAATATGATAGTAATTGACTGAAACAGGACATAGATAATTAGAATAGACAGAGGCTCAGGATGATAGTAATTGACCGAAACAGGACATAGATAATTAGAATGGACAGAGGATCAGGATGATTGTAATTGACTGAAACAGGACATAGATAATTAGAATAGACAGAGGATCAGGATGATAGTAATTGACTGAAACAGGACACAGATAATTAGAATGGACAGAGGATCAGGATGATAGTAATTGACTGAAACAGGACATAGATAATTAGAATGGACAGAGGATCAGGATGACTGTAATTGACTGAAACAGGACATAGATAATTAGAATGGATTGAGGATCAGGATGATAGTAATTGACTGAAACAGGACATAGATAATTAGAATAGACAGAGGATCAGGATGATAGTAATTGACTGAAACAGGCCATAGATAATTAGAATAGACAGAGGATCAGGATGATAGTAATTGAATGAAACAGGACATAGATAATTAGAATGTTCAGAGGATCAGGATGATAGTAATTGACTGAAACAGGACTTAGATAATTAGAATAGAGAGAGGATCAGGATGATAGTAATTGACTGAAACAGGACATAGATAATTAGAATAGACAGAAGATCAGGATGATAGTAATTGACTGAAACAGGACATAGATAATTAGAATAGACAGAGGATCAGGATGATAGTAATTGAATGAAACAGGACATAGATAATTAG
Organism: Heterodontus francisci; assembly: GCF_036365525.1. NCBI lineage: Eukaryota > Metazoa > Chordata > Chondrichthyes > Heterodontiformes > Heterodontidae > Heterodontus > Heterodontus francisci. Next base: position 863,829 of record NW_027141021.1, read on the forward strand.
AATGTTCAGAGGATCAGGATGATAGTAATTGACTGAAACAGGACATAGATAATTAGAATGGACAGAGAATCAGGATGATAGTAATTGACTGAAACAGGACATAGATAATTAGAATGGACAGAGGATCAGGATGATAGTAATTGACTGAAACAGGACATAGATAATTAGATTAGACAGAGGATCAGGATGATAGTAATTGACTGAAACAGGACACAGATAATTAGAATGGACAGAGGATCAGGATGATAGTAATTGACTGAAACAGGACATAGATAATTAGAATGTTCAGAGGATCAGGATGATAGTAATTGACTGAAACAGGACATAGATAATTAGAATGGACAGAGGATCAGGATGATAGTAATTGACTGAAACAGGACATAGATAATTAGAATGGACAGAGGATCAGGATGATAGTAATTGACTGAAACAGGACATAGATAATTAGAATGGACAGAGGATCAGGATGATAGTAATTGACTGAAACAGGACATAGATAATTAGAATAGACAGAGGATCAGGATGATAGTAATTGACTGAAACAGGACATAGATAATTAGAATAGACAGTTAATCAGGATGATAGTAATTGAATGAAACAGGACATAGATAATTAGAATAGAGAGAGGATCAGAATGATAGTCATTGACTGAAACAGGACATAGATAATTAGAATAGACAGAGGATCAGGATGATAGTAATTGACTGAAACAGGACATAGATAATTAGAATAGACAGAGGATCAGGATGATAGTAATTGAATGAAACAGGACATAGATAATTAGAATGTTCAGAGGATCAGGATGATAGTAATTGACTGAAACAGGACATAGATAATTAGAATGGACAGAGGATCAGGATGATAGTAATTGACTGAAACAGGACATAGATAATTAGAATGGACAGAGGATCAGGATGATAGTAATTGACTGAAACAGGACATAGATAATTAGAATGGACAGAGGATCAGGATGATAGTAATTGAGTGAAACAGGACATAGATAATTAGAATAGACAGAGAATCAGGATGATAGTAATTGACCGAAACAGTACATAGATAATTAGAATGGAAAGAGGATCAGGATGATAGTAATTGACTGAAACAGGACATAGATAATTAGAATGGACAGAGGATCAGGATGATAGTAATTGACTGAAATAGGACATAGATAATTAGAATGTTCAGAGGATCAGGATGATAGTAATTGACTGAAACAGGACATAGATAATTAGAATGGACAGAGGATCAGGATGATCGTAATTGACTGAAACAGGACATAGATAATTAGAATGGACAGAGGATCAGGATGATAGTAATTGACTGAAACAGGACATAGATAATTAGAATGGACAGAGGATCAGGATGATAGTAATTGACTGAAACAGGACATTGATAATTAGATTAGACAGAGGATCAGGATGATAGTAATTGACTGAAACAGGACATAGATAATTAGAATAGACAGAGGATCAGGCTGATAGTAATTGACTGAAACAGGACATAGTTAATTAGAATGGACAGAGGATCAGGAGGATAGTAATTGACTGAAACAGGACATAGATAATTAGAATGGACAGAGGATCAGGATGATAGCAATTGACTGAAACAGGACATAGATAATTAGAATAGACAGAGGATCAGGATGATAGTAATTGACTGAAACAGGACATAGATAATTAGAATGGACAGAGGATCAGGATGATCGTAATTGACTGAAACAGGGCAGAGATAATTAGAGTGGACAGAGGATCAGGATGATAGTAATTGACTGAAACAGGACATAGATAATTAGAATGGACAGAGGATCAGGATGATAGTAATTGAATGAAACAGGACATTGATAATTAGATTAGACAGAGGATCAGGATGATAGTAATTGACTGAAACAGGACATAGATAATTAGAATAGACAGAGGATCAGGCTGATAGTAATTGACTGAAACAGGACATAGATAATTAGAATGGACAGAGGATCAGGAGGATAGTAATTGACTGAAACAGGACATAGATAATTAGAATAGACAGAGGATCAGGATGATAGTGATTGACTGAAACAGGACATTGATAATTAGAATGGACAGAGGATCAGGATGATAGTAATTGACTAAAACATGACATAGATAATTAGAATGGACAGAGGATCAGGATGATAGTAATTGACTGAAACAGGACATAGATAATTAGAATAGACAGAGGATCAGGATGATAGTAATTGACTGAAACAGGACATAGATAATTAGAATGGACAGAGGATCAGGATGATAGTAATTGACTGAAACAGGACACAGATAATTAGAATAGACAGAGGATCAGGCTGATAGTAATTGACTGAAACAGGACATAGATAATTAGAATGGACAGAGGATCAGGATGATAGTAATTGACTGAAACAGGACATAGATAATTAGAATAGACAGAGGATCAGGATGATAGTAATTGACTGAAACAGGACATTGATAATTAGAATGGACAGAGGATCAGGATGATAGTAATTGACTGAAACATGACATAGATAATTAGAATGGACAGAGGATCAGGATGATAGTAATTGACTGAAACATGACATAGATAATTAGAATGGACAGAGGATCAGGATGATAGTAATTGACTGAAACAGGACATTAATAATTGGAATGGACAGAGGATCAGGATGATAGTAATTGACTGAAACAGAACATAGATAATTAGAATGGACAAAGGATCAGGATGATAGTAATTGACTGAAACAGGACATAGATAATTAGAATAGACAGAGGAACAGGATGATAGTAATTGACTGAAACAGGACATAGATAATTAGAATGGACAGAGGATCAGGATGATAGTAATTGACTGAAACAGGACATAGATAATTAGAATGGACAGAGGATCAGGATGATCGTAATTGACTGAAACAGGACATAGATAATTAGAATAGACAGAGGATCAGGATGATAGTAATTGACTGAAACAGGACATAGATAATTAGAATGGACAGAGGATCAGGATGATAGTAATTGACTGAAACAGGACATAGATAATTAGAATTGACAGAGATCAGGCTGATAGTAATTGACTGAAACAGGACATAGATAATTAGAATGGACAGAGGATCAGGATGATAGTAATTGACTGAAACAGGACATAGAGAATTAGAATAGACAGAGGATCAGGATGATAGTGATTGACTGAAACAGGACATTGATAATTAGAATGGACAGAGGATCAGGATGATAGTAATTTACTAAAACATGACATAGATGATTAGAATGGACAGAGGATCAGGATGATAGTAATTGACTGAAACAGGACATTGATAATTAGAATAGACAGAGGATCAGGATGATAGTAATTGACTGAAACAGGACATAGATAATTAGAATGGACAGGGGATCAGGATGATAGTAATTGACTGAAACAGGACATAGATAATTAGAATAGACAGAGGATCAGGCTGATAGTAATTGACTGAAACAGGACACAGATAATTAGAATGGACAGAGGATCAGGATGATAGTAATTGACTGAAACAGGACATAGATAATTAGAATGGACAGAGGATCAGGATGATAGTAATTGACTGAAACAGGACATAGATAATTAGAATGGACAGAGGATCAGGATGATAGTAATTGACTGAAACAGGACATAGATAATTAGAATGGACAGAGGATCAGGATGATAGTAATTGACTGAAACAGGCCATAGATAATTAGAATAGACAGAGGATCAGGATGATAGTAATTGAATGAAACAGGACATAGATAATTAGAATGTTCAGAGGATCAGGATGATAGTAATTGACTGAAACAGGACTTAGGTAATTAGAATAGAGAGAGGATCAGGATGATAGTAATTGACTGAAACAGGACATAGATAATTAGAATAGACAGAGGATCAGGATGATATTAATTGACTGAAACAGGACATAGATAATTAGAATAGACAGAGGATCAGGATGATAGTAATTGAATGAAACAGGACATATATAATTAGAATGTTCAGAGGATCAGGATGATAGTAATTGACTGAAACAGGACATAGATAATTAGAATGGACAGAGAATCAGGATGATAGTAATTGACTGAAACAGGACATAGATAATTAGAATGGACAGAGGATCAGGATGATAGTAATTGACTGAAACAGGACATAGATAATTAGAATTGACAGAGGATCAGGCTGATAGTAATTGACTGAAACAGGACATAGATAATTAGAATGGACAGAGGATCAGGATGATAGTAATTGAATGAAACAGGACATAGAGAATTAGAATAGACAGAGGATCAGGATGATAGTGATTGACTGAAACAGGACATTGATAATTAGAATGGACAGAGGATCAGGATGATAGTAATTTACTAAAACATGACATAGATGATTAGAATGGACAGAGGATCAGGATGATAGTAATTGACTGAAACAGGACATTGATAATTAGAATAGACAGAGGATCAGGATGATAGTAATTGACTGAAACAGGACATAGATAATTAGAATGGACAGGGGATCAGGATGATAGTAATTGACTGAAACAGGACATAGATAATTAGAATAGACAGAGGATCAGGCTGATAGTAATTGACTGAAACAGGACACAGATAATTAGAATGGACAGAGGATCAGGATGATAGTAATTGACTGAAACAGGACATAGATAATTAGAATGGACAGAGGATCAGGATGATAGTAATTGACTGAAACAGGACATAGATAATTAGAATGGACAGAGGATCAGGATGATAGTAATTGACTGAAACAGGCCATAGATAATTAGAATAGACAGAGGATCAGGATGATAGTAATTGAATGAAACAGGACATAGATAATTAGAATGTTCAGAGGATCAGGATGATAGTAATTGACTGAAACAGGACTTAGGTAATTAGAATAGAGAGAGGATCAGGATGATAGTAATTGACTGAAACAGGACATAGATAATTAGAATAGACAGAGGATCAGGATGATATTAATTGACTGAAACAGGACATAGATAATTAGAATAGACAGAGGATCAGGATGATAGTAATTGATTGAAACAGGACATAGATAATTAGAATGTTCAGAGGATCAGGATGATAGTAATTGACTGAAACAGGACATAGATAATTAGAATGGAAAGAGAATCAGGATGATAGTAATTGACTGAAACAGGACATAGATAATTAGAATGGACTGAGGATCAGGATGATAGTAATTGACTGAAACAGGACATAGATAATTAGATTAGACAGAGGAACAGGATGATAGTAATTGACTGAAACAGGACACAGATAATTAGAATGGACAGAGGATCAGGATGATAGTAATTGACTGAAACAGGACATAGATAATTAGAATGTTCAGAGGATCAGGATGATAGTAATTGACTGAAACAGGACATAGATAATTAGAATGGACAGAGGATCAGGATGATAGTAATTGACTGAAACAGGACATAGATAATTAGAATGGACAGAGGATCAGGATGATAGTAATTGACTGAAACAGGACATAGATAATTAGAATGGACAGAGGATCAGGATGATAGTAATTGACTGAAACAGGACATAGATAATTAGAATGGACAGAGGATCAGGATGATAGTAATTGACTGAAACAGGACATAGATAATTAGAATGGACAGAGGATCAGGATGATAGTAATTGACTGAAACAGGACATAGATAATTAGAATAGACAGAGGATCAGGATGATAGTAATTGACTGAAACAGGACATAGATAATTAGAATAGACAGTTAATCAGGATGATAGTAATTGAATGAAACAGGACATAGATAATTAGAATGGACAGAGGATCAGGATGATAGTAATTGACTGAAACCGGACATAGATAATTAGAATGGACAGAGGATCAGGATGATAGTAATTGAGTGAAACAGGACATAGATAATTAGAATAGACAGAGAATCAGGATGATAGTAATTGACCGAAACAGTACATAGATAATTAGAATGGAAAGAGGATCAGGATGATAGTAATTGACTGAAACAGGACATAGATAATTAGAATGGACAGAGGATCAGGATGATAGTAATTGACTGAAACAGGACATAGATAATTAGAATGTTCAGAGGATCAGGATGATAGTAATTGACTGAAACAGGACATAGATAATTAGAATGGACAGAGGATCAGGATGATCGTAATTGACTGAAACAGGACATAGTTAATTAGAATGGACAGAGGATCAGGAGGATAGTAATTGACTGAAAAAGGACATAGATAATTAGAATGGACAGAGGATCAGGATGATAGCAATTGACTGAAACAGGACATAGATAATTAGAATAGACAGAGGATCAGGATGATAGTAATTGACTGAAGCAGGACATAGATAATTAGAATGGACAGAGGATCAGGATGATCGTAATTGACTGAAACAGGACATAGATAATTAGAGTGGACAGAGGATCAGGATGATAGTAATTGACTGAAACAGGACATAGATAATTAGAATGGACAGAGGATCAGGATGATAGTAATTGAATGAAACAGGACATTGATAATTAGATTAGACAGAGGATCAGGATGATAGTAATTGACTGAAACAGGACATAGATAATTAGAATAGACAGAGGATCAGGCTGATAGTAATTGACTGAAACAGGACATAGATAATTAGAATGGACAGAGGATCAGGATGATAGTAATTGACTGAAACAGGACATTGATAATTAGATTAGACAGAGCATCAGGATGATAGTAATTGACTGAAACAGGACATAGATAATTAGAATAGACAGAGGATCAGGCTGATAGTAATTGACTGAAACAGGACATAGTTAATTAGAATGGACAGAGGATCAGGAGGATAGTAATTGACTGAAACAGGACATAGATAATTAGAATGGACAGAGGATCAGGATGATAGCAATTGACTGAAACAGGACATAGATAATTAGAATAGACAGAGGATCAGGATGATAGTAATTGACTGAAGCAGGACATAGATAATTAGAATAGACAGAGGATCAGGATGATCGTAATTGACTGAAACAGGACATAGATAATTAGAGTGGACAGAGGATCAGGATGATAGTAATTGACTGAAACAGGACATAGATAATTAGAATGGACAGAGGATCAGGATGATAGTAATTGAATGAAACAGGACATTGATAATTAGATTAGACAGAGGATCAGGATGATAGTAATTGACTGAAACAGGACATAGATAATTAGAATAGACAGAGGATCAGGCTGATAGTAATTGACTGAAACAGGACATAGATAATTAGAATGGACAGAGGATCAGGAGGATAGTAATTGACTGAAACAGGACATAGATAATTAGAATAGACAGAGGATCAGGATGATAGTGATTGACTGAAACAGGACATTGATAATTAGAATGGACAGAGGATCAGGATGATAGTAATTGACTAAAACATGACATAGATAATTAGAATGGACAGAGGATCAGGATGATAGTAATTGACTGAAACAGGACATAGATAATTAGAATAGACAGAGGATCAGGATGATAGTAATTGACTGAAACAGGACATAGATAATTAGAATGGGCAGGGGATCAGGATGATAGTAATTGACTGAAACAGGACATAGATAATTAGAATAGACAGAGGATCAGGCTGATAGTAATTGACTGAAACAGGACATAGATAATTAGAATGGACAGAGAATCAGGATGATAGTAATTGACTGAAACAGGACATAGATAATTAGAATAGACAGAGGATCAGGATGATAGTAATTGACTGAAACAGGACATTGATAATTAGAATGGACAGAGGATCAGGATGATAGTAATTGACTGAAACATGACATAGATAATTAGAATGGACAGAGGATCAGGATGATAGTAATTGACTGAAAGAGGACATTAATAATTAGAATGGACAGAGAATCAGGATGATAGTAATTGACTGAAACAGGACATAGATAATTAGAATAGACAAAGGATCAGGATGATAGTAATTGACTGAAACAGGACATAGATAATTAGAATAGACAGAGGAACAGGATGATAGTAATTGACTGAAACACGACATAGATAATTAGAATGGACAGAGGATCAGGATGATATTAATTGACTGAAACAGGACACAGATAATTAGAATGGACAGAGGATCAGGATGATCGTAATTGACTGAAACAGGACATAGATAATTAGAATAGACAGAGGATCAGGATGATAGTAATTGACTGAAACAGGACATAGATAATTAGAATGGACAGAGGATCAGGATGATAGTAATTGACTGAAACAGGACATAGAAATTAGAATTGACAGAGGATCAGGCTGATAGTAATTGACTGAAACAGGACATAGATAATTAGAATAGACAGAGGATCAGGATGATAGTGATTGACTGAAACAGGACATTGATAATTAGAATGGACAGAGGATCAGGATGATAGTAATTGACTAAAACATGACATAGATAATTAGAATGGACAGAGGATCAGGATGATAGTAATTGACTGAAACAGGACATTGATAATTAGAATAGACAGAGGATCAGGATGATAGTAATTGACTGAAACAGGACATAGATAATTAGAATGGACAGGGGATCAGGATGATAGTAATTGACTGAAACAGGACATAGATAATTAGAATAGACAGAGGATCAGGCTGATAGTAATTGACTGAAACAGAACATAGATAATTAGAATGGACAGAGGATCAGGATGATAGTAATTGACTGAAACATGACATAGATAATTAGAATGGACAGAGGATCAGGATGATAGTAATTGACTGAAACGGGACATTAATAATTAGAATGGACAGAGGATCAGGATGATAGTAATTGACTGAAACAGGACATAGATAATTAGAATAGACAAAGGATCAGGATGATAGTAATTGACTGAAACAGGACATAGATAATTAGAATAGACAGAGGAACAGGATGATAGTAATTGACTGAAACAGGACATAGATAATTAGAATGGACAGAGGATCAGGATGATAGTAATTGACTGAAACAGGACATAGATAATTAGAATGGACAGAGGATCAGGATGATCGTAATTGACTGAAACAGGACATAGATAATTAGAATAGACAGAGGATCAGGATGATAGTAATTGACTGAAACAGGACATAGATAATTAGAATGGACAGAGGATCAGGATGATCGTAATTGACTGAAACAGGAAATTGATAATTAGAATGGACAGAGGATCAGGATGATAGTAATTGACTGAAAAAGGACATAGATAATTAGAATGGACAGAGGATCAGGATGATAGTAATTGACTGAAACAGGACATTGATAATTAGAATGGACAGAGGATCAGGATGATAGTAATTTACTGAAACAGGACATAGATAATTAGATTGGACAGAGGATCAGGATGATAGTAATTGACTGAAACAGGACATAGATAATTAGAATGGACAGAGGATCAGGATGATATTAATTGACTGAAACAGGACATAGATAATTAGAATGGACAGAGAATCAGGATGATAGTAATTGACTGAAACAGGACATAGATAATTAGAATGGACAGAGGATCAGGATGGTAGTAATTGACTGAAACAGGACATAGATAATTAGAATGGACAGAGGATCAGGATGATAGTAATTGACTGAAACAGGACATAGATAATTAGAATGGACAGAGAATCAGGATGATAGTAATTGATTGAAACAGGACTTAGATAATTAGAATAGACAGAGGATCAGGATGATAGTAATTGACTGAAACAGGACATAGATAATTAGAATAGACAGAGGAACACGATGGTAGTAATTGACTGAAACAGGACATATATAATTAGAATGGACAGAGGATCAGGATAATAGTAATTGACTGAAACAGGACATAGACAATTAGAATAGACAGAGGATCAGGATGATAGTAATTGACTGAAACAGGACATAGATAATTAGAATAGACAGAGGATCAGGATGATAGTAATTGACTGAAACAGGACATAGATAATTAGAATAGACAGAGGATCAGGATGATAGTAATTGACTGAAACAGGACATAGATAATTAGAATAGACAGAGGATCTGGATGATAGTAATTGACTGAAACAGGACATAGATAATTAGAATAGACAGAGGAACACGATGGTAGTAATTGACTGAAACAGGACATATATAATTAGAATGGACAGAGGATCAGGATAATAGTAATTGACTGAAACAGGACATAGACAATTAGAATAGACAGAGGATCAGGATGATAGTAATTGACTGAAACACGACATAGATAATTAGAATGGACAGAGGATCAGGATGGTAGTAATTGACTGAAACAGGACATAGATAATTAGAATAGACAGAGGATCAGGATGATAGTAATTGACTGAAACAGGACATAGATAATTAGAATAGACAGAGGAACACGATGGTAGTAATTGACTGAAACAGGACATATATAATTAGAATGGACAGAGGATCAGGATAATAGTAATTGACTGAAACAGGACATAGACAATTAGAATAGACAGAGGATCAGGATGATAGTAATTGACTGAAACACGACATAGATAATTAGAATGGACAGAGGATCAGGATGGTAGTAATTGACTGAAACAGGACATAGATAATTAGAATGGACAGAGGATCAGGATGATAGTAATTGACTGAAACAGGACATAGATAATTAGAATGGACAGAGAATCAGGATGATAGTAATTGACTGAAACAGGACATACATAATTAGAATAGACAGCGGATCAGGATGATAGCAATTGACTGAAACAGGACATAGATAATTAGAATGGACAGAGGATCAGGATGATAGTAATTGACTGAAACAGGACATCGATAATTAGAATGGACGGAGGATCAGGATGACAGTAATTGACTGAAACAGGACATAGATAATTAGAATGGACAGAGGATCAGGATGATAGTAATTGACTGAAACAGGACATAGATAATTAGAATGGACAGAGAAGCAGGATGATAGTAATTGACTGAAACAGGACATCGATAATTAGAATGGACAGAGGATCAGGATGATAGTAATTGACTGAAACAGGACATAGATAATTAGAATGGACGGAGGATCAGGATGATAGTAATTGACTGAAACAGGACATAGATAATTAGAATGGACAGAGGATCAGGATGATAGTAATTGACTGAAACAGGACATAGATAATTAAGATGGACAGAGAATCAGGATGATAGTAATTGACTGAAACAGGACATAGATAATTAGAATAGACAGAGGATCAGGATTATGGTAATTGACTGAAACAGGACATAGATAATTAGAATGGACAGAGGATCAGGATGATAGTAATTGACTGAAACGGGACATGGATAATTAGAATGGACAGAGGATCAGGATGATAGTAATTGACTGAAACAGGACATAGATAATTAGAATGGACGGAGGATCAGGATGATAGTAATTGACTGAAACAGGACATAGATAATTAGAATGGACAGGGGATCAGGATGATAGTAATTCACTGAAGCAGGACATAGATAATTAGAATGGACAGAGGATCAGGATGATAGTAATTGACTGAAACAGGACATAGATAATTAGAATGGACAGAGGATCAGGATGATAGTAATTGACTGAAACAGGACATAGATAATTAGAATGTTCAGAGGATCAGGATGATAGTAATTGGCTGAAACAGGACATAGATAATTAGAATTGACAGAGGATCAGGATGATAGTAATTGACTGAAACAGGACATAGATAATTAGAATGGACAGAGGATCAGGATGATAGTAATTGACTGAAACAGGACATAGATAATTAGAATGGACAGAGGATCAGGATGATAGTAATTGACTGAAACAGGACATAGATAATTAGAATGGACAGAGGATCAGGATGATAGTAATTGACTGAAACAGGACATAGATAATTAGAATGGACAGAGGATCAGGATGATAGTAATTGACTGAAACGGGACATGGATAATTAGAATGGACAGAGGATCAGGATGATAGTAATTGACTGAAACAGGACATAGATAATTAGAATGGACAGAGGATCAGGATGATAGTAATTGACTGAAACAGGACATAGATAATTAGAATGGACAGAGGATCAGGATGATAGTAATTGACTGAAACAGGACATAGATAATTAGAATGTTCAGAGGATCAGGATGATTGTAATTGACTGAAACAGGACATAGATAATTAGAATGGACAGAGGATCAGGATGATAGTAATTGACTGAAACAGGACATAGATAATTAGAATGGACAGAGGATCAGGATGATAGTAATTGACTGAAACGGGACATGGATAATTAGAATGGACAGAGGATCAGGATGATAGTAATTGACTGAAACAGGACATAGATAATTAGAATGGACAGAGGATCAGGATGATAGTAATTGACTGAAACAGGACATAGATAATTAGAATGGACAGAGGATCAGGATGATAGTAATTGACTGAAACAGGACATAGATAATTAGAATGTTCAGAGGATCAGGATGATTGTAATTGACTGAAACAGGACATAGATAATTAGAATGGACAGAGGATCAGGATGACAGTAATTGACTGAAACAGGACATAGATTATTAGAATGTTCAGAGGATCAGGATGATTGTAATTGACTGAAACAGGACATAGATAATTAGAATGGACAGAGGATCAGGATGATTGTAATTGACTGAAACAGGACATAGATAATTAGAATGGACAGAGGATCAGGATGATAGTAATTGACTGAAACAGGACATAGATTATGAGAATGTTCAGAGGATCAGGATGATTGTAATTGACTGAAACAGGACATAGATAATTAGAATGGACAGAGGATCAGGATGACAGTAATTGACTGAAACAGGACATAGATAATTAGAATGTTCAGAGGATCAGGATGATAGTAATTGACTGAAACAGGACATAGATAATTAGAATAGACAGAGGATCAGGATGATAGTAATTGACTGAAACAGGACATAGATAATTAGAATGGACAGAGGATCAGGATGATAGTAATTGACTGAAACGGGACATGGATAATTAGAATGGACAGAGGATCAGGATGATAGTAATTGACTGAAACAGGACATAGATAATTAGAATGGACGGAGGATCAGGATGATAGTAATTGACTGAAACAGGACATAGATAATTAGAATGGACAGGGGATCAGGATGATAGTAATTCACTGAAGCAGGACATAGATAATTAGAATGGACAGAGGATCGGGATGATAGTAATTGACTGAAACAGGACATAGATAATTAGAATGGACAGAGGATCAGGATGATAGTAATTGACTGAAACAGGACATAGATAATTAGAATGTTCAGAGGATCAGGATGATAGTAATTGACTGAAACAGGACATAGATAATTAGAATGGACAGAGGATCAGGATGATAGTAATTGACTGAAACAGGACATAGATAATAAGAATGGACAGAGGATCAGGATGATAGTAATTGACTGAAACAGGACATAGATAATTAGAATGGACAGAGGATCAGGATGATAGTAATTGACTGAAACAGGACATAGATAATTAGAATGGACAGAGGATCAGGATGATAGTAATTGACTGAAACAGGACATAGATAATTAGAAAGGAGAGAGGATCAGGATGATAGTAATTGACTGAAACAGGACATAGATTATTAGAATGTTCAGAGGATCAGGATGATAGTAATTGACTGAAACAGGACATAGATAATTAGAATGGACAGAGGATCAGGATGATAGTAATTGACTGAAACAGGACACAGATAATTAGAATGGACAGAGGATCAGGATGATAGCAATTGACTGAAGCAGGACATAGATAATTAGAATAGACAGAGGATCAGGATGATAGTAATTGACTGAAACAGGACATAGATTATTAGAATGTTCAGAGGATCAGGATGATAGCAATTGACTGAAACAGGACATAGATAATTAGAATGGACAGAGGATCAGGATGATAGTAATTGACTGAAACAGGACATAGATAATTAGAATGGACAGAGGATCAGGATGATAGTAATTGACTGAAACAGGACATAGATAATTAGAATGTTCAGAGGATCAGGATGATTGTAATTGACTGAAACAGGACATAGATAATTAGAATGGACAGAGGATCAGGATGATAGCAATTGACTGAAACAGGACATAGATAATTAGAATGGACAGAGGATCAGGATGATAGTAATTGACTGAAACAGGACATAGATAATTAGAATAGACAGAGGATCAGGATGATATTAATTGACTGAAATAGGACATAGATTATTAGAATGTTCAGAGGATCAGGATGATAGCAATTGACTGAAACAGGACATAGATAATTAGAATGGACAGAGGATCAGGATGATAGTAATTGACTGAAACAGGACATAGATAATTAGAATGGACAGAGGATCAGGATGATAGTAATTGACTGAAACAGGACATAGATAATTAGAATGTTCAGAGGATCAGGATGATTGTAATTGACTGAAACAGGACATAGATAATTAGAATGGACAGAGGATCAGGATGACAGTAATTGACTGAAACAGGACATAGATTATTAGAATGTTCAGAGGATCAGGATGATTGTAATTGACTGAAACAGGACATAGATAATTAGAATGGACAGAGGATCAGGATGATTGTAATTGACTGAAACAGGACATAGATAATTAGAATGGACAGAGGATCAGGATGATAGTAATTGACTGAAACAGGACATAGATTATTAGAATGTTCAGAGGATCAGGATGATTGTAATTGACTGAAACAGGACATAGATAATTAGAATGGACAGAGGATCAGGATGACAGTAATTGACTGAAACAGGACATAGATAATTAGAATGTTCAGAGGATCAGGATGATAGAAATTGACTGAAACGGGACATAGATAATTAGAATAGACAGAGGATCAGGATGATAGTAATTGACTGAGACAGGACATAGATAATTAGAATGGACAGAGGATCAGGATGATAGTAATTGACTGAAACGGGACATGGATAATTAGAATGGACAGAGGATCAGGATGATAGTAATTGACTGAAACAGGACATAGATAATTAGAATGGACGGAGGATCAGGATGATAGTAATTGACTGAAACAGGACATAGATAATTAGAATGGACAGGGGATCAGGATGATAGTAATTCACTGAAGCAGGACATAGATAATTAGAATGGACAGAGGATCAGGATGATAGTAATTGACTGAAACAGGACATAGATAATTAGAATGGACAGAGGATCAGGATGATAGTAATTGACTGAAACAGGACATAGATAATTAGAATGTTCAGAGGATCAGGATGATAGTAATTGACTGAAACAGGACATAGATAATTAGAATGGACAGAGGATCAGGATGATAGTAATTGACTGAAACAGGACATAGATAATAAGAATGGACAGAGGATCAGGATGATAGTAATTGACTGAAACAGGACATAGATAATTAGAATGGACAGAGGATCAGGATGATAGTAATTGACTGAAACAGGACATAGATAATTAGAATGGACAGAGGATCAGGATGATAGTAATTGACTGAAACAGGACATAAATAATTAGAAAGTAGAGAGGATCAGGATGATAGTAATTGACTGAAACAGGACATAGATTATTAGAATGTTCAGAGGATCAGGATGATAGTAATTGACTGAAACAGGACATAGATAATTAGAATGGACAGAGGATCAGGATGATAGTAATTGACTGAAACAGGACATAGATAATTAGAATGGACAGAGGATCAGGATGATAGTAATTGACTGAAACAGGACATAGATAATTAGAATAGACAGAGGATCAGGATGATAGTAATTGACTGAAACAGGACATAGATTATTAGAATGTTCAGAGGATCAGGATGATAGCAATTGACTGAAACAGGACATAGATAATTAGAATGGACAGAGGATCAGGATGATAGTAATTGACTGAAACAGGACATAGATAATTAGAATGGACAGAGGATCAGGATGATAGTAATTGACTGAAACAGGACATAGATAATTAGAATGTTCAGAGGATCAGGATGATTGTAATTGACTGAAACAGGACATAGATAATTAGAATGGACAGAGGATCAGGATGACAGTAATTGACTGAAACAGGACATAGATTATTAGAATGTTCAGAGGATCAGGATGATTGTAATTGACTGAAACAGGACATAGATAATTAGAATGGACAGAGGATCAGGATGATTGTAATTGACTGAAACAGGACATAGATAATTAGAATGGACAGAGGATCAGGATGATAGTAATTGACTGAAACAGGACATAGATTATTAGAATGTTCAGAGGATTAGGATGATTGTAATTGACTGAAACAGGACATAGATAATTAGAATGGACAGAGGATCAGGATGACAGTAATTGACTGAAACAGGACATAGATAATTAGAATGTTCAGAGGATCAGGATGATTGTAATTGACTGAAGCAGGACATAGATAATTAGAATGGACAGAGGATCAGGATGACAGTAATTGACTGACACAGGACATAGTTAATTAGATTAGACAGAGGATCAGGATGATAGTAATTGACTGAAACAGGACATAGATAATTAGAATGGACAGAGGATCAGGATGATATTAATTGACTGAAACAGGACATAGATAATTAGAATGTTCAGAGGATCAGGATGATTGTAATTGACCGAAACAGGACATAGATAATTAGAATGGACAGAGGATCAGGATGACAGTGATTGACTGAAACAGGACATAGATAATTAGAATGGACAGACGATCAGGATGATAGTAATTGCCTGAAACAGGTCATAGATAATTAGAATGGACAGAGGATCAGGATGATAGTAATTGACTGAAACAGGACATAGATAATTAGAATGGACAGAGAATCAGGATGATAGTAATTGACTGAAACAGGACATACATAATTAGAATAGTCAGAGGATCAGGATGATAGTAATTGACTGAAACAGGACATAGATAATTTGAATGGACAGAGGATCAGGATGATAGTAATTGACTGAAACAGGACATAGATAATTAGAATGGACGGAGGATCAGGATGATATTAATTGACTGAAACAGGACATAGATAATTAGAATGGACAGAGGATCAGGATGATAGTAATTGACTGAAACAGGACATAGATAATTAGAATGGACAGAGAATCAGGATGATAGTAATTGACTGAAACAGGACATCGATAATTAGAATGGACAGAGGATCAGGATGATAGTAATTGACTGAAACAGGACATAGATAATTAGAATGGACAGGGGATCAGGATGATAGTAATTCACTGAAGCAGGACATAGATAATTAGAATGGACAGAGGATCAGGATGATAGTAATTGACTGAAACAGGACATAGATAATTAGAATGGACAGAGGATCAGGAAGATAGTAATTGACTGAAACAGGACATAGATAATTAGAATGTTCAGAGGATCAGGATGATAGTAATTGTCTGAAACAGGACATAGATAATTAGAATGGACAGAGGATCAGGATGATAGTAATTGACTGAAACAGGACATAGATAATTAGAATGGACAGAGGATCAGGATGATAGTAATTGACTGAAACAGGACATAGATAATTAGAATGGACAGAGGATCAGGATGATAGTAATTGACTGAAACAGGACATAGATAATTAGAATGGACAGAGGATCAGGATGATAGTAATTGACTGAAACAGGACATAGATAATTAGAAAGGAGAGAGGATCAGGATGATAGTAATTGACTGAAACAGGACATAGATTATTAGAATGTTCAGAGGATCAGGATGATAGTAATTGACTGAAACAGGACATAGATAATTAGAATGGACAGAGGATCAGGATGATAGTAATTGACTGAAACAGGACATAGATAATTAGAATGGACAGAGGATCAGGATGATAGTAATTGACTGAAACAGGACATAGATAATTAGAATAGACAGAGGATCAGGATGATAGTAATTGACTGAAACTGGACATAGATTATTAGAATGTTCAGAGGATCAGGATGATAGCAATTGACTGAAACAGGACATAGATAACTAGAATGGACAGAGGATCAGGATGATAGTAATTGACTGAAACAGGACATAGATAATTAGAATGTTCAGAGGATCAGGATGATTGTAATTGACCGAAACAGGACATAGATAATTAGAATGGACAGAGGATCAGGATGACAGTAATTGACTGAAACAGGACATAGATTATTAGAATGTTCAGAGGATCAGGATGATTGTAATTGACTGAAACAGGACATAGATAATTAGAATGGACAGTGTATCAGGATGATTGTAATTGACTGAAACCGGACATAGATAATTAGAATGGACAGAGGATCAGGATGATAGTAATTGACTGAAACAGGACATAGATTATTCGAATGTTCAGAGGATCAGGATGATTGTAATTGACTGAAACAGGACATAGATAATTAGAATGGACAGAGGATCAGGATGACAGTAATTGACTGAAACAGGACATAGATAATTAGAATGTTCAGAGGATCAGGATGATTGTAATTGACTGAAGCAGGACATAGATAATTAGAATGGACAGAGGATCAGGATGACAGTAATTGACTGAAACAGGACATAGATAATTAGATTAGACAGAGGATCAGGATGATAGTAATTGACTGAAACAGGACATAGATAATTAGAATGGACAGAGGATCAGGATGATAGTAATTGACTGAAACAGGACATAGATAATTAGAATGTTCAGAGGATCAGGATGATTGTAATTGACTGAAACAGGACATAGATAATTAGAATGGACAGAGGATCAGGATGACAGTAATTGACTGAAACAGGACATAGATAATTAGAATGGACAGACGATCAGGATGATAGTAATTGACTGAAACAGGACATAGATAATTAGAATGGACAGAGGATCAGGATGATAGTAATTGACTGAAACAGGACATAGATAATTAGAATGGACAGAGGATCAGGATGATAGTAATTGACTGAAACAGGACATAGATAATTAGAATGGACAGAGGATCAGGATGATAGTAATTGACTGAAACAGGACATAGATAATTAGAATGGACAGAGGATCAGGATGATAGTAATTGACTGAAACAGGACATAGATAATTAGAATGGACAGAGGATCAGGATGATAGTAATTGACTGAAACAGGACATAGATAATTAGAATGGACAGAGGATCAGGATGATAGTAATTGACTGAAATAGGACATAGATAATTAGAATAGACAGAGGATCAGGATCATAGTAATTGACTGAAACAGGACATAGATAATTAGAATGGACAGAGGATCAGGATGATAGTAATTGACTGAAACAGGACATAGATAATTAGAATAGACAGAGGATCAGGATGATAGTAATTGACTGAAACAGGACATAGATAATTAGAATAGACAGAGGATCAGGATGATAGTAATTTACTGAAACAGGACATAGATAATTAGAATGGACAGAGGATCAGGATGATAGTAATTGACTGAAACAGGACATAGATAATTAGAATAGACAGAGGATCAGGATGATAGTAATTGACTGAAACAGGACATAGATAATTAGAATGGACAGAGGATCAGGATGATAGTAATTGACTGAAACAGGACATATATAATTAGAAAGGACAGAGGATCAGGATGTTAGTAATTGACTGAAAAAGGACACAGATAATTAGAATGGACAGAGGATCAGGATGATAGTAATTGACTGAAACAGGACATAGATAATTAGAATTGTCAGAGGATCAGGTTGATAGTAATTGACTGAAAAAGGACATAGATAATTAGAATGGACAGAGGATCAGGATGATAGTAATTTACTGAAACAGGACATAGATAATTAGAATGGACGGAGGATCAGGATGATAGTAATTGACTGAAACAGGACATAGATAATTAGAATGGACAGAGGATCAGGATGATAGTAATTGACTGAAACAGGACATAGATAATTAGAATGGACAGAGGATCAGGATGATAGTAATTGACTGAAACAGGACATAGATAATTAGAATGGACAGAGGATCAGGATGACAGTAATTGACTGAAACAGGACATAGATAATTAGAATGGTCAGAGGATCAGTTTGATAGTAATTGACTGAAAAAGGACATAGACAATTAGAATGGACAGAGGATCAGGATGATAGTAATTGACTGAAACAGGACATAGATAATTAGAATAGACAGAGGATCAGGATGATAGTAATTGACTTAAACAGGACATAGATAATTAGAATAGACAGAGGATCAGGATGATAGTAATTGACTGAAACACGACATAGATAATTAGAATGGACAGAGGATCAGGATGGTAGTAATTGACTGAAACAGGACATAAATAATTAGAATGGACAGAGGATCAGGATAATAGTAATTGACTGAAACAGGACATAGATAATTAGAATAGACAGAGGAACACGATGGTAGTAATTGACTGAAACAGGACATATATAATTAGAATGGACAGAGGATCAGGATAATAGTAATTGACTGAAACAGGACATAGATAATTAGAATAGACAGAGGATCAGGATGATAGTAATTGACTGAAACACGACATAGATAATTAGAATGGACAGAGGATCAGGATGGTAGTAATTGACTGAAACAGGACATCGATAATTAGAATGGACAGAGGATCAGGATGGTAGTAATTGACTGAAACACGACATAGATAATTAGAATGGACAGAGGATCAGGATGGTAGTAATTGACTGAAACAGGACATAGATAATTAGAATGGACAGAGGATCAGGATGGTAGTAATTGACTGAAACAGGACATATATAATTAGAATGGACAGAGGATCAGGATAATAGTAATTGAATGAAACAGGACATAGATAATTAGAATAGACAGAGGAACACGATGGTAGTAATTGACTGAATCAGGACATAGATAATTAGAATGGACAGAGGATCAGGATGATAGTAATTGACTGAAACAGGACATAGATAATTAGAATGGACAGAGAATCAGGATGATAGTAATTGACTGAAACAGGACATACATAATTAGAATAGACAGAGGATCAGGATGATAGTAATTGACTGAAACAGGACATAGATAATTAGAATGGACAGAGTATCAAGATGATAGTCATTGACTGAAACAGGACATAGATAATTAGAATGGACAGAGGATCAGGATGATAGTAATTGACTGAAACAGGACATAGATAATTAGAATGGTCAGAGAATCAGGATGATAGTAATTGACTGAAACAGGACATAGATAATTAGAATGGACAGGGGATCAGGATGATAGTAATTGACTGAAACAGGACATAGATAATTAGAATGGACAGAGGATCAGGATGATAGTAATTGACTGAAACAGGACATAGATAATTAGAATGGACAGAGAATCAGGATGATAGTAATTGACTGAAACAGGACATAGTTAATTAGAATGGACAGAGGATCAGGATGATAGTAATTGACTGAAACAGGACATAGTTAATTAGAATGGACAGAGGATCAGGATGATAGTAATTGACTGAAACAGGACATAGATAATTAGAATGGACGGAGGATCAGGATGATAGTAATTGACTGAAACAGGACACAGATAATTAGAATGGACAGGGGATCAGGATGATAGTAATTCACTGAAGCAGGACATATATAATTAGAACGGACAGAGGATCAGGATGATAGTAATTGACTGAAACAGGACATAGTTAATTAGATTATACAGAGGATCAGGATGATAGTAATTGACTGAAACAGGACATAGATAATTAGAATGGACAGAGGATCAGGATGATAGTAATTGACTGAAACAGGACATAGATAATTAGAATGGACAGAGGATCAGGATGATAGTAATTGACTGAAACAGGACATAGATAATTAGAATGGACGGAGGATCAGGATGACAGTAATTGACTGAAACAGGACACAGATAATTAGAATGGACAGGGGATCAGGATGATAGTAATTCACTGAAGCAGGACATATATAATTAGAACGGACAGAGGATCAGGATGATAGTAATTGACTGAAACAGGACATAGATAATTAGAATGGACAGAGGATCAGGATGATAGTAATTGACTGAAACAGGACATAGATAATTAGAATGTTCAGAGGATCAGGATGATAGTAATTGACTGAAACAGGACATAGATAATTAGAATGGACAGATGATCAGGATGATAGTAATTGACTGAAACAGGACATAGATAATTAGAATGGACAGAGGATCAGGATGATAGTAATTGACTGAAACAGGACATAGATAATTAGAATGGACAGAGGATCAGGATGATAGTAATTGACTGAAACAGGACATAGATAATTAGAATGGACAGAGGATCAGGATGATAGTAATTGACTGAAACAGGACATAGATAATTAGAAAGGAGAGAGGATCAGGATGATAGTAATTGACTGAAACAGGACATAGATTATTAGAATGTTCAGAGGATCAGGATGATAGTAATTGACTGAAACAGGACATAGATAATTAGAATGGACAGAGGATCAGGATGATAGTAATTGACTGAAACAGGACATAGATAATTAGAATGGTCAGAGAATCAGGATGATAGTAATTGACTGAAACAGGACATAGATAATTAGAATGGACAGGGGATCAGGATGATAGTAATTGACTGAAACAGGACATAGATAATTAGAATGGACAGAGGATCAGGATGATAGTAATTGACTGAAACAGGACATAGATAATTAGAATGGACAGAGAATCAGGATGATATTAATTGACTGAAACAGGACATAGATAATTAGAATAGACAGAGGATCAGGATGATAGTAATTGACTGAAACAGGACATAGATAATTAGAATGGACAGAGGATCAGGATGATAGTAATTGACTGAAACAGGACATAGATAATTAGAATGGACAGAGGATCAGGATGATAGTAATTGACTGAAACAGGACATAGATAATTAGAATGGACGGAGGATCAGGATGATAGTAATTGACTGAAACAGGACACAGATAATTAGAATGGACAGGGGATCAGGATGATAGTAATTCACTGAAGCAGGACATATATAATTAGAACGGACAGAGGATCAGGATGATAGTAATTGACTGAAACAGGACATAGATAATTAGATTATACAGAGGATCAGGATGATAGTAATTGACTGAAACAGGACATAGATAATTAGAATGGACAGAGGATCAGGATGATAGTAATTGACTGAAACAGGACATAGATAATTAGAATGGACAGAGGATCAGGATGATAGTAATTGACTGAAACAGGACATAGATAATTAGAATGGACGGAGGATCAGGATGATAGTAATTGACTGAAACAGGACACAGATAATTAGAATGGACAGGGGATCAGGATGATAGTAATTCACTGAAGCAGGACATATATAATTAGAACGGACAGAGGATCAGGATGATAGTAATTGACTGAAACAGGACATAGATAATTAGAATGGACAGAGGATCAGGATGATAGTAATTGACTGAAACAGGACATAGATAATTAGAATGTTCAGAGGATCAGGATGATAGTAATTGACTGAAACAGGACATAGATAATTAGAATGGACAGATGATCAGGATGATAGTAATTGACTGAAACAGGACATAGATAATTAGAATGGACAGAGGATCAGGATGATAGTAATTGACTGAAACAGGACATAGATAATTAGAATGAACAGAGGATCAGGATGATAGTAATTGACTGAAACAGGACATAGATAATTAGAATGGACAGAGGATCAGGATGATAGTAATTGACTGAAACAGGACATAGATAATTAGAAAGGAGAGAGGATCAGGATGATAGTAATTGACTGAAACAGGACATAGATTATTAGAATGTTCAGAGGATCATTATGATAGTAATTGACTGAAACAGGACATAGATAATTAGAATGGACAGAGGATCAGGATGATAGTAATTGACTGAAACAGGACATAGATAATTAGAATGGACAGAGGATCAGGATGATAGTAATTGACTGAAACAGGACATAGATAATTACAATAGACAGAGGATCAGGATGATAGTAATTGACTGAAACAGGACATAGATTATTAGAATGTTCAGAGGATCAGGATGATAGCAATTGACTGAAGCAGGACATAGATAATTAGAATGGACAGAGGATCAGGATGATAGTAATTGACTGAAACAGGACATAGATAATTAGAATGGACAGAGGATCAGGATGATAGTAATTGACTGAAACAGGACATAGATAATTAGAATGTTCAGAGGATCAGGATGATTGTAATTGACTGAAACAGGACATAGATTATTAGAATGGACAGAGGATCAGGATGATAGTAATTGACTGAAACAGGACATAGATAATTAGAATGGAAAGAGGATCAGGATGATAGTAATTGACTGAAAGTGGACATAGATAATTAGAATGCTCAGAGGATCAGGATGATAGTAATTGACTGAAACAGGACATAGATAATTAGAAAGGAGAGAGGATCAGGATGATAGTAATTGACTGAAACAGGACATAGATTATTAGAATGTTCAGAGGATCAGGATGATAGTAATTGACTGAAACAGGACATAGATAATTAGAAAGGACAGAGGATCAGGATGTTAGTAATTGACTGAAAAAGGACATAGATAATTAGAATGGACAGAGGATCAGGATGATAGTAATTGACTGAAACAGGACATAGATAATTAGAATGGTCAGAGGATCAGGTTGATAGTAACTGACTGAAAAAGGACATAGATAATTAGAATGGACAGAGGATCAGGATGATAGTAAATTACTGAAACAGGACATAGATAATTAGAATGGACGGAGGATCAGGATGATAGTAATTGACTGAAACAGGACATAGATAATTAGAATGGACAGAGGATCAGGATGATAGTAATTGACTGAAACAGGACATAGATAATTAGAATGGACAGAGGATCAGGATGATAGTAATTGACTGAAACAGGACATAGATAATTAGAATGGACAGAGGATCAGGATGATAGTAATTGACTGAAACAGGACATAGATAATTAGAATGGAAAGAGGATTAGGATGATAGTAATTGACTGAAGCAGGACATAGATAATTAGAATGGTCAGAGGATTACGATGATAGTAATTGACTGAAACAGGACATAGATAATTAGAATGGACAGATGATCAGGATGATAGTAATTGACTGAAACAGGACATAGATAATTAGAATAGACAGAGGATCAGGATGATAGTAATTGACTGAAACAGGACATAGATAATTAGAATGGACAGAGGATCAGGATGATAGTAATTGACTGAAACAGGACATAGATAATTAGAATGGAAAGAGGATCAGGATGATAGTAATTGACTGAAAGTGGACATAGATAATTAGAATGCTCAGAGGATCAGGATGATAGTAATTGACTGAAACAGGACATAGATAATTAGAAAGGAGAGAGGATCAGGATGATAGTAATTGACTGAAACAGGACATAGATTATTAGAATGTTCAGAGGATCAGGATGATAGTAATTGACTGAAACAGGACATAGATAATTAGAATGGACAGAGGATCAGGATGATAGTAATTGACTGAAACAGGACATAGACAATTAGAATAGACAGAGGATCAGGATGATAGTACTTGACTGAAACAGGACATAGATTATTAGAATGTTCAGAGGATCAGGATGATAGTAATTGACTGAAACAGGACATAGATAATTAGAATGGACAGAGGATCAGGATGATAGTAATTCACTGAAACAGGACATAGATAATTAAAATGTTCAGAGGATCAGGATGATAGTAATTGACTGAAACAGGACATAGATAATTAGAATGGACAGAGGATCAGGATGACAGTAATTGACTGAAACAGGACATAGATAATTAGAATGGACAGAGGATCAGGATGATAGTAATTGACTGAAACAGGACATAGATAATT
This sequence comes from Heterodontus francisci, assembly GCF_036365525.1. NCBI lineage: Eukaryota > Metazoa > Chordata > Chondrichthyes > Heterodontiformes > Heterodontidae > Heterodontus > Heterodontus francisci. Next base: position 889,585 of record NW_027141021.1, read on the forward strand.
AGAATGGACAGAGGATCAGGATGATAGTAATTGACTGAAACAGGACATAGATAATTAGAATGGACAGACGATCAGGATGATAGTAATTGACTGAAACAGGACATAGATAATTAGAATGGACAGAGGATCAGGATGATAGTAATTGACTGAAACAGGACATAGATAATTAGAATAGACAGAGGATCAGGATGATAGTAATTGACTGAAACAGGACATAGATAATTAGAATGGACAGAGGATCAGGATGATAGTAATTTACTGAAACAGGACATAGATAATTATAATGGACAGAGGATCAGGATGATAGTATTTGACTGAAACAGGACATAGATAATTAGAATAGACAGAGGATCAGGATGATAGTAATTTACTGAAACAGGACATAGATAATTAGAATGGATAGAGGATCAGGATGATAGTAATTGACTGAAACAGGACATAGATAATTAGAATGGACAGAGGATCAGGGTGATAGTAATTGACTGAAAAAGGACATAGATAATTAGAATGGACAGAGGATCAGGATGATAGTAATTGACTGAAACAGGACATAGATAATTAGAATGGACAGAGGATCAGGATGATAGTAATTGACTGAAACAGGACATAGATAATTAGAATGGACAGAGGATCAGGATGATAGTAATTGACTGAAACAGGACATAGATAATTAGAATGGAAAGAGGATTAGGATGATAGTAATTGACTGAAGCAGGACATAGATAATTAGAATGGTCAGAGGATTACGATGATAGTAATTGACTGAAACAGGACATAGATAATTAGAATGGACAGATGATCAGGATGATAGTAATTGACTGAAACAGGACATAGATAATTAGAATAGACAGAGGATCAGGATGATAGTAATTGACTGAAACAGGACATAGATAATTAGAATGGACAGAGGATCAGGATGATAGTAATTGACTGAAACAGGACATAGATAATTAGAATGGACAGAGGATCAGGATGATAGTAATTGACTGAAACAGGACATAGATAATTAGAATGGACAGAGGATCAGGATGATAGTAATTGACTGAAACAGGACATAGATAATTAGAATGGACAGAGGATCAGGATGATAGTAATTGACTGAAACAGGACATAGATAATTAGAATGGACAGAGGATCAGGATGATAGTAATTGACTGAAACAGGACATAGATAATTAGAATGGAAAGAGGATTAGGATGATAGTAATTGACTGAAGCAGGACATAGATAATTAGAATGGTCAGAGGATTACGATGATAGTAATTGACTGAAACAGGACATAGATAATTAGAATGGACAGATGATCAGGATGATAGTAATTGACTGAAACAGGACATAGATAATTAGAATAGACAGAGGATCAGGATGATAGTAATTGACTGAAACAGGACATAGATAATTAGAATGGAAAGAGGGTTAGGATGATAGTAATTGACTGAAGCAGGACATAGATAATTAGAATGGTCAGAGGATTACGATGATAGTAATTGACTGAAGCAGGACATAGATAATTAGAATGGTCAGAGGATTACGATGATAGTAATTGACTGAAACAGGACATAGATAATTAGAATGGACAGAGGATCAGGATGATAGTAATTGACTGAAACAGGACATAGATAATTAGAATGGAAAGAGGATCAGGATGATAGTAATTGACTGAAAGTGGACATAGATAATTAGAATGCTCAGAGGATCAGGATGATAGTAATTGACTGAAACAGGACATAGATAATTAGAAAGGAGAGAGGATCAGGATGATAGTAATTGACTGAAACAGGACATAGATAATTAGAATGGACAGAGGATCAGGATGATAGTAATTGACTGAAACAGGACATAGATAATTAGAATGGACAGAGGATCAGGATGATAGTAATTGACTGAAACAGGACATAGACAATTAGAATAGACAGAGGATCAGGATGATAGTACTTGACTGAAACAGGACATAGATTATTAGAATGTTCAGAGGATCAGGATGATAGTAATTGACTGAAACAGGACATAGATAATTAGAATGGACAGAGGATCAGGATGATAGTAATTCACTGAAACAGGACATAGATAATTAAAATGTTCAGAGGATCAGGATGATAGTAATTGACTGAAACAGGACATAGATAATTAGAATGGACAGAGGATCAGGATGACAGTAATTGACTGAAACAGGACATAGATAATTAGAATGGACAGAGGATCAGGATGATAGTAATTGACTGAAACAGGACATAGATAATTAGAATGGACAGAGGATCAGGATGATAGTAATTGACTGAAACAGGACATAGATAATTAGAATGGACAGACGATCAGGATGATAGTAATTGACTGAAACAGGACATAGATAATTAGAATGGACAGAGGATCAGGATGATAGTAATTGACTGAAACAGGACATAGATAATTAGAATAGACAGAGGATCAGGATGATAGTAATTGACTGAAACAGGACATAGATAATTAGAATGGACAGAGGATCAGGATGATAGTAATTTACTGAAACAGGACATAGATAATTATAATGGACAGAGGATCAGGATGATAGTATTTGACTGAAACAGGACATAGATAATTAGAATAGACAGAGGATCAGGATGATAGTAATTTACTGAAACAGGACATAGATAATTAGAATGGATAGAGGATCAGGATGATAGTAATTGACTGAAACAGGACATAGATAATTAGAATGGACAGAGGATCAGGGTGATAGTAATTGACTGAAAAAGGACATAGATAATTAGAATGGACAGAGGATCAGGATGATAGTAATTGACTGAAACAGGACATAGATAATTTGAATGGTCAGAGGATCAGGTTGATAGTAATTGACTGAAAAAGGACATAGATAATTAGAATGGACAGAGGATCAGGATGTTAGTAATTGACTGAAACAGGACATAGATAATTAGAACGGACAGAGGATCAGGATGATAGTAATTGACTGAAAAAGGACATAGATAATTAGATTGGTCAGAGGATCAGGTTGATAGTAATTGACTGAAAAAGGACATAGATAATTAGAATGGACAGAGGATCAGGATGATAGTAATTTACTGAAACAGGACATAGATAATTAGAATGGACGGAGGATCAGGATGATAGTAATTGACTGAAACAGGACATAGAAAATTAGAATGGACAGAGGATCAGGATGATAGTAATTGACTGAAACAGGACATAGATAATTAGAATAGACAGAGGATCAGGATGATAGTAATTGACTGAAACAGGACATAGATAATTAAAATGGACAGAGGATCAGGATGATAGTAATTGACTGAAACAGGACATAGATAATTAGAAAGGACAGAGGATCAGGATGTTAGTAATTGACTGAAACAGGACATAGATAATTAGAATGGACAGAGGATCAGGATGATAGTAATTGACTGAAAAAGGACATAGATAATTAGAATGGACAGAGGATCAGGATGATAGTAATTGACTGAAACAGGACATAGATAATTAGAATGGTCAGAGGATCAGGTTGATAGTAATTGACTGAAAAAGGACAGAGATAATTAGAATGGACAGAGGATCAGGATGATAGTAATTGACTGAAACAGGACATAGATAATTAGAATGGACAGAGGATCAGGATGATAGTAATTGACTGAAAAAGGACATAGATAATTAGAATGGTCAGAGGATCAGGTTGATAGTAATTGACTGAAAAAGGACATAGATAATTAGAATGGACAGAGGATCAGGATGATAGTAATTTACTGAAACAGGACATAGATAATTAGAATGGACAGAGGATCAGGATGATAGTAATTGACTGAAAAAGGACATAGATAATTAGAATGGGGAGAGGATCAGGATGATATTAATTGACTGAAACAGGACATAGATAATTAGAATGGTCAGAGGATCAGGTTGATAGTAATTGACTGAAACAGGACATAGATAATTAGAATGGACAGAGGATCAGGATGATAGTAATTGACTGAAAAAGGACATAGATAATTAGAATGGTCAGAGGATCAGGTTGATAGTAATTGACTGAAAAAGGACATAGATAATTAGAATGGACAGAGGATCAGGATGATAGTAATTTACTGAAACAGGACATAGATAATTAGAATGGACGGAGGATCAGGATGATAGTAATTGACTGAAACAGGACATAGATAATTAGAATGGACAGAGGATCAGAATGATAGTAATAGACTGAAACAGGACATAGATAATTAGAATAGACAGAGGATCAGGATGATAGTAATTGACTGAAACAGGACATAGATAATTAAAATAGACAGAGGATCAGGATGATAGTAATTTACTGAAACAGGACATATATAATTAGAAAGGACAGAGGATCAGGATGTTAGTAATTGACTGTAACAGGACATAGATAATTAGAATGGACAGAGGATCAGGATGATAGTAATTGACTGAAAAAGGACATAGATAATTAGAATGGACAGAGGATCAGGATGATAGTAATTGACTGAAACAGGACATAGATAATTAGAATGGTCAGAGGATCAGGTTGATAGTAATTGACTGAAAAAGGACATAGATAATTAGAATGGACAGAGGATCAGGATGATAGTAATTGACTGAAACAGGACATAGATAATTAGAATGGACAGAGGATCAGGATGATAGTAATTGACTGAAAAAGGACATAGATAATTAGAATGGTCAGAGGATCAGGTTGATAGTAATTGACTGAAAAAGGACATAGATAATTAGAATGGACAGAGGATCAGGATGATAGTAATTTACTGAAACAGGACATAGATAATTAGAATGGACGGAGGATCAGGATGATAGTAATTGACTGAAACAGGACATAGATAATTAGAATGGACAGAGGATCAGGATGATAGTAATTGACTGAAACAGGACATAGATAATTAGAATAGACAGAGGATCAGGATGATAGTAATTGACTGAAACAGGACATAGATAATTAAAATGTTCAGAGGATCAGGATGTTAGTAATTGACTGAAACAGGACATAGATAATTAGAATGGACAGAGGATCAGGATGACAGTAATTGACTGAAACAGGGCATAGATAATTAGAATGGACAGAGGATCAGGATGATAGTAATTGACTGAAACAGGACATAGATAATTAGAATGGACAGAGGATCAGGATGATAGTAATTGACTGAAACAGGACATAGATAATTAGAATGGACAGAGGATCAGGATGATAGCAATTGACTGAAACAGGACATAGATAATTAGAATGGACAGAGGATCAGGATGATAGTAATTGACTGAAAGTGGACATAGATAATTAGAATGCTCAGAGGATCAGGATGATAGTAATTGACTGAAACAGGACATAGATTATTAGAATGTTCAGAGGATCAGGATGATAGTAATTGACTGAAACAGGACATAGATAATTAGAATGGACAGAGGATCAGGATGATAGTAATTGACTGAAACAGGACATAGACAATTAGAATAGACAGAGGATCAGGATGATAGTAATTGACTGAAACAGGACATAGATTATTAGAATGTTCAGAGGATCAGGATGATAGTAATTGACTGAAACAGGACATAGATAATTAGAATGGACAGAGGATCAGGATGATAGTAATTGACTGAAACAGGACATAGATAATTAGAATGGATAGAGGATCAGGATGATAGTAATTGACTGAAACAGGACATAGATAATTAGAATGGACAGTGGATCAGGATGATAGTAATTGACTGAAAAAGGACATAGATAATTAGAATGGACAGAGGATCAGGATGATAGTAATTGACTGAAACAGGACATAGATAATTAGAATGGTCAGAGGATCAGGTTGATAGTAATTGACTGAAAAAGGACATAGATAATTAGAATGGACAGAGGATCAGGATGATAGTAATTGACTGAAACAGGACATAGATAATTAGAATGGAAAGAGGATCAGGATGATAGTAATTGACTGAAAAAGGACATAGATAATTAGAATGGTCAGAGGATCAGGTTGATAGTAATTGACTGAAACAGGACATAGATAATTAGAATGGACAGAGGATCAGGATGATAGTAATTTACTGAAACAGGACATAGATAATTAGAATGGACGGAGGATCAGGATGATAGTAATTGACTGAAACAGGACATAGATAATTAGAATGGACAGAGGATCAGGATGATAGTAATTGACTGAAACAGGACATAGATAATTAGAATAGACAGAGGATCAGGATGATAGTAATTGACTGAAACAGGACATAGATAATTAAAATAGACAGAGGATCAGGATGATAGTAATTTACTGAAACAGGACATATATAATTAGAAAGGACAGAGGATCAGGATGTTAGTAATTGACTGAAACAGGACATAGATAATTAGAATGGACAGAGGATCAGGATGATAGTAATTGACTGAAAAAGGACATAGATAATTAGAATGGACCGAGGATCAGGATGATAGTAATTGACTGAAAAAGGACATAGATAATTAGAATGGACAGAGGATCAGGATGATAGTAATTGACTGAAACAGGACATAGATAATTAGAATGGACAGAGGATCAGGATGATAGTAATTGACTGAAAAAGGACATAGATAATTAGAATGGTCAGAGGATCAGGTTGATAGTAATTGACTGAAAAAGGGCATAGATAATTAGAATGGACAGAGGATCAGGATGATAGTAATTTACTGAAACAGGACATAGATAATTAGAATGGACAGAGGATCAGGATGATAGTAATTGACTGAAACAGGACATAGATAATTAGAATGGACAGAGGATCAGGATGATAGTAATTGACTGAAACAGGACATAGATAATTAGAATAGACAGAGGATCAGGATGATAGTAATTGACTGAAACAGGACATAGATAATTAAAATGTTCAGAGGATCAGGATGTTAGTAATTGACTGAAACAGGACATAGATAATTAGAATGGACAGAGGATCAGGATGACAGTAATTGACTGAAACAGGACATAGATAATTAGAATGGACAGAGGATCAGGATGATAGTAATTGACTGAAACAGGACATAGATAATTAGAATGGACAGAGGATCAGGATGATAGTAATTGACTGAAACAGGACATAGATAATTAGAATGGAAAGAGGATTAGGATGATAGTAATTGACTGAAGCAGGACATAGATAATTAGAATGGTCAGAGGATTACGATGATAGTAATTGACTGAAACAGGACATAGATAATTAGAATGGACAGATGATCAGGATGATAGTAATTGACTGAAACAGGACATAGATAATTAGAATAGACAGAGGATCAGGATGATAGTAATTGACTGAAACAGGACATAGATAATTAGAATGGAAAGAGGATTAGGATGATAGTAATCGACTGAAGCAGGACCTAGATAATTAGAATGGTCAGAGGATTCTTTCTTTCTTTTGGGCCTCCTTATCTCGAGAGACAATGGATACGCGCCTGGAGGTGGTCAGATAATTAGAATGGACAGAGGATCAGGATGATAGTAATTGACTGAAACAGGACATAGATAATTAAAATGTTCAGAGGATCAGGATGATAGTAATTGACTGAAACAGGACATAGATAATTAGAATGGACAGAGGATCAGGATGACAGTAATTGACTGAATCAGGACATAGATAATTAGAATGGACAGAGGATCAGGATGATAGTAATTGACTGAAACAGGACATAGATAATTAGAATGGACAGAGGATCAGGATGATAGTAATTGACTGAAACTGGACATAGATAATTAGAATGGACAGACGATCAGGATGATAGTAATTGACTGAAACAGGACATAGATAATTAGAATGGACAGAGGATCAGGATGAGAGTAATTGACTGAAACAGGACATAGATAATTAGAACAGACAGAGGATCAGGATGACAGTAATTGACTGAAACAGGACATAGATAATTAGAATAGACAGAGGATCAGGATGATAGTAATTTACTGAAACAGGACATAGATAATTAGAATGGACAGAGGATCAGGATGATAGTAATTGCCTGAAACAGGACATAGATAATTAGAATAGACAGAGGATCAGCATGATAGTGATTTACTGAAACAGGACATAGAAAATTATAATGGTCAGAGGATCAGGATGATAGTAATTGACTGAACAGGACATATATAATTAGAAAGGACAGAGGATCAGGATGTTAGTAATTGACTGAAACAGGACATAGATAATTAGAATGGTCAGAGGATCAGGTTGATAGTAATTGACTGAAAAAGGACATAGATAATTAGAATGGACAGAGGATCAGGATGATAGTAATTGACTGAAACAGGACATAGATAATTAGAATGGACAGAGGATCAGGATGATAGTAATTGACTGAAACAGGACATAGATAATTAGAATGGTCAGAGGATCAGGTTGATAGTAATTGACTGAAAAAGGACATAGATAATTAGAATGGACAGAGGATCAGGATGATAGTAATTGACTGAAACAGGACATAGATAATTAGAATGTACAGAGGATCAGGATGATAGTAATTGACTGAAAAAGGACATAGATAATTAGAATGGTCAGAGGATCAGGTTGATAGTAATTGACTGAAAAAGGACATAGATAATTAGAATGGACAGAGGATCAGGATGATAGTAATTTACTGAAACAGGACGTAGATAATTAGAATGGACGGAGGATCAGGATGATAGTAATTGACTGAAACAGGACATAGATAATTAGAATGGACAGAGGATCAGGATGATAGTAATTGACTGAAACAGGACATAGATAATTAGAAAGGAGAGAGGATCAGGATAATAGTAATTGACTGAAACAGGACATAGATTATTAGAATGTTCAGAGGATCAGGATGATAGTAATTGACTGAAACAGGACATAGATAATTAGAATGGACAGAGGATCAGGATGATAGTAATTGACTGAAACAGGACATAGACAATTAGAATAGACAGAGGATCAGGATGATAGTAATTGACTGAAACAGGACATAGATTATTAGAATGTTCAGAGGATCAGGATGATAGTAATTGACTGAAACAGGACATAGATAATTAGAATGGACAGAGGATCAGGATGATAGTAATTGACTGAAACAGGACATAGATAATTAAAATGTTCAGAGGATCAGGATGATAGTAATTGACTGAAACAGGACATAGATAATTAGAATGGACAGAGGATCAGGATGACAGTAATTGACTGAAACAGGACATAGATAATTAGAATGGACAGAGGATCAGGATGATAGTAATTGACTGAAACAGGACATAGATAATTAGAATGGACAGAGGATCAGGATGATAGTAATTGACTGAAACAGGACATAGATAATTAGAATGGACAGAGGATCAGGATGATAGTAATTGACTGAAACAGGACATAGATAATTAGAATAGACAGAGGATCAGGATGATAGTAATTGACTGAAACAGGACAGAGATAATTAGAATAGACAGAGGATCAGGATGATAGTAATTTACTGAAACAGGACATAGATAATTAGAATGGACAGAGGATCAGGACGATAGTAATTGACTGAAACAGGACATAGATAATTAGAATAGATAGAGGATCAGGATGATAGTAATTTACTGAAACAGGACATAGATAATTAGAATGGATAGAGGATCAGGATGATAGTAATTGACTGAACAGGACATATATAATTAGAAAGGACAGAGGATCAGGATGTTAGTAATTGACTGAAACAGGACATAGATAATTAGAATGGACAGAGGATCAGGATGATAGTAATTGACTGAAAAGGGACATAGATAATTAGAATGGACAGAGGATCAGGATGATAGTAATTGACTGAAACAGGACATAGATAATTAGAATGGTCAGAGGATCAGGTTGATAGTAATTGACTGAAAAAGGACATAGATAATTAGAATGGACAGAGGATCAGGATGATAGTAATTGACTGAAACAGGACATAGATAATTAGAATGTACAGAGGATCAGGATGATAGTAATTGACTGAAACAGGACATAGATAATTAGAATGGTCAGAGGATCAGGTTGATAGTAATTGACTGAAAAAGGACATAGATAATTAGAATGGACAGAGGATCAGGATGATAGTAATTTACTGAAACAGGACATAGATAATTAGAATGGACGGAGGATCAGGATGATAGTAATTGACTGAAACAGGACATAGATAATTAGAATGGACAGAGGATCAGGATGATAGTAATTGACTGAAACAGGACATAGATAATTAGAATAGACAGAGGATCAGGATGATAGTAATTGACTGAAACAGGACATAGATAATTAGAATGGACAGAGGATCAGGATGACAGTAATTGACTGAAACAGGACATAGATAATTAGAATGGACAGGATCAGGATGATAGTTTTTGACTGAAACAGGACATAGATAATTAGAATGGACAGAGGATCAGGATGATAGTAATTGACTGAAACAGGACATAGATAATTAGAATGGACAGAGGATCAGGATGATAGTAATAGACTGAAACAGGACATAGATAATTAGAATGGACAGAGGATCAGGATGATAGTAATTGACTGAAACAGGACATAGATAATTAGAATAGACAGAGGATCAGGATGATAGTAATTGACTGAAACAGGACATAGATAATTAGAATAGACAGAGGATCAGGATGATAGTAATTTACTGAAACAGGACATAGATAATTAGAATGGACAGAGGATCAGGATGATAGTAATTGACTGAAACAGGACATAGATAATTAGAATAGACAGAGGATCAGGATGATAGTAATTTACTGAAACAGGACATAGATAATTAGAATGGACAGAGGATCAGGATGATAGTAATTGACTGAAACAGGACATATATAATTAGAATGGACAGAGGATCAGGATGTTAGTAATTGACTGAAACAGGACATAGATAATTAGAATGGACAGAGGATCAGGATGATAGTAATTGACTGAAAAAGGACATAGATAATGAGAATGGTCAGAGGATCAGGTTGATAGTAATTGACTGAAAAAGGACATAGATAATTAGAATGGACAGAGGATCAGGATGATAGTAATTTACTGAAACAGGACATAGATAATTAGAATGGACGGAGGATCAGGATGATAGTAATTGACTGAAACAGGACATAGATAATTAGAATGTACAGAGGATCAGGATGATAGTAATTGACTGAAAAAGGACATAGATAATTAGAATGGTCAGAGGATCAGGTTGATAGTAATTGACTGAAAAAGGACATAGATAATTAGAATGGACAGAGGATCAGGATGATAGTAATTTACTGAAACAGGACGTAGATAATTAGAATGGACGGAGGATCAGGATGATAGTAATTGACTGAAACAGGACATAGATAATTAGAATGGACAGAGGATCAGGATGATAGTAATTGACTGAAACAGGACATAGATAATTAGAAAGGAGAGAGGATCAGGATGATAGTAATTGACTGAAACAGGACATAGATTATTAGAATGTTCAGAGGATCAGGATGATAGTAATTGACTGAAACAGGACATAGATAATTAGAATGGACAGAGGATCAGGATGATATTAATTGACTGAAACAGGACATAGACAATTAGAATAGACAGAGGATCAGGATGATAGTAATTGACTGAAACAGGACATAGATTATTAGAATGTTCAGAGGATCAGGATGATAGTAATTGACTGAAACAGGACATAGATAATTAGAATGGACAGAGGATCAGGATGATAGTAATTGACTGAAACAGGACATAGATAATTAAAATGTTCAGAGGATCAGGATGATAGTAATTGACTGAAACAGGACATAGATAATTAGAATGGACAGAGGATCAGGATGACAGTAATTGACTGAAACAGGACATAGATAATTAGAATGGACAGAGGATCAGGATGATATTAATTGACTGAAACAGGACATAGATAATTAGAATGGACAGAGGATCAGGATGATAGTAATTGACTGAAACAGGACATAGATAATTAGAATGGACAGAGGATCAGGATGATAGTAATTGACTGAAACAGGACATAGATAATTAGAATAGACAGAGGATCAGGATGATAGTAATTGACTGAAACAGGACAGAGATAATTAGAATAGACAGAGGATCAGGATGATAGTAATTTACTGAAACAGGACATAGATAATTAGAATGGACAGAGGATCAGGACGATAGTAATTGACTGAAACAGGACATAGATAATTAGAATAGACAGAGGATCAGGATGATAGTAATTTACTGAAACAGGACATAGATAATTAGAATGGATAGAGGATCAGGATGATAGTAATTGACTGAACAGGACATATATAATTAGAAAGGACAGAGGATCAGGATGTTAGTAATTGACTGAAACAGGACATAGATAATTAGAATGGACAGAGGATCAGGATGATAGTAATTGACTGAAAAGGGACATAGATAATTAGAATGGACAGAGGATCAGGATGATAGTAATTGACTGAAACAGGACATAGATAATTAGAATGGTCAGAGGATCAGGTTGATAGTAATTGACTGAAAAAGGACATAGATAATTAGAATGGACAGAGGATCAGGATGATAGTAATTGACTGAAACAGGACATAGATAATTAGAATGTACAGAGGATCAGGATGATAGTAATTGACTGAAACAGGACATAGATAATTAGAATGGTCAGAGGATCAGGTTGATAGTAATTGACTGAAAAAGGACATAGATAATTAGAATGGACAGAGGATCAGGATGATAGTAATTTACTGAAACAGGACATAGATAATTAGAATGGACGGAGGATCAGGATGATAGTAATTGACTGAAACAGGACATAGATAATTAGAATGGACAGAGGATCAGGATGATAGTAATTGACTGAAACAGGACATAGATAATTAGAATAGACAGAGGATCAGGATGATAGTAATTGACTGAAACAGGACATAGATAATTAGAATGGACAGAGGATCAGGATGACAGTAATTGACTGAAACAGGACATAGATAATTAGAATGGACAGGATCAGGATGATAGTTTTTGACTGAAACAGGACATAGATAATTAGAATGGACAGAGGATCAGGATGATTGTAATTGACTGAAACAGGACATAGATAATTAGAATGGACAGAGGATCAGGATGATAGTAATAGACTGAAACAGGACATAGATAATTAGAATGGACAGAGGATCAGGATGATAGTAATTGACTGAAACAGGACATAGATAATTAGAATAGACAGAGGATCAGGATGATAGTAATTGACTGAAACAGGACATAGATAATTAGAATAGACAGAGGATCAGGATGATAGTAATTTACTGAAACAGGACATAGATAATTAGAATGGACAGAGGATCAGGATGATAGTAATTGACTGAAACAGGACATAGATAATTAGAATAGACAGAGGATCAGGATGATAGTAATTTACTGAAACAGGACATAGATAATTAGAATGGACAGAGGATCAGGATGATAGTAATTGACTGAAACAGGACATATATAATTAGAATGGACAGAGGATCAGGATGTTAGTAATTGACTGAAACAGGACATAGATAATTAGAATGGACAAGGATCAGGATGATAGTAATTGACTGAAAAAGGACATAGATAATGAGAATGGTCAGAGGATCAGGTTGATAGTAATTGACTGAAAAAGGACATAGATAATTAGAATGGACAGAGGATCAGGATGATAGTAATTTACTGAAACAGGACATAGATAATTAGAATGGACGGAGGATCAGGATGATAGTAATTGACTGAAACAGGACATAGATAATTAGAATGGACAGAGGATCAGGATGATAGTAATTGACTGAAACAGGACATAGATAATTAGAATGGACAGAGGATCAGGATGATAGTAATTGACTGAAACAGGACATAGATAATTAGAATGGACAGAGGATCAGGATGACAGTAATTGACTGAAACAGGACATAGATAATTAGAATGGAAAGAGGATCAGGATGATAGTAATTGACTGAAAGTGGACATAGATAATTAGAATGCTCAGAGGATCAGGATGATAGTAATTGACTGAAACAGGACATAGATAATTAGAAAGGAGAGAGGATCAGGATGATAGTAATTGACTGAAACAGGACATAGATTATTAGAATGTTCAGAGGATCAGGATGATAGTAATTGACTGAAACAGGACATAGATAATTAGAATGGAGAGAGGATCAGGATGATAGTAATTGACTGAAACAGGACATAGACAATTAGAATAGACAGAGGATCAGGATGATAGTAATTGACTGAAACAGGACATAGATTATTAGAATGTTCAGAGGATCAGGATGATAGTAATTGACTGAAACAGGACATAGATAATTAGAATGGACAGAGGATCAGGATGATAGTAATTGACTGAAACAGGACATAGATAATTAAAATGTTCAGAGGATCAGGACGATAGTAATTGACTGAAACAGGACATAGATAATTAGAATGGACAGAGGATCAGGATGACAGTAATTGACTGAAACAGGACATAGATAATTAGAATGGACAGAGGATCAGGATGATAGTAATTGACTGAAACAGGACATAGATAATTAGAATGGACAGAGGATCAGGATGATAGTAATTGACTGAAACAGGACATAGATAATTAGAATGGACAGACGATCAGGATGATAGTAATTGACTGAAACAGGACATAGATAATTAGAATGGACAGAGGATCAGGATGATAGTAATTGACTGAAACAGGACATAGATAATTAGAATGGACAGAGGATCAGGATGATAGTAATTGACTGAAACAGGACATAGATAATTAGAATGGACAGAGGATCAGGATGACAGTAATTGACTGAAACAGGACATAGATAATTAGAATGGAAAGAGGATCAGGATGATAGTAATTGACTGAAAGTGGACATAGATAATTAGAATGCTCAGAGGATCAGGATGATAGTAATTGACTGAAACAGGACATAGATAATTAGAAAGGAGAGAGGATCAGGATGATAGTAATTGACTGAAACAGGACATAGATTATTAGAATGTTCAGAGGATCAGGATGATAGTAATTGACTGAAACAGGACATAGATAATTAGAATGGAGAGAGGATCAGGATGATAGTAATTGACTGAAACAGGACATAGACAATTAGAATAGACAGAGGATCAGGATGATAGTAATTGACTGAAACAGGACATAGATTATTAGAATGTTCAGAGGATCAGGATGATAGTAATTGACTGAAACAGGACATAGATAATTAGAATGGACAGAGGATCAGGATGATAGTAATTGACTGAAACAGGACATAGATAATTAAAATGTTCAGAGGATCAGGACGATAGTAATTGACTGAAACAGGACATAGATAATTAGAATGGACAGAGGATCAGGATGACAGTAATTGACTGAAACAGGACATAGATAATTAGAATGGACAGAGGATCAGGATGATAGTAATTGACTGAAACAGGACATAGATAATTAGAATGGACAGAGGATCAGGATGATAGTAATTGACTGAAACAGGACATAGATAATTAGAATGGACAGACGATCAGGATGATAGTAATTGACTGAAACAGGACATAGATAATTAGAATGGACAGAGGATCAGGATGATAGTAATTGACTGAAACAGGACATAGATAATTAGAATAGACAGAGGATCAGGATGATAGTAATTGACTGAAACAGGACAGAGATAATTAGAATAGACAGAGGATCAGGATGATAGTAATTTACTGAAACAGGACATAGATAAATAGAATGGAAAGAGGATTAGGATGATAGTAATTGACTGAAACAGGACATACATAATTAGAATGGAAAGAGGATCAGGATGATAGTAATTGACTGAAAGTGGACATAGATAATTAGAATGGACAGAGGATCAGGATGATAGTAATTGACTGAAAAAGGACATAGATAATTAGAATGGAAAGAGGATTAGGATGATAGTAATTCACTGAAACAGGACATAGATAATTAGAATGGAAAGAGGATCAGGATGATAGTAATTGACTGAAACAGGACATAGATAATTAGAATGGACAGAGGATCAGGATGATAGTAATTGACTGAAACAGGACATAGATAATAAGAATAGACAGGGGATCAGGATGATAGTAATTGACTGAAACATGACATAGATAATAAGAATAGACAGAGGATCAGGATGATAGTAATTGACTGAAACAGGACATAGATAATT
The DNA here is from genome assembly GCF_036365525.1 of Heterodontus francisci. Classification (NCBI taxonomy): domain Eukaryota; kingdom Metazoa; phylum Chordata; class Chondrichthyes; order Heterodontiformes; family Heterodontidae; genus Heterodontus; species Heterodontus francisci. Next base: position 905,678 of record NW_027141021.1, read on the forward strand.
AGAATGCTCAGAGGATCAGGATGATAGTAATTGACTGAAACAGGACATAGATAATTAGAATAGACAGAGGATCAGGATGATAGTAATTGACTGAAACAGGACATAGATAATTAGAATGGTCAGAGGATCAGGATGATAGTAATTGACTGAAACAGGACATAGATAATTAGAATGGACAGAGGATCAGGATGATAGTAATTGACTGAAACAGGACATAGATAATTAGAATAGACAGAGGATCAGGATGATAGTAATTGACTGAAACAGGACATAAATAAATAGAATGGACAGATGATCAGGATGATAGTAATTGACTGAAACAGGACATAGAGAATTAGAATGGACAGAGGATCAGGATGACAGTAATTGACTGAAACAGGACATAGATAATTAGAATGGACAGAGGATCCGTATGACAGTAATTGACTGAAAGAGGACATAGACAATTAGAATGGACAGAATATGGATGACAGTAATTGACTGAAACAGGACATAGACAATTAGAATAGACAGAGGATCAGGATGACAGTAATTGACTGAAACAGGACATAGATAATTAGAATAGACAGAGGATCAGGATGACAGTAATTGACTGACACAGGACATAGACAATTAGAATGGACAGAGGATCAGGATGACAGTAATTGACTGAAACAGGACATAGACAATTAGAATAGACAGAGGATCAGGATGATAGTAATTGACTGAAACAGGACACAGATAATTAGAATGGACAGAGGATCAGGATGAAAGTAATTGACTGAAACAGGACATGGATAGGTTCGCAGAATTGACAGACAATCATGATGAAAGTAAATGACTGAAACAGGACATGGATAGGATAGCAGAATGGACAGACAATCAGGATGATAGTATTTGACTGAAACAGGACATTGACAGGTTAGCAGAATGGACAGAGGATCAGGATGATAGTAAATGACTGAAACTGGACATTGATAGTTTTGCAGAATGGACAGACAGTCAGGATGATAGTAATTGACAGAAACAGGACATTGATAGTTTAGCAGAATGGACTGACAGTCAGGATGATAGTAATTGACTGAAACAGGACATTGATAGTTTAGCAGAATGGACTGACAGTCAGGATGATAGTAATTGACTGAAACAGGACATGGATAGTTTAGCAGAATGGACAGACAGTCAGGATGATAGTAATTGACTGAAACAGGACATTGATAGTTTAGCAGAATGGACAGACAGTCAGGATGATAGTAATTGACTGAAACAGGACATGGATAGTTTAGCAGAATGGACAGACAGTCAGGATGATAGTAATTGACTGAAACAGGACATTGATAGTTTAGCAGAATGGATAGACAGTCAGGATGATAGTAATTGACTGAAACAGGACATTGATAGTTTAGCAGAATGGACAGACAGTCAGGATGATAGTAATTGACTGAAACAGGACATGGATAGTTTAGCAGAATGGACAGACAGTCAGGATGATAGTAATTGAATGAAACAGGACATTGATAGTTTAGCAGAATGGACAGAGGATCAGGATGATAGTAATTGACTGAAACAGGACATTGATAGTTTAGCAGAATGGATAGACAGTCAGGATGATAGTAATTGACTGAAACAGGACATGGATAGTTTAGCAGAATGGATAGACAGTCAGGATGATAGTAATTGACTGAAACAGGACATTGATAGTTTAGCAGAATGGACAGACAGTCAGGATGATAGTAATTGACTGAAACAGGACATTGATAGTTTGGCAGAATGGACAGACAGTCAGGATGATAGTAATTGACTGAAACAGGACATTGATAATTAGAATGGAAAGAGGATCAGGATGATAGTAATTGACTGAAACAGGACATAGATAATTAGAATGGACAGAGGATCAGGATGATAGCAATTGACTGAAACAGGACATAGATAATTAGAATGGAAAGAGGATCAGGATGATAGTAATTGACTGAAACAGGACATAGATAATTAGAATGGACAGAGGATCAGGATGATAGTAATTGACTGAAACAGGACATAGATAATAAGAATAGACAGAGGATCAGGATGATAGTAATTGACTGAAACGGGACATAGATAATAAGAATAGACAGAGGATCAGGATGATAGTAATTGACTGAAACAGGACATAGATAATTAGAATGCTCAGAGGATCAGGATGATAGTAATTGACTGAAACAGGACATAGATAATTAGAATGGACAGAGGATCAGGATGATAGTAATTGACTGAAACAGGACATAGATAATTAGAATAGACAGAGGATCAGGATGATAGTAATTGACTGAAACAGGACATAAATAAATAGAATGGACAGATGATCAGGATGATAGTAATTGACTGAAACAGGACATAGACAATTAGAATGGACAGAGGATCAGGATGATAGTAATTGACTGAAACATGACATAGATAATTAGAATAGACAGAGGATCAGGATGACAGTAATTGACTGAAACAGGACATAGATAATTAGAATGGACAGAGGATCCGGATGACAGTAATTGACTGAAACAGGACATAGACAATTAGAATGGACAGAGTATGGATGACAGTAATTGACTGAAACAGGACATAGACAATTAGAATAGACAGAGGATCAGGATGACAGTACTTGACTGAAACAGGACATAGATAATTAGAATAGACAGAGGATCAGGATGACAGTAATTGACTGACACAGGACAGAGACAATTAGAATGGACAGAGGATCAGGATGACAGTAATTGACTGAAACAGGACATAGACAATTAGAACAGACAGAGGATCAGGATGACAGTAATTGACTGAAACAGGACATAGATAATTAGAATAGACAGAGGATCAGGATGATAATAATTGACTGAAACAGGACATAGATAATTAGAATGGACAGAGGATCAGGATGAAAGTAATTGACTGAATCAGGACATGGATAGGTTCGCAGAATTGACAGACAATCATGATGAAAGTAAATGACTGAAACAGGACATGGATAGGATAGCAGAATGGACAGACAATCAGGATGATAGTAATTGACTGAAACAGGACATTGACAGGTTAGCAGAATGGACAGAGGATCAGGATGATAGTAAATGACTGAAACTGGACATTGATAGTTTAGCAGAATGGACAGACGGTCAGGATGACAGTAATTGACTGAAACAGGACATGGATAGTTTAGCAGAATGGACAGACAGTCAGGATGATAGTAATTGACTGAAACAGGACATTGATAGTTTAGCAGAATGGACTGACAGTCAGGATGATAGTAATTGACTGAAACAGGACATTGATAGTTTAGCAGAATGGACTGACAGTCAGGATGATAGTAATTGACTGAAACAGGACATGGATAGTTTAGCAGAATGGACAGACAGTCAGGATGATAGTAATTGACTGAAACAGGACATTGATAGTTTAGCAGAATGGACAGACAGTCAGGATGATAGTAATTGACTGAAACAGGACATGGATAGTTTAGCAGAATGGACAGACAGTCAGGATGATAGTAATTGATTGAAACAGGACATTGATAGTTTAGCAGAATGGACAGACAGTCAGGATGATAGTAATTGACTGAAACAGGACATTGATAGTTTAGCAGAATGGACAGAGGATCAGGATGATAGTAATTGACTGAAACAGGACATTGATAGTTTAGCAGAATGGACTGACAGTCAGGATGATAGTAATTGACTGAAACAGGACATGGATAGTTTAGCAGAATGGACAGACAGTCAGGATGATAGTAATTGACTGAAACAGGACATTGATAGTTTAGCAGAATGGACAGACAGTCAGGATGATAGTAATTAACTGAAACAGGACATGGATTGTTTAGCAGAATGGACAGACAGTCAGGATGACAGTAATTGACTGAAACATGACATTGATAGTTTAGCAGAATGGACAGATAGACAGGATGATAGTAATTGACTGAAACAGGACATGGATAGTTTAGCAGAATGGACAGACAGTCAGGATGATAGTAATTAACTGAAACAGGACATTGATAGTTTAGCAGAATGGACAGACAGTCAGGATGATAGTAATTGAAACAGGACATGGATAATTTAGCAGAATGGACAGACAGTCAGGATGATAGTAATTGACTGAAACAGGACATGGATAATTTAGCAGAATGGACAGACAGTCAGGATGATAGTAATTGACTGAAACAGGACATGGATTGTTTAGCAGAATGGACAGACAGTCAGGATGATAGTAATTGACTGAAACAGGACATTGATAGTTTAGCAGAATGGACAGACAGTCAGGATGATAGTAATTAACTGAAACAGGACATTGATAGTTTAGCAGAATGGATAGACAGTCAGGATGATAGTAATTGACTGAAACAGGACATTGATAGTTTAGCAGAATGGACAGACAGTCAGGATGATAGTAATTAACTGAAACAGGACATTGATAGTTTAGCAGAATGGATAGACAGTCAGGATGATGGTAATTGACTGAAACAGGACATTGATAGTTTAGCAGAATGGACAGACAGTCAGGATGATAGTAATTAACTGAAACAGGACATTGATAGTTTAGCAGAATGGATAGACAGTCAGGATGATGGTAATTGACTGAAACAGGACATTGATAGTTTAGCAGAATGGACAGACAGTCAGGATGATAGTAATTAACTGAAACAGGACATTGATAGTTTAGCAGAATGGATAGACAGTCAGGATGATGGTAATTGACTGAAACAGGACATTGATAGTTTAGCAGAATGGACAGACAGTCAGGATGATAGTAATTGACTGAAACAGGACATTGATAGTTTAGCAGAATGGACAGACAGTCAGGATGATAGTAATTGACTGAAACAGGACATGGATTGTTTAGCAGAATGGATAGACAGTCAGGATGATAGTAATTGACTGAAACAGGACATTGATAGTTTAGCAGAATGGACAGACAGTCAGGATGATAGTAATTGACTGAAACAGGACATTGATAGTTTAGCAGAATGGACAGACAGTCAGGATGATAGTAATTAACTGAAACAGGACATTGATAATTTAGCAGAATGGATAGACAGTCAGGATGATGGTAATTGACTGAAACAGGACATTGATAGTTTAGCAGAATGGACAGACAGTCAGGATGATAGTAATTGACTGAAACAGGACATTGATAGTTTAGCAGAATGGACAGACAGTCAGGATGATAGTAATTGACTGAAACAGGACATGGATTGTTTAGCAGAATGGATAGACAGTCAGGATGATAGTAATTGACTGAAACAGGACATTGATAGTTTAGCAGAATGGACAGACAGTCAGGATGATAGTAATTAACTGAAACAGGACATGGATAGTTTAGCAGAATGGACAGACAGTCAGGATGATAGTAATTAACTGAAACAGGACATTGATAGTTCAGCAGAATGGACAGATAGACAGGATGATAGTAATTGACTGAAACAGGACATTGATAGTTTAGCAGAATGGACAGACAGTCAGGATGATAGTAATGAACTGAAACAGGACATTGATAGTTTAGCAGAATGGACAGACAGTCAGGATGATAGTAATTGAAACAGGACATGGATAATTTAGCAGAATGGACAGACAGTCAGGATGATAGTAATTGACTGAAACAGGACATGGATAATTTAGCAGAATGGACAGACAGTCAGGATGATAGTAATTGACTGAAACAGGACATGGATTGTTTAGCAGAATGGATAGACAGTCAGGATGATAGTAATTGACTGAAACAGGACATTGATAGTTTAGCAGAATGGACAGACAGTCAGGATGATAGTAATTAACTGAAACAGGACATTGATAGTTTAGCAGAATGGATAGACAGTCAGGATGATGGTAATTGACTGAAACAGGACATTGATAGTTTAGCAGAATGGACAGACAGTCAGGATGATAGTAATTGACTGAAACAGGACATTGATAGTTTCGCAGAATGGACAGACAGTCAGGATGATAGTAATTGACTGAAACAGGACATGGATTGTTTAGCAGAATGGATAGACAGTCAGGATGATAGCAATTGACTGAAACTGGACATTGATAGTTTAGCAGAATGGACAGACAGTCAGGATGACAGTAATTAACTGAAACAGGACATTGATAGTTTAGCAGAATGGACAGACAGTCAGGATGATAGTAATTGACTGAAACAGGACATTGATAGTTTAGCAGAATGGACAGACAGTCAGGATGATAGTAATTAACTGAAACAGGACATTGATAGTTTAGCAGAATGGACAGACAGTCAGGATGATAGTAATTGACTGAAACAGGACATTGATAGTTTAGCAGAATGGACAGACAGTCAGGATGATAATAATTAACTGAAACAGGACATTGATAGTTTAGCAGAATGGACAGACAGTCAGGATGATAGTAATTGACTGAAACAGGACATGGATAGTTTAGCAGAATGGACAGACAGTCAGGATGATAGTAATTGACTGAAACAGGACATTGATAGTTTAGCAGAATGGACAGACAGTCAGGATGATAGTAATTGACTGAAACAGGACATTGATAGTTTAGCAGAATGGACAGACAGTCAGGATGATAGTAATTGACTGAAACAGGACATTGATAGTTTAGCAGATTGGATAGACAGTCAGGATGATAGTAATTGACTGAAACAGGACATGGATAATTTAGCAGAATGGACAGACAGTCAGGATGATAGTAATTGACTGAAACAGGACATGGATAATTTAGCAGAATGGACAGACAGTCAGGATGATACTAATTGACTGAAACAGGACATGGATAATTTAGCAGAATGGACAGAGAGTCAGGATGATAGTAATTGACTGAAACAGGACATGGATAGTTTAGCAGAATGGACAGACAGTCAGGATGATAGTAAATGACTGAAACAGGACATTGATAGTTTAGCAGAATGGACAGACAGTCAGGATGATAGTAATTGACTGAAACAGGACATTGATAGTTTAGCAGAATGGACAGACAGTCAGGATGATAGTAATTGACTGAAACAGGACATTGATAGTTTAGCAGAATGGACAGACAGTCAGGATGATAGTAATTGACTGAAACAGGACATTGATAGTTTAGCAGAATGGACAGACAGTCAGGATGATAGTAATTAACTGAAACAGGACATTGATAGTTTAGCAGAATGGACAGACAGTCAGGATGATAGTAATTGACTGAAACAGGACATTGATAGTTTAGCAGAATGGACAGACAGTCAGGATGATAGTAATTAACTGAAACAGGACATTGATAGTTTAGCAGAATGGACAGACAGTCAGGATGATAGTAATTGACTGAAACAGGACATGGATAGTTTAGCAGAATGGACAGACAGTCAGGATGATAGTAATTGACTGAAACAGGACATTGATAGTTTAGCAGAATGGACAGACAGTCAGGATGATAGTAATTGACTGAAACAGGACATTGATAGTTTAGCAGAATGGACAGACAGTCAGGATGATAGTAATTGACTGAAACAGGACATTGATAGTTTAGCAGATTGGATAGACAGTCAGGATGATAGTAATTGACTGAAACAGGACATGGATAATTTAGCAGAATGGACAGACAGTCAGGATGATAGTAATTGACTGAAACAGGACATGGATAATTTAGCAGAATGGACAGACAGTCAGGATGATACTAATTGACTGAAACAGGACATGGATAATTTAGCAGAATGGACAGAGAGTCAGGATGATAGTAATTGACTGAAACAGGACATGGATAGTTTAGCAGAATGGACAGACAGTCAGGATGATAGTAAATGACTGAAACAGGACATTGATAGTTTAGCAGAATGGACAGACAGTCAGGATGATAGTAATTGACTGAAACAGGACATTGATAGTTTAGCAGAATGGACAGACAGTCAGGATGATAGTAATTGACTGAAACAGGACATTGATAGTTTAGCAGAATGGACAGACAGTCAGGATGATAGTAATTGACTGAAACAGGACATTGATAGTTTAGCAGAATGGACAGACAGTCAAGATGATAGTAATTGACTGAAACAGGACATTGATAGTTTAGCAGAATGGACAGACAGTCAGGATGATAGTAATTGACTGAAACAGGACATTGATAGTTTAGCAGAATGGACAGACAGTCAGGATGATAGTAATTGAATGAAACAGGACATTGATAGTTTAGCAGAATGGACAGACAGTCAGGATGATAGTAATTGACTGAAACAGGACATTGATAGTTTAGCAGAATGGACAGACAGTCAGGATGATAGTAATTGACTGAAACAGGACATGGATTGTTTAGCAGAATGGACAGAGAGTCAGGATGATAGTAATTGACTGAAACAGGACATGGATTGTTTAGCAGAATGGACAGTCAGTCAGGATGATAGTAATTGACTGAAACAGGACATTGATAGTTTAGCAGAATGGACAGACAGTCAGGATGATAGTAATTGACTGAAACAGGACATTGATAGTTTAGCAGAATGGACAGACAGTCAGGATGATAGTAATTGACTGAAACAGGACATTGATAGTTTAGCAGAATGGACAGACAGTCAGGATGATAGTAATTGAATGAAACAGGAGATTGATAGTTTAGCAGAACGGACAGACAGTCAGGATGATAGTAATTGACTGAAACAGGACATTGATAGTTTAGCAGAATGGACAGACAGTCAGGATGATAGTAATTGACTGAAACAGGACATGGATAGGATATCAGAATGGACAGAAAGTCAGGATGATAGTAATTGACTGAAACAGGACATGGATAGTTTAGCAGAATGGACAGACAGTCAGGATGATAGTAATTGACTGAAACAGGACATGGATAGTTTCGCAGAATGGACAGACAGTCAGGATGATAGTAATTGACTGAAACAGGACATGGATAATTTAGCAGAATGGACAGACAGTCAGGATGATAGTAATTGACTGAAACAGGACATGGATAATTTAGCAGAATGGACAGACAGTCAGGATGATAGTAATTGACTGAAACAGGACATGGATTGTTTAGCAGAATGGACAGAGAGTCAGGATGATAGTAATTGACTGAAACAGGACATGGATAGTTTAGCAGAATGGACAGACAGTCAGGATGATAGTAAATGACTGAAACAGGACATGGATAGGTTAGCAGAATGGACAGACAGTCAGGATGATAGTAAATGACTGAAACAGGACATGGATAGGTTAGCAGAATGGACAGACAGTCAGGATGATAGTAATTGAATGAAACAGGACATGGATAGGTTGGCAGAATGGACAGACAGTCAGGATGATAGTAATTGACTGAAACAGGACATGGATAGGATAGCAGAATGGACAGAAAGTCAGGATGATAGTAATTGACTGAAACAGGACATTGATAATTTAGCAGAATGGACAGACAGTCAGGATGATAGTAATTGACTGAAACAGGACATGGATAGTTTAGCAGAATGGACAGACAGTCAGGATGATAGTAATTGACTGAAACAGGACATTGATAGTTTAGCAGAATGCACAGACAGTCAGGATGATAGTAATTGACTGAAACAGGACATTGATAGTTTAGCAGAATGGACAGACAGTCAGGATGATAGTAATTGACTGAAACAGGACATTGATAGTTTAGCAGAATGGACAGACAGTCAGGATGATAGTATTTGTTTGAAACAGGACATTGATAGTTTAGCAGAATGGACAGACAGTCAGGATGATAGTAATTGACTGAAACAGGACATGGATAGTTTCGCAGAATGGACAGACAGTCAGGATGATAGTAATTGACTGAAACAGGACATGGATAATTTAGCAGAATGGACAGACAGTCAGGATGATAGTAATTGACTGAAACAGGACATGGATAATTTAGCAGAATGGACAGACAGTCAGGATGATAGTAATTGACTGAAACAGGACATGGATTGTTTAGCAGAATGGACAGAGAGTCAGGATGATAGTAATTGACTGAAACAGGACATGGATAGTTTAGCAGAATGGACAGACAGTCAGGATGATAGTAAATGACTGAAACAGGACATGGATAGGTTAGCAGAATGGACAGACAGTCAGGATGATAGTAAATGACTGAAACAGGACATGGATAGGTTAGCAGAATGGACAGACAGTCAGGATGATAGTAATTGAATGAAACAGGACATGGATAGGTTGGCAGAATGGACAGACAGTCAGGATGATAGTAATTGACTGAAACAGGACATGGATAGGATAGCAGAATGGACAGAAAGTCAGGATGATAGTAATTGACTGAAACAGGACATTGATAATTTAGCAGAATGGACAGACAGTCAGGATGATAGTAATTGACTGAAACAGGACATGGATAGTTTAGCAGAATGGACAGACAGTCAGGATGATAGTAATTGACTGAAACAGGACATTGATAGTTTAGCAGAATGCACAGACAGTCAGGATGATAGTAATTGACTGAAACAGGACATTGATAGTTTAGCAGAATGGACAGACAGTCAGGATGATAGTAATTGACTGAAACAGGACATTGATAGTTTAGCAGAATGGACAGACAGTCAGGATGATAGTATTTGACTGAAACAGGACATTGATAGTTTAGCAGAATGGACAGACAGTCAGGATGATAGTAATTAACTGAAACAGGACATTGATAGTTTAGCAGAATGGACAGACAGTCAGGATGATAGTAATTGACTGAAACAGGACATGGATAGTTTAGCAGAATGGACAGACAGTCAGGATGATAGTAATTGACTGAAACAGGACATTGATAGTTTAGCAGAATGGACAGACAGTCAGGATGATAGTAATTAACTGAAACAGGACATTGATCGTTTAGCAGAATGGACAGACAGTCAGGATGATAGTAATTGACTGAAATAGGACATGGATAATTTAGCTGAATGGACAGACAGTCTGGATGATAGTAATTGACTGAAACAGGACATTGATAGTTTAGCAGAATGGACAGACAGTCAGGATGATAGTAATTGACTGAAACAGGACATTGATAGTTTAGCAGATTTGATAGACAGTCAGGATGATAGTAATTGACTGAAACAGGACATGGATAATTTAGCAGAATGGACAGACAGTCAGGATGATAGTAAATGACTGAAACAGGACATTGATAGTTTAGCAGAATGGACAGACAGTCAGGATGATAGTAATTGACTGAAACAGGACATTGATAGTTTAGCAGAATGGACAGACAGTCAGGATGATAGTAATTGACTGAAACAGGACATGGATAGGTTAGCAGAATGGACAGACAGTCAGGATGATAGTAAATGACTGAAACAGGACATTGATAGTTTAGCAGAATGGACAGACAGTCAGGATGATAGTAATTGACTGAAACAGGACATGGATAGGATAGCAGAATGGACAGAAAGTCAGGATGATAGTAATTGACTGAAACAGGACATGGATAGTTTAGCAGAATGGACAGACAGTCAGGATGACAGTAATTGACTGAAACAGGACATGGATAGTTTCGCAGAATGGACAGACAGTCAGGATGATAGTAATTGACTGAAACAGGACATGGATAATTTAGCAGAATGGACAGACAGTCAGGATGATAGTAATTGACTGAAACAGGACATGGATAATTTAGCAGAATGGACAGACAGTCAGGATGATAGTAACTGACTGAAACAGGACATGGATTGTTTAGCAGAATGGACAGAGAGTCAGGATGATAGTAATTGACTGAAACAGGACATGGATAGGATAGCAGAATGGACATAAAGTCAGGATGATAGTAATTGACTGAAACAGGACATTGATAATTTAGCAGAATGGACAGACAGTCAGTATGATAGTAATTGACTGAAACAGGACATGGATAGTTTAGCAGAATGGACAGACAGTCAGGATGATAGTAATTGACTGAAACAGGACATTGATAGTTTAGCAGAATGCACAGACAGTCAGGATGATAGTAATTGACTGAAACAGGACATTGATAGTTTAGCAGAATAGACAGACAGTCAGGATGATAGTAATTGACTGAAACAGGACATTGATAGCTTAGCAGAATGGACAGATAGTCAGAATGATAGTAATTGAATGAAACAGGACATTGATAGTTTAGCAGAATGGACAGACAGTCAGGATGATAGTAATTGACTGAAACAGGACATTGATAGTTTAGCAGAATGGACAGACAGTAAGGATGATAGTAATTGACTGAAACAGGACATGGATTGTTTAGCAGAATGGACAGAGAGTCAGGATGATAGTAATTGACTGAAACAGGACATGGATTGTTTAGCAGAATGGACAGAGAGTCAGGATGATAGTAAATGACTGAGACAGGACATGGATAGTTTAGCAGAATGGACAGACAGTCAGGATGATAGTAAATGACTGAAACAGGACATGGATAGGTTAGCAGAATGGACAGACAGTCAGGTTGATAGTAAATGACTGAAACAGGACATGGATAGGTTAGCAGAATGGACAGACAGTCAGGATCATAGTATTTGACTGAAACAGGACATGGATAGGTTAGCAGAATGGACAGACAGTCAGGATGATAGTAAATGACTGAAACAGGACATTGATAGTTTAGCAGAATGGACAGACAGTCAGGATGATAGTAATTGACTGAAACAGGACATTGATAGTTTAGCAGAATGGATAGACAGTCAGGATGATAGTAATTGACTGAAACAGGACATTGATAGTTTAGCAGAATGGACAGACAGTCAGGATGATAGTAATTGACTGAAACAGGACATGGATAGTTTAGCAGAATGGAGAGACAGTCAGGATGATAATAATTGACTGAAACAGGACATTGATAGGTTAGCAGAATGGACAGACAGTCAGGATTATAGTAATTGACTGAAACAGGACATGGATAGTTTAGCAGAATGGATAGACAGTCAGGATGATAGTAATTGACTGAAACAGGACATGGATAGTTTAGCAGAATGGACAGACAGTCAGGATGATTGTAATTGACTGAAACAGGACATTGATAGTTTAGCAGAATGGACAGACAGTCAGGATGATAATAATTGACTGAAACAGGACATGGATATGTTAGCAGAATAGACAGACAGTCAGGATGATAGTAATTGACTGAAACAGGACATTGATAGTTTAGCAGAATGGACAGACAGTCAGGATGATAGTAATTGACTGAAACAGGACATGGATAGTTTAGCAGAATGGACAGACAGTCAGGATGATAATAATTGACTGAAACAGGACATTGATAGTTTAGCAGAATGGACAGAGAGTCAGGATGATAGTAATTGACTGAAACAGGACATGGATAGTTTAGCAGAATGGACAGACAGTCAGGATGATAGTAATTGACTGAAACAGGACATTGATAGTTTAGCAGAATGGATAGACAGTCAGTATGATAGTAATTGACTGAAACAGGACATTGATAGTTTAGCAGAATGGACAGACAGTCAGGATGATAGTAATTGACTGAAACAGGACATTGATAGTTTAGCAGAATGGACAGACAGTCAGGATGATAGTAATTGACTGAAACAGGACATGGATAGTTTAGCAGAATGGACAGACAGTCAGGAAGATAGTAATTGACTGAGACAGGACATTGATAGTTTAGCAGAATGGACAGACAGTCAGGATGATAGTAATTGACTGAAACAGGACGTGGATAGATTAGCAGAATGGACAGACAGTCAGGATGATAGTAATTGACTGAAACAGGACATGGATAGTTTAGCAGAATGGACAGACAGTCAGGATGATAGTAATTGACTGAAACAGGACATTGATAGTTTAGCAGAATGGACAGTCAGGATGATCGTAATTGACTGAAACAGGACATTGATAGTTTAGCAGAATGGACAGACAGTCAGGATGATAGTAATTGACTGAAACAGGACATGGATAATTTTGCAGAATGGACAGACAGTCAGGATGATAGTAATTGACTGAAACAGGACATTGATAGTTTAGCAGAATGGACAGAGAGTCAGGATGATAGTAATTGACTGAAACAGGACATGGATAGTTTAGCAGAATGGACAGAGAGTCAGGATGATAGTAATTGACTGAAACAGGACATGGATTGTTTAGCAGAATGGACAGACAGTCAGGATGATAGTAATTAACTGAAACAGGACATTGATAGTTTAGCAGAATGGACAGAGAGTCAGGATGATAGTAATTGACTGAAACAGGACATTGATAGTTTAGCAGAATGGACAGACAGTCAGGATGATAGTAATTGACTGAAACAGGACATTGATAGTTTAGCAGAATGGACAGACAGTCAGGATGATAGTAATTGACTGAAACAGGACATTGATAGTTTAGCAGAATGGACAGACAGTCAGGATGATAGTAATTGACTGAAACAGGACATTGATAGTTTAGCAGAATGGACAGACAGTCAGGATGATAGTAATTGACTGAAACAGGACATTGATAGTTTAGCAGAATGGACAGACAGTCAGGATGATAGTAATTGACTGAAACAGGACATGGATAGTTTAGCAGAATGGACAGACAGTCAGGATGATAGTAATTGACTGAAACAGGACATGGATAGTTTAGCAGAATGGACAGACAGTCAGGATGATAGTAATTGACTGAAACAGGACATTGATAGTTTAGCAGAATGGACAGACAGTCAGGATCATAGTAATTGACTGAAACAGGACATTGATAGTTTAGCAGAATGGACAGACAGTCAGGATGATAGTAATTGACTGAAACAGGACATTGATAGTTTAGCAGAATGGATAGACAGTCAGGATGATAGTAATTGACTGAAACAGGACATTGATAGTTTAGCAGAATGGACAGACAGTCAGGATGATAGTAATTGACTGAAACAGGACATTGATAGTTTAGCAGAATGGACAGACAGTCAGGATGATAGTAATTGACTGAAACAGGACATTGATAGTTTAGCAGAATGGACAGACAGTCAGGATGATAGTAATTGACTGAAACAGGACATGGATTGTTTAGCAGAATGGACAGAGAGTCAGGATGATAGTAATTGACTGAAACAGGACATGGATAGTTTAGCAGAATGGACAGACAGTCAGGATGATAGTAAATGACTGAAACAGGACATGGATAGGTTAGCAGAATGGACAGACAGTCAGGATGATAGTAAATGACTGAAACAGGACATGGATAGGTTAGCAGAATGGACAGACAGTCAGGATGATAGTAATTGAATGAAACAGGACATGGATAGGTTGGCAGAATGGACAGACAGTCAGGATGATAGTAATTGACTGAAACAGGACATGGATAGGATAGCAGAATGGACAGAAAGTCAGGATGATAGTAATTGACTGAAACAGGACATTGATAATTTAGCAGAATGGACAGACAGTCAGGATGATAGTAATTGACTGAAACAGGACATGGATAGTTTAGCAGAATGGACAGACAGTCAGGATGATAGTAATTGACTGAAACAGGACATTGATAGTTTAGCAGAATGCACAGACAGTCAGGATGATAGTAATTGACTGAAACAGGACATTGATAGTTTAGCAGAATGGACAGACAGTCAGGATGATAGTAATTGACTGAAACAGGACATTGATAGTTTAGCAGAATGGACAGACAGTCAGGATGATAGTATTTGACTGAAACAGGACATTGATAGTTTAGCAGAATGGACAGACAGTCAGGATGATAGTAATTAACTGAAACAGGACATTGATAGTTTAGCAGAATGGACAGACAGTCAGGATGATAGTAATTGACTGAAACAGGACATGGATAGTTTAGCAGAATGGACAGACAGTCAGGATGATAGTAATTGACTGAAACAGGACATTGATAGTTTAGCAGAATGGACAGACAGTCAGGATGATAGTAATTAACTGAAACAGGACATTGATCGTTTAGCAGAATGGACAGACAGTCAGGATGATAGTAATTGACTGAAATAGGACATGGATAATTTAGCTGAATGGACAGACAGTCTGGATGATAGTAATTGACTGAAACAGGACATTGATAGTTTAGCAGAATGGACAGACAGTCAGGATGATAGTAATTGACTGAAACAGGACATTGATAGTTTAGCAGATTTGATAGACAGTCAGGATGATAGTAATTGACTGAAACAGGACATGGATAATTTAGCAGAATGGACAGACAGTCAGGATGATAGTAAATGACTGAAACAGGACATTGATAGTTTAGCAGAATGGACAGACAGTCAGGATGATAGTAATTGACTGAAACAGGACATTGATAGTTTAGCAGAATGGACAGACAGTCAGGATGATAGTAATTGACTGAAACAGGACATGGATAGGTTAGCAGAATGGACAGACAGTCAGGATGATAGTAAATGACTGAAACAGGACATTGATAGTTTAGCAGAATGGACAGACAGTCAGGATGATAGTAATTGACTGAAACAGGACATGGATAGGATAGCAGAATGGACAGAAAGTCAGGATGATAGTAATTGACTGAAACAGGACATGGATAGTTTAGCAGAATGGACAGACAGTCAGGATGACAGTAATTGACTGAAACAGGACATGGATAGTTTCGCAGAATGGACAGACAGTCAGGATGATAGTAATTGACTGAAACAGGACATGGATAATTTAGCAGAATGGACAGACAGTCAGGATGATAGTAATTGACTGAAACAGGACATGGATAATTTAGCAGAATGGACAGACAGTCAGGATGATAGTAACTGACTGAAACAGGACATGGATTGTTTAGCAGAATGGACAGAGAGTCAGGATGATAGTAATTGACTGAAACAGGACATGGATAGGATAGCAGAATGGACATAAAGTCAGGATGATAGTAATTGACTGAAACAGGACATTGATAATTTAGCAGAATGGACAGACAGTCAGTATGATAGTAATTGACTGAAACAGGACATGGATAGTTTAGCAGAATGGACAGACAGTCAGGATGATAGTAATTGACTGAAACAGGACATTGATAGTTTAGCAGAATGCACAGACAGTCAGGATGATAGTAATTGACTGAAACAGGACATTGATAGTTTAGCAGAATAGACAGACAGTCAGGATGATAGTAATTGACTGAAACAGGACATTGATAGCTTAGCAGAATGGACAGATAGTCAGAATGATAGTAATTGAATGAAACAGGACATTGATAGTTTAGCAGAATGGACAGACAGTCAGGATGATAGTAATTGACTGAAACAGGACATTGATAGTTTAGCAGAATGGACAGACAGTAAGGATGATAGTAATTGACTGAAACAGGACATGGATTGTTTAGCAGAATGGACAGAGAGTCAGGATGATAGTAATTGACTGAAACAGGACATGGATTGTTTAGCAGAATGGACAGAGAGTCAGGATGATAGTAAATGACTGAGACAGGACATGGATAGTTTAGCAGAATGGACAGACAGTCAGGATGATAGTAAATGACTGAAACAGGACATGGATAGGTTAGCAGAATGGACAGACAGTCAGGTTGATAGTAAATGACTGAAACAGGACATGGATAGGTTAGCAGAATGGACAGACAGTCAGGATCATAGTATTTGACTGAAACAGGACATGGATAGGTTAGCAGAATGGACAGACAGTCAGGATGATAGTAAATGACTGAAACAGGACATTGATAGTTTAGCAGAATGGACAGACAGTCAGGATGATAGTAATTGACTGAAACAGGACATAGATAGTTTAGCAGAATGGACAGACAGTCAGGATGATAGTAATTGACTGAAACAGGACATGGATAGGTTAGCAGTATGGACAGACAGTCAGGATGATAGTAAATGACTGAAACAGGACATTGATAGTTTAGCAGAATGGACAGACAGTCAGGATGATAGTAATTGACTGAAACAGGACATGGATAGGATAGCAGAATGGACAGAAAGTCAGGATGATAGTAATTGACTGAAACAGGACATGGATAGTTTAGCAGAATGGACAGACAGTCAGGATGATAGTAATTGACTGAAACAGGACATGGATAGTTTCGCAGAATGGACAGACAGTCAGGATGATAGTAATTGACTGAAACAGGACATGGATAATTTAGCAGAATGGACAGACAGTCAGGATGATAGTAATTGACTGAAACAGGACATGGATAATTTAGCAGAATGGACAGACAGTCAGGATGATAGTAATTGACTGAAACAGGACATGGATTGTTTAGCAGAATGGACAGAGAGTCAGGATGATAGTAATTGACTGAAACAGGACATGGATAGTTTAGCAGAATGGACAGACAGTCAGGATGATAGTAATTGACTGAAACAGGACATGGATAGGGTAGCAGAATGGACAGACAGTCAGGATGATAGTAAATGACTGAAACAGGACATGGATAGGTTAGCAGAATGGACAGACAGTCAGGATGATAGTAATTGACTGAAACAGGACATGGATAGGTTAGCAGAATGGACAGACAGTCAGGATGATAGTAATTGACTGAAACAGGACATGGATAGGATAGCCGAATGGACAGAAAGTCAGGATGATAGTAATTGACTGAAACAGGACATTGATAATTTAGCAGAATGGACAGACAGTCAGGATGATAGTAATTGACTGAAACAACACATGGATAGTTTAGCAGAATGAACAGACAGTCAGGATGATAGTAATTGACTGTAACAGGACATTGATAGTTTAGCAGAATGCACATACAGTCAGGATGATAGTAATTGACTGAAACAGGACATTGATAGTTTAGCAGAATGGACAGACAGTCAGGATGATAGTAATTGACTGAAACAGGACATTGATAGTTTAGCAGAATGGACAGACAGTCAGGATGATAGTAATTGACTGAAACAGGACATGGATAGTTTAGCAGAATGGACAGACAGTCAGGATGATAGTAATTGACTGAAACAGGACATTGATAGTTTAGCAGAATGGACAGAGAGTCAGGATGATAGTAATTGACTGAAACAGGACATGGATAGTTTAGCAGAATGGACAGACAGTCAGGATGATAGTAATTGACTGAAACAGGACATTGATAGTTTAGCAGAATGGACAGACAGTCAGGATGATAGTAATTGACTGAAACAGGACATTGATAGTTTAGCAGAATGGACAGACAGTCAGGATGATAGTAATTGACTGAAAGAGGACATTGATAGTTTAGCAGAATGGACAGACAGTCAGGATGATAGTAATTGACTGAAACAGGACATTGATAGTTTAGCAGAATGGATAGACAGTCAGGATGATAGTAATTGACTGAAACAGGACATTGATAGTTTAGCAGAATGGACAGACAGTCAGGATGATAGTAATTGACTGAAACAGGACATGGATAGTTTAGCAGAATGGACAGACAGTCAGGATGATAATAATTGACTGAAACAGGACATTGATAGGTTAGCAGAATGGACAGACAGTCAGGATTATAGTAATTGACTGAAACAGGACATGGATAGTTTAGCAGAATGGATAGACAGTCAGGATGATAGTAATTGACTGAAACAGGACATGGATAGTTTAGCAGAATGGACAGACAGTCAGGATGATTGTAATTGACTGAAACAGGACATTGATAGTTTAGCAGAATGGACAGACAGTCAGGATGATAATAATTGACTGAAACAGGACATGGATATGTTAGCAGAATAGACAGACAGTCAGGATGATAGTAATTGACTGAAACAGGACATTGATAGTTTAGCAGAATGGACAGACAGTCAGGATGATAGTAATTGACTGAAACAGGACATGGATAGTTTAGCAGAATGGACAGACAGTCAGGATGATAATAATTGACTGAAACAGGACATTGATAGTTTAGCAGAATGGACAGAGAGTCAGGATGATAGTAATTGACTGAAACAGGACATGGATAGTTTAGCAGAATGGACAGACAGTCAGGATGATAGTAATTGACTGAAACAGGACATTGATAGTTTAGCAGAATGGATAGACAGTCAGTATGATAGTAATTGACTGAAACAGGACATTGATAGTTTAGCAGAATGGACAGACAGTCAGGATGATAGTAATTGACTGAAACAGGACATTGATAGTTTAGCAGAATGGACAGACAGTCAGGATGATAGTAATTGACTGAAACAGGACATGGATAGTTTAGCAGAATGGACAGACAGTCAGGATGATAGTAATTGACTGAGACAGGACATTGATAGTTTAGCAGAATGGACAGACAGTCAGGATGATAGTAATTGACTGAAACAGGACGTGGATAGATTAGCAGAATGGACAGACAGTCAGGATGATAGTAATTGACTGAAACAGGACATGGATAGTTTAGCAGAATGGACAGACAGTCAGGATGATAGTAATTGACTGAAACAGGACATTGATAGTTTAGCAGAATGGACAGTCAGGATGATCGTAATTGACTGAAACAGGACATTGATAGTTTAGCAGAATGGACAGACAGTCAGGATGATAGTAATTGACTGAAACAGGACATGGATAATTTTGCAGAATGGACAGACAGTCAGGATGATAGTAATTGACTGAAACAGGACATTGATAGTTTAGCAGAATGGACAGAGAGTCAGGATGATAGTAATTGACTGAAACAGGACATGGATAGTTTAGCAGAATGGACAGAGAGTCAGGATGATAGTAATTGACTGAAACAGGACATGGATTGTTTAGCAGAATGGACAGACAGTCAGGATGATAGTAATTAACTGAAACAGGACATTGATAGTTTAGCAGAATGGACAGAGAGTCAGGATGATAGTAATTGACTGAAACAGGACATTGATAGTTTAGCAGAATGGACAGACAGTCAGGATGATAGTAATTGACTGAAACAGGACATTGATAGTTTAGCAGAATGGACAGACAGTCAGGATGATAGTAATTGACTGAAACAGGACATTGATAGTTTAGCAGAATGGACAGACAGTCAGGATGATAGTAATTGACTGAAACAGGACATTGATAGTTTAGCAGAATGGACAGACAGTCAGGATGATAGTAATTGACTGAAACAGGACATTGATAGTTTAGCAGAATGGACAGACAGTCAGGATGATAGTAATTGACTGAAACAGGACATGGATAGTTTAGCAGAATGGACAGACAGTCAGGATGATAGTAATTGACTGAAACAGGACATGGATAGTTTAGCAGAATGGACAGACAGTCAGGATGATAGTAATTGACTGAAACAGGACATTGATAGTTTAGCAGAATGGACAGACAGTCAGGATCATAGTAATTGACTGAAACAGGACATTGATAGTTTAGCAGAATGGACAGACAGTCAGGATGATAGTAATTGACTGAAACAGGACATTGATAGTTTAGCAGAATGGATAGACAGTCAGGATGATAGTAATTGACTGAAACAGGACATTGATAGTTTAGCAGAATGGACAGACAGTCAGGATGATAGTAATTGACTGAAACAGGACATTGATAGTTTAGCAGAATGGACAGACAGTCAGGATGATAGTAATTGACTGAAACAGGACATTGATAGTTTAGCAGAATGGACAGACAGTCAGGATGATAGTAATTGACTGAAACAGGACATTGATAGTTTAGCAGAATGGACAGACAGTCAGGATGATAGTAATTGACTGAAACAGGACATGGATAGTTTAGCAGAATGGACAGACAGTCAGGATGATAGTAATTGACTGAAACAGGACATTGATAGTTTAGCAGAATGGACAGAGAGTCAGGATGATAGTAATTGACTGAAACAGGACATGGATAGTTTAGCAGAATGGACAGACAGTCAGGATGATAGTAATTGACTGAAACAGGACATTGATAGTTTAGCAGAATGGACAGACAGTCAGGATGATAGTAATTGACTGAAACAGGACATTGATAGTTTAGCAGAATGGACAGACAGTCAGGATGATAGTAATTGACTGAAAGAGGACATTGATAGTTTAGCAGAATGGACAGACAGTCAGGATGATAGTAATTGACTGAAACAGGACATTGATAGTTTAGCAGAATGGATAGACAGTCAGGATGATAGTAATTGACTGAAACAGGACATTGATAGTCTAGCAGAATGGACAGACAGTCAGGATGATAGTAATTGACTGAAACAGGACATGGATAGTTTAGCAGAATGGACAGACAGTCAGGATGATAATAATTGACTGAAACAGGACATTGATAGGTTAGCAGAATGGACAGACAGTCAGGATTATAGTAATTGACTGAAACAGGACATGGATAGTTTAGCAGAATGGATAGACAGTCAGGATGATAGTAATTGACTGAAACAGGACATGGATAGTTTAGCAGAATGGACAGACAGTCAGGATGATAGTAATTGACTGAAACAGGACATTGATAGTTTAGCAGAATGGATAGACAGTCAGTATGATAGTAATTGACTGAAACAGGACATTGATAGTTTAGCAGAATGGACAGACAGTCAGGATGATAGTAATTGACTGAAACAGGACATTGATAGTTTAGCAGAATGGACAGACAGTCAGGATGATAGTAATTGACTGAAACAGGACATGGATAGTTTAGCAGAATGGACAGACAGTCAGGATGATAGTAATTGACTGAGACAGGACATTGATAGTTTAGCAGAATGGACAGACAGTCAGGATGATAGTAATTGACTGAAACAGGACGTGGATAGATTAGCAGAATGGACAGACAGTCAGGATGATAGTAATTGACTGAAACAGGACATTGATAGTTTAGCAGAATGGACAGTCAGGATGATAGTAATTGACTGAAACAGGACATTGATAGTTTAGCAGAATGGACAGACAGTCAGGATGATAGTAATTGACTGAAACAGGACATGGATAATTTTGCAGAATGGACAGACAGTCAGGATGATAGTAATTGACTGAAACAGGACATTGATAGTTTAGCAGAATGGACAGAGAGTCAGGATGATAGTAATTGACGGAAACAGGACATGGATAGTTTAGCAGAATGGACAGAGAGTCAGGATGATAGTAATTGACTGAAACAGGACATGGATTGTTTAGCAGAATGGACAGACAGTCAGGATGATAGTAATTAACTGAAACAGGACATTGATAGTTTAGCAGAATGGACAGAGAGTCAGGATGATAGTAATTGACTGAAACAGGACATTGATAGTTTAGCAGAATGGACAGACAGTCAGGATGATAGTAATTGACTGAAACAGGACATTGATAGTTTAGCAGAATGGACAGACAGTCAGGATGATAGTAATTGACTGAAACAGGACATTGATAGTTTAGCAGAATGGACAGACAGTCAGGATGATAGTAATTGACTGAAACAGGACATTGATAGTTTAGCAGAATGGACAGACAGTCAGGATGATAGTAATTGACTGAAAGAGGACATTGATAGTTTAGCAGAATGGACAGACAGTCAGGATGATAGTAATTGACTGAAACAGGACATGGATAGTTTAGCAGAATGGACAGACAGTCAGGATGATAGTAATTGACTGAAACAGGACATGGATAGTTTAGCAGAATGGACAGACAGTCAGGATGATAGTAATTGACTGAAACAGGACATTGATAGTTTAGCAGAATGGACAGACAGTCAGGATGATAGTAATTGACTGAAACAGGACATTGATAGTTTAGCAGAATGGACAGACAGTCAGGATGATAGTAATTGACTGAAACAGGACATTGATAGTTTAGCAGAATGGACAGACAGTCAGGATGATAGTAATTGACTGAAACAGGACATTGATAGTTTAGCAGAATGGACAGACAGTCAGGATGATAGTAATTGACTGAAACAGGACATGAATAGTTTAGCAGAATGGACAGACAGTCAGGATGATAGTAATTGACTGAAACAGGACTTGGATAGTTTAGCAGAATGGATAGACAGTCAGGATGATAGTAATTGACTGAAACAGGACATGGATAGTTTAGCAGAATGGACAGACAGTCAGGATGATAGTAATTGACTGAAACAGGACATGGATAGTTTAGCAGAATGGACAGAAAGTCAGGATGATAGTAAATGACTGAAACAGGACATGGAATGTTTTGCAGAATGGACAGACAGTCAGGATGATAGTAATTGACTGAAACAGGACATTGTTAGTTTAGCAGAATGGACAGACAGTCAGGATGATAGTAATTGACTGAAACAGGACATTGTTAGTTTAGCAGAATGGACAGACAGTCAGGATGATAGTAATTGACTGAAACAGGGCATTGATAATTTAGCAGAATGGACAGACAGTCAGGATGATCTTAGATGACTGAAACAGGACATTGATAGTTTAGCAGAATGGACAGGCAGTCAGGATGATAGTAATTGACTGAAACAGGACATGGATAGGATAGCAGAATGGACAGACAGTCAGGATGATACTAATTGACTGAAACAGGACATTGACAATTTAGCAGAATGGACCGACAGTCAGGATGATCTTAGATGACTGAAACAGGACATTGATAGTTTAGCAGAATGGACCGACAGTCAGGATGATAGTAATTGACTGAAACAGGACATTGATAGTTTAGCAGAATGGACAGACAGTCAGGATCATAGTAATTGACTGAAACAGGACATGGATAGTTTAGCAGAATGGATAGACAGTCAGGATGATAGTAATTGACTGAAACAGGACATTGATAGTTTAGCAGAATGGATAGACAGTCAGGATGATAGTAATTGACTGAAACAGGACATGGATAGTTTAGCAGAATGGATAGACATTCAGGATGATAGTAATTGACTGAAACAGGACATTGATAGGTTAGCAGAATGTGCAGACTGTCAGAATGACAGTAATTGACTTAAACAGGAAATTGATAGTTTCGCTGAATGGACAGACAGTCAGGATGACAGTAATTGACTGAAACAGGACATTGATTGTTTCGCTGAATAGACAGACAGTCAGGATGATAGTAATTGACTGAAACAGGACTTGGAGAGTTTAGCAGAATGGACAGACAGTCAGGATGATAGTAATTGACTGAAACAGGACATTGATAGTTTAGCAGAATGGACAGAGGATCAGGATGATAGTAATTGACTGAAACAGGACATGGATAGTTTAGCAGAATGGACAGACAGTCAGGATGATACTAATTGACTGAAACAGGACATTGATAGTTTAGCAGAATGGACAGACAGTCAGGATGATAGTAATTGACTGAAAGAGGACATTGATAGGTTAGCAGAACGGACAGACAGTCAGGATGATCGTAGATGACTGAAACAGGACATTGATAGTTTAGCAGAATGGACAGTCAGGATGATAGTAATTGACTGAAACAGGACATTGTTAGTTTAGCAGAATGGACAGACAGTCAGGATGATAGTAATTGACTGAAACAGGACATGGATAGTTTAGCAGAATGGACAGACAGTCAGGATGATAGTAATTGACTGAAACAGGACATGGATAGTTTAGCAGAATGGACAGACAGTCAGGATGATCGTAGATGCCTGAAACAGGACATTGATAGTTTAGCAGAATGGACAGACAGTCAGGATGATAGTAATTGACTAAAACAGGACATTGATAATTTAGCAGAATGGACAGACAGTCAGGATGATCGTAGATGCCTGAAACAGGACATTGATAGTTTAGCAGAATGGACAGAGGATCAGGATGATAGTAATTGACTGAAACAGGACATGGATAGTTTAGCAGAATGGACAGACAGTCAGGATGATACTAATTGACTGAAACAGGACATTGATAGTTTAGCAGAATGGACAGACAGTCAGGATGATAGTAATTGACTGAAAGAGGACATTGATAGGTTAGCAGAACGGACAGACAGTCAGGATGATCGTAGATGACTGAAACAGGACATTGATAGTTTAGCAGAATGGACAGTCAGGATGATAGTAATTGACTGAAACAGGACATTGTTAGTTTAGCAGAATGGACAGACAGTCAGGATGATAGTAATTGACTGAAACAGGACATGGATAGTTTAGCAGAATGGACAGACAGTCAGGATGATAGTAATTGACTGAAACAGGACATGGATAGTTTAGCAGAATGGACAGACAGTCAGGATGATCGTAGATGCCTGAAACAGGACATTGATAGTTTAGCAGAATGGACAGACAGTCAGGATGATAGTAATTGACTGAAACAGGACATTGATAAATTAGCAGAATGGACAGACAGTCAGGATGATCGTAGATGCCTGAAACAGGACATTGATAGTTTAGCAGAATGGACAGACAGTCAGGATGATAGTAATTGACTGAAACAGGACATTGATAGGTTAGCAGAACGGACAGACAATCAGGATGATAGTAATTGACTGAAGCAGGACATGGATAGTTTAGCAGAATGGATAGACAGTCAGGATGATAGTAATTGACTGAAACAGGACATGGATAGTTTAGCAGAATGGACAGACAGTCAGGATGATAGTAATTGATTGAAACAGGACATTGATAGGTTAGCAGAACGGACAGACAGTCAGGATGATAGTAATTGACTGAAGCAGGACATGGATAGTTTAGCAGAATGGACAGACAGACTGGATGATAGTAATTGACTGAAACAGGACATTGATAGTTTAGCAGAATGGACAGACAGTCAGGATGATAGTAATTGACTGAAACAGGACATGGATAGTTTAGCAGAATGGACAGACAGTCAGGATGATAGTAATTGACTGAAACAGGACATGGATAGTTTAGCAGAATGGACAGACAGTCTGGATGATAGTAATTGACTGAAACAGGACATTGATAGTTTAGCAGAATGGACAGACAGTCAGGATGATAGTAATTGACTGAAACAGGACATGGATAGTTTAGCAGAATGGATAGACAGTCAGGATGATAGTAATTGACTGAAACAGGACATGGATAGTTTAGCAGAATGGACAGACAGTCAGGATGATAGTAATTGACTGAAACAGGACATGGGTAGTTTAGCAGAATGGACAGACAGTCAGGATGATAGTAATTGATTGAAACAGGACATTGATAGGTTAGCAGAACGGACAGACAGTCAGGATGATAGTAATTGACTGAAGCAGGACATGGATAGTTTAGCAGAATGGACAGACAGTCTGGATGATAGTAATTGACTGAAACAGGACATTGATAGTTTAGCAGAATGGACAGACAGTCAGGATGATAGTAATTGACTGAAACAGGACATGGATAGTTTAGCAGAATGGACAGACAGTCAGGATGATAGTAATTGACTGAAACAGGACATGGATACTTTAGCAGAATGGACAGACAGTCTGGATGATAGTAATTGACTGAAACAGGACATTGATAGTTTAGCAGAATGGACAGACAGTCAGGATGATAGTAATTGACTGAAACAGGACATGGATAGTTTAGCAGAATGGATAGACAGTCAGGATGATAGTAATTGACTGAAACAGGACATGGATAGTTTAGCAGAATGGACAGACAGTCAGGATGATAGTAATTGACTGAAACAGGACATGGATAGTTTAGCAGAATGGATAGACAGTCAGGATGATAGTAATTGACTGAAACAGGACATGGATTGTTTAGCAGAATGGACAGACAGTCAGGATGATAGTAATTGACTGAAACAGGACATGGATAGTTTAGCAGAATGGATAGACAGTCAGGATGATAGTAATTGACTGAAACAGGACATGGATAGTTTAGCAGAATGGATAGACAGTCAGGATGATAGTAATTGACTGAAACAGGACATGGATTGTTTAGCAGAATGGATAGACAGTCAGGATGATAGTAATTAACTGAAACAGGACATGGATAGTTTAGCAGAATGGATAGACAGTCAGGATGATAGTATTTGACTGAAACAGGACATTGATAGGTTAGCAGAATGGACAGACAGTCAGGATGATAGTAATTGACTGAAACAGGACATTTATAGTTTATCAGAATGGATAGACAGTCAGGATGATAGTAATTGACTGAAACAGGACATTGATAGTTTAGCAGAATGGATAGACAGTCAGGATGATACTAATTGACTGAAACAGGACATGGATAGTTTAGCAGAATGGATAGACAGTCAGGATGATAGTAATTGACTGAAACAGGACATTGATAGGTTAGCAGAATGTGCAGACTGTCAGAATGACAGTAATTGACTTAAACAGGACATTGATAGTTTCGCTGAATGGACAGACAGTCAGGATGACAGTAATTGACTGAAACAGGACATTGATAGTTTCGCTGAATGGACAGAGAGTCAGGATGATAGTAATTGACTGAAACAGGACATAGATAGTTTAGCAGAATGGACAGACAGTCAGGATGATAGTAATTGACTGAAACAGGACATTGATAGTTTAGCAGAATGGATAGACAGTCAGGATGATAGTAATTGACTGTAACAGGACATTGATAGTTTAGCAGAATGGACAGACAGTCAGGATGATAGTAATTGACTGAAACAGGACATTGATAGTTTAGCAGAACGGACAGACAGTCAGGATGATAGTAATTGACTGAAACAGGACATTGATAGGTTAGCAGAATGGACAGACAGTCAGGATGATAGTAATTGACTGAAACAGGACATGGATAGTTTAGCAGAATGGACAGACAGTCAGGATGATAGTAATTGACTGAAACAGGACATTGATAATTTAGCAGAATGGACGGACAGTCAGGATGATCGTAGATGCCTGAAACAGGACATTGATAGTTTAGCAGAATGGACAGAGAGTCAGGATGATAGTAATTGACTGAAACAGGACATTGATAATTTAGCAGAATGGACAGACAGTCAGGATGATCGTAGATGCCTGAAACAGGACATTGATAGTTTAGCAGAATGGACAGACAGTCAGGATGATAGCAATTGACTGAAGCAGGACATGGATAGTTTAGCAGAATGGATAGACAGTCAGGATGATAGTAATTGACTGAAGCAGGACATGGATAGTTTAGCAGAATGGACAGACAGTCAGGATGATAGTAATTGACTGAAACAGGACATTGATAGGTTAGCAGAACGGACAGACAGTCAGGATGATAGTAATTGACTGAAGCAGGACATGGATAGTTTAGCAGAATGGACAGACAGTCAGGATGATAGTAATTGACTGAAACAGGACATTGATAGTTTAGCAGAATGGACAGACAGTCAGGATGATAGTAATTGACTGAAACAGAACATTGTTAGTTTAGCAGAATGGACAGACAGTCAGGATGATAGTAATTGACTGAAACAGGACATTGATAATTTAGCAGAATGGACAGACAGTCGGGATGATCGTAGATGACTGAAACAGGACATTGATAGTTTAGCAGAATGGACAGACAGTCAGGATGATAGTAATTGACTGAAACAGGACATGGATAGTTTAGCAGAATGGACAGACAGTCAGGATGATAGTAATTGACTGAAACAGGACATTGATAGGTTAGCAGAACGGACAGACAGTCAGGATGATAGTAATTGACTGAAACAGGACATGGATAGTTTAGCAGAATGGACAGACAGTCAGGATGATAGTAATTGACTGAAACAGGACATGGATAGTTTAGCAGAACGGACAGACAGTCAGGATGATAGTAATTGACTGAAACAGGACATGGATAGTTTAGCAGAATGGACAGACAGTCAGGATGATAGTAATTGACTGAAACAGGACATTGATAGTTTAGCAGAATGGATAGACAGTCAGGATGATAGTAATTGACTGAAACAGGACATGGATAGTTTAGCAGAATGGACAGACAGTCAGGATGATAGTAATTGACTGAAACAGGACATTGATAGTTTAGCAGAATGGATAGACAGTCAGGATGATAGTAATTGACTGAAACAGGACATGGATAATTTAGCAGAATGGATAGACAGTCAGGATGATAGTAATTGACTGAAACAGGACATTGATAGGTTAGCAGAATGTGCAGACTGTCAGAATGACAGTAATTGACTTAAACAGGACATCGACATGTTAGCAAAATGGACAGACAGTCAGGATGACAGTAAATGACTGAAACAGGACATAGACAGGTTCTCCGAGTGAACAGACAGTCAGGCTGATCGTGATTGACTGAAACTGGACTTCGACAGGCTATCAGAATGGACATAAAGTCAAAATAATAGTAATTGACTGGAACAGGACATACATAGGTTAGCAGAACTAGCAGATGTATTTTCGAGGAGCAATATAGACTTAATAACACATTGCCGAATGATTTGCAGGAATAGAGGGACTTGCGGGTGCATATACATCAATGTTTGAAGGTGGCAGGACATACTGAGAGATTGATTAGTAAATCGTATTGGATCTTCTCCTTAATAAAAAGAGTCATTCAGCACTAAAGCAGTGAAGATATGCTGAACACTTATAATGCTCTGGTTCGGCTGCAACTACAGTATCTAGTCCATTTCTGTTCACCAGACTTTTGGAAAGATGTGCGGTTCCTTGAAAGGGTGCAGTTGAGATTTACCAGAATGATTCCAGGGATGGGAATATTTGTTACAAGGTTAGGTTAGTAAAACTGGGTTTCTTCCCCTTTGAACAAAGGAGATTGAGGGGAGATTTGATTAAAATGTAGATGATTATGACAGGCTTAGATAAGTTAGACAAGGAAAATGTCTCTATTAACTAATGGTATGAGGACTCGGGGTCACAGATTTAAAGTTATGGACAAGAGATGCAGGGAGAATGTGCGGAATAACTTTTTTTATGCAGCAGTTGTTGTTGATATGTGTCACAAATTGATGGAAACCAACTGCAAATTGTATTTCCGTGCACTTGGATGTTATTGTAAGCTGACACTTCTGTGTTCAACTTGTTTAAACATGGTGGGGGAGCAGATCCCTTCAACAACAGTACCTGGGACAGTTACTTTAAGGGTTCCAATCACATGACCCAGATGCCATCCTTTTAAGCCTATTTAGTTGGAGGGAACAGCTCTTACAGGTAATCAGCTGCCTGGAAGGTTTGCAGCTGGCTGTCCCTGGGGCCTGCCTGCAAGAAGGAAATAAGATGCCACAGTCTGCAAAGCAGCAAGAAAATAATTCTGCTCTCTACCAGATTCTCGTCATAAAAAAGCCTCAGCTTATCCCCGAAAGTGCAAGAAGAAACATTGAGAGTAGAGATTTCCTGCAACTCCTACTCCACTCAGCATTTCCAGTTGGTAAATTGCAGCTTTGAACTTTATGTCAGTGAAAAAACGCACTCTATTTTCAACTGGAACCTCCTTCAGTTTGTAATTAAGCTATTTTTTCTACTTGGTAAATGTTCTTACCCTTCTGATGCCTTTACCATTCCCTGTATGCTTATGAATGTACGTTGCGAAGGTAACCCCCTTCCTGAGTTTGAGTATGTAGTAATAAATCCTACTTCTATTTTTAACTTTAACACCAGTGTTGTTGCAGTCCTTTAAAATTCAGGGTTCGCAAGCTGAGGGAGTGGAGAAATACGGAATCAGGATTTTCCTTGTTTTAAAAAAGGGGGAAAATTAACTACAATCTGCTTACAGACAGGTTGTTGGACAGAAAGAGACATTTGTTCTCAAAATCCTCTTTGTAACACCTGGAACTCGCTGCCCACGAGGGTGATGGAAGTGAAGACAATCAATGATTTCAAAAGGAAATTGGATGGACACTTGAAGGAAATGACAAGGTGCATCAGCTGCTCCTGCCTGGAAAGATCCAGATCCATAGAAGTTCAATGAAACTGTGACCTTAACAGCCTCACCCTGGTGTGAGGCTCCAGGTCGTGTGACAGGAGGTGACACAGTTCTGTGACCACCTCCTTACTGAATCAGAGTCACCTCACACACTGCTTCTGGGTTAGGTGTAGGTAGGAAAAGTGCTCTGGAAAACCCGGGGAGCATAGTGCAGAGGCCCCTCCTCCTCCCTCTTTACAGAGCTTCCCCTCTCTGCAACCTCTGCTCCATTTGTTGGTCATGTTACAGACCAAGAGACACTGCAACTACAGTCCCCATACCTCGTCCAGAGTTGGGTCACCAAATCCTCGGTCCTTCCTGAATGTCTGCAGCAGCTCAAAACACAACCTCAAGAAAACCATCCACAGTACCTCCACTAACTTTACAATAGCAGAAATAAGTCAAAAGCCCCTCACCTGTATGTTGGATGTCTGGTCCTTTTAAATAACACTAGAGGGGGTTCCTCGTGTTGCTGAATGTATGTTCAGCTGAGAGTGACGAACACAGGCAGTCAGTGGACATGCAAAGACCAAGTTTCAAAGTCGTACATCAAAGCTACTGAAATGGCTGATTGACATCATATTCAGGCCCCGCCTCACACGACAGACACACACACACACATTACACCAACACCAGCACCCCAGCCAGCCCGGGTGTCCTGTACAATGTGCTGGATGTGACCGGCAGTCACACCATTTTATGGATCCAAACTTCCACAGCATGAGTGGAGCAGGAGAGATGAAATGTGTGGTCAGGGAGAGAGACGGGGGTGGGGGAACTCTCTTTAAAAAGGGAATTAGAAATGGACTTTAAGATCAACAAGTTTCAGGGATATTGGAAATTGACAGGGGATTGGGATAATCAGAGGGGTGAGGCCATGGAGGGATTTGATCACATGATGGGAATATTAAAATTGAGATGTTTCTACACATAGGAACTTGGGACTGAGGAGCAGGAGGAGGCCATTCGGCCCTTTGAGCCTGCTCCACCATTCGATATGATCACGGCTGAACATTTATTTTTAGCTTTATCCCCTAGTTCCAGTCTTCCCAACAAGAGGAAACATCCTCTCGGTATCCACTCTATCAAGGTTACTCAGGATCAGCTATGTTTCAATAAGACATCTCTCATTCTTCTAAACTCCACCCTCTTCAACCTTTCTTAATAAAATAAGCCCTTCATTCTCGAAACGACTCAACTGAACCTTCATTCAACTGCTTCGTATGCAATTATATAGTTTTATCAAAGAAGGAGACCAAAAGTATACACAATATTCCTGATGTGGTCTCAACAAAGCCCTGCACATCTGCAGTAAAACTTCTCCACTTTTATACTCGATTCCCTTTGCAATAAACACTAACATTCCATTTGCCTTCCTAGTCACTTGCTGTCCCTGTATATTGACTCTTTCTGATTCATGTACCAGGACACCCAGATCCCGCTGTACCACAGAGTTGTGCAATCTCTCTACATTTAAATAGCATCCTGCTTTTCTATTCTTCCTGCCAAAATGGACAAGTCCACATCTTACCACATGATACTCCATCTGCCAAAGTTTTGCCATCTTAATGAACCTATTTATATCCCTTTGTAGACTGTTTACCTCCTCTTGACAACGTACAGTAAATGGACTCACAGGCAGGACAATATTTTGGAGGTGGCCAATGTTAAGAACAGCAAAACAGTTAATTATCGTTTATAGGATTAATAGCTTGATAGAGAGACTTACCAGGGACACCAACAATAGCGAGTATGGGATAATAAATGTATTGAGTCATCCTCAGTGCATAATAGATCCGATCCACTAATGTCATCCAAGAATAATCCGCAGTAAGATAATCAAACCAATAGGATAAACTCCTGTCCATTGTTGTAACATTCCGATCTATTGTTCTCAGATTCTGATCCATTGTTGTAACATTCCGATCTATTGTTCTCAGATTCTGATCCATTGTTGTAACATTCCGATCTATTGTTCTCAGATTCTGATCCATTGTTGTAACATTCCGATCTATTGTTCTCAGATTCTGATCTATCCTTTCACTCTCGCTGGAGCCGGTGATCCCTGTTAGTGCCGGAGACGATGCTCTGGCTGACACTATAAGATAACACATTGAAAGGTATCTCTTATTAATAGAAAAAGGAAATGCTCCAGTGACACAATTAGAGTCCATGGAGACTGACATTAATTACAGTCACTGTTGGAGAAAATCCAGATTGTGCCCTATTGTTGAACAAATTCTCCGGACTCAGACGTTGAGAATCAAACCCTTTATTGCATGATATCATGGGGGATAACACCTTACCTAAATGCGGTTCAGTGCTACTCCCAAAGAGCTACAGATCGCCGTGGACTTATATAGTATAAAAAAGGCAGAGCTAACAGTTTCACAATTAGATAAGCACCCACAAGACTGCCTACGTAACGGTGCACTGTGCAGGGTCCGAGGTCAGCGAAACATCAGTTTCAACAATAACAAGCTAGTTCCTTAATTCAATGCCCACTCCAGACACCATATCTAGCCGTAATGTCTGATTGTGGTTAGCTGCTCTGTCTCCAATTTATGACCGTTGGTTGTGGTTAGATTAGCTACAAGCTGTGTCCTGCTTTTCTGCTTCTACAAAGTTATGTAATAATTAGCAAAGCTCAGAAAATTTCTCCAACAGTCACTGAACAAACAGGTTCAATGAAAGCCTTTCAATCCACCACTTTTGTACCGAAATAATGAAAATAGCAGATGGACTCGCCAGAATCTTCCAATCCGTGGCAGAGGACTGGAGAGTTGTAAATGTCACACCCCATTTTAAAAAAGTAGAGCTGGAATAAACCCTGTATTTACTGACCTGTCAGACGAGTATCCCTGGTGGGGAAATTACAACCATCAACCTGTCAGAGATAACCGCTGTTTTTAAACACAATGGATTAGAAGAAGAAGAACAAAGAAAATTACAGCACAGGAGCAGGCCCTTCGGCCCTCCAAGCCTGCGCCGATCCAGATCCTCTATCTAAACCTGTCGCCTATTTTCTAAGGTTCTGTATCTCTTTGCTTCCTGCCCATTCATGTATCTGTCTAGATACATCTTAAAAGACGTTATCGTGCCCGAGTCTACCACCTCCGCTGGCAATGTGTTCCAGGTACCCACCACCCCCTGCGTAAAGAACTTTCCACGCATATCCCCCCTAAACTTTTCCCCTCTCACTTTGAACTCGTGACCCCTAGTAATTGAATCCCCGACTCTGGGAAAAAGCTTCTTGCTATCCAACCTGTCTATACCTCTCATGATTTTGTACACCTCAATCAGGTCCCCCCTCAACCTCCGTCTTTCTAATGAAAATAATCCTAATCTGCTCAACCTCTCTTCACAGCTAGCGCGCTCCATACCAGGCAACATCCTGGTGAACCTCCTCTGCACCCTCTCCAAAGCATCCACATCCTTTTGGTAATGTGGCGACCAGAACTGCATGCAGCATTCCAAATGTGGCCGAACCAAATGTAACATGACCTGCCAACTCTTGTACTCAATAGCCTGTCCGATGAAGGAAAGCATGCCGTATGCTTTCTTGACCACTCTATTTACCTGCGTTGCCACCTTCAGGGAACAGTGGACCTGAACACCCAAATCTCTCTGTACATCAATTTTCCCCAGGACTTTTCCATTTACTGTATAGTTCACTCTTGAATTGGATCTTGCAAAATGCATCACCTCGCAGTTGCCCGGATTGAACTCCATCTGACATTTCTCTGCCCAACTCTCCAATCTATCTCTCTTCTGCTGTATTCTCTGACAGTCCCCTTCACTATCTGCTCCTCCACCAATCTTAGTGTCGTCTGCAAACTTGCTAATCAGACCACCTATACTTTCCTCCAAATCATTTATGTATATCACAAACAGTGGTCCCAGCACGGATCCCTGTGGAAAACCACTGGTCACACGTCTCCATTTTGCGAAACTCCCCTCCACTGCTACTCTCTGTCTCCTGTTGCCCAGCCAGTTCTTTATCCATCTAGCTAGTACACCCTGGACCCCATGCGCCTTCACTTTCTCCATCAGCCTACCATGGGGAACCTTATCAAACGCCTTACTGAAGTCCATGTATATGACATCTACAGCCCTTCCCTCATCAATCAACTTTGTCACTTCCTCAAAGAATTCTATTAAGTTGGTAAGACATGACCTTCCCTGCACAAAACCATGTTGCCTATCACTGATAAGCCCATTTTCTTCCAAATGGGAATAGATCCTATCCCTCAGTATCTTCCCCAGCAGCTTCCCTACCACTGACGTCAGGCTCACCGGTCTATAATTACCTGGATTATCCCTGCTACCTTTCTTAAACAAGGGGACAACATTAGCAATTCTCCAGTCCTCCGGGACCTCACCCGTGTTTAAGGATGCTGCAAAGATATCTGTTAAGGTCCCAACTGTTTCCTCTCTTGCTTCCCTCAGAAACCTGGGATAGATCCCATCCGGACCTGGGGACTTGTCCACTTTAATGCCTTTTGGAATACCCAACACTTCCTCTGTCCTTATGCCGACTTGACCTAGAGTAATCAAACACCTGTTCCTAACCTCAACATCCGTCACGTCCCTCTCCTCGGTGAATACCGATGCAAAGTACTCGTTTAGAATCTCACCCATTTTCTCTGACTCCACGCATAACTTTCCTCCTTTGTCCTTGAGTGGGCCAATCCTTTCTCTCGTTACCCTCTTGCTCCTTATTTATGAATAAAAGGCTTTGGGATTTTCCTTAACCCTGTTTGCTAAAGATATTTCATGACCCCTTTTAGCCCTCTTAATTCCTCGTTTCAGATTGGACCTACATTCCCGATATTCTTCCAAATCTTCGTCTTTCTTCAGCCGCCTAGACCTTAAAATGCTTCATTTTTCCTCTTCGCTAGTTTCACAATTTCACCTGTCATCCATGGTTCCCTAATCTTGCCATTTCTATCCTTCATTTTCACAGGAACATGTCTCTCCTGAACGCTAATCAACCTCTCTTTAAAAGCCTCCCACATATCAAATGTGGATTTACCTTCAAACAGCTGCTCCCAATCTACATTCCCCAGCTCCTGCCGAATTTTGGTATAGTTGGCCTTCCTCCAATTTAGCACTCTTCCTTTAGGACCACTCTTGTCTTTGTCCATGAGTATTCTAAAACTTACGGAATTGTCATCACTATTCCCAAAGTAGTCCCCTACTGAAACTTCAACCACCTGGCCGGGCACATTCCCCAACACCAGGTCCAGTATGGCCCCTTCCCGAGTTGGACTATTTACATACTGCTCTAGAAAACCCTCCTGGATGCTCCTTACAAATTCTGCTCCATCTAGACCTCTAACACTAAGTGAATCCCAGTCAATGTTGGGAAAATTAAAATCTCCTATCACCACCACCCTGTTGCTCCTACATCTTTCCATGATCTGTTTACATATTTGTACCTCTATCTCACGCTTGCTGTTGGGAGGCCTGTAGTAAAGCCCCAACATTGTTACCGCACTCTTCCTATTTCTGAGTTCTGCCCATATTGCCTCACTGCTCGAGTCCTCCATAGTGCCCTCCTTCAGCACAGCTGTGATATCCTCTTTGACCAGTAATGCAAATCCTCCACCCCTTTTACCTCCCTCTCTATCCCGCCTGAAGCATCGATATCCTGGGATATTTAGTTGCCAATCATGCCCTTCCCTCAACCAAGTCTCAGTAATAGCAATAACATCATACTCCCAGGTACTAATCCAAGCCCTAAGTTCATCTGCCTTACCTACTACACTTCTTGCATTAAAACAAATGCACCTCAGACCACCACTCCCTTTGCGTTCATCATCTGCTCCCTGCCTACTCTTTCCCTTAGTCACGCTGACTTCATTATCTAGTTCCTTACAGGCTTTAGTTACTACCTCCTTACTGTCCACTGACCTCCTCATTTGGTTTCCATCCCACTGCCACATTAGTTTAAACCCTCCCCAACAGCGTTAGCAAAAGCAACCCCAAGGACATTGGTTCCAGTCTGGCCCAGGTGTAGACCGTCCAATTTGTAATAGTCCCACCTCCCCCAGAACCGGTCCCAATGTCCCAAAAATCTGAACCCCTCCCTCCTGCACCATCTCTCATTTATAAATGTCAGCTGCCATGAACAGGTTAAAGGCAAATTGTACCTAACAAACCTGAAGGATGTATTTGATATAGTATTAGAGGGGACTGATGAGGGTGGCACAGCTGGTGTTATGTATATAAACTTTCAAAAGGTGTTTGACCAAGTGTCATTTAATATACTTCTTAGGAAAACTGAAACCAATGGATCAAAGTGGCAGTGGTTGTTTGAATATCCAATTGGCTAAGGCACAGAACATATATTGTTTTTCAGGCTGGGGGAAGTATACAGTGCTGTTCCAAAGCCATCAAAACAATAACAGCATATATTTACGTACAAACATATGAATTAGGAGTCGGAGTTGGCCACTCGGCCCTTCGAGCCTGCTGCACCATTCAATAAGATGCTGGCTGAACTGATTACTCCACATTTCCACCTACCCCAATAACCTTTTACCCCCTTGCTTATCAGGAATCTATCCAACTCTGCATTAAAAATATTCAAAGACTCTGCCTTTTGAGGAAGATAATTTCAAAGACTCGACACTCTGAGAGGAAACAATTTCTCCTCATCTCTGTCTTAAATGGGCGACTCCTTATTTTTAAACAGTGACACCTTCCCCTCTCTATTGCGGAATGATCTGTACATGGCAAACAACTGTTTGAACCCCTAATACTCCAACCTCAATTCATTTCACGCTCAGCATGACGTGGAGCTCTTTTCTGTCACCATCGCCTCTTGCTCAATTGTTCGGACAGGGATCCTTTCCCTGACCAGTGGACCTACTCAGGCACCTCCGGTATTCTCCCTCCACCTGCACCCCTCCCTCTGGCCTCTTACCCAGTCTTGATCTTTTCATTGAGAACTGTCGGCGAGACATATGCCATTCAATTTCTCTGCTCCCCTTACTGTCTAATCCCGACATTGTGATTAAACCTGCAGACAAGGGTGGTGCTGCTGTTGTCTGGCGTACTGACCTCTGCCTCGCAAAGGCTCAGTGGCAACTCTCAGACACTTCTTCCTACTTTCCCCTGGACCATGACCCCACCACAAAACATCAAGCCGCTGTCTGCAGGACACTTTCATTGACCTCATCTCCTCCAGGCATCTTCCCTCTACAGCTTCCAACCTTAGTCACAGAACCCCGGACAACCCACTTCTACCTCATTCAGAAAATTCACAAAGAGGACTACCCTGGTCAAGCCATTGTTTCAGATTGTTCCTGTCGCACTGAACTTATTTCTTCCTATCTTGACTCGATTTTTTC
The DNA here is from genome assembly GCF_036365525.1 of Heterodontus francisci. Lineage (NCBI taxonomy): Eukaryota > Metazoa > Chordata > Chondrichthyes > Heterodontiformes > Heterodontidae > Heterodontus > Heterodontus francisci. The sequence continues at coordinate 944,533 of NW_027141021.1, forward strand.
TCCCCTTGTCCAGTCTCTTCCCTCCTACATATGTGACTCTTTGGACGCCCTTCGTCATTTTGACAATTTCCATCTTGTTGGCACTAACCACCTCCTCTTCACTATGGACGTCCACTCTCTCTACACCTCCATCCCACGCCAGGATGGATTGAGGGCTCTCTGCTTCTTCCTTGAACAGAGGCCGAGCCAGTCCCCATCCACCACCACCCTCCTTCGCCTGGCTGAACCTGTTCTCACATTGAACAACTTCTCCTTAAACTCCACTCAGTTCATTGAGTCACAGAGTTATAAAACACAGAAATAGGTCCTTCGGCCCATTGTGTCAATGCTGGCCATCAAGCACCTAACTATTCTAATCCCATTTTCCAACATTTGGCCGTAGCTTTGGATGCTGTGGCGTTTCAAGTGCTCGTCTAAATACTTCTTGTGAGCGTTCCTGCCTCTGCCACCCCTTCAGGCAGTGGGTTCCAGATTTCAACTGGCAACATTTTTCCTCAAATCTCCTCTAAAACTCCTGTCTTTACCTTAAATCTCTGTCCCCTGGTCATTGACACCTCCGCTAAGGGGAAAAAAGTTTCTTCCCATCTACCCTATAATTTTGTATACCTCAATCAGGTCCCCCCTCAGCCTTCTCTGCTCTAAGGAAAACAACCCTAGCCTGCCCAGTCTCTCTTCACAGCTTAACTTCAAGTAAATGGTATTGCTATGGGTACCCGCATGGGTCTTAACTATGCCCTTGTTATCGCATATGTTGGACATTCCTTGTTCCAGTCCGACTCAGGTACCCTCCCTGAGCTCTTTTTTCTGGTGCATTGATAACTATATGGGTGCTGTTTCCTGCTCCCATCTCGAACTGGAAAACTTTATCAACATTGCTTCCAATTTTCACCCTTCACTCACCTTCTTGTTGTCCATCTCCAACACTTCCCTTCCTCGACTCTTCAGTCTCCATCTCTTGGGATAGGCTGCCCAATCATATCCATTATAAGCCCACCGACTCTCACAGCTACCTCGACTACATTTCTTCACACCCTGCCTACTGTAAGGACTCCATTCCATTCTCCCAAATTCTCCATCTCCATCGCATCTGCTCTGATGATGCAACCTTCCAGAACAGCATTTCGGTTATGTCTTCCTTTTTCCTCCACTGAGGATCCCCCCTACTGTGGTTGACAGGGCCCTCAGCTGGGTCCGGCTCATTTCCCGCACTTCTACCCTCATCACTTCCCCTCCCTCCCAGACCTGTGAAAGGGTTCATCTTGTCTTCACTTTCCACCCCATCAGCCTCCACATCCAAATTATCACTTTCCACCATTTCTGCCACCTCCAGTGTGATGCCACTGCCAAGCACTCCTTCCCCCCACCCTCCCAAGTCATCATTCCGAAGGGATTGTTCCCTCCGTGACACCCTGGACCACTCCTCCCTCACCCCCAACACCGTGTTCCCTTCCCACGGCACCTTCCCATGCAATCACAGAAGGTGTCATACCTGCCCTTTTCCCTCCTCTAGCCTCACTATCCAAGACCTCAAACACTCCTTTCAGGTGAATCAGCATATTAACTTGTACTTCTTTCAACTTAGTATACTGTATTCGCTGCTCACAATGCGGTCTCCTTTCCATTAAAAATCGCCAATAAATGCTGTCCTCGTCAGCGATGCGCACATCCCATTAACAAATAATAATAAAGATAATTGTGGAGACCAAATACAGATTGGATGACGCTTTGTGGAACCTGTCCACTCAGTCCACAAGCATGTCACTGAACTTCTGGTCACTTGCCATTTTAATTCACTGCCCTGCTCCCACACTGACATTTCTGCTCTCCACATTCTGCAGTGTTCCAGTGAAGTTCAAGACAAGCTTGAGGAACAGAACCTCATCTTCCAATTGCACACTTTAGAGCCTCTGGATCAGCACTGAGTTCAACAATTTCAAACCGGCACCTGGTCTTAAACTTGTTTTTCATACTTTTGCTTTCGGACAGAGCAGTTCATTATTCAGCCCTTAACACCCTCCCTGGACAAATGCTTTGTCCCTTAAAACAAATGTTACCACTCCCTTTGCCTTGTTCTTTGTCATTTAGTCTCCCCATCCTCGGCCTATCACAGATCTTCCCTTTTGTTGCTCTTCCCCACCTTTCACTTTTTCAACACCGATTACATTTCTGATGAAATGCTATCAACATGAAACGTTAACTTTGCTTCTCTTTCCACAGATGCTGCCAGACAAGCTGAGTATTTACAGCATTTTCTGTTATTTTAGCTATGAATGGAACGTAGCTAAGCAGAAGTCAATGGGAGAAATCAACTGTTTGGGAGTCATTCCTAACCTAGCATAAAGGAAGATGGTTGTGGTTGTTGGAGGTCAATCATCTCAGTTCCAGGACATCACTGCAGGAGTTCCTCAGGGTAGTGTCCTCGGCCCAAACATCTTCAGCTGCTTCATCAATGACCTTCTTCAATCATAAGGTCAGAAGTGGGAAAGTTCACTGATGACTGTACAATGATGATCACTATTCACAACTGCTCAGATACTGAAGACAGACATATGCAGCAAGACCTGGACAACATTCAGGCTTGTGCTGATAGGTGGAAAGTAACATTCATGACACACAAGTGCCAGGACACAATCATTTCCAATAAGAGAGAATCTAACCATCTCCCCTTGACATTAAACGGCATTACCATCGCTGAATCTCCCACAATCAGCATCCTAGGGGTTACCATTGAACGGAAGCTGAATTGCAGCGACAAGAGCAGGTCAAAGGCTCGGAATGCTGCGGAGAGTAACTCACCTCCTGACTCCCCAAAGCCTCTCCACCATTTGCAAGGCACAAGTCAGGAGTGTTATGGAATACTGTCCACTTGCCTGGATGAGTGCAGCACCCACAACACTCCAGAAGGTCAACACCATTCAGGACAAAACCGCCCACTTGTTTGTTGTGATTGGGGTGTCATGCACTCCCTCACCACCAGCACAGGAGCAGCAGTGTGTACCATCTACAAGATGCACTGTAGCAACGCACCAAGGCTTCTTAGACAGCACCTTCCAAAACCACGACCTCTACAACTTAGAAGGACAATGGCAGCGATGCATGGGAACACCACCACCTGCAAGTTCCCCTCCAAGTCATATACCATTCTGAAATGAAACTATATCGCTGTTCCTTTATGTCACTGGGTCAAAATCCTGGAACTCCCTTCCTAAATAGTACTGTGGGTGTACCGGCACCAGATGGACTGCAGCGGATCAAGGAGGCAGCTTAATACCACCTTTTCAAAGGCAATTAGTGATGGGCAATGAATGTTGGTTTAGCCAGCGATGCCCACATCCCATGAAATAATAAAAAGGTAACAGCATTTCCTTCCAGCTGGACGGCAATGGAGAGGTGTGGGAGGAAGATGCTGTTACGAACATTGTCACAGACTGCAGTAAGTTTGTGAAGGACAAGGAGGGATAGTTTGTCTTTGTAACAGTCACACAGCATGTCATTTTTAACAAGCTCATCTATATGTCCTGCCATTGAACTATTCACATGCATCTACTCTGTTGCTGCACCCCCATTAAAATTACACCCTTTATTTTCCATTGCCTCTCCTCTCAGTCCTATGCAAATGTATCAATTTGCGCTTCTGTTAAAGTTTATCTGCCACGTGTCCGTCCATTCCACCAACCTGTCTACATTCACTTGAAGTCTGTTACTATCATCCTCATTGTGCAGTACACTTCCAAATTTTGTGCCAAGTGTAAAGTTTGAAATTGTTCCATTTACACTCAAGTCCAAGTGTTTAATATATATCATGAAAAGTAGCAGTCCCAGTAACGACCCCTGGGGAAACTTCCTCCAGTCTAAAAACAACCTTTCACCCCCTCTCTCTGCTTCCTGTCATGCAGGCAACTTTGTCCCTTTTATTCCATGGGCTTTATCTTTATTGACAAGCCTGTTAAATGACACTTCATCGAATTCTGTTTGGAAGTAATGGGGAACAAAGAAATGGCAGACCAATTAAATACATATTTTGGTTCTGTCTTCACAAAGGAGGACACAAATTACCTCCCAGTAATTTTGGGGAACATAGGGTCTAGTGAGAAGGAGGGACTGTATGAAATCATTATTAGTAGGGAAATGGTGTTGGGTAAATTGATGAGATTGAAGGCTGAGAAATCCCCAGAGACTGATAATCTTCATCCCAAAGTACTTAAGGAAGTGACTCTCGAAATAGTACATGAATTGCTGGGCAGTCTTCAAATTTCTATAGACTCTGGAAGAATTCCAATGGATTGCAGGTTAGCTAATGTAACACCACTATTTAAAAACGGAGGTAGAGACACAACAGGGAATTATTGACCAATTAGCCTGACATAAGTAGTGGGGAAAATGCGAGAGTACATTATAAAAGATGTAATAACAGAGCACACGCAAAACAATGACAGGATCGGACACAGTCAACATGGATTTACGAAAGGGAAATCATGCTTGGCAAATCTACTGGAATTTTTTGAGGATGTAATTTCATAGAATAGATATGAGAGAACGAGTGGATGTGATGTATTTGGACTTTCAGAAGGATTTTGACAAGATCCCACGCAAGAAATAAGCGTGTAAAATTAAAGCACATGGGATTCAATGAAGAGTGTAGGAGGGGATGCCAGGAGTAGCACCAGGCATACCTCAAAACCAGGTGTCAACGTGGTGAAGCCACAACACAAGAGTATCTGCGTGCCAAACTGCATTAGCAGCATGTGATAGACAGAGCTCAGCGATCCCATAACCAACGGATCAGATCTAAACTCTGCAGTCTTGCCGCATCCAGCCGTGAATGGTGGTGGACAATTAAACAACTAACTGGAGGAGGCAGCTCCACAAATATCCCCATTCTCAATGATGGGGAGCCCAGCACATCAGTGCAAAAAAAAAGGCTGAAGCATTTGCAACAATCTTCAGCCAGAAGTGCCGAGTTGATGATCCATCTCGGCCTCCTCCTGAAATCCCCAGCATCACAGATGCCAGACTTCAGCCAATTCGATTCACTCCACGTGATATCAAGAAATGATTGAAGGCACTGGATACTGCAAAAGCTATGGGCCCTGATAATATTCCCGCAATAGTACTGAAGACCTGTGCTTCAGAACTTGCAGTGCCCCGAGCCAAGCTGTTCCCATGCAGTCACAACATTGGCATGTACCCTGCAATGTGGAAAATTACCCAGGTAAGTCCTGTACACAAAAAGCAGGACAAGTCCAACCCGGCCAACTACCGTCCCATTAGCCTACTCTCAATTATCGGTAAAGTGATGGAAGGTGTCATCAACAGTGCCATTAAGCGGCACTTGCTTCGCAATAACCTGTTCAGTGATGCTCAGTTTGGGTTCCGCCAGGGTCATTCAGTTCCTGACCTCATTACAGCCTTGGTTCAATCATGGACAAAAGAGCTGAACTCAAGTGGTGAGGATAGAGTGACAGCCGTTGATATCAAGGCAGCATTTGACCGAGTATGGCGTCAAGGAGACCTCGCAAAACTGAAGTCAATGGGAATCAGGGGGAAAACCATCTGCTGGCTGGAGTCATACCTAACACAAATGAAAATGGTTGTGGTTGTTGGAGGTCAATCATCCGAGCTCCAGGACATCACTGCAGGAGTTCCTCAGGGTAGTGTCCTAGGCCCAACCATCTTCAGCTGCTACATCAATGACCTTCCTTCAAGCATGAGGTCAGAAGTGGGTATGTTTGCTAATGATTGCACAATGTTCAGCACCATTCGTGAGTCCACAGATACTGAAGCAGTCCGTGTAGAAATGCAGCAAGACCAGGACAATATCCAGGCTTGGGCTGGTAAGTGGCAAGTAACATTGTGCCACACAAGTGCCAGGCAATGACCATTTCCATCAAGAGAGAATCTAACCATCTCCCCTTGACATTCAACGGCATTGCCATCGCTGAATCCCCCACTATCAACATCCTAGGGGCTACCATTGACCAGAAAATGAATTGGAGTAGCCATATAAATAACGTGGCTACAAGAGCAGGTCAGAGGCTAGGAATCCTGAGGCGAGGAACTCACCTCCTGACTCCACAAAGCCTGTCCACAATTTACAAGGCGCATGTCAGGAGTGTGATGGAATATTCTGCACTTGCCTTGATGTATGTAGCTCCAACAACACTCAAGAAGCTCGACACCATCCAGGAAAAAGCAGCGTACTTGATTGGCACCCCATCTACATACATTCACTCCCTCCACCACCGACGCACAGTGGCAGCAGTGTGTACTATCCACAAGATGCACCACAACAACTCACCAAGGCTCCTTCGACAGCAACTTCCAACCCACGACCTCTACCAACTAGAAGGACAAGGGCAGCAAATACATGGGAACACCACCACCTGCAAGTTCCCCGCCAAGTCACACACCATCCTGACTTGGAACTACTTCGCCGTTCCTTCACTGTCGCTGGGTCATACTCCTGGAACTCCCTTCCTAACAGCACTGTGGGTGTACCTACCCCAAATGGACTACAGCAGTTCAAGAAGGCAGCTCCCCACCACCTTCTCAAGGGCAATTAGGGATGGGTAATAAATGCAGGACGAGCCAGCGACGTCCACATCCCATGAATGAATAAAATAAAATAGCCCTGAGCAAGAAGGGAGAGTTGTAAACACAGGTGCTCCTCCTTCAGCCAGAGCAGACGGTGCTGAGAACAGGAGTGTCGCCAAAGCCTGTGTGTTTCCATTGTAATAAGGCCCATCACCTCCGAGCTGACTGCTGGACGTTACAGTGAAAAGCTGGAGGATTAATCAGGATACACCAGACCAGTGCAGGAAAAGGGGCCCTGATGGGAAACACAGAATACCAGGCTGTGACTTTAACTGTTGCAATAAGATCCAGTATGTCCACCACTCAGAGTGCTGGAAAATTAAACAAAATCCCTGAGAGATACAAGGATTTTGTATCCTACGGAAAAGTGACCCCATACCCCTCGAATAAGGCAAGTAAGCCCAAAGCCATACTTGGGAGACAAGGGCCACCCATTCCCTCCTACTGGGAAAATGCATGAACTTTCCCCTAGAGAGGGCATCGAACGCTCAGGTATTAGTAAACAGTATCAGTGAAGGTAAATGCCCAGGGCTCTATATTGGGTACACATGGAGTGCAGCTGTGTTTCAGGACTGGTAACCCTGGGGATTGTCCCTAGTTTACCTATGGACAGGGTCGACCTGTGCCTGGGTAATGATCTGGTAAGGGTGAAGGTGGCAGCTTACCCAGTGGTTTTAGAGAGAATGAAATAGATCAGGCAGACAGAGCAGTTACAGGAGAAGGCCACTGACATTTTTCCTGCCTTTGTGTTGTGATGGTCCATGGTCAAACAAGCTCCGTCAGAGGAGGATGAACTGACACTGCAGACTGATGACCCTCCTATCTAGTTATCTGAAACCTTCTTTGGGAAGTTAGAGGTCAAAAAAATGTGTTAAATAGATCTTCCTTGGTCGAGGCTCAGCAAGCTGACGCAATGTTAAAAAAGTTAGCAAAGACTGTCTAAAGTTAAACAGAAGCAGAGGGAGTTCCAGAGTGTGACTATTTAAAGAATGAGGTGCTGATGAGGAAGTGGAGACCTCCTTAGAGACCTGTGAATGAAGAGAGGACAGTGGTTCACCAGTGGTTCTGCCCAGGTACCATAAGGAAATACTGCGAATAACCCAGGAATTCCAATGGCTGGACATGTCGGCATCAGAAAAACCCAAGCCTGCATAAGACAGCAGTTTGACTGGCCACAGCTCTACAAAGATGTGGTGGAGTTCTGTAAAACTGTTCACATGTGCCAGGTTGTGGGGAAGCCCCAACTTGCAATAAAAAGTGCTCCCCTAATTCCCAAACCAGCTTTTGGGGAACGCTTCAACAGAATGCTGGTGGATTGTGTGGGACTCCTGCCGAAAACAAAAGGAGTCAAGCAGTATCTTCTCACCATTATGGATGTGGAGAGGATATTCCACGGAAGAACTATCTCTGCCAAGGTAGTGGTGGAGGGGCTAAACCAATGCTTTACCCACATGAGCTGCCTGCTGAGATCCAGTTGGATCAGGGCACAAATTTCATTGTATTAGGGATGATGTCAATATAACAATTAAACACAATATTCTACCCTAGGCATTAAAGATGAAGTCGAACTTAACTATTATCCAGAATGTGTAAATTTAGTTTTCAGGATGATAGCTCGTAACAATGAACCAAAATATTGCCCCTGTGGATTAGGGATGACACGTAACTTAAAATTAAGTGGGATATTTTAGACACTGTTTTAGTTATCATGTCCAATTTAACAATTAAATAGAATATTATACATTGTGTATCAGTGATGATATCTAATTTAACAATTAACTGGAATATTATCACCTCTGTATTAGTGATGACATCTAATTTAACAATTAACTGGAATATTATCACCTGTGTATTAGTGATGATATCTAATTTAACAATTAACTGGAATATTATCACCTGTGTATTAGTGATGATATCTAATTTAACAATTAACTGGAATATTATCACCAGTGTATTAGTGATGATATCTAATTTAACAATTAACTGGAATATTATCACCTGTGTATTAGTGATGATATCTAATTTAACAATTAACTGGAATATTATCACCTGTGTATTAGTGATGATATCTAATTTAACAATTAACTGGAATATTATCACCTGTGTATTAGTGATGATATCTAATTTAACAATCAACTGGAATATTATCACCTGTGTATTAGTGATGATATCTAATTTAACAATTAACTGGAATATTATCACCTGTGTATTAGTGATGACATCTAATTTAACAATTAACTGGAATATTATCACCTGTGTATTAGTGATGACATCTAATTTAACAATTAACTGGAATATTATCACCTCTGTATTAGTGATGATATCTAATTTAACAATTAACTGGAATATTATCACCTGTGTATTAGTGATGATATCTAATTTAACAATTAACTGGAATATTATCACCTGTGTATTAGTGATGATATCTAATTTAACAATCAACTGGAATATTATCACCTGTGTATTAGTGATGATATCTAATTTAACAATTAACTGGAATATTATCACCTGTGTATTAGTGATGATATCTAATTTAACAATTAACTGGAATATTATCCCCTGTGTATTAGTGATGATATCTAATTTAACAATTAACTGGAATATTATCCCCTGAGTATTAGTGATGATATCTAATTTAACAATTAACTGGAATATTATCACCTGTGTATTAGTGATGACATCTAATTTAACAATTAACTGGAATATTATCACCTGTGTATTAGTGATGATATCTAATTTAACAATTAACTGGAATATTATCACCTGTGTATTAGTGATGACATCTAGTTTAACAATTAACTGGAATATTATCACCTGTGTATTAGTGATGACATCTAATTTAACAATTAACTGGAATATTATCACCTGTGTATTAGTGATGATATCTAATTTAACAATTAACTGGAATATTATCACCTGTGTATTAGTGATGATATCTAATTTAACAATTAACTGGAATATTATCACCTGTGTATTAGTGATGATATCTAATTTAACAATTAACTGGAATATTATCCCCTGTGTATTAGTGATGATATCTAATTTAACAATTAACTGGAATATTATCACCTGTGTATTAGTGATGATATCTAATTTAACAATTAACTGGAATATTATCCCCTGTGTATTAGTGATGACATCTAATTTAACAATTAACTGGAATATTATCACCTGTGTATTAGTGATGACATCTAATTTAACAATTAACTGGAATATTATCACCTGTGTATTAGTGATGACATCTAATTTAACAATTAACTGGAATATTATCACCTGTGTATTAGTGATGATATCTAATTTAACAATTAACTGGAATATTATCACCTGTGTATTCGTGATGATATCTAATTTAACAATTAACTGGAATAGTATCACCTGTGCATTAGTGATGATATCTAATTTAACAATTAACTGGAATATTATCCCCTGTGTATTAGTGATGACATCTAATTTAACAATTAACTGGAATATTATCACCTGTGTATTAGTGATGATATCTAATTTAACAATTAACTGGAATATTATCACCTGTGTATTAGTGATGATATCTAATTTAACAATTAACTGGAATATTATCCCCTGTGTATTAGTGATGACATCTAATTTAACAATTAACTGGAATATTATCACCTGTGTATTAGTGATGATATCTAATTTAACAATTAACTGGAATATTATCACCTGTGTATTAGTGATGACATCTAATTTAACAATTAACTGGAATATTATCAACTGTGTATTAGTGATGATATCTAATTTAACAATTAACTGGAATATTATCACCTGTGTATTAGTGATGACATCTAATCTAACAATTAACTGGAATATTATCACCTGTGTATTAGTGATGATATCTAATTTAACAATTAACTGGAATATTATCACCTGTGTATTAGTGATGATATTTAATTTAACAATTAACTGGAATATTATCACCTGTGTATTAGTGATGATATCTAATTTAACAATTAACTGGAATATTATCACCTGTGTAGTAGTGATGATACCTAATTTAACAATTAACTGGAATATTATCACCTGTGTGTGAGTGATGATATCTAATTTAACAATTAACTGGAATATTATCCCCTGTGTATTAGTGATGACATCTAATTTAACAATTAACTGGAATATTATCACCTGTGTATTAGTGATGACATCTAATTTAACAATTAACTGGAATATTATCACCTGTGTATTAGTGATGACATCTAATTTAACAATTAACTGGAAAATTATTCCCTGTGTATCAGTGATGACATCTAATTTAACAATCAACTGGAATATTATCCCCTGTGTATTAGTGATGATATCTAATTTAACAATTAACTGGAATATTATCACCTGTGTATTAGTGATGATATCTAATTTAACAATTAACTGGAATATTATCCCCTGTGCATTAGTGATGACATCTAATTTAACAATTAACTGGAATATTATCACCTGTGTATTAGTGATGATATCTAATTTAACAATTAACTGGAATATTATCACCTGTGTATTAGTGATGATATCTAATTTAACAATTAACTGGAATATTATCACCTGTGTATGAGTGATGATATCTAATTTAACAATTCACTGGAATATTATCACCTGTGTATTAGTGATGATATCTAATTTAACAATTAACTGGAATATTATCACCTGTGTATTAGTGATGATATCTAAATTAACAATTAACTGGAATATTATCACCTGTGTATTAGTGATGACATCTAATTTAACAATTAACTGGAATATTATCACCTGTGTATTAGTGATGATATCTAATTTAACAATTAACTGGAATATCATCACCTGTGTATTAGTGATGACATCTAATTTAACAACTAACTGGAATATTATCAACTGTGTATTAGTGATGATATCTAATTTAACAATTAACTGGAATATTATCACCTGTGTATTAGTGATGATATCTAATTCAACAATTAACTGGAATATTATCACCTGTGTATTAGTGATGATATCTAATTTAACAATTAACTGGAATATTATCACCTGTGTATTAGTGGTGATATCTAATTTATCAATTAACTGGAATATTATCACCTGTGTATTAGTGATGACATCTAATTTAACAATTAACTGGAATATTATCCCCTGTGTATTAGTGGTGATATCTAATTTAACAATTAACTGGAATATTATCACCTGTGTATTAGTGATGATATCTAATTTAACAATTAACTGGAATATTATCACCTGTGTATTAGTGATGATATCTAATTTAACAATTAACTGGAATATTATCACCTGTGTATTAGTGATGACATCTAATTTAACAATCAACTGGAATATTATCACCTGTGTATTAGTGATGATATCTAATTTAACAATTAACTGGAATATTATCACCTGTGCATTAGTGATGATATCTAATTTAACAATTAACTGGAATATTATCACCTGTGTATTAGTGATGATATCTAATTTAACAATTAACTGGAATATTATCACCTGTGTATTAGTGATGATATCTAATTTAACAATTAACTGGAATATTATCCCCTGTGTATTAGTGATGATATCTAATTTAACAATTAACTGGAATATTATCACCTGTGTATTAGTGATGACATCTAATTTAACAATTAACTGGAATATTATCACCTGTGTATTAGTGATGATATCTAATTTAACAATTAACTGGAATATCATCACCTGTGTATTAGTGATGACATCTAATTTAACAACTAACTGGAATATTATCAACTGTGTATTAGTGATGATATCTAATTTGTCAATTAACTGGAATATTATCACCTGTGTATTAGTGATGATATCTAATTTAACAATTAACTGGAATATTATCCCCTGTGTATTAGTGATGATATCTAATTTAACAATTAACTGGAATATTATCCCCTGTGTATTAGTGATGATATCTAATTTAACAATTAACTGGAATATTATCACCTGTGTATTAGTGATGATATCTGATTTAACAATTAACTGGAATATTATCACCTGTGTATTAGTGATGATATCTAATTTAACAATTAACTGGAATATTATCCCCTGTGTATTAGTGATGACATCTGATTTAACAATTAACTGGAATATTATCACCTGTGTATTAGTGATGATATCTAATTTAACAATTAACTGGAATATTATCCCCTGTGTATTAGTGATGATATCTAATTTAACAATTAACTGGAATATTATCCCCTGTGTATTAGTGATGATATCTAATTTAACAATTAACTGGAATATTATCACCTGTGTATTAGTGATGATATCTGATTTAACAATTAACTGGAATATTATCACCTGTGTATTAGTGATGATATCTAATTTAACAATTAACTGGAATATTATCCCCTGTGTATTAGTGATGACATCTGATTTAACAATTAACTGGAATATTATCACCTGTGTATTAGTGATGATATCTAATTTAACAATTAACTGGAATATTATCACCTGTGTATTAGTGATGACATCTAATTTAACAATTAACTGGAATATTATCACCTGTGTATTAGTGATGACATCTAATTTAACAATTAACTGGAATATTATCGCCTGTGTATTAGTGATGATATCTAATTTAACAATTAACTGGAATATTATCACCTGTGTATTAGTGATGATATCTAATTTAACAATTAACTGGAATATTATCCCCTGTGTATTAGTGATGACATCTGATTTAACAATTAACTGGAATATTATCACCTGTGTATTAGTGATGATATCTAATTTAACAATTAACTGGAATATTATCACCTGTGTATTAGTGATGACATCTAATTTAACAATTAACTGGAATATTATCACCTGTGTATTAGTGATGACATCTAATTTAACAATTAACTGGAATATTATCGCCTGTGTATTAGTGATGATATCTAATTTAACAATTAACTGGAATATTATCACCTGTGTATTAGTGATGATATCTAATTTAACAATTAACTGGAATATTATCGCCTGTGTATTAGTGATGACATCTAATTTAACAATTAACTGGAATATTATCCCCTGTGTATTTGTGATGATATCTAATTTAACAATTAAATGGAATATTATCACCTGTGTATTAGTGATGATATCTAATTTAACAATTAACTGGAATATTATCACCTGTGTATTAGTGATGCCATCTAATTTAACAATTAACTGGAATATTATCACCTGTGTATTAGTGATGACATCTAATTTAACAATTAACTGGAATTTTATCCCCTGTGTGTTAGTGATGACATGTAATTTAACAATTAACTGGAATATTATCGCCTGTGTATTAGTGATGACATCTAATTTAACAATTAACTGGAATATTATCACCTTTGTATTAGTGATGACATCTAATTTAACAATTAACTGGAATATTATCACCTGTGTATTAGTGATGACATCTAATTTAACAATTAACTGGAATATTATCGCCTGTGTATTAGTGATGACATCGAATTTAACAATTAACTGGAATATTATCACCTGTGTATTAGTGATGATATCTAATTTAACAATTAACTGGAATATTATCTCCTGTGTATTAGTGATGATATCTAATTTAACAATTAACTGGAATATTATCCCCTGTGTATTAGTGATGATATCTAATTTAACAATTAACTGGAATATTTTCACCTGTGTATTAGTGATGATATCTAATTTAACAATTAACTGGAATATTATCACCTGTGTATTAGTGATGATATCTAATTTAACAATTAACTGGAATATTATCCCCTGTGTATTAGTGATGACATCTAATTTAACAATTAACTGGAATATTATCACCTGTGTATTAGTGATGACATCTAATTTAACAATTAACTGGAATATTATCACCTGTGTATTAGTGATGATATCTAATTTAACAATTAACTGGAATAGTATCACCTGTGTATTAGTGATGACATCTAATTTAACAATTAACAAGAATATTATCCCCTGTGTATTAGTGATGACATCTAATTTAACAATTAACTGGAATATTATCACCTGTGTATTAGTGATGATATCTAATTTAACAATTAACTGGAATATTATCACCTGTGTATTAGTGATGATATCTAATTTAACAACTAACTGGAATATTATCCCCTGTGTATTAGTGATGACATCTAATTTAACAATTAACTGGAATATTATCACCTGTGTATTAGTGATGATATCTAATTTAACAATTAACTGGAATATTATCACCTGTGTATTAGTGATGACATCTAATTTAACAATTAACTGGAATATTATCAACTGTGTATTAGTGATGATATCTAATTTAATAATTAACTGGAATATTATCACCTGTGTATTAGTGATGACATCTAATCTAACAATTAACTGGAATATTATCACCTGTGTATTAGTGATGATATCTAATTTAACAATTAACTGGAATATTATCACCTGTGTATTAGTGATGATATTTAATTTAACAATTAACTGGAATATTATCACCTGTGTATTAGTGATGATATCTAATTTAACAATTAACTGGAATATTATCACCTGTGTATTAGTGATGATACCTAATTTAACAATTAACTGGAATATTATCACCTGTGTGTGAGTGATGATATCTAATTTAACAATTAACTGGAATATTATCCCCTGTGTATTAGTGATGACATCTAATTTAACAATTAACTGGAATATTATCACCTGTGTATTAGTGATGACATCTAATTTAACAATTAACTGGAATATTATCACCTGTGTATTAGTGATGACATCTAATTTAACAATTAACTGGAAAATTATTCCCTGTGTATCAGTGATGACATCTAATTTAACAATTAACTGGAATATTATCCCCTGTGTATTAGTGATGATATCTAATTTAACAATTAACTGGAATATTATCACCTGTGTATTAGTGATGATATCTAATTTAACAATTAACTGGAATATTATCCCCTGTGCATTAGTGATGACATCTAATTTAACAATTAACTGGAATATTATCACCTGTGTATTAGTGATGATATCTAATTTAACAATTAACTGGAATATTATCACCTGTGTATTAGTGATGATATCTAATTTAACAATTAACTGGAATATTATCACCTGTGTATGAGTGATGATATCTAATTTAACAATTCACTGGAATATTATCACCTGTGTATTAGTGATGATATCTAATTTAACAATTAACTGGAATATTATAACCTGTGTATTAGTGATGACATCTAATTTAACAATTAACTGGAATATTATCACCTGTGTATTAGTGATGACATCTAATTTAACAATTAACTGGAATATTATCGCCT
Organism: Heterodontus francisci; assembly: GCF_036365525.1. Lineage (NCBI taxonomy): Eukaryota > Metazoa > Chordata > Chondrichthyes > Heterodontiformes > Heterodontidae > Heterodontus > Heterodontus francisci. Next base: position 960,369 of record NW_027141021.1, read on the forward strand.
GTGTATTAGTGATGATATCTAATTTAACAATTAACTGGAATATTATCACCTGTGTATTAGTGATGATATCTAATTTAACAATTAACTGGAATGTTATCGCCTGTGTATTAGTGATGACATCTAATTTAACAATTAACTGGAATATTATCCCCTGTGTATTTGTGATGATATCTAATTTAACAATTAAATGGAATATTATCACCTGTGTATTAGTGATGATATCTAATTTAACAATTAACTGGAATATTATCACCTGTGTATTAGTGATGCCATCTAATTTAACAATTAACTGGAATATTATCACCTGTGTATTAGTGATGACATCTAATTTAACAATTAACTGGAATTTTATCCCCTGTGTGTTAGTGATGACATGTAATTTAACAATTAACTGGAATATTATCGCCTGTGTATTAGTGATGACATCTAATTTAACAATTAACTGGAATATTATCACCTTTGTATTAGTGATGACATCTAATTTAACAATTAACTGGAATATTATCACCTGTGTATTAGTGATGACATCTAATTTAACAATTAACTGGAATATTATCGCCTGTGTATTAGTGATGACATCGAATTTAACAATTAACTGGAATATTATCACCTGTGTATTATTGATGATATCTAATTTAACAATTAACTGGAATATTATCACCTGTGTATTAGTGATGATATCTAATTTAACAATTAACTGGAATATTATCCCCTGTGTATTAGTGATGATATCTAATTTAACAATTAACTGGAATATTATCACCTGTGTATTAGTGATGATATCTAATTTAACAATTAACTGGAATATTATCACCTGTGTATTAGTGATGATATCTAATTTAACAATTAACTGGAATATTATCCCCTGTGTATTAGTGATGACATCTAATTTAACAATTAACTGGAATATTATCACCTGTGTATTAGTGATGACATCTAATTTAACAATTAACTGGAATATTATCACCTGTGTATTAGTGATGATATCTAATTTAACAATTAACTGGAATAGTATCACCTGTGCATTAGTGATGATATCTAATTTAACAATTAACTGGAATATTATCCCCTGTGTATTAGTGATGACATCTAATTTAACAATTAAATGGAATATTATCACCTGTGTATTAGTGATGACATCTAATTTAACAATTAACAAGAATATTATCACCTGTGTATTAGTGATGACATCTAATTTAACAATTAACTGGAATATTATCACCTGTGTATTAGTGATGACATCTAATTTAACAATTAACAAGAATATTATCCCCTGTGTATTAGTGATGACATCTAATTTAACAATTAACTGGAATATTATCACCTGTGTATTAGTGATGATATCTAATTTAACAATTAACTGGAATATTATCACCTGTGTATTAGTGATGATATCTAATTTAACAACTAACTGGAATATTATCCCCTGTGTATTAGTGATGACATCTAATTTAACAATTAACTGGAATATTATCACCTGTGTATTAGTGATGATATCTAATTTAACAATTAACTGGAATATTATCACCTGTGTATTAGTGATGACATCTAATTTAACAATTAACTGGAATATTATCAACTGTGTATTAGTGATGATATCTAATTTAACAATTAACTGGAATATTATCACCTGTGTATTAGTGATGACATCTAATCTAACAATTAACTGGAATATTATCACCTGTGTATTAGTGATGATATCTAATTTAACAATTAACTGGAATATTATCACCTGTGTATTAGTGATGATATTTAATTTAACAATTAACTGGAATATTATCACCTGTGTATTAGTGATGATATCTAATTTAACAATTAACTGGAATATTATCACCTGTGTATTAGTGATGATACCTAATTTAACAATTAACTGGAATATTATCCCCTGTGTATTAGTGATGACATCTAATTTAACAATTAACTGGAATATTATCACCTGTGTATTAGTGATGACATCTAATTTAACAATTAACTGGAATATTATCACCTGTGTATTAGTGATGACATCTAATTTAACAATTAACTGGAAAATTATTCCCTGTGTATCAGTGATGACATCTAATTTAACAATTAACTGGAATATTATCCCCTGTGTATTAGTGATGATATCTAATTTAACAATTAACTGGAATATTATCACCTGTGTATTAGTGATGATATCTAATTTAACAATTAACTGGAATATTATCCCCTGTGCATTAGTGATGACATCTAATTTAACAATTAACTGGAATATTATCACCTGTGTATTAGTGATGATATCTAATTTAACAATTAACTGGAATATTATCACCTGTGTATTAGTGATGATATCTAATTTAACAATTAACTGGAATATTATCACCTGTGTATGAGTGATGATATCTAATTTAACAATTCACTGGAATATTATCACCTGTGTATTAGTGATGATATCTAATTTAACAATTAACTGGAATATTATCACCTGTGTATTAGTGATGATATCTAATTTAACAATTAACTGGAATATTATCACCTGTGTATTAGTGATGACATCTAATTTAACAATTAACTGGAATATTATCACCTGTGTATTAGTGATGATATCTAATTTAACAATTAACTGGAATATTATCACCTGTGTATTCGTGATGATATCTAATTTAACAATTAACTGGAATAGTATCACCTGTGCATTAGTGATGATATCTAATTTAACAATTAACTGGAATATTATCCCCTGTGTATTAGTGATGACATCTAATTTAACAATTAACTGGAATATTATCACCTGTGTATTAGTGATGATATCTAATTTAACAATTAACTGGAATATTATCACCTGTGTATTAGTGATGATATCTAATTTAACAATTAACTGGAATATTATCCCCTGTGTATTAGTGATGACATCTAATTTAACAATTAACTGGAATATTATCACCTGTGTATTAGTGATGATATCTAATTTAACAATTAACTGGAATATTATCACCTGTGTATTAGTGATGACATCTAATTTAACAATTAACTGGAATATTATCACCTGTGTATTAGTGATGACATCTAATTTAACAATTAACTGGAATATTATCGCCTGTGTATTAGTGATGATATCTAATTTAACAATTAACTGGAATATTATCACCTGTGTATTAGTGATGATATCTAATTTAACAATTAACTGGAATGTTATCGCCTGTGTATTAGTGATGACATCTAATTTAACAATTAACTGGAATATTATCCCCTGTGTATTTGTGATGATATCTAATTTAACAATTAAATGGAATATTATCACCTGTGTATTAGTGATGATATCTAATTTAACAATTAACTGGAATATTATCACCTGTGTATTAGTGATGCCATCTAATTTAACAATTAACTGGAATATTATCACCTGTGTATTAGTGATGACATCTAATTTAACAATTAACTGGAATTTTATCCCCTGTGTGTTAGTGATGACATGTAATTTAACAATTAACTGGAATATTATCGCCTGTGTATTAGTGATGACATCTAATTTAACAATTAACTGGAATATTATCACCTTTGTATTAGTGATGACATCTAATTTAACAATTAACTGGAATATTATCACCTGTGTATTAGTGATGACATCTAATTTAACAATTAACTGGAATATTATCGCCTGTGTATTAGTGATGACATCGAATTTAACAATTAACTGGAATATTATCACCTGTGTATTAGTGATGATATCTAATTTAACAATTAACTGGAATATTATCACCTGTGTATTAGTGATGATATCTAATTTAACAATTAACTGGAATATTATCCCCTGTGTATTAGTGATGATATCTAATTTAACAATTAACTGGAATATTATCACCTGTGTATTAGTGATGATATCTAATTTAACAATTAACTGGAATATTATCACCTGTGTATTAGTGATGATATCTAATTTAACAATTAACTGGAATATTATCCCCTGTGTATTAGTGATGACATCTAATTTAACAATTAACTGGAATATTATCACCTGTGTATTAGTGATGACATCTAATTTAACAATTAACTGGAATATTATCACCTGTGTATTAGTGATGATATCTAATTTAACAATTAACTGGAATAGTATCACCTGTGCATTAGTGATGATATCTAATTTAACAATTAACTGGAATATTATCCCCTGTGTATTAGTGATGACATCTAATTTAACAATTAAATGGAATATTATCACCTGTGTATTAGTGATGACATCTAATTTAACAATTAACTGGAATATTATCACCTGTGTATGAGTGATGATATCTAATTTAACAATTCACTGGAATATTATCACCTGTGTATTAGTGATGATATCTAATTTAACAATTAACTGGAATATTATCACCTGTGTATTAGTGATGATATCTAATTTAACAATTAACTGGAATATTATCACCTGTGTATTAGTGATGACATCTAATTTAACAATTAACTGGAATATTATCACCTGTGTATTAGTGATGATATCTAATTTAACAATTAACTGGAATATTATCACCTGTGTATTCGTGATGATATCTAATTTAACAATTAACTGGAATAGTATCACCTGTGCATTAGTGATGATATCTAATTTAACAATTAACTGGAATATTATCCCCTGTGTATTAGTGATGACATCTAATTTAACAATTAACTGGAATATTATCACCTGTGTATTAGTGATGATATCTAATTTAACAATTAACTGGAATATTATCACCTGTGTATTAGTGATGATATCTAATTTAACAATTAACTGGAATATTATCCCCTGTGTATTAGTGATGACATCTAATTTAACAATTAACTGGAATATTATCACCTGTGTATTAGTGATGATATCTAATTTAACAATTAACTGGAATATTATCACCTGTGTATTAGTGATGACATCTAATTTAACAATTAACTGGAATATTATCACCTGTGTATTAGTGATGACATCTAATTTAACAATTAACTGGAATATTATCGCCTGTGTATTAGTGATGATATCTAATTTAACAATTAACTGGAATATTATCACCTGTGTATTAGTGATGATATCTAATTTAACAATTAACTGGAATGTTATCGCCTGTGTATTAGTGATGCCATCTAATTTAACAATTAACTGGAATATTATCACCTGTGTATTAGTGATGATATCTAATTTAACAATTAACTGGAATATTATCACCTGTGTATTAGTGATGACATCTAATTTAACAATTAACTGGAATATTATCACCTGTGTATTAGTGATGACATCTAATTTAACAATTAACTGGAATATTATCCCCTGTGTATTTGTGATGATATCTAATTTAACAATTAAATGGAATATTATCACCTGTGTATTAGTGATGATATCTAATTTAACAATTAACTGGAATATTATCACCTGTGTATTAGTGATGCCATCTAATTTAACAATTAACTGGAATATTATCACCTGTGTATTAGTGATGACATCTAATTTAACAATTAACTGGAATTTTATCCCCTGTGTGTTAGTGATGACATGTAATTTAACAATTAACTGGAATATTATCGCCTGTGTATTAGTGATGACATCTAATTTAACAATTAACTGGAATATTATCACCTTTGTATTAGTGATGACATCTAATTTAACAATTAACTGGAATATTATCACCTGTGTATTAGTGATGACATCTAATTTAACAATTAACTGGAATATTATCGCCTGTGTATTAGTGATGACATCGAATTTAACAATTAACTGGAATATTATCACCTGTGTATTAGTGATGATATCTAATTTAACAATTAACTGGAATATTATCACCTGTGTATTAGTGATGATATCTAATTTAACAATTAACTGGAATATTATCCCCTGTGTATTAGTGATGATATCTAATTTAACAATTAACTGGAATATTATCACCTGTGTATTAGTGATGATATCTAATTTAACAATTAACTGGAATATTATCACCTGTGTATTAGTGATGATATCTAATTTAACAATTAACTGGAATATTATCCCCTGTGTATTAGTGATGACATCTAATTTAACAATTAACTGGAATATTATCACCTGTGTATTAGTGATGACATCTAATTTAACAATTAACTGGAATATTATCACCTGTGTATTAGTGATGATATCTAATTTAACAATTAACTGGAATAGTATCACCTGTGCATTAGTGATGATATCTAATTTAACAATTAACTGGAATATTATCCCCTGTGTATTAGTGATGACATCTAATTTAACAATTAAATGGAATATTATCACCTGTGTATTAGTGATGACATCTAATTTAACAATTAACAAGAATATTATCACCTGTGTATTAGTGATGACATCTAATTTAACAATTAACTGGAATATTATCACCTGTGTATTAGTGATGACATCTAATTTAACAATTAACAAGAATATTATCCCCTGTGTATTAGTGATGACATCTAATTTAACAATTAACTGGAATATTATCACCTGTGTATTAGTGATGATATCTAATTTAACAATTAACTGGAATATTATCACCTGTGTATTAGTGATGATATCTAATTTAACAACTAACTGGAATATTATCCCCTGTGTATTAGTGATGACATCTAATTTAACAATTAACTGGAATATTATCACCTGTGTATTAGTGATGATATCTAATTTAACAATTAACTGGAATATTATCACCTGTGTATTAGTGATGACATCTAATTTAACAATTAACTGGAATATTATCAACTGTGTATTAGTGATGATATCTAATTTAATAATTAACTGGAATATTATCACCTGTGTATTAGTGATGACATCTAATCTAACAATTAACTGGAATATTATCACCTGTGTATTAGTGATGATATCTAATTTAACAATTAACTGGAATATTATCACCTGTGTATTAGTGATGATATTTAATTTAACAATTAACTGGAATATTATCACCTGTGTATTAGTGATGATATCTAATTTAACAATTAACTGGAATATTATCACCTGTGTATTAGTGATGATACCTAATTTAACAATTAACTGGAATATTATCCCCTGTGTATTAGTGATGACATCTAATTTAACAATTAACTGGAATATTATCACCTGTGTATTAGTGATGACATCTAATTTAACAATTAACTGGAATATTATCACCTGTGTATTAGTGATGACATCTAATTTAACAATTAACTGGAAAATTATTCCCTGTGTATCAGTGATGACATCTAATTTAACAATTAACTGGAATATTATCCCCTGTGTATTAGTGATGATATCTAATTTAACAATTAACTGGAATATTATCACCTGTGTATTAGTGATGATATCTAATTTAACAATTAACTGGAATATTATCCCCTGTGCATTAGTGATGACATCTAATTTAACAATTAACTGGAATATTATCACCTGTGTATTAGTGATGATATCTAATTTAACAATTAACTGGAATATTATCACCTGTGTATTAGTGATGATATCTAATTTAACAATTAACTGGAATATTATCACCTGTGTATGAGTGATGATATCTAATTTAACAATTCACTGGAATATTATCACCTGTGTATTAGTGATGATATCTAATTTAACAATTAACTGGAATATTATCACCTGTGTATTAGTGATGATATCTAATTTAACAATTAACTGGAATATTATCACCTGTGTATTAGTGATGACATCTAATTTAACAATTAACTGGAATATTATCACCTGTGTATTAGTGATGATATCTAATTTAACAATTAACTGGAATATTATCACCTGTGTATTCGTGATGATATCTAATTTAACAATTAACTGGAATAGTATCACCTGTGCATTAGTGATGATATCTAATTTAACAATTAACTGGAATATTATCCCCTGTGTATTAGTGATGACATCTAATTTAACAATTAACTGGAATATTATCACCTGTGTATTAGTGATGATATCTAATTTAACAATTAACTGGAATATTATCACCTGTGTATTAGTGATGATATCTAATTTAACAATTAACTGGAATATTATCCCCTGTGTATTAGTGATGACATCTAATTTAACAATTAACTGGAATATTATCACCTGTGTATTAGTGATGATATCTAATTTAACAATTAACTGGAATATTATCACCTGTGTATTAGTGATGACATCTAATTTAACAATTAACTGGAATATTATCAACTGTGTATTAGTGATGATATCTAATTTAATAATTAACTGGAATATTATCACCTGTGTATTAGTGATGACATCTAATCTAACAATTAACTGGAATATTATCACCTGTGTATTAGTGATGATATCTAATTTAACAATTAACTGGAATATTATCACCTGTGTATTAGTGATGATATTTAATTTAACAATTAACTGGAATATTATCACCTGTGTATTAGTGATGATATCTAATTTAACAATTAACTGGAATATTATCACCTGTGTATTAGTGATGATACCTAATTTAACAATTAACTGGAATATTATCACCTGTGTGTGAGTGATGATATCTAATTTAACAATTAACTGGAATATTATCCCCTGTGTATTAGTGATGACATCTAATTTAACAATTAACTGGAATATTATCACCTGTGTATTAGTGATGACATCTAATTTAACAATTAACTGGAATATTATCACCTGTGTATTAGTGATGACATCTAATTTAACAATTAACTGGAAATTTATTCCCTGTGTATCAGTGATGACATCTAATTTAACAATTAACTGGAATATTATCCCCTGTGTATTAGTGATGATATCTAATTTAACAATTAACTGGAATATTATCACCTGTGTATTAGTGATGATATCTAATTTAACAATTAACTGGAATATTATCCCCTGTGCATTAGTGATGATATCTAATTTAACAATTAACTGGAATATTATCACCTGTGTATTAGTGATGATATCTAATTTAACAATTAACTGGAATATTATCACCTGTGTATTAGTGATGATATCTAATTTAACAATTAACTGGAATATTATCACCTGTGTATGAGTGATGATATCTAATTTAACAATTCACTGGAATATTATCACCTGTGTATTAGTCATGATATCTAATTTAACAATTAACTGGAATATTATCACCTGTGTATTAGTGATGATATCTAAATTAACAATTAACTGGAATATTATCACCTGTGTATTAGTGATGACATCTAATTTAACTATTAACTGGAATATTATCACCTGTGTATTAGTGATGATATCTAATTTAACAATTACCTGGAATATCATCACCTGTGTATTAGTGATGACATCTAATTTAACAACTAACTGGAATATTATCAACTGTGTATTAGTGATGATATCTAATTTAACAATTAACTGGAATATTATCACCTGTGTATTAGTGATGATATCTAATTTAACAATTAACTGGAATATTATCACCTGTGTATTAGTGATGATATCTAATTTAACAATTAACTGGAATATTATCACCTGTGTATTAGTGGTGATATCTAATTTATCAATTAACTGGAATATTATCACCTGTGTATTAGTGATGACATCTAATTTAACAATTAACTGGAATATTATCCCCTGTGTATTAGTGGTGATATCTAATTTAACAATTAACTGGAATATTATCACCTGTGTATTAGTGATGATATCTAATTTAACAATTAACTGGAATATTATCACCTGTGTATTAGTGATGATATCTAATTTAACAATTAACTGGAATATTATCACCTGTGTATTAGTGATGATATCTAATTTAACAATTAACTGGAATATTATCCCCTGTGTATTAGTGATGACATCTAATTTAACAATTAACTGGAATACTATCTCCTGTGTATTAGTGATGATATCTAATTTAACAATTAACTGGAATATTATCCCCTGTGTATTAGTGATGACATCTAATTTAACAATCAACTGGAATATTATCACCTGTGTATTAGTGATGATATCTAATTTAACAATTAACTGGAATATTATCACCTGTGCATTAGTGATGATATCTAATTTAACAATTAACTGGAATATTATCACCTGTGTATTAGTGATGATATCTAATTTAACAATTAACTGGAATATTATCACCTGTGTATTAGTGATGATATCTAATTTAACAATTAACTGGAATATTATCCCCTGTGTATTAGTGATGATATCTAATATAACAATTAACTGGAATATTATCACCTGTGTATTAGTGATGATATCTAATTTAACAATTAACTGGAATATTATCACCTGTGTATTAGTGATGACATCTAATTTAACAATTAACTGGAATATTATCACCTGTGTATTAGTGATGATATCTAATTTAACAATTAACTGGAATATCATCAAATGTGTATTAGTGATGACATCTAATTTAACAACTAACTGGAATATTATCAACTGTGTATTAGTGATGATATCTAATTTAACAATTAACTGGAATATTATCACCTGTGTATTAGTGATGATATCTAATTTAACAATTAACTGGAATATTATCACCTGTGTATTAGTGATGATATCTAATTTAACAATTAACTGGAATATTATCACCTGTGTATTAGTGGTGATATCTAATTTATCAATTAACTGGAATATTATCACCTGTGTATTAGTGATGACATCTAATTTAACAATTAACTGGAATATTATCCCCTGTGTATTAGTGGTGATATCTAATTTAACAATTAACTGGAATATTATCACCTGTGTATTAGTGATGATATCTAATTTAACAATTAACTGGAATATTATCACCTGTGTATTAGTGATGATATCTAATTTAACAATTAACTGGAATATTATCACCTGTGTATTAGTGATGACATCTAATTTAACAATCAACTGGAATATTATCACCTGTGTATTAGTGATGATATCGAATTTAACAATTAACTGGAATATTATCACCTGTGCATTAGTGATGATATCTAATTTAACAATTAACTGGAATATTATCACCTGTGTATTAGTGATGATATCTAATTTAACAATTAACTGGAATATTATCACCTGTGTATTAGTGATGATATCTAATTTAACAATTAACTGGAATATTATCCCCTGTGTATTAGTGATGATATCTAATTTAACAATTAACTGGAGTATTATCCCCTGTGTATTAGTGATGATATCTAATTTAACAATTAACTGGAATATTATCACCTGTGTATTAGTGATGATATCTGATTCAACAATTAACTGGAATATTATCACCTGTGTATTAGTGATGATATCTAATTTAACAATTAACTGGAATATTATCCCCTGTGTATTAGTGATGACATCTGATTTAACAATTAACTTGAATATTATCACCTGTGTATTAGTGATGATATCTAATTTAACAATTAACTGGAATATTATCACCTGTGTATTAGTGATGACATCTAATTTAACAATTAACTGGAATATTATCACCTGTGTATTAGTGATGACATCTAATTTAACAATTAACTGGAATATTATCGCCTGTGTATTAGTGATGATATCTAATTTAACAATTAACTGGAATATTATCACCTGTGTATTAGTGATGATATCTAATTTAACAATTAACTGGAATATTATCGCCTGTGTATTAGTGATGACATCTAATTTAACAATTAACTGGAATATTATCCCCTGTGTATTTGTGATGATATCTAATTTAACAATTAAATGGAATATTATCACCTGTGTATTAGTGATGATATCTAATTTAACAATTAACTGGAATATTATCACCTGTGTATTAGTGATGACATCTAATTTAACAATTAACTGGAATATTATCACCTGTGTATTAGTGATGACATCTAATTTAACAATTAACTGGAATTTTATCCCCTGTGTGTTAGTGATGACATGTAATTTAACAATTAACTGGAATATTATCGCCTGTGTATTAGTGATGACATCTAATTTAACAATTAACTGGAATATTATCACCTTTGTATTAGTGATGACATCTAATTTAACAATTAACTGGAATATTATCACCTGTGTATTAGTGATGACATCTAATTTAACAATTAACTGGAATATTATCGCCTGTGTATTAGTGATGACATCGAATTTAACAATTAACTGGAATATTATCACCTGTGTATTAGTGATGACATCTAATTTAACAATTAACTGGAATATTATCACCTGTGTATTAGTGATGATATCTAATTTAACAATTAACTGGAATATTATCACCTGTGTATTAGTGATGACATCTAATTTAACAATTAACTGGAATATTATCACCTGTGTATTAGTGATGACATCTAACTTAACAATTAACTGGAATATTATCCCCTGTGTATTAGTGATGACATGTAATTTAACAATTATCTGGAATATTATCAACTGTGTATAAGTGATGACATCTAATTTAACAATTAACTGGAATATTATCACCTGTGTATTAGTGATGATATCTAATTTAACAATTAACTGGAATATTATCCCCTGTGTATTAGTGATGATATCTAATTTAACAATTAACTGGAATATTATCACCTGTGTATTAGTGATGACATCTAATTTAACAATTAACTGGAATATTATCACCTGTGTATTAGTGATGACATCTAATTTAACAATTAACTGGAATATTATCGCCTGTGTATTAGTGATGATATCTAATTTAACAATTAACTGGAATATTATCACCTGTGTATTAGTGATGATATCTAATTTAACAATTAACTGGAATATTATCACCTGTGTATTAGTGATGACATCTAATTTAACAATTAACTGGAATATTATCACCTGTGTATTAGTGATGACATCTAATTTAACAATTAACTGGAATATTGTCACCTGTGTATTAGTGATGATATCTAATTTAACAATTAACTGGAATATTATCACCTGTGTATTAGTGATGACATCTAATTTAACAATTAACTGGAATATTATCACCTGTGTATTAGTGATGATATCTAATTTAACAATTAACTGGAATATTATCACCTGTGTATTAGAGATGACATCTAATTTAACAATTAACTGGAATATTATCCCCTGTGTATTAGTGGTGATATCTAATTTAACAATTAACTGGAATATTATCACCTGTGTATTAGTGATGATATCTAATTTAACAATTAACTGGAATATTATCACCTGTGTATTAGTGATGATATCTAATTTAACAATTAACTGGAATATTATCACCTGTGTATTAGTGATGACATCTAATTTAACAATCAACTGGAATATTATCACCTGTGTATTAGTGATGATATCGAATTTAACAATTAACTGGAATATTATCACCTGTGCATTAGTGATGATATCTAATTTAACAATTAACTGGAATATTATCACCTGTGTATTAGTGATGATATCTAATTTAACAATTAACTGGAATATTATCACCTGTGTATTAGTGATGATATCTAATTTAACAATTAACTGGAATATTATCCCCTGTGTATTAGTGATGATATCTAATTTAACAATTAACTGGAGTATTATCCCCTGTGTATTAGTGATGATATCTAATTTAACAATTAACTGGAATATTATCACCTGTGTATTAGTGATGATATCTGATTCAACAATTAACTGGAATATTATCACCTGTGTATTAGTGATGATATCTAATTTAACAATTAACTGGAATATTATCCCCTGTGTATTAGTGATGACATCTGATTTAACAATTAACTTGAATATTATCACCTGTGTATTAGTGATGATATCTAATTTAACAATTAACTGGAATATTATCACCTGTGTATTAGTGATGACATCTAATTTAACAATTAACTGGAATATTATCACCTGTGTATTAGTGATGACATCTAATTTAACAATTAACTGGAATATTATCGCCTGTGTATTAGTGATGATATCTAATTTAACAATTAACTGGAATATTATCACCTGTGTATTAGTGATGATATCTAATTTAACAATTAACTGGAATATTATCGCCTGTGTATTAGTGATGACATCTAATTTAACAATTAACTGGAATATTATCCCCTGTGTATTTGTGATGATATCTAATTTAACAATTAAATGGAATATTATCACCTGTGTATTAGTGATGATATCTAATTTAACAATTAACTGGAATATTATCACCTGTGTATTAGTGATGACATCTAATTTAACAATTAACTGGAATATTATCACCTGTGTATTAGTGATGACATCTAATTTAACAATTAACTGGAATTTTATCCCCTGTGTGTTAGTGATGACATGTAATTTAACAATTAACTGGAATATTATCGCCTGTGTATTAGTGATGACATCTAATTTAACAATTAACTGGAATATTATCACCTTTGTATTAGTGATGACATCTAATTTAACAATTAACTGGAATATTATCACCTGTGTATTAGTGATGACATCTAATTTAACAATTAACTGGAATATTATCGCCTGTGTATTAGTGATGACATCGAATTTAACAATTAACTGGAATATTATCACCTGTGTATTAGTGATGACATCTAATTTAACAATTAACTGGAATATTATCACCTGTGTATTAGTGATGATATCTAATTTAACAATTAACTGGAATATTATCACCTGTGTATTAGTGATGACATCTAATTTAACAATTAACTGGAATATTATCACCTGTGTATTAGTGATGACATCTAACTTAACAATTAACTGGAATATTATCCCCTGTGTATTAGTGATGACATGTAATTTAACAATTATCTGGAATATTATCAACTGTGTATAAGTGATGACATCTAATTTAACAATTAACTGGAATATTATCACCTGTGTATTAGTGATGATATCTAATTTAACAATTAACTGGAATATTATCCCCTGTGTATTAGTGATGATATCTAATTTAACAATTAACTGGAATATTATCACCTGTGTATTAGTGATGACATCTAATTTAACAATTAACTGGAATATTATCACCTGTGTATTAGTGATGACATCTAATTTAACAATTAACTGGAATATTATCGCCTGTGTATTAGTGATGATATCTAATTTAACAATTAACTGGAATATTATCACCTGTGTATTAGTGATGATATCTAATTTAACAATTAACTGGAATATTATCACCTGTGTATTAGTGATGACATCTAATTTAACAATTAACTGGAATATTATCACCTGTGTATTAGTGATGACATCTAATTTAACAATTAACTGGAATATTGTCACCTGTGTATTAGTGATGATATCTAATTTAACAATTAACTGGAATATTATCACCTGTGTATTAGTGATGACATCTAATTTAACAATTAACTGGAATATTATCACCTGTGTATTAGTGATGATATCTAATTTAACAATTAACTGGAATATTATCACCTGAGTATTAGTGATGATATCTAATTTAACAATTAACTGGAATATTATCACCTGTGTATTAGTGATGACATCTAATTTAACAATTAACAAGAATATTATCACCTGTGTATTAGTGATGACATCTAATTTAACAATTAACTGGAATATTATCACCTGTGTATTAGTGATGATATCTAATTTAACAATTAACTGGAATATTATCACCTGAGTATTAGTGATGATATCTAATTTAACAATTAACTGGAATATTATCACCTGTGTATTAGTGATGACATCTAATTTAACAATTAACTGGAATATTATCACCTGTGTATTAGTGATGACATCTAATTTAACAATTAACTGGAATATTATCACCTGTGTATTAGTGATGATATCTAATTTAACAATTAACTGGAATATTATCACCTGTGTATTAGTGATGACATCTAATTTAACAATTAACTGGAATATTATCACCTGTGTATTAGTGATGACATCTAATTTAACAATTAACTGGAATATTATCACCTGTGTATTAGTGATGATATCTAATTTAACAATTAACTGGAATATTATCACCTGTGTATTAGTGATGACATCTAATTTAACAATTAACTGGAATATTATCACCTGTGTATTAGTGATGACATCTAATTTAACAATTAACTGGAATATTATCCCCTGTGTATTAGTGATGACATGTAATTTAACAATTATCTGGAATATTATCAACTGTGTATAAGTGATGACATCTAATTTAACAATTAACTGGAATATTATCACCTGTGTATTAGTGATGATATCTAATTTAACAATTAACTGGAATATTATCCCCTGTGTATTAGTGATGATATCTAATTTAACAATTAACTGGAATATTATCACCTGTGTATTAGTGATGACATCTAATTTAACAATTAACTGGAATATTATCACCTGTGTATTAGTGATGACATCTAATTTAACAATTAACTGGAATATTATCGCCTGTGTATTAGTGATGATATCTAATTTAACAATTAACTGGAATATTATCACCTGTGTATTAGTTATGATATCTAATTTAACAATTAACTGGAATATTATCACCTGTGTATTAGTGATGATATCTAATTTAACAATTAACTGGAATATTATCACCTGTGTATTAGTGATGATATCTAATTTAACAATTAACTGGAATATTATCACCCGTGTATTAGTGATGATATCTAATTTAGCAATTAACTGGAATATTATCACCTGTGTATTAGTGATGATATCTAATTTAACAATTAACTGGAATATTATCACCTGTGTATTAGTGATGATATCTAATTTAACAATTAACTGGAATATTATCACCTGTGTATTAGTGATGATATCTAATTTAACAATTAACTGGAATATTATCACCTGTGTATTAGTGATGATATCTAATTTAACAATTAACTGGAATATTATCCCCTGTGTATTAGTCATGATATCTAATTTAACAATTAACTGGAATATTATCACCTGTGTATTAGTGATGATATCTAATTTAACAATTAACTGGAATATTATCACCTGTGTATTAGTGATGACATCTAATTTAACAATTAACTGGAATATTATCCCCTGTGTATTAGTGATGATATCTAATTTAACAATTAACTGGAATATTATCACCTGTGTATTAGTGATGACATCTAATTTAACAATTAACTGGAATATTATCACCTGTGTATTAGTGATGATATCTAATTTAACAAATAACTGGAATATTATCACCTGTGTATTAGTGATGATATCTAATTTAACAATTAACTGGAATATTATCACCTGTGTATTAGTGATGATATCTAATTTAACAATTAACTGTAATATTATCACCTGTGTATTAGTGATGATATCTAATTTAACAATTAACTGGAATATTATCACCTGTGTATTAGTGATGATATCTAATTTAACAATTAACTGGAATATTATCACCTGTATTAGTTGTTCAAGATGGCTCCTGGGCTGGAAGCTCCCTAGGAAGCTCCCTTGCTGTTCAACTCTATCCATGGCCATCTGCTCCCATCCCTAACATTTTCTCCCCCAATCTGCCCTCTTAAACTGTTTAAATTCCCCTGACTCTTTAAATCAGTTCATTTTAGCCCTATCTAAAAGTTAACAGTTAGTTTAGTGTATGTTACCTGGGCCCACTGCCCTCCCCCAGCCACTCCTGCTCTTTGTTTTCTCAATGAAATTGATCCGGATGAAACTGACGAGCACAGCTGCCGATACTTCAATCTCCGATCCTGCTGTCTTCACAGTCCAGAGTGTCTGCAGCCACGGCATGCGGTAAGTCCATTGAGGTGAAGAAGGAGCTGCGGGACCCGAGAGAAGTCCTGTGAAAAGGTGCCCCGAACACCCAAAACATCCACGAACGGCCCCCCCGGCCGCAACTTCAAAGCGCCCGCGGGAGATGGCTCGGAGAGCATCTGCAGCGCACTGTCGGCAATGCTGCATGCCTTTATTTAAACCACTGCAAAAAAAAACCCTTAGCAAATGTAATCACCTCTAAGTCTGCCAAATGATGCTTCACCTCCCGAAGGACGTGGATGAGCTTTCCGGACGTCGAAGGTGGGCACTGAGGAAATGGCTTATTACCTGCACAAGATTCCACCCCCCCTCCCCCCCTTTACCCCCCTTCCACCCCCCCACCCCCGTCCCCTTCCCTGCTCCACCCTCTCAGCTCACCCCCTCACAACCCCGTCCCAGCCCGCCCCCCCTCGCACCATCTTCACCCCGCACCCCCTTCCCCTGCACCCCCCCCCACCCCCTCCCTCTACGCCTCCCCCTTGCATCCCCTCCTCCCACCGGCACCATCCTACACCTGTGTAGGGGCCCCAACAACCCCACTGCCTTGTGGGCGTCTCGGGAGAGACCAAGGCGAAGGGAGTAAACCCTAACAGAAAATCCGGAGCGGAACCCCGTAGGCGGTCATGTGTCACCTTTGGCATGTTTCCGGCAGTTCCTGCATCCATACTGGTGCCAAACGCCGTGTCCTGCACTCCTTTGGACCCCACCAGAAAGGCCGAGAGAAGGGTTTTGACGACTGGGCAACTCTCAACCTCCATAAATTTGCCCAGGCATGCGCCATGGAGAGGTCACTCCATAGTTGCCTCACAGCGACTAAAACAACACGGAAGGCAGCAGTTACGGGTTATAAGTCCAGATAAATTGGCGTAGAAACTGGGCGCCACGGGTTGCCTTTGTCGGTGGGAGAGGTCATTGCACCTCACTGGACAGCTACCGCCCGCCTCAAACCGGGCAGCCCCCGGTCAATAAGGTTCTGTCCCGCCACAGTCTGCCTGCTTCAATGGGTGCTTGGAGCTCAGGGTCATTGCCCGAAAGGTGGACTGATACACCGCACCAAACAACATGAAAAAAGGAAAGAAGGTACCAGCCCTTCGCTTTGCAAGCTGGAACGTCAGAACTATGTGTCCTGGCCTGTCGGAAGACCTTACACAAATCAACGATTCTCGGAAGACCGCCATCATTAACAACGAGCTCAGTAGATTCAATGTGGACATTGCAGCACTTCAGGAGACTCGCCTCCCCGCGAGTGGCTCTCCAGCAGAGCAAGGCTACACCTTCTTCTGGCAGGGCATGGATCCTGAAGAACCAAGACAGCATGGAGTGGGCTTCGCCATCAGAAACACTTTGCTCAGCATGATAGAGCCTCCCTCAAATGGCTCGGAACGCATACTGTCCATCCGACTGCTCACCGCCTCTGGTCCAGTACACCTACTCAGCATCTATGCTCCAACACTCTGCTCCCCACATGAAGCTAAAGACCAGTTCTATGAACAACTCCATAACATCATTAGCAGCATCCCCAACACCGAACACCTATTCCTGCTGGGGGATTTTAATGCCAGGGTCGGGGCCGACCATGACTCATGGCCCTCCTGCCTTGGGCGCTATGGCGTTGGAAGGATGAATGAGAACGGGCAGAGACTGCTTGAGTTGTGTACCTATCATAACCTCTGCATCACCAACTCGTTCTTTCACACTAAACCCTGTCACCAGGTTTCATGGAGGCACCCAAGATCGCGTCGTTGGCACCAGCTAGACCTCATTGTCACAAGGCGAGCCGCCTTAAACAGTGTTCAAATCACACGCAGCTTCCACAGTGCGGACTGCGACACCGACCGTTCCCTGGTGTGCAGCAAGGTTAGACTCAGACCAAAGAAGTTGCATCATTCCAAGCAGAAGGGCCACCCGCGCATCAACACGAGCAGAATTTCTCACCCACAGCTGTTACAAAAATTTCTAAATTCACTTGTAACAGCCCTTCAAAACACTCCCACAGGGGATGCTGAGACCAAGTGGGCCCACATCAGAGACGCCATCTATGAGTCAGCTTTGACCACCTACGGCAAAAGTGTGAAGAGAAATGCAGAATGGTTTCAATCTCACATTGAAGAGCTGCAACCTGTCATAGCCGCTAAGCGCATTGCACTGTTGAACTACAAGAAAGCCCCCAGCGATTTAACATCCGCAGCACTTAAAGCAGCCAGATGTACTGCACAAAGAACAGCTAGGCGTTGCGCAAACGACTACTGGCAACACCTATGCAGTCATATTCAGCTGGCCTCAGACACCGGAAACATCAGATGAATGTATGATGGCATGAAGAGAGCTCTTGGGCCAACCATCAAGAAGATCGCCCCCCTCAAATCTAAATCGGGGGACATAATCACTGACCAACGCAAACAGATGGACCGCTGGGTTGAGCACTGCCTAGAACTGTACTCCAGGGAGAATGCTGTCACTGAGACTGCCCTCAATGCAGCCCAGCCTCTACCAGTCATGGATGAGCTGGACATACAGCCAACCAAATCGGAACTCTGTGATGCCATTGATTCTCTAGCCAGCGGAAAAGCCCCTGGGAAGGACAGCATTACCCCTGAAATAATCAAGAGTGCCAAGCGTGCTATACTCTGAGCACTACATGAACTGCTATGCCTGTGCTGGGACGAGGGAGCAGTACCCCAGGACATGCGCGATGCCAATATCATCACCCTCTATAAAAACAAAGGTGACCGCGGTGACTGCAACAACTACCGTGGAATCTCCCTGCTCAGCATAGTGGGGAAAGTCTTTGCTCGAGTCGCTCTGAACAGGCTCCAGAAGCTGGCCGAGCGCGTCTCCCCTGAGACACAGTGTGGCTTTCGTGCAGAGAGATCGACCATTGACATGCTGTTCTCCCTTCGTCAGATACAGGAGAAATGCCGTGAACAACAGATGCCCCTCTACATTGCTTTCATTGATCTCACCAAAGCCTTTGACCTCGTCAGCAGACGTGGTCTCTTCAGACTACTAGAAAAGATCGGATGTCCACCAAAGCTACTAAGTATCATCACCTCATTCTATGACAATATGAAAGGCACAATTCAACATGGTGGCTCCTCATCAGAGCCCTTTCCTATCCTGAGTGGTGTGAAACAGGGCTGTGTTCTCGCATCCACACTTTTTGGGATTTTCTTCTCCCTGCTGCTTTCACATGCGTTCAAATCCTCTGAAGAAGGAATTTTCCTCCACACAAGATCAGGGGGCAGGTTCTTCAACCTTGCCCGTCTAAGAGCGAAGTCCAAAGTACGGAAAGTCCTGATCAGGGAACTCCTCTTTGCTGACGATGCTGCTGTAACATCTCACACTGAAGAGTGCCTGCAGAGTCTCATCGACAGGTTTGCGGCTGCCTGCAATGAATTTGGCCTAACCATCAGCCTCAAGAAAACGAACATCATGGGGCAGGACGTCAGTAATGCTCCATCCATCAATATTGGCGACCACGCTCTGGAAGTGGTTCAAGAGTTCACCTACCTAGGCTCAACTATCACCAGTAACCTGTCTCTAGATGCAGAAATCAACAAGCGCATGGGTAAGGCTTCCACTGCTATGTCCAGACTGGCCAAGAGAGTGTGGGAAAATTGCGCACTGACACGGAACACAAAAGTCCGAGTGTATCAGGCCTGTGTCCTCAGTACCTTGCTCTATGGCAGCGAGGCCTGGACAACGTTAGCCAGCCAAGAGCGTCGTCTCAATTCATTCCATCTTCGCTGCCTTCGGAGAATACTTGGCATCAGGTGGCAGGACTATATCTCCAACACAGAAGTCCTCGAGGCGGCCAACATCCCCAACTTATACACACGACTGAGTCAGCAGCGCCTGAGATGGCTTGGCCATGTGAGCCGCATGGAAGATGGCAGGATCCCCAAAGACACATTGTACAGCGAGCTCGCCACTGGTATCAGACCCACCGGCCGTCCATGTCTCCGCTATAAAGACGTCTGCAAACGCGACATGAAATCCTGTGACATTGATCACAAGTCGTGGGAGTCATTGC
This sequence comes from Heterodontus francisci, assembly GCF_036365525.1. Classification (NCBI taxonomy): domain Eukaryota; kingdom Metazoa; phylum Chordata; class Chondrichthyes; order Heterodontiformes; family Heterodontidae; genus Heterodontus; species Heterodontus francisci. Next base: position 981,911 of record NW_027141021.1, read on the forward strand.
CAGCATTCGCCAGAGCTGGCGGGCAGCCATAAAGACAGGGCTAAATTGTGGCGAGTCGAAGAGACTTAGTAGTTGGCAGGAAAAAAGACAGAGGCGCAAGGGGAGAGCCAACTGTGCAACAGCCCCGACAAACAAATTTCTCTGCAGCACCTGTGGAAGAGCCTGTCACTCCAGAATTGGAGCGCTGCTTCACAAACCACTGACCACCTCCAGGCGCGTATCCATTGTCTCTCGAGATAAGGAGGCCCAAAAGAAAGAGAAAATTGGGAACTACAGACCTGTTAGCCTTACCTCAGTACTAGGGAAAATGCTAGAATCTATTTTAAAGTATGCGATAAATGGATCTGATTGGGTATAGGCTATATGGATTTATGAATGGGAAATCATGCTTGATGAACATGTTGGAGTTTTTTTTAGGATGTTACTATCAGTATAGGAAAGGGGAGCCGGTGGACTTTCAGAAGGCTTTTGATAAAGTGCCCTACAGGAGGTTGGTAAGCAAAATTAAAGAACATGGGATAGAAGGTAATGTACTGACATGCAATAAGGATTGGTTAACAGGCAGGAAACAAAGAATAGGAATAAACGGGATATTCTTGCATTGGCAGGCTGTGAAAGCTGGAGTACCGCAGGGATGAGTACTTGGGCCCCAGCTCTTCACAATATATATCAATGATTTGGGTATGGGGACCAACGTAATATTTTCAACTTTGCAGATGACACAAAACTAGGTGGGAATGTGTGTTGTGAGGAATATGCAAAGCGGCTTCAAGGGATTTGGACAGACTTAGTGGGCAAGAATGTGGCAGATGGAATATAATGTGGAAAAATGTGAGGTTAGCCACTTTGATAGAATGAATAGATGTGCAGAGTATTTTTTTTAATTGGTACGAGATTAGAAAGTGTAGATGCACAAAGGGTCCTGGGTGTGCTCATCAATAGGTCGCTGAAAGCGAACATGAAGGTGCAGCACGCATTTAGGAAGGCTAATGGTATGTTAGCATTTATCACAAGACCATTTGTTTTCAGGAGTAGTGAAGTCTTGCTGCAATTGTATAGAACATTGGTTAGACTGCACTTGGAGTACTGTGTGCAGTAAGGTCCCCTTACCTGAGGAAGGATATTATGACCACAGTGGGAGTGCAAAGAAGGGTCACCAGACTTTTTCCCGGGATGGTGGGACTGTCCTATGAAGAGAGATTTTGGAAACTAGGCATGTATTCTCTCGGGTTTCGAAGAATGAGAGGTGATCTCATTGAATCCTATAAAATACTTAAAGGGATAGACAGGGTAGATGCAGCTAACATGTATCCCCTGGTTGGAGAGTACAGAACAAGCAGACACAATTTTAAAATAAGAGATGCCCTCTTAAATGGCTTAGCAAGCCATTCCGTTGTCCCTAACCGCTACAAAGTCTATGCAAAGGAATGAAACCAGACAGAACACCCGGCATCAACCTAGGCACCGGAAACGACAATGGCTAACCCAGCCCTGTCGATCCTGCAAAGTCCTCCTTACTAACATCTGGGGGCTTGTGCCAAACTTGGGAGAGCTGTCTTATAGACTAGTCAAGCAACAGCCTGACAGAGTCATTCTCATGGAATCATACCTTACAGACAATGTCCCAGACACTGCCATCACCATCCCCGGGTACGTCCTGTCCCACCTGCAGGACAGACCCAGCAGAGGTGGAGGCACAGTGGTATACAGTAGGGACGGAGTTGCCCTGGAAGTCCGCAAATTCGACTCCAGACTCCATGAAGTTTCATGGCATCAGGTCAAACATGGGCAAGGTAACCTCCTACTGATCATCACCTACCGCCCTCCCTCAGCTGATGAGTCAGTATTCCTGCCTGTTGAACACCACTTGGAGGAAACTCTGAGGGTGGCAAGGGCACAAAATGTACTCTGGGTGGGGGACTTCAATGTCCATCACCAAGAGTGGCTCGGCAGCACCACTATGTACCGAGCTCTCCGAGTCCTAAAGGACACAGCTGCAAGACTGGGTCTGCGGCTGGTGGTGGGGGAACCAACACAAGGGAAGAAGATAGTTGACCTCGTCCTCACCAATCTGCCTGCCGCAGATGCATCTGTCCATGACAGTATTGGTAGGAGTGACCACCGCACAGTCCTTGTGGAGACAAAGTCCCGCCTTCACATTGAGGATACCGTCAATCGTGTTGTGTGACACTATCACCGTGCTGAATGGGATAGATTTCCAACAGATCTAGCAATGCAAAACTGGGCATACATGAGGCACTGTGGGCTATCAGCAGAAGCAGAATTGTACTCAACCACAATCTGTAACCTCATGGCCCGGCATATCCCCCACTCTACCATTACCGTCAAGCCAGGAGACCAACCTTGGTTCAGTGAAGATTGCAGGAGGGCATGCCAGGAGCAGCACCAGACATACATCAAAATGAGGGGTCAACCTGGTGAAGCTACACCACAGGACTACCTGCATGCCAAACTGCATAAGCAGCATGAGATAGACAGAGCAAAGCGATCTCATAATCAATGAATCAGATCGAAGCTCTGCAGTCCTGCCACATCCAGTCCAGAATGGTGGTGGACAATTAAACACCTAACTGGAGGAGGTGGCTCCACAAATATCCCCATCCTCAATGATGGGGGAGCCCAGCACGTCAGTGTGAGAAGAAGAGACTGAAGGCACTGGATACTGCAAAGTACTGAAGACCTGTGCTCCAGAACTTGCCGCGCCCCTTGCCAAGCTGTTCCAGTACAGCTACAGCACTGGATCTACCCTGCAATGTGGAAAATTGCCCAGGTATGTCCTGTACACAAAAGGCATGACAAATCCAACCCGGCCAATTACCGTCCCATCAGTCTACTCTCAATCATCAGTAAAGTGATGGAAGGTGTCATCAACAGTGCCATCAAGCAGCACTTGCTTAGCAACAACTTATCAGTGACGCTCAGTTTGGGTTCCACCAGGGCCACTCAGCTCCTGACCTCATTACAGCTTTGGTTCAAACATGGACAAAAGAGTAGAACTCAAGAGGTGAGGTGAGAGTGACTGCCCTTGACACCAGGGCAGCATTTGCCCGAGTATGGCATCAAGGATTCCTCACAAAACTGAGGTCAATGGGAATCAGGGGGAAAACCCTCCGCTGGCTGGAGTCATACCTAGCGCAAAGGAAGATGGTTCTGGTTGTTGGAGGTCAATCATCTGAGCACCAGGACATCACTGCAGGAGTTCTTCAGTGTAGTGTCCTCGGCCCAACCATCTTCAGCTGCTTCATCAATGACCTTCCTTCAATCATAAGGTCAGAAGTGGGGATGTTCGCTGATGATTGTATAATGTACAGCACCAATCGTGACTCCTCAGATACTGAAGCAGTCTGTGTAGATATGCAGCAAGACCTGGACAATATCCAGTCTCGGGCTGATAAGGGCAAGTCACATTCGCGCCACACAAGTGCCAGGCAATGACTATCTCCAACAAAAGAGAATCTAACCATCTCCCCTTGACATTCAACGGCATTACCATCGCTGAATCCACCACTATCATCATCCTAGGGGCTACCATTGACCAGAAATTGAACTGGAGAAGCCATATAAATACCGTGGCTACAAGAGCAGGTCAAAGGCTCGAAATCCCGAGGCGAGTAACTCACCTCCTGACTCCCCAATGCCAGTCCACCATCTACAAGGCACAAGTCAGGAGTGTGATGGAATACTCTCCACTTGCCTGGATGGGTGCAACTCCAACAATACGCAAGAAGCTCGACACCATCCAGAACAAAGTAGCCCGCTTGTCTGGCACGTCATCCACAAACATTCACTCCATTTACCACCAACGCAAAGTGGCAGCAGTGTGTACCATCTACAAGATGCAATGCAGCAATGCACCAAGGCTCCTTAGACAGCACCTTCCAAACCCGCGACCTCTACCAACTAGAAGGACAAGGGCAGCAAATACATGGGAACACCACCACCTGCAAGTTCCTCTCCAAGTCACACACCATCCTGACTTGGAACTATATTGCCATTCCTTCACTGTCGCTGGGTCAAAATCCTGGAAGATCCTTCCTAACAGCACTGTGAGTGTACCTACGCCACATGGGCTGGCGTGGCTCAAGAAGGCAGCTCACCACCACCTTCCCAAGAGCAATTAGGGATGGGCAATAAATGTTGGCCTGGTCAGCGACCCAACATCCCATGAATGAATTTAAAAAAATCACTACGGAAGAAGTACTGAACAAACTATTGGGATTGAAGGCAGACAAATCCCCAGAGCCTGATGGCCTACATCCTCGGATCTTAAAGGATATGGCAGCGGAGATAGTGGATCCTTTGGTTACAACATTCCAAAATTCCCTGGATGCAGGAAAGGTTCCAGTGGATTGGGAAAAAAACAGTCTAACACCCTTATTCAAAAAGGGAGGGAGGCAGAAAGTAGGAAATACTAGTCCAATTAGTTTAACGTCTATTGTTGGGACATTGTTCGAATCCACTGTTAAGGAAGTAATAACAGGACTTTAAGAAAGTCAAAACGCAACCCATCAGAGTCAGCATGGTTTTATGAAGGGTAAATCCTGTTTGACGAATTTGCTAGAGTGCTTCGAAGCTGTGACAAGAAATGTGAAAAATGGCGATACTCTGGATGTAGTATATCTGGACTTCCAGAAGGCATTTGATAAGGTGCCACACGGAAGGTTAATACACAAGGTAAGGTCACATGGGTTTAGGGGCAATTTATTAGCTTGGATAGAGGATTGGCTAAGCAACAGAAAACCGAGAGTCGGGATGAATGGATCTTTTTCTGGTTGGCAAGATGTATTACTGGGGTGCCAGAAGGTTCGTCCTTATGCCCCAACTATTTACAATCTATATTAATGACTTGGATGAAGGGATAGAAGGTACTATAACCACATTTGAAGATGACACTAAAATAGATTGGATAATAAGTTGCAATAAATACATAAGAAATTTACAAATTGAAATGGATAGATTAGATGAATGGGAAAAAAATTTGGCAGATGGAGTTTAACTTGGTTAAGTGTTAGGTTATCAATTTTGGTCAGAAAAATAGAAAGGTAAATTATTATCTAAATGGAGAGAAACTTCAGAGTACTTCGGTGCAGAGGGATCTGGGTGTCCTCATGCATGAATCACAGAAAGCTTGTTTGCAGGTACAGCAGGTGAAAAGGAAGGCAAATGGAATTTTGGCATTTATTGCTAAAGGAATAGAATATAAAAGGATGGAAGTGTTGCTGCAACTGTACAAGGCATTAATGAGACCGCACCTGGAATACTGCGTATAGTTTTAGTCTCCTTACTTGAGGATAGATGTAGTTGTATTGGAGGCAGTTCATAGGAGGGTCACGAGATTGATTCCAGGGATGAGGGGTTTTTCTTACGGAGAGAGATTGAGCAGTTTATGCATTTACTCTCCAGAGTTTGGAACAATAAGAGGAAATCTAATAGAGGTACATACGATGATTAAGGGATTGATAAAGTAGACGGAGAGAAGATGTTTCCTCTTGTGGAGCAATCTAGAACGAGAGGTCATAGTTTTAAGATAAGGCGTACCAGATTTAAAACAGATATGAAGAGAAATTTCTTCTCTCAATCAGTCGTACGTCTGTGGAATTCACTACTCCAGAGTGTGGTGGATGCCGGGACATTAAGTAACCTTAAGGAGGAGATAGACAGATTTTTTAATTAGAAATGGGTTGAAGGGTGATGGAGAATTGGCAGAAAAGTGGTGTTGAGGCCGAGATGAGATCAGCAATGATCGTATTGAATGGTGGGGCAGGCTGGAGGGGTGGAATTGCCTACTCCTGCTCCTAGTTTCTATGTTCTTATGTGGATCTGTCCAGGAAAGAGCGGGTGACATATCTATTATCTCTCTCTATGTTGTCTGTTGATAAATCTGCTGTGTGACGGAGGCCATCTATGTCGGGTGAGTTGAATTATACTGTCTGCTACCTCAGCAGGGAGATGCAGGATGAGAGGTTCCGTGGCTTTGTCAGGATAGCGGGATTCCTGATGGTGTAGCTGTCTCTGCGGGGTCCCCATGTCAACGGGGAGAGGGACAAGAACTGAAATAACTCTCACTCTATTAATGTACAGTTGGTGTGTGAGCATGCCCAGTACATCATGTTGGTTAATGTCCACTATCCTGGCAGCAGCCACCATACCTTCATTCTGAAGCAGTCAGCCGGTCCCAACACTTCGGGCCTCCATGCAGAACCAGAATGTGGCTCATGACCTCCAAACTCTGGACACTCCCCTCCACCAAACAAAACCACCAGATGAAGCCATGCTTCTGATGTCTGAACCGCTCGGGGGGAGCCCTCCAGTACACACTGGAGCAGGTGTCCAAGTTCATGGTGTTCTGCTGCACCCTTCATATCATCACCATCATGAGGGCACAGGCATTGGCACCAGGAATATGGAGGCCAACTCAGGAGGAGGAAGAGGCAGGGAGGATATTTCCTGGATGCCTTCGACCCGGACAGGCTGTCAGGGAGTGTTTGCTATGATTCCAGCTCCCATAGGACAACTTCCCTTTCCCTCCATGGATCCCCTATTCTCCACCATTACACCCATCTGAGACGCCCCATCACAGTGACCCCTCGGTCACAATCCTGCAATAAAAAACACCAACAAGAACCTTTTCATTAACATCGTCATCCAACAACACATCCAATTATCCAAACAAAACTGAATGATTCACCCTTGTGTATTCCCTTAGTGCCTGTCTGATGGATTACCTCAACTTGCCTAGTTCTCCTACATTGTGTTTCCCCAGTGGCTGCAGCATGGCTGGTGGAAGGCTGTTGACTTTCACTGAGGGAGTCTGTAGATGGCCTTGCAGGACCTCCTCGAGCAGCTCTGGGTTTGAGGACTCGGATTCACACTGCACCACATCGACATGGGCAGCAGCTCCAGAATTGTTCACATCTGAGACCTGTGTCTTATAACTCGTTCGTGACCTCGCCCTCCGGTGAGCTGACACATAAACTATCCTTTACCCGTGGCCTGGCTGCAGCTCACTCGTGCTCGGTGACTCACCCCGTGCTGATTCCGACTCTATACCAGCCTCTAAGGTACACACAGTGGAAGTATTTGATCTGGTGACTCTGAGTATCAGACGGAGTGATGGGGAATCAGCATCAGTGCTGTGCTGCTGCTCTCTTTCTATCTCCTGGAGCTGCTGTGACTGGGAAGCTGGCAGTTTTGGGGTGTCATTGGAAAGTATAAAATCCGAAGGGGAGGATTGGGTGAGGCATTGGGGGTGGTGGAAAGAAGGACGTCCATGGTCTCACCATCTCAAGCTTATACATCATCATTTATGACGTGTACCAGTTCTGATGAAGGGTCACAGATCTGAAACATTAACAGTGTTTTTCTCTACACCGATGCTGCCAGACCAGCTGAGTATTTCCAGCACTTTCTGTTCTCTTCCCTTAGCTCTGGAATTCTCTTCCAAAACCCTAAATACAGTAAGTTGCACAGAGTCCAGTTTTAGGGACTACTACTTGTACAGAGTACTAAACACAATAAAGTTAATGAGTGACTGAATGTTAAGAGATCGAAGCGTTGATCTCTTTCCAAAAGTTAGTTATCTATTGCATTTAGCATTACACTTGATTTTAAGCTGAACTTGTAGTTTCTTTCACAGTCTGTTTGTGACAGCTGGACAGTTCATTGATTCTCATGGAATAGGAGGGTCAGTGTCAGTTTGGATAAAAAACCAAACTGGCTTAATGAGAGAAAACAGTGAGTTGTGGTAAACAGTTGCTTTTTCAGACTGGAGGAAGGTAGACAGTGGTGTTTCCCCAAGGGGCAGTGATTGGACCACTGATATTTTTCTGATATATATAAATAATTTGGATACTGGAACAAAGAACACTCAGATCGAGGGAGCTTCTGCTCATATCCACCATTCCCAGTTCCTGCTTTAGAGCCCTGGCCTCAACAGCGGTAAGGAGCCTCTGTGTGGTTGTGGTGGTGACATCTCTCTCACTGTCAGTGACTGTGGTTAGTTGCTCACTGACCCCATCTATATCACTCTTGTTCTTAGACTGGCCTGCAGTTTAGGCCCAGGTTACCACACACCCTGGTAATTTCCAGTTATCTTGTCATCCTTTTATGGAGGAGGTTGAGCAGAGACTGTGAGGCTCACAAATGTGTTGTCCTAAGAAGAACCGGGATATCTGACTTTGTGCTTGGAGACAGCAGCCACTACTGCCCACTGTTGACAGATTGTGTCTGAAACTGTCGGATTTTATCTCAACACAGGGTGTGGTCAGCTTCAGGGGAGGCAGAGCTTTAACACGGGTCTAATTCCCTCATAGCCCCTCTTCACATCTTCTAACTCCTCACCTAGTCTGGGAGTGTCTGCCTGTAACTCAGTGTTTTGGTCCAGTATTTGTTCTAATTTTCTCTGCGGATAATATACTCCATCATGTGGCTCCTGATCCCAGAGTAACTGATTGTACAGGATGCCAATGTTCTCCTACCAACCTGAATTTTCATTCTGTAAATTGTCCATCGCTTCCTTCAATTTTTTGTGTCTTTTATTTAACCGTCAGGTGCAGAGATGTGCCCCATTGACCAACTTGTCTCCACCCTTTTTTATCTTAAATTTGTATTTCTGGACATCCTCAGATATTCTATTGAGAATTAAATCGTAATCCCCATCATTCTCTTTGGCCTCCTTATCTCGAGAGACAATGGATACGCGCCTGGAGGTGGTCAGTGGTTTGTGAAGCAGCGCGTGGAGAGGCTATCAAGGCCAATTCTTGAGTGACAGGCTCTCCCACAGGTGCTGCAGAGAAATGTGTTTGTCGGGGCTGTTACACAGTTGGCTCTCCCCTTGCGCCTCTGTATTTTTTCCTGCCAACTACTAAGTCTCTTCGACTCGCCCCATTTTAGCCCCGTCTTTATGGCTGCCCGCCAGCTCTGTCGAGCGCTGGCAACTGACTCCCACGACTTGTGATCAATGTCACAGGATTTCATGTCACGTTTGCAGACGTCTTTAAAGCGGAGACATGGACGGCCGGTGGGTCTGATACCAGTGGCGAGCTCGCTGCACAATGTGTCTTTGGGGATCCTGCCATCTTCCATGCGGCTCACATGGCCGAGCCATCTCAGGCGCCGCTGACTCAGTAGTGTGTCTAAGCTGGGGATGTTGGCCGCATCGAGGACTTCTGTATTTGGAGATACGGTCCTGCCACCTGATGCCAAGTATTCTCCGGAGGCAGCGAAGATGGAATGAATTGAAACGTTACTCTTGGCTGACATACGTTGTGCAGGCCTCGCTGCCATAGAGCAAGGTACTGAGGACACAGGCCTGATACACTCGGACTTTTGTGTTCCGTGTCAGTGCGCAATTTTCCCACACTCTCTTGGCCAGTCTGGACATAGCAGTGGAAGCCTTACCCATGCGCTTGTTGATTTCTGCATCTAGAGACAGGTTACTGGTGATAGTTGAGCCTAGGTAGGTGAACTCTTGAACCACTTCCAGAGCGTGGTCGCCAATATTGATGGATGGAGCATTACTGACGTCCTGCCCCATGATGTTCGTTTTCTTGAGGCTGATGGTTAGGCCAAATTCATTGCAGGCAGCCGCAAACCTGTCGATGAGACTCTGCAGGCACTCTTCAGTGTGAGATGTTACAGCAGCATCGTCAGCAAAGAGGAGTTCCCTGATCAGGACTTTCCGTACTTTGGACTTCGCTCTTAGACGGGCAAGGTTGAAGAACCTGCCCCCTGATCTTGTGTGGAGGAAAATTCCTTCTTCAGAGGATTTGAACGCATGTGAAAGCAGCAGGGAGAAGAAAATCCCAAAAAGTGTGGATGCGAGAACACAGCCCTGTTTCACACCACTCAGGATAGGAAAGGGCTCTGATGAGGAGCCACCATGTTGAATTGTGCCTTTCATATTGTCATAGAATGAGGTGATGATACTTAGTAGCTTTGGTGGACATCCGATCTTTTCTAGTAGTCTGAAGAGACCACGTCTGCTGACGAGGTCAAAGGCTTTGGTGAGATCAATGAAAGCAATGTAGAGGGGCATCTGTTGTTCACGGCATTTCTCCTGTATCTGACGAAGGGAGAACAGCATGTCAATGGTCGATCTCTCTGCACGAAAGCCACACTGTGCCTCAGGGGAGACGCGCTCGGCCAGCTTCTGGAGCCTGTTCAGAGCGACTCGAGCAAAGACTTTCCCCACTATGCTGAGCAGGGAGATTCCACGGTAGTTGTTGCAGTCACCGCGGTCACCTTTGTTTTTATAGAGGGTGATGATATTGGCATCGTGCATGTCCTGGGGTACTGCTCCCTCGTCCCAGCACAGGCATAGCAGTTCATGTCGTGCTCAGAGTATAGCACGCTTGGCACTCTTGATTATTTCAGGGGTAATGCTGTCCTTCCCAGGGGCTTTTCCGCTGGCTAGAGAATCAATGGCATCACAGAGTTCCGATTTGGTTGGCTGTATGTCCAGCTCATCCATGACTGGTAGAGGCTGGGCTGCATTGAGGGCAGTCTCAGTGACAGCATTCTCCCTGGAGTACAGTTCTCGGCAGTGCTCAACCCAGCGGTCCATCTGTTTGCGTTGGTCAGTGATTATGTCCCCCGATTTAGATTTGAGGGGGGCGATCTTCTTGATGGTTGGCCCAAGAGCTCTCTTCATGCCATCATACATTCCTCTGATGTTTCCGGTGTCTGAGGCCAGCTGAATATGACTGCATAGGTGTTGCCAGTAGTCGTTTGCGCAACGCCTAGCTGTTCTTTGTGCAGTACATCTGGCTGCTTTAAGTGCTGCGGATGTTAAATCGCTGGGGGCTTTCTTGTAGTTCAACAGTGCAATGCGCTGAGCGGCTATGACAGGTTGCAGCTCTTCAATGTGAGATTGAAACCATTCTGCATTTCTCTTCACACTTTTGCCGTAGGTGGTCAAAGCTGACTCATAGATGGCGTCTCTGATGTGGGCCCACTTGGTCTCAGCATCCCCTGTGGGAGTGTTTTGAAGGGCTGTTACAAGTGAATTTAGAAATTTTTGTAACAGCTGTGGGTGAGAAATTCTGCTCGTGTTGATGCGCGGGTGGCCCTTCTGCTTGGAATGATGCAACTTCTTTGGTCTGAGTCTAACCTTGCTGCACACCAGGGAACGGTCGGTGTCGCAGTCCGCACTGTGGAAGCTGCGTGTGATTTGAACACTGTTTAAGGCGGCTCGCCTTGTGACAATGAGGTCTAGCTGGTGCCAACGACGCGATCTTGGGTGCCTCCATGAAACCTGGTGACAGGGTTTAGTGTGAAAGAACGAGTTGGTGATGCAGAGGTTATGATAGGTACACAACTCAAGCAGTCTCTGCCCGTTCTCATTCATCCTTCCAACGCCATAGCGCCCAAGGCAGGAGGGCCATGAGTCATGGTCGGCCCCAACCCTGGCATTAAAATCCCCCAGCAGGAATAGGTGTTCGGTGTTGGGGATGCTGCTAATGATGTTATGGAGTTGTTCATAGAACTGGTCTTTAGCTTCATGTGGGGAGCAGAGTGTCGGAGCATAGATGCTGAGTAGGTGTACTGGACCAGAGGCGGTGAGCAGTCGGATGGACAGTATGCGTTCCGAGCCATTTGAGGGAGGCTCTATCATGCTGAGCAAAGAGTTTCTGATGGCGAAGCCCACTCCATGCTGTCTTGGTTCTTCAGGATCCATGCCCTGCCAGAAGAAGGTGTAGCCTTGTTCTGCTGGAGAGCCACTCGCGGGGAGGCGAGTCTCCTGAAGTGCTGCAATGTCCACATTGAATCTACTGAGCTCGTTGTTAATGATGGCGGTCTTCCGAGAATCGTTGATTTGTGTAAGGTCTTCCGACAGGCCAGGACACATAGTTCTGACGTTCCAGCTTGCAAAGCGAAGGGCTGGTACCTTCTTTCCTTTTTTCATGTTGTTTGGTGCGGTGTATCAGTCCACCTTTCGGGCAATGACCCTGAGCTCCAAGCACCCATTGAAGCAGGCAGACTGTGGCGGGACAGAACCTTATTGACCGGGGGCTGCCCGGTTTGAGGCGGGCGGTAGCTGTCCAGTGAGGTGCAATGACCTCTCCCACCGACAAAGGCAACCCGTGGCGCCCAGTTTCTACGCCAATTTATCTGGACTTATAACCCGTAACTGCTGCCTTCCGTGTTGTTTTAGTCGCTGTGAGGCAACTATGGAGTGACCTCTCCATGGCGCATGCCTGGGCAAATTTATGGAGGTTGAGAGTTGCCCAGTCGTCAAAACCCCTCTCTCGGCCTTTCTGGTGGGGTCCAAAGGAGTGCAGGACACGACGTTTGGCACCAGTATGGCTGCAGGAACTGCCGGAAACATGCCAAAGGTGACACATGACCGCCTACGGGGTTCCGCTCCGGATTTTCTGTTAGGGTTTACTCCCTTCGCCTTGGTCTCTCCCGAGACGCCCACAAGGCAGTGGGGTTGTTGGGGCCCCTACACAGGTGTAGGATGGTGCCGGTGGGAGGAGGGGATGCAAGGGGGAGGGGTAGAGGGAGGGGGTGGGGGGGGTGCAGGGGAAGGGGGTGCGGGGTGAAGATGGTGCGAGGGGGGGCGGGCTGGGACGGGGTTGTGAGGGGGTGAGCTGAGAGGGTGGAGCAGGGAAGGGGACGGGGGTGGGGGGGGTGGAAGGGGGGTAAAGGGGGGGAGGGGGGGTGGAATCTGGTGCAGGTAATAAGCCATTTCCTCAGCGCCCACCATCGACGTCCGGAAAGCTCATCCACGTCCTTCGGGAGGTGAAGCATCATTTGGCGGACTTAGAGGTGATTACATTTGCTAAGGGTTTTTTTTTTGCAGTGATTTAAATAAAGGCATGCAGCATTGCCGACAGTGCGCTGCAGATGCTCTCCGAGCCATCTCCCGCGGGCGCTTTGAAGTTGCGGCCGGGGGGGCCGTTCGTGGATGTTTTGGGTGTTCGGGGCACCTTTTCACAGGACTTCTCTCGGGTCCCGCAGCTCCTTCTTCACCTCAATGGACTTACCGCATGCCGTGGCTGCAGACACTCTGGACTGTGAAGACAGCAGGATCGGAGATTGAAGTATCGGCAGCTGTGCTCGTCAGTTTCATCCGGATCAATTTCATTGAGAAAACAAAGAGCAGGAGTGGCTGGGGGAGGGCAGTGGGCCCAGGTAACATACACTAAACTAACTGTTAGCTTTTAGATCGGGCTAAAATGAACTGATTTAAAGAGTCAGGGGAATTTAAACAGTTTAAGAGGGCAGATTGGGGGAGAAAATGTTAGGGATGGGAGCAGATGGCCATGGATAGAGTTGAACAGCAAGGGAGCTTCCTAGGGAGCTTCCAGCCCAGGAGCCATCTTGAACAACTAATACAGGTGATAATATTCCAGTTAATTGTTAAATTAGATATCATCACTAATACACAGGTGATAATATTCCAGTTAATTGTTAAATTAGATATCATCACTAATACACAGGTGATAATATTACAGTTAATTGTTAAATTAGATATCATCACTAATACACAGGTGATAATATTCCAGTTAATTGTTAAATTAGATCTCATCACTAATACACAGGTGATAATATTCCAGTTAATTGTTAAATTAGATATCATCACTAATACACAGGTGATAATATTCCAGTTATTTGTTAAATTAGATATCATCACTAATACACAGGTGATAATATTCCAGTTATTTGTTAAATTAGATATCATCACTAATACACAGGTGATAATATTCCAGTTAATTGTTAAATTAGATATCATCACTAATACACAGGTGATAATATTCCAGTTAATTGTTAAATTAGATATCATCACTAATACACAGGGGATAATATTCCAGTTAATTGTTAAATTAGATATCATCACTAATACACAGGTGATAATATTCCAGTTAATTGTTAAATTAGATATCATCACTAATACACAGGGGATAATATTCCAGTTAATTGTTAAATTAGATGTCATCACTAATACACAGGTGATAATATTCCAGTTAATTGTTAAATTAGATATCATCACTAATACACAGGTGATAATATTCCAGTTAATTGTTAAATTAGATATCATGACTAATACACAGGGGATAATATTCCAGTTAATTGTTAAATTAGATATCATCACTAATACACAGGTGATAATATTCCAGTTAATTGTTAAATTAGATATCATCACTAATACACAGGTGATAATATTCCAGTTAATTGTTAAATTAGATATCATCACTAATACACAGGTGATAATATTCCAGTTAATTGTTAAATTAGATATCATCACTAATACACAGGTGATAATATTCCAGTTAATTGTTAAATTAGATATCATCACTAATACACAGGTGATAATATTCCAGTTAATTGTTAAATTAGATATCATCACTAATACACAGGTGATAATATTCCAGTTAATTGTTAAATTAGATATCATCACTAATACACAGGTGATAATATTCCAGTTAATTGTTAAATTAGATATCATCACTAATACACAGGTGATAATATTACAGTTAATTGTTAAATTAGATATCATCACTAATACACAGGTGATAATATTCCAGTTAATTGTTAAATTAGATATCATCACTAATACACAGGTGATAATATTCCAGTTAATTGTTAAATTAGATATCATCACTAATACACAGGTGATAATATTCCAGTTATTTGTTAAATTAGATATCATCACTAATACACAGGTGATAATATTCCAGTTATTTGTTAAATTAGATATCATCACTAATACACAGGTGATAATATTCCAGTTAATTGTTAAATTAGATATCATCACTAATACACAGGTGATAATATTCCAGTTAATTGTTAAATTAGATATCATCACTAATACACAGGGGATAATATTCCAGTTAATTGTTAAATTAGATATCATCACTAATACACAGGTGATAATATTCCAGTTAATTGTTAAATTAGATATCATCACTAATACACAGGGGATAATATTCCAGTTAATTGTTAAATTAGATGTCATCACTAATACACAGGTGATAATATTCCAGTTAATTGTTAAATTAGATATCATCACTAATACACAGGTGATAATATTCCAGTTAATTGTTAAATTAGATATCATGACTAATACACAGGGGATAATATTCCAGTTAATTGTTAAATTAGATATCATCACTAATACACAGGTGATAATATTCCAGTTAATTGTTAAATTAGATATCATCACTAATACACAGGTGATAATATTCCAGTTAATTGTTAAATTAGATATCATCACTAATACACAGGTGATAATATTCCAGTTAATTGTTAAATTAGATATCATCACTAATACACAGGGGATAATATTCCAGTTAATTGTTAAATTAGATGTCATCACTAATACACAGGTGATAATATTCCAGTTAATTGTTAAATTAGATATCATCACTATTACACAGGTGATAATATTCCAGTTAATTGTTAAATTAGATGTCATCACTAATACACAGGTGATAATATTCCAGTTAATTGTTAAATTAGATGTCATCACTAATACACAGGTGATAATATTCCAGTTAATTGTTAAATTAGATATCATCACTAATACACAGGTGATAATATTCCAGTTAATTGTTAAATTAGATATCATCACTAATACACAGGTGATAATATTCCAGTTAATTGTTAAATTAGATGTCATCACCAATACACAGGTGATAATATTCCAGTTAATTGTTAAATTAGATATCATCACTAATACACAGGTGATAATATTCCAGTTAATTGTTAAATTAGATGTCATCACTAATACACAGGTGATAATATTCCAGTTAACTGTTAAATTAGATGTCATCACTAATACACAGGTGATAATATTCCAGTTAATTGTTAAATTAGATATCATCACTAATACACAGGTGATAATATTCCAGTTAATTGTTAAATTAGATGTCATCACTAATACACAGGTGATAATATTCCAGTTAATTGTTAAATTAGATGTCATCACTAATACACAGGCGATAATATTCCAGTTAATTGTTAAATTAGATATCATCACTAATACACAGGTGATAATATTCCAGTTAATTGTTAAATTAGATATCATCACTAATACACAGGCGATAATATTCCAGTTAATTGTTAAATTAGATGTCATCACTAATACACAGGCGATAATATTCCAGTTAATTGTTAAATTAGATGTCATCACTAATACACAGGCGATAATATTCCAGTTAATTGTTAAATTAGATATCATCACTAATACACAGGGGATAATATTCCAGTTAATTGTTAAATTAGATGTCATCACTAATACACAGGTGATAATATTCCAGTTAATTGTTAAATTAGATATCATCACTATTGCACAGGTGATAATATTCCAGTTAATTGTTAAATTAGATGTCATCACTAATACACAGGTGATAATATTCCAGTTAATTGTTAAATTAGATGTCATCACTAATACACAGGTGATAATATTCCAGTTAATTGTTAAATTAGATATCATCACTAATACACAGGTGATAATATTCCAGTTAATTGTTAAATTAGATATCATCACTAATACACAGGTGATAATATTCCAGTTAATTGTTAAATTAGATGTCATCACTAATACACAGGTGATAATATTCCAGTTAATTGTTAAATTAGATGTCATCACTAATACACAGGTGATAATATTCCAGTTAATTGTTAAATTAGATATCATCACTAATACACAGGTGATAATATTCCAGTTAATTGTTAAATTAGATATCATCACTAATACACAGGCGATAATATTCCAGTTAATTGTTAAATTAGATGTCATCACTAATACACAGGTGATAATATTCCAGTTAATTGTTAAATTAGATGTCATCACTAATACACAGGCGATAATATTCCAGTTAATTGTTAAATTAGATGTCATCACTAATACACAGGTGATAATATTCCAGTTAATTGTTAAATTAGATATCATCACTAATACACAGGTGATAATATTCCAGTTAATTGTTAAATTAGATATCATCACTAATACACAGGCGATAATATTCCAGTTAATTGTTAAATTAGATGTCATCACTAATACACAGGCGATAATATTCCAGTTAATTGTTAAATTAGACGTCATCACTAATACACAGGCGATAATATTCCAGTTAATTGTTAAATTAGATATCATCACTAATACACAGGGGATAATATTCCAGTTAATTGTTAAATTAGATGTCATCACTAATACACAGGTGATAATATTCCAGTTAATTGTTAAATTAGATATCATCACTATTGCACAGGTGATAATATTCCAGTTAATTGTTAAATTAGATGTCATCACTAATACACAGGTGATAATATTCCAGTTAATTGTTAAATTAGATGTCATCACTAATACACAGGTGATAATATTCCAGTTAATTGTTAAATTAGATATCATCACTAATACACAGGTGATAATATTCCAGTTAATTGTTAAATTAGATATCATCACTAATACACAGGTGATAATATTCCAGTTAATTGTTAAATTAGATGTCATCACTAATACACAGGTGATAATATTCCAGTTAATTGTTAAATTAGATGTCATCACTAATACACAGGTGATAATAATCCAGTTAATTGTTAAATTAGATATCATCACTAATACACAGGTGATAATATTCCAGTTAATTGTTAAATTAGATGTCATCACTAATACACAGGCGATAATATTCCAGTTAATTGTTAAATTAGATGTCATCACTAATACACAGGCGATAATATTCCAGTTAATTGTTAAATTAGATGTCATCACTAATACACAGGCGATAATATTCCAGTTAATTGTTAAATTAGATGTCATCACTAATACACAGGTGATAATATTCCAGTTAATTGTTAAATTAGATGTCATCACTAATACTCAGGTGATAATATTCCAGTTAATTGTTAAATTAGATATCATCACTAATACACAGGTGATAATATTCCAGTTAATTGTTAAATTAGATATCATCACTAATACACAGGCGATAATATTCCAGTTAATTGTTAAATTAGATGTCATCACTAATACACAGGTGATAATATTCCAGTTAATTGTTAAATTAGATGTCATCACTAATACACAGGTGATAATATTCCAGTTAATTGTTAAATTAGATATCATCACTAATACACAGGGGATAATATTCCAGTTAATTGTTAAATTAGATATCATCACTAATACACAGGTGATAATATTCCAGTTAATTGTTAAATTAGATGTCATCACTGATACACAGTTGATAATATTCCAGATAATTGTTAAATTACATGTCATCACTAATACACAGGGGATAATATTCCAGTTAATTGTTAAATTAGATGTCATCACTAATACACAGTTGATAATATTCCAGTTAATTGTTAAATTAGATGTCATCACTAATACACAGGTGATAAAATTCCAGTTAATTGTTAAATTAGATATCATCACTAATACACAGGTGATAATATTCCAGTTAATTGTTAAATTAGATGTCATCACTAATACACAGGTGATAATATTCTAGTTAATTGTTAAATTCGATGTCATCACTAATACACAGGCGATAATATTCCAGTTAATTGTTAAATTAGATGTCATCACTAATACACAGGTGATAATATTCCAGTTAATTGTTAAATTAGATGTCATCACTAATACACAGGTGATAATATTCCAGTTAATTGTTAAATTAGATGTCATCACTAATACACAGGTGATAATATTCCAGTTAATTGTGAAATTAGATGTCATCACTAATACACAGGTGATAATATTCCAGTTAATTGTTAAATTAGATATCATCACTAATACACAGGTGATAATATTCCAGTTAATTGTTAAATTAGATATCATCACTAATACACAGGTGATAATATTCCAGTTAATTGTTAAATTAGATATCATCACTAATACACAGGTGATAATATTCCAGTTAATTGTTAAATTAGATATCATCACTAATACACAGGTGATAATATTCCAGTTAATTGTTAAATTAGATGTCATCACTAATACACAGGTGATAATATTCCAGTTAATTGTTAAATTAGATGTCATCACTAATACACAGGTGATAATATTCCAGTTAATTGTTAAATTAGATATCATCACTAATACACAGGTGATAATATTCCAGTTAATTGTTAAATTAGATGTCATCACTAATACACAGGTGATAATATTCCAGTTAATTGTTAAATTAGATGTCATCACTAATACACAGGCGATAATATTCCAGTTAATTGTTAAATTAGATATCATCACTAATACACAGGTGATAATATTCCAGTTAATTGTTAAATTAGATATCATCACTAATACACAGGCGATAATATTCCAGTTAATTGTTAAATTAGATGTCATCACTAATACACAGGCGATAATATTCCAGTTAATTGTTAAATTAGATGACATCACTAATACACAGGTGATAATATTCCAGTTAATTGTTAAATTAGATATCATCACTAATACACAGGGGATAATATTCCAGTTAATTGTTAAATTAGATGTCATCACTAATACACAGGTGATAATATTCCAGTTAATTGTTAAATTAGATATCATCACTATTACACAGGTGATAATATTCCAGTTAATTGTTAAATTAGATGTCATCACTAATACACAGGTGATAATATTCCAGTTAATTGTTAAATTAGATGTCATCACTAATACACAGGTGATAATATTCCAGTTAATTGTTAAATTAGATATCATCACTAATACACAGGTGATAATATTCCAGTTAATTGTTAAATTAGATATCATCACTAATACACAGGTGATAATATTCCAGTTTATTGTTAAATTAGATGTCATCACCAATACACAGGTGATAATATTCCAGTTAATTGTTAAATTAGATATCATCACTAATACACAGGTGATAATATTCCAGTTAATTGTTAAATTAGATGTCATCACTAATACACAGGTGATAATATTCCAGTTAACTGTTAAATTAGATGTCATCACTAATACACAGGTGATAATATTCCAGTTAATTGTTAAATTAGATATCATCACTAATACACAGGTGATAATATTCCAGTTAATTGTTAAATTAGATGTCATCACTAATACACAGGTGATAATATTCCAGTTAATTGTTAAATTAGATGTCATCACTAATACACAGGCGATAATATTCCAGTTAATTGTTAAATTAGATATCATCACTAATACACAGGTGATAATATTCCAGTTAATTGTTAAATTAGATATCATCACTAATACACAGGCGATAATATTCCAGTTAATTGTTAAATTAGATGTCATCACTAATACACAGGCGATAATATTCCAGTTAATTGTTAAATTAGATGTCATCACTAATACACAGGCGATAATATTCCAGTTAATTGTTAAATTAGATATCATCACTAATACACAGGGGCTAATATTCCAGTTAATTGTTAAATTAGATGTCATCACTAATACACAGGTGATAATATTCCAGTTAATTGTTAAATTAGATATCATCACTATTGCACAGGTGATAATATTCCAGTTAATTGTTAAATTAGATGTCATCACTAATACACAGGTGATAATATTCCAGTTAATTGTTAAATTAGATGTCATCACTAATACACAGGTGATAATATTCCAGTTAATTGTTAAATTAGATATCATCACTAATACACAGGTGATAATATTCCAGTTAATTGTTAAATTAGATATCATCACTAATACACAGGTGATAATATTCCAGTTAATTGTTAAATTAGATGTCATCACTAATACACAGGTGATAATATTCCAGTTAATTGTTAAATTAGATGTCATCACTAATACACAGGTGATAATATTCCAGTTAATTGTTAAATTAGATATCATCACTAATACACAGGTGATAATATTCCAGTTAATTGTTAAATTAGATATCATCACTAATACACAGGCGATAATATTCCAGTTAATTGTTAAATTAGATGTCATCACTAATACACAGGCGATAATATTCCAGTTAATTGTTAAATTAGATGTCATCACTAATACACAGGCGATAATATTCCAGTTAATTGTTAAATTAGATGTCATCACTAATACACAGGTGATAATATTCCAGTTAATTGTTAAATTAGATATCATCACTAATACACAGGTGATAATATTCCAGTTAATTGTTAAATTAGATATCATCACTAATACACAGGCGATAAAATTCCAGTTAATTGTTAAATTAGATGTCATCACTAATACACAGGCGATAATATTCCAGTTAATTGTTAAATTAGATGTCATCACTAATACACAGGCGATAATATTCCAGTTAATTGTTAAATTAGATATCATCACTAATACACAGGGGATAATATTCCAGTTAATTGTTAAATTAGATGTCATCACTAATACACAGGTGATAATATTCCAGTTAATTGTTAAATTAGATATCATCACTATTGCACAGGTGATAATATTCCAGTTAATTGTTAAATTAGATGTCATCACTAATACACAGGTGATAATATTCCAGTTAATTGTTAAATTAGATGTCATCACTAATACACAGGTGATAATATTCCAGTTAATTGTTAAATTAGATATCATCACTAATACACAGGTGATAATATTCCAGTTAATTGTTAAATTAGATATCATCACTAATACACAGGTGATAATATTCCAGTTAATTGTTAAATTAGATGTCATCACTAATACACAGGTGATAATATTCCAGTTAATTGTTAAATTAGATGTCATCACTAATACACAGGTGATAATATTCCAGTTAATTGTTAAATTAGATATCATCACTAATACACAGGTGATAATATTCCAGTTAATTGTTAAATTAGATATCATCACTAATACACAGGCGATAATATTCCAGTTAATTGTTAAATTAGATGTCATCACTAATACACAGGCGATAATATTCCAGTTAATTGTTAAATTAGATGTCATCACTAATACACAGGCGATAATATTCCAGTTAATTGTTAAATTAGATGTCATCACTAATACACAGGTGATAATATTCCAGTTAATTGTTAAATTAGATGTCATCACTAATACTCAGGTGATAATATTCCAGTTAATTGTTAAATTAGATATCATCACTAATACACAGGTGATAATATTCCAGTTAATTGTTAAATTAGATATCATCACTAATACACAGGCGATAATATTCCAGTTAATTGTTAAATTAGATGTCATCACTAATACACAGGTGATAATATTCCAGTTAATTGTTAAATTAGATGTCATCACTAATACACAGGTGATAATATTCCAGTTAATTGTTAAATTAGATATCATCACTAATACACAGGGGATAATATTCCAGTTAATTGTTAAATTAGATATCATCACTAATACACAGGTGATAATATTCCAGTTAATTGTTAAATTAGATGTCATCACTTATACACAGTTGATAATATTCCAGATAATTGTTAAATTACATGTCATCACTAATACACAGGGGATAATATTCCAGTTAATTGTTAAATTAGATGTCATCACTAATACACAGTTGATAATATTCCAGTTAATTGTTAAATTAGATGTCATCACTAATACACAGGTGATAAAATTCCAGTTAATTGTTAAATTAGATATCATCACTAATACACAGGTGATAATATTCCAGTTAATTGTTAAATTAGATGTCATCACTAATACACAGGTGATAATATTCTAGTTAATTGTTAAATTCGATGTCATCACTAATACACAGGCGATAATATTCCAGTTAATTGTTAAATTAGATGTCATCACTAATACACAGGTGATAATATTCCAGTTAATTGTTAAATTAGATGTCATCACTAATACACAGGTGATAATATTCCAGTTAATTGTTAAATTAGATGTCATCACTAATACACAGGTGATAATATTCCAGTTAATTGTGAAATTAGATGTCATCACTAATACACAGGTGATAATATTCCAGTTAATTGTTAAATTAGATATCATCACTAATACACAGGTGATAATATTCCAGTTAATTGTTAAATTAGGTGTCATCACTAATACACAGGTGATAATATTCCAGTTAATTGTTAAATTAGATGTCATCACTAATACACAGGTGATAATATTCCAGTTAATTGTTAAATTAGATGTCATCACTAATACACAGGGGATAATATTCCAGTTAATTGTTAAATTAGATGTCATCACTAATACACAGGTGATAATATTCCAGTTAATTGTGAAATTAGATGTCATCACTAATACACAGGTGATAATATTCCAGTTAATTGTTAAATTAGATATCATCACTAATACACAGGTGATAATATTCCAGTTAATTGTTAAATTAGGTGTCATCACTAATACACAGGTGATAATATTCCAGTTAATTGTTAAATTAGATGTCATCACTAATACACAGGCGATAATATTCCAGTTAATTGTTAAATTAGATGTCATCACTAATACACAGGCGATAATATTCCAGTTAATTGTTAAATTAGATATCATCACTAATACACAGGTGATAATATTCCAGTTAATTGTTAAATTAGATATCATCACTAATACACAGGTGATAATATTCCAGTTAATTGTTAAATTAGATGTCATCACTAATACACAGGTGATAATATTCAAGTTAATTGTTAAATTAGATGTCATCACTAATACACAGTTGATAATATTCCAGATAATTGTTAAATTACATGTCATCACTAATACACAGGGGATAATATTCCAGTTAGTTGTTAAATTAGATGTCATCACTAATACACAGGTGATAATATTCCAGTTAATTGTTAAATTAGATGTCATCACTAATACACAGGTGATAATATTCCAGTTAATTGTTAAATTAGATATCATCACTAATACACAGGTGATAATATTCCAGTTAATTGTTAAATTAGATGTCATCACTAATACACAGGTGATAATATTCCAGTTAATTGTTAAATTAGATGTCATCACTAATACACAGGCGATAATATTCCAGTTAATTGTTAAATTAGATATCATCACTAATACACAGGTGATAATATTCCAGTTAATTGTTAAATTAGATATCATCACTAATACACAGGCGATAATATTCCAGTTAATTGTTAAATTAGATATCATCACTAATACACAGGTGATAATATTCCAGTTAATTGTTAAATTAGATGTCATCACTAATACACAGGTGATAATATTCCAGTTAATTGTTAAATTAGATGTCATCACTAATACACAGGTGATAATATTCCAGTTAATTGTTAAATCAGATGTCATCACTAATACACAGGGGATAATATTCCAGTTAATTGTTAAATTAGATATCATCACTAATACACAGGTGATAATATTCCAGTTAATTGTTAAATCAGATATCATCACTAAAACACAGGTGATAATATTCCAGTTAATTGTTAAATTAGATATCATCACTAATACACAGGGGATAATATTCCAGTTAATTGTTAAATTAGATATCATCACTAATACACAGGGGATAATATTCCAGTTAATTGTTAAATTAGATATCATCACTAATACACAGGTGATAATATTCCAGTTAATTGTTAAATTAGATATCATCACTAATACACAGGTGATAATATTCCAGTTAATTGTTAAATTAGATATCATCACTAATGCACAGGTGATAATATTCCAGTTAATTGTTAAATTAGATATCATCACTAATACACAGGTGATAATATTCCAGTTAATTGTTAAATTAGATGTCATCACTAATACACAGGTGATAATATTCCAGTTAATTGTTAAATTAGATATCATCACTAATACACAGGTGATAATATTCCAGTTAATTGTTAAATTAGATATCATCACTAATACACAGGTGATAATATTCCAGTTAATTGTTAAATTAGATATCACCACTAATACACAGGGGATAATATTCCAGTTAATTGTTAAATTAGATGTCATCACTAATACACAGGTGATAATATTCCAGTTAATTGATAAATTAGATATCACCATTTATACACAGGTGATAATATTCCAGTTAATTGTTAAATTAGATATCATCACTAATACACAGGTGATAATATTCCAGTTAATTGTTAAATTAGATATCATCACTAATACACAGGTGATAATATTCCAGTTAATTGTTAAATTAGATATCATCACTAATACACAGTTGATAATATTCCAGTTAGTTGTTAAATTAGATGTCATCACTAATACACAGGTGATGATATTCCAGTTAATTGTTAAATTAGATATCATCACTAATACACAGGTGATAATATTCCAGTTAATTGTTAAATTAGATATCATCACTAATACACAGGTGATAATATTCCAGTTAATTGTTAAATTAGATATCATCACTAATACACAGGTGATAATATTCCAGTTAATTGTTAAATTAGATATCATCACTAATGCACAGGTGATAATATTCCAGTTAATTGTTAAATTAGATATCATCACTAATACACAGGTGATAATATTCCAGTTAATTGTTAAATTAGATGTCATCACTAATACACAGGTGATAATATTCCAGTTAATTGTTAAATTAGATATCATCACTAATACACAGGTGATAATATTCCAGTTAATTGTTAAATTAGATATCATCACTAATACACAGGTGATAATATTCCAGTTAATTGTTAAATTAGATATCACCACTAATACACAGGGGATAATATTCCAGTTAATTGTTAAATTAGATGTCATCACTAATACACAGGTGATAATATTCCAGTTAATTGATAAATTAGATATCACCACTAATACACAGGTGATAATATTCCAGTTAATTGTTAAATTAGATATCATCACTAATACACAGGTGATAATATTCCAGTTAATTGTTAAATTAGATATCATCACTAATACACAGGTGATAATATTCCAGTTAATTGTTAAATTAGATATCATCACTAATACACAGTTGATAATATTCCAGTTAGTTGTTAAATTAGATGTCATCACTAATACACAGGTGATGATATTCCAGTTAATTGTTAAATTAGATATCATCACTAATACACAGGTGATAATATTCCAGTTAATTGTTAAATTAGATGTCATCACTAATACACAGGTGATAATATTCCAGTTAATTGTTAATTTAGATATCATCACTAATACACAGGTGATAATATTCCAGTTAATTGTTAAATTAGATATCATCACTAATACACAGGTGATAATATTCCAGTTAATTGTTAAATTAGATATCATCACTAATACACAGGTGATAATATTCCAGTTAATTGTTAAATTAGATATCATCACTAATGCACAGGGGATAATATTCCAGTTAATTGTTAAATTAGAGATCATCACTAATACACAGGTGATAATATTCCAGTTAATTGTTAAATTAGATATCATCACTAATACACAGGGGATAATATTCCAGTTAATTGTTAAATTAGATGTCATCACTGATACACAGGGAATAATATTCCAGTTAATTGTTAAATTTGATGTCATCACTAATACACAGGTGATAATATTCCAGTTAATTGTTAAATTAGATGTCATCACTAATACACAGGTGATAATATTCCAGTTAATTGTTAAATTAGATATCATCACTAATACACAGGTGATAATATTCCAGTTAATTGTTAAATTAGATATCATCACTAATACACAGGTGATAATATTCCAGTTAATTGTTAAATTAGATATCATCACTAATACACAGGTGATAATATTCCAGTTAATTGTTAAATTAGATGTCATCACTAATACACAGGTGATAATATTCCAGTTAATTGTTAAATTAGATATCATCACTAATACACAGGTGATAATATTCCAGTTAATTGTTAAATTAGATATCATCACTAATACACAGGTGATAATATTCCAGTTAATTGTTAAATTAGATGTCATCACTAATACACAGGTGATAATATTCCAGTTAATTGTTAAATTAGATATCATCACTAATACACAGGTGATAATATTCCAGTTAATTGTTAAATTAGATATCATCACTAATACACAGGTGATAATATTCCAGTTAATTGTTAAATTAGATATCATCACTCATGCACAGGGGATAATATTCCAGTTAATTGTTAAATTAGATATCATCACTAATACACAGGTGATAATATTCCAGTTAATTGTTAAATTAGATATCATCACTAATACACAGGGGATAATATTCCAGTTAATTGTTAAATTAGATGTCATCACTGATACACAGGGAATAATATTCCAGTTAATTGTTAAATTAGATGTCATCACTAATACACAGGTGATAATATTCCAGTTAATTGTTAAATTAGATGTCATCACTAATACACAGGTGATAATATTCCAGTTAATTGTTAAATTAGATATCATCACTAATACACAGGTGATAATATTCCAGTTAATTGTTAAATTAGATGTCATCACTAATACACAGGTGATAATATTCCAGTTAATTGTTAAATTAGATATCATCACTAATACACAGGTGATAATATTCCAGTTAATTGTTAAATTAGATATCATCACTAATACACAGGTGATAATATTCCATTTAATTGTTAAATTAGATATCATCACTAATACACAGGTGATAATATTCCAGTTAATTGTTAAATTAGATATCATCACTAATACACAGGTGATAATATTCCAGTTAATTGTTAAATTAGATGTCATCACTAATACACAGGTGATAATATTCCAGTTAATTGTTAAATTAGATATCATCACTAATACACAGGTGATAATATTCCAGTTAATTGTTAAATTAGATATCATCACTAATACACAGTTGATAATATTCCAGTTAGTTGTTAAATTAGATATCATCACTAATACACAGGTGATAATATTCCAGTTAATTGTTAAATTAGATATCATCACTAATACACAGGTGATAATATTCCAGTTAATTGTTAAATTAGATGTCATCACTAATACACAGGTGATAATATTCCAGTTAATTGTTAAATTAGATGTCATCACTAATACACAGGGGATAATATTCCAGTTAATTGTTAAATTAGATATCATCACTCATACACAGGTGATAATATTCCAGTTAATTGTTAAATTAGGTATCATCACTAATACACAGGTGATAATATTCCAGTTAATTGTTAAATTAGATATCATCACTAATACACAGGTGATAATATTCCAGTTAATTGTTAAATTAAATATCATCACTAATACACAGGTGATAATATTCCAGTTAATTGTTAAATTAGATATCATCACTAATACACAGGTGATAATATTCCAGTTAATTGTTAGATTAGATGTCATCACTAATACACAGGTGATAATATTCCAGTTAATTTTTAAATTAGATATCATCACTAATACACAGTTGATAATATTCCAGTTAATTGTTAAATTAGATGTCATCACTAATACACAGGTGATAATATTCCAGTTAATTGTTAAATTAGATATCATCACTAATACACAGGTGATAATATTCCAGTTAATTGTTAAATTAGATGTCATCACTAATACACAGGGGATAATATTCCAGTTAATTGTTAAATTAGATATCATCACTAATACACAGGTGATAATATTCCAGTTAATTGTTAAATTAGATATCATCACTAATACACAGGTGATAATATTCCAGTTAATTGTTAAATTAGATGTCATCACTAATACACAGGGGATAATATTCCAGTTAATTGTTAAATTAGATATCATCACTAATGCACAGGTGATACTATTACAGTTAATTGTTAAATTAGATATCATCACTAATACACAGGTGATAATATTCCAGTTAATTGTTAAATTAGATATCATCACTAATACACAGGTGATAATATTCCAGTTAATTGTTAAATTAGATATCATCACTAATACGCAGGTGATAATATTCCAGTTAATTGCTAAATTAGATGTCATCACTAATACACAGGTGATAATATTCCAGTTAATTGTTAAATTAGATGTCATCACTAATACACAGGGGATAATATTCCAGTTAATTGTTAAATTAGATATCATCACTAATACACAGGGGATAATATTCCAGTTAATTGTTAAATTAGATATCATCACTAATACACAGGTGATAATATTCCAGTTAATTGTTAAATTAGATATCATCACTAATACACAGGTGATAATATTCCAGTTAATTGTTAAATTAGATATCATCACTAATACACAGGTGATAATATTCCAGTTAATTGTTAAATTAGATGTCATCACTAATACACAGGTGATAATATTCCAGTTAATTGTTAAATTAGATGTCATCACTAATACACAGGTGATAATATTCCAGTTAATTGTTAAATTAGATATCATCACTAATACACAGGGGATAATATTCCAGTTAATTGTTAAATTAGATATCATCACTAATACACAGGTGATAATATTCCAGTTAATTGTTAAATTAGATATCATCACTAATACACAGGTGATAATATTCCAGTTAATTGTTAAATTAGATATCATCACTAATACACAGGGGATAATATTCCAGTTAATTGTTAAATTAGATATCATCACTAATACACAGGTGATAATATTCCAGTTAATTGTTAAATTAGATATCATCACTAATACACAGGTGATAATATTCCAGTTAATTGTTAAATTAGATATCATCACTAATACACAGGTGATAATATTCCAGTTAATTGTTAAATTAGATGTCATCACTAATACACAGGTGATAATATTCCAGTTAATTGTTAAATTAGATGTCATCACTAATACACAGGTGATAATATTCCAGTTAATTGTTAAATTAGATGTCATCACTAATATACAGGGGATAATATTCCAGTTAATTGTTAAATTAGATATCATCACTAATACACAGGGGATAATATTCCAGTTAATTGTTAAATTAGATATCATCACTAATACACAGTGGATAATATTCCAGTTAATTGTTAAATTAGATATCATCACTAATACATAGGTGATAATATTCCAGTTAATTGTCAAATTAGATATCATCACTAATACACAGGTGATAATATTCCAGTTAATTGTTAAATTAGATATCATCACTAATACACAGGTGATAATATTCCAGTTAATTGTTAAATTAGATGTCATCACTAATACACAGGTGTTAATATTCCAGTTAATTGTTAAATTAGATGTCATCACTAATACACAGGTGATAATATTCCAGTTAATTGTTAAATTAGATATCATCACTAATACACAGGTGATAATATTCCAGTTAATTGTTAAATTAGATGTCATCACTAATACACAGGTGGTAATATTCCAGTTAATTGTTAAATTAGATGTCATCACTAATACACAGGTGATAATATTCCAGTTAATTGTTAAATTAGATATCATCACTAATACACAGGTGATAATATTCCAGTTAATTGTTAAATTAGATGTCATCACTAATACACAGGTGATAATATTCCAGTTAATTGTTAAATTAGATGTCATCACTAATACACTGGTGATAATATTCCAGTTAATTGTTAAATTAGATGTCATCACTAATACACAGGTGATAATATTCCAGTTAATTGTTAAATTAGATGTCATCACTAATACACAGGTGATAATATTCCAGTTAATTGTTAAATTAGATATCATCACTAATACACAGGTGATAATTTTCCAGTTAATTGTTAAATTAGATATCATCACTAATACACAGGTGATACTATTCCAGTTAATTGTTAAATTAGATATCATCACTAATACACAGGTGATAATTTTCCAGTTAATTGTTAAATTAGATATCATCACTAATACACAGGTGATAATATTCCAGTTAATTGTTAAATTAGATATCATCACTAATACACAGGTGATAATATTCCAGTTAATTGTTAAATTAGATATCATCACTAATACAGAGGTGATAATATTCCAGTTCATTGTTAAATTAGATATCATCACTAATACACAGGTGATAATATTCCAGTTAATTGTTAAATTAGATATCATCACTAATACACAGGTGATAATATTCCAGTTAATTGTTAAATTAGATATCATCACTAATACACAGGTGATAATATTCCAGTTAATTGTTAAATTAGATATCATCACTAATACACAGGTGATAATATTCCAGTTAATTGTTAAATTAGATATCATCACTAATACACAGGTGATAATATTCCAGTTAATTGTTAAATTAGATGTCATCACTAATACACAGGTGATAATATTCCAGTTAATTGTTAAATTAGATATCATCACTAATACACAGGTGATAATATTCCAGTTAATTGTTAAATTAGATATCATCACTAATACACAGGTGATAATATTCCAGTTAATTGTTAAATTAGATATCATCACTAATACACAGGTGATAATATTCCAGTTAATTGTTAAATTAGATATCATCACTAATACACAGGTGATAATATTCCAGTTAATTGTTAAATTAGATATCATCACTAATACACAGGTGATAATATTCCAGTTAATTGTTAAATTAGATATCATCACTAATACACAGGTGATAATATTCCAGTTAATTGTTAAATTAGATGTCATCACTAATACACAGGTGATAATATTCCAGTTAATTGTTAAATTAGATATCATCACTAATACACAGGTGATAATATTCCAGTTAATTGTTAAATTAGATATCATCACTAATACACAGGTGATAATATTCCAGTTAATTGTTAAATTAGATATCATCACTAATACACAGGTGATAATATTCCAGTTAATTGTTAAATTAGATGTCATCACTAATACACAGGTGATAATATTCCAGTTAATTGTTAAATTAGATGTCATCACTAATACACAGGTGATAATATTCCAGTTAATTGTTAAATTAGATATCATCACTAATACACAGGGGGTAATATTCCAGTTAATTCTTAAATTAGATATCATCACTAATACACAGGTGATAATATTCCAGTTAATTGTTAAATTAGATGTCATCACTAATACACAGGTGATAATATTCCAGTTAATTGTTAAATTAGATGTCATCACTAATACACAGGTGATAATATTCCAGTTAATTGTTAAATTAGATACCATCACTAATACACAGGTGATAATATTCCAGTTAATTGTTAAATTAGATATCATCACTAATACACAGGTGATAATATTCCAGTTAATTGTTAAATTAGATGTCATCACTAATACACTGGTGATAATATTCCAGTTAATTGCTAAATTAGATGTCATCACTAATACACAGGTGATAATATTCCAGTTAATTGTTAAATTAGATATCATCACTAATACACAGGTGATAATTTTCCAGTTAATTGTTAAATTAGATATCATCACTAATACACAGGTGATAATATTCCAGTTAATTGTTAAATTAGATATCATCACTAATACACAGGTGATAATTTTCCAGTTAATTGTTAAATTAGATATCATCACTAATACACAGGTGATAATATTCCAGTTAATTGTTAAATTAGATATCATCACTAATACACAGGTGATAATATTCCAGTTAATTGTTAAATTAGATATCATCACTAATACAGAGGTGATAATATTCCAGTTAATTGTTAAATTAGATATCATCACTAATGCACAGGTGATAATATTCCAGTTAATTGTTAAATTAGATATCATCACTAATACACAGGTGATAATATTCCAGTTAATTGTTAAATTAGATATCATCACTAATACACAGGTGATAATATTCCAGTTAATTGTTAAATTAGATATCATCACTAATACACAGGTGATAATATTCCAGTTAATTGTTAAATTAGATATCATCACGAATACAGAGGTGATAATATTCCAGTTAATTGTTAAATTAGATGTCATCACTAATACACAGGTGATAATATTCCAGTTAATTGTTAAATTAGATATCATCACTAATACACAGGTGATAATTTTCCAGTTAATTGTTAAATTAGATATCATCACTAATACACAGGTGATAATATTCCAGTTAATTGTTAAATTAGATATCATCACTAATACACAGGTGATAATATTCCAGTTAATTGTTAAATTAGATATCATCACTAATACACAGGTGATAATATTCCAGTTAATTGTTAAATTAGATGTCATCACTAATACACAGGTGATAATATTCCAGTTAATTGTTAAATTAGATATCATCACTAATACACAGGTGATAATATTCCAGTTAATTGTTAAATTAGATATCATCACTAATACACAGGTGATAATTTTCCAGTTAATTGTTAAATTAGATATCATCACTAATACACAGGTGATAATATTCCAGTTAATTGTTAAATTAGATATCATCACTAATACACAGGTGATAATATTCCAGTTAATTGTTAAATTAGATATCATCACTAATACACAGGTGATAATATTCCAGTTAATTGTTAAATTAGATGTCATCACTAATACACAGGTGATAATATTCCAGTTAATTGTTAAATTAGATATCATCACTAATACACAGGTGATAATATTCCAGTTAATTGTTAAATTAGATATCATCACTAATACACAGGTGATAATATTCCAGTTAATTGTTAAATTAGATATCATCACTAATACACAGGTGATAATATTCCAGTTAATTGTTAAATTAGATATCATCACTAATACACAGGTGATAATATTCCAGTTAATTGTTAAATTAGATATCATCACTAATACACAGGTGATAATATTCCAGTTAATTGTTAAATTAGATATCATCACTAATACACAGGTGATAATATTGCAGTTAATTGTTAAATTAGTTGTCATCACTAATACACAGGTGATAATATTCCAGTTAATTGTTAAATTAGATATCATCACTAATACACAGGTGATAATATTCCAGTTAATTGTTAAATTAGATATCATCACTAATACACAGGTGATAATATTCCAGTTAATTGTTAAATTAGATATCATCACTAATACACAGGTGATAATATTCCAGTTAATTGTTAAATTAGATATCATCACTAATACACAGGTGATAATATTCCAGTTAATTGTTAAATTAGATATCATCACTAATACACAGGTGATAATATTCCAGTTAATTGTTAAATTAGATGTCATCACTAATACACAGGTGATAATATTCCAGTTAATTGTTAAATTAGATGTCATCACTAATACACAGGTGATAATATTCCAGTTAATTGTTAAATTAGATATCATCACTAATACACAGGGGATAATATTCCAGTTAATTGTTAAATTAGATATCATCACTAATACACAGGTGATAATATTCCAGTTAATTGTTAAATTAGATGTCATCACTAATACACAGGTGATAATATTCCAGTTAATTGTTAAATTAGATATCATCACTAATACACAGGTGATAATATTCCAGTTAATTGTTAAATTAGATATCATCACTAATACACAGGTGATAATATTCCAGTTAATTGTTAAATTAGATATCATCACTAATACACAGGTGATAATATTCCAGTTAATTGTTAAATTAGATATCATCACTAATACACTGGTGATAATATTCCAGTTAATTGCTAAATTAGATGTCATCACTAATACACAGGTGATAATATTCCAGTTAATTGTTAAATTAGATATCATCACTAATACACAGGTGATAATTTTCCAGTTAATTGTTAAATTAGATATCATCACTAATACACAGGTGATAATATTCCAGTTAATTGTTAAATTAGATATCATCACTAATACACAGGTGATAATTTTCCAGTTAATTGTTAAATTAGATATCATCACTAATACACAGGTGATAATATTCCAGTTAATTGTTAAATTAGATATCATCACTAATACACAGGTGATAATATTCCAGTTAATTGTTAAATTAGATATCATCACTAATACAGAGGTGATAATATTCCAGTTAATTGTTAAATTAGATATCATCACTAATGCACAGGTGATAATATTCCAGTTAATTGTTAAATTAGATATCATCACTAATACACAGGTGATAATATTCCAGTTAATTGTTAAATTAGATGTCATCACTAATACACAGGTGATAATATTCCAGTTAATTGTTAAATTAGATATCATCACTAATACACAGGTGATAATATTCCAGTTAATTGTTAAATTAGATGTCATCACTAATACACAGGTGATAATATTCCAGTTAATTGTTAAATTAGATATCATCACTAATACACAGGTGATAATATTCCAGTTAATTGTTAAATTAGATATCATCACTAATACACAGGTGATAATTTTCCAGTTAATTGTTAAATTAGATATCATCACTAATACACAGGTGATAATATTCCTTTTAATTGTTAAATTAGATATCATCACTAATACACAGGTGATAATATTCCAGTTAATTGTTAAATTAGATATCATCACTAATACACAGGTGATAATATTCCAGTTAATTGTTAAATTAGATGTCATCACTAATACACAGGTGATAATATTCCAGTTAATTGTTAAATTAGATATCATCACTAATACACAGGTGATAATATTCCAGTTAATTGTTAAATTAGATATCATCACTAATACACAGGTGATAATATTCCAGTTAATTGTTAAATTAGATATCATCACTAATACACAGGTGATAATATTCCAGTTAATTGTTAAATTAGATATCATCACTAATACACAGGTGATAATATTCCAGTTAATTGTTAAATTAGATATCATCACTAATACACAGGTGATAATATTCCTGTTAATTGTTAAATTAGATGTCATCACTAATACACAGGTGATAATATTCCAGTTAATTGTTAAATTAGATGTCATCACTAATACACAGGTGATAATATTCCAGTTAATTGTTAAATTAGATATCATCACTAATACACAGTGGATAATATTCCAGTTAATTGTTAAATTAGATATCATCACTAATACACAGGTGATAATATTCCAGTTAATTGTTAAATTAGATGTCATCACTAATACACAGGTGATAATATTCCAGTTAATTGTTAAATTAGATGTCATCACTAATACACAGGTGATAATATTCCAGTTAATTGTTAAATTAGATATCATCACTAATACACAGGTGATAATATTCCAGTTGATTGTTAAATTAGATATCATCACTAATACACAGGTGATAATATTCCAGTTAATTGTTAAATTAGATATCATCACTAATACACAGGTGATAATATTCCAGTTAATTGTTAAATTAGATATCATCACTAATACACAGGTGATAATATTCCAGTTAATTGTTAAATTAGATGTCATCACTAATACAGAGGTGATAATATTCCAGTTAATTGTTAAATTAGATATCATCACTAATACACAATGTATAATATTCTATTTAATTGTTAAATTGGACATGATAACTAAAACAGTGTCTAAAATATCCCACTTAATTTTAAGTTACGTGTCATCCCTAATCCACAGGGGCAATATTTTGGTTCATTGTTACGAGCTATCATCCTGAAAACTAAATTTACACATTCTGGATAATAGTTAAGTTCGACTTCATCTTTAATGCCTAGGGTAGAATATTGTGTTTAATTGTTATATTGACATCATCCCTAATACAATGAAATTTGTGCCCTGATCCAACTGGATCTCAGCAGGCAGCTCATGTGGGTAAAGCATTGGTTTAGCCCCTCCACCACTACCTTGGCAGAGATAGTTCTTCCGTGGAATATCCTCTCCACATCCATAATGGTGAGAAGATACTGCTTGACTCCTTTTGTTTTCGGCAGGAGTCCCACACAATCCACCAGCATTCTGTTGAAGCGTTCCCCAAAAGCTGGTTTGGGAATTAGGGGAGCACTTTTTATTGCAAGTTGGGGCTTCCCCACAACCTGGCACATGTGAACAGTTTTACAGAACTCCACCACATCTTTGTAGAGCTGTGGCCAGTCAAACTGCTGTCTTATGCAGGCTTGGGTTTTTCTGATGCCGACATGTCCAGCCATTGGAATTCCTGGGTTATTCGCAGTATTTCCTTATGGTACCTGGGCAGAACCACTGGTGAACCACTGTCCTCTCTTCATTCACAGGTCTCTAAGGAGGTCTCCACTTCCTCATCAGCACCTCATTCTTTAAATAGTCACACTCTGGAACTCCCTCTGCTTCTGTTTAACTTTAGACAGTCTTTGCTAACTTTTTTAACATTGCGTCAGCTTGCTGAGCCTCGACCAAGGAAGATCTATTTAACACATTTTTTTGACCTCTAACTTCCCAAAGAAGGTTTCAGATAACTAGATAGGAGGGTCATCAGTCTGCAGTGTCAGTTCATCCTCCTCTGACGGAGCTTGTTTGACCATGGACCATCACAACACAAAGGCAGGAAAAATGTCAGTGGCCTTCTCCTGTAACTGCTCTGTCTGCCTGATCTATTTCATTCTCTCTAAAACCACTGGGTAAGCTACCACCTTCACCCTTACCAGATCATTACCCAGGCACAGGTCGACCCTGTCCATAGGTAAACTAGGGACAATCCCCAGGGTTACCAGTCCTGAAACACAGCTGCACTCCATGTGTACCCAATATAGAGCCCTGGGTATTTACCTTCACTGATACTGTTTACTAATACCTGAGCGTTCGATGCCCTCTCTAGGGGAAAGTTCATGCATTTTCCCAGTAGGAGGGAATGGGTGGCCCTTGTCTCCCAAGTATGGCTTTGGGCTTACTTGCCTTATTCGAGGGGTATGGGGTCACTTTTCCGTAGGATACAAAATCCTTGTATCTCTCAGGGATTTTGTTTAATTTTCCAGCACTCTGAGTGGTGGACATACTGGATCTTATTGCAACAGTTAAAGTATTCTGTGTTTCCCATCAGGGCCCCTTTTCCTGCACTGGTCTGGTGTATCCTGATTAATCCTCCAGCTTTTCACTGTAACGTCCAGCAGTCAGCTCGGAGGTGATGGGCCTTATTACAATGGAAACACACAGGCTTTGGCGACACTCCTGTTCTCAGCACCGTCTGCTCTGGCTGAAGGAGGAGCACCTGTGTTTACAACTCTCCCTTCTTGCTCAGGGCTATTTTATTTTATTCATTCATGGGATGTGGACGTCGCTGGCTCGTCCTGCATTTATTACCCATCCCTAATTGCCCTTGAGAAGGTGGTGGGGAGCTGCCTTCTTGAACTGCTGTAGTCCATTTGGGGTAGGTACACCCACAGTGCTGTTAGGAAGGGAGTTCCAGGAGTATGACCCAGCGACAGTGAAGGAACGGCGAAGTAGTTCCAAGTCAGGATGGTGTCTGACTTGGCGGGGAACTTGCAGGTGGTGGTGTTCCCATGTATTTGCTGCCCTTGTCCTTCTAGTTGGTAGAGGTCGTGGGTTGGAAGTTGCTGTCGAAGGAGCCTTGGTGAGTTGTTGTGGTGCATCTTGTGGATAGTACACACTGCTGCCACTGTGCGTCGGTGGTGGAGGGAGTGAATGTGTGTAGATGGGGTGCCAATCAAGTACGCTGCTTTTTCCTGGATGGTGTCGAGCTTCTTGAGTGTTGTTGGAGCTACATACATCAAGGCAAGTGCAGAATATTCCATCACACTCCTGACATGCGCCTTGTAAATTGTGGACAGGCTTTGTGGAGTCAGGAGGTGAGTTCCTCGCCTCAGGATTCCTAGCCTCTGACCTGCTCTTGTAGCCACGTTATTTATATGGCTACTCCAATTCATTTTCTGGTCAATGGTAGCCCCTAGGATGTTGATAGTGGGGGATTCAGCGATGGCAATGCCGTTGAATGTCAAGGGGAGATGGTTAGATTCTCTCTTGATGGAAATGGTCATTGCCTGGCACTTGTGTGGCACAATGTTACTTGCCACTTACCAGCCCAAGCCTGGATATTGTCCTGGTCTTGCTGCATTTCTACACGGACTGCTTCAGTATCTGTGGACTCACGAATGGTGCTGAACATTGTGCAATCATTAGCAAACATACCCACTTCTGACCTCATGCTTGAAGGAAGGTCATTGATGTAGCAGCTGAAGATGGTTGGGCCTAGGACACTACCCTGAGGAACTCCTGCAGTGATGTCCTGGAGCTCGGATGATTGACCTCCAACAACCACAACCATTTTCATTTGTGTTAGGTATGACTCCAGCCAGCAGATGGTTTTCCCCCTGATTCCCATTGACTTCAGTTTTGCGAGGTCTCCTTGACGCCATACTCGGTCAAATGCTGCCTTGATATCAACAGCTGTCACTCTATCCTCACCACTTGAGTTCAGCTCTTTTGTCCATGATTGAACCAAGGCTGTAATGAGGTCAGGAACTGAATGACCCTGGCGGAACCCAAACTGAGCATCACTGAACAGGTTATTGCGAAGCAAGTGCCGCTTAATGGCACTGTTGATGACACCTTCCATCACTTTACCGATAATTGAGAGTAGGCTAATGGGACGGTAGTTGGCCGGGTTGGACTTGTCCTGCTTTTTGTGTACAGGACTTACCTGGGTAATTTTCCACATTGCAGGGTACATGCCAATGTTGTGACTGCACGGGAACAGCTTGGCTCGGGGCACTGCAAGTTCTGAAGCACAGGTCTTCAGTACTATTGCGGGAATATTATCAGGGCCCATAGCTTTTGCAGTATCCAGTGCCTTCAATCATTTCTTGATATCACGTGGAGTGAATCGAATTGGCTGAAGTCTGGCATCTGTGATGCTGGGGATTTCAGGAGGAGGCCGAGATGGATCATCAACTCGGCACTTCTGGCTGAAGATTGTTGCAAATGCTTCAGCCTTTTTTTTTGCACTGATGTGCTGGGCTCCCCATCATTGAGAATGGGGATATTTGTGGAGCTGCCTCCTCCAGTTAGTTGTTTAATTGTCCACCACCATTCACGGCTGGATGCGGCAAGACTGCAGAGTTTAGATCTGATCCGTTGGTTATGGGATCGCTGAGCTCTGTCTATCACATGCTGCTAATGCAGTTTGGCACGCAGATACTCTTGTGTTGTGGCTTCACCACGTTGACACCTGGTTTTGAGGTATGCCTGGTGCTACTCCTGGCATCCCCTCCTACACTCTTCATTGAATCCCATGTGCTTTAATTTTACACGCTTATTTCTTGCGTGGGATCTTGTCAAAATCCTTCTGAAAGTCCAAATACATCACATCCACTCGTTCTCTCATATCTATTCTATGAAATTACATCCTCAAAAAATTCCTTTAGATTTGCCAAGCATGATTTCCCTTTCGTAAATCCATGTTGACTGTGTCTGATCCTGTCATTGTTTTGCGTGTGCTCTGTTATTACATCTTTTATAATGTACTCTCGCATTTTCCCCACTACTTATGTCAGGCTAATTGGTCAATAATTCCCTGTTGTGTCTCTACCTCCGTTTTTAAAAAGTGGTGTTACATTAGCTAACCTGCAATCCATTGGAATTCTTCCAGAGTCTATAGAAATTTGAAGACTGCCCAGCAATTCATGTACTATTTCGAGAGTCACTTCCTTAAGTACTTTGGGATGAAGATTATCAGTCTCTGGGGATTTCTCAGCCTTCAATCTCATCAATTTACCCAACACCATTTCCCTACTAATAATGATTTCATACAGTCCCTCCTTCTCACTAGACCCTATGTTCCCCAAAATTACTGGGAGGTAATTTGTGTCCTCCTTTGTGAAGACAGAACCAAAATATGTATTTAATTGGTCTGCCATTTCTTTGTTCCCCATTACTTAAAAACAGAATTCGATGAAGTGTCATTTAACAGGCTTGTCAATAAAGATAAAGCCCATGGAATAAAAGGGACAAAGTTGCCTGCATGACAGGAAGCAGAGAGAGGGGGTGAAAGGTTGTTTTTAGACTGGAGGAAGTTTCCCCAGGGGTCGTTACTGGGTCTGCTACTTTTCATGATATATATTAAACACTTGGACTTGAGTGTAAATGGAACAATTTCAAACTTTACACTTGGCACAAAATTTGGAAGTGTACTGCACAATGAGGATGATAGTAACAGACATCAAGTGGATGTAGACAGGTTGGTGGAATGGACGGACACGTGGCAGATAAACTTTAACAGAAGCGCAAATTGATACATTTACATTGGACGGAGAGGAGAGGCAATGGAAAATAAAGGGTGTAATTTTAATGGGGATGCAGCAACAGAGTGGATGCATGTGAATAGTTCAATGGCAGGACATATAGATGAGCTTGTTAAAAATGACATGCTGTGTGACTGTTACAAAGACAAACTATCCCTCCTTGTCCTTCACAAACTTACTGCAGTCTGTGACAATGTTCGTAACACCATCTTCCTCCCACACTGTCGTCCATCTGGAAGGAAATGCTGTTACCTTTTTATTATTTCATGGGATGTGGGCATCGCTGGCTAAACCAACATTCATTGCCCATCACTAATTGCCTTTGAAAAGGTGGTATTAAGCTGCCTCCTTGATCCGCTGCAGTCCATCTGGTGCCGGTACACCCACAGTACTATTTAGGAAGGGAGTTCCAGGATTTTGACCCAGTGACATAAAGGAACAGCGATATAGTTTCATTTCAGAATGGTATATGACTTGGAGGGGAACTTGCAGGTGGTGGTGTTCCCATGCATCGCTGCCATTGTCCTTCTAAGTTGTAGAGGTCGTGGGTTTGGAAGGTGCTGTCTAAGAAGCCTTGGTGCGTTGCTGCAGTGCATCTTGTAGATGGTACACACTGCTGCTCCTGTGCTGGTGGTGAGGGAGTGCATGACACCCCAATCACAACAATCAAGCGGGCTGTTTTGTCCTGGATGGTGTTGACCTTCTGGAGTGTTGTGGGTGCTGCACTCATCCAGGCAAGTGGACAGTATTCCATAACACTCCTGACTTGTGCCTTGCAAATGGTGGAGAGGCTTTGGGGAGTCAGGAGGTGAGTTACTCTCCGCAGCATTCCGAGCCTTTGACCTGCTCTTGTCGCTGCAATTCAGCTTCCGTTCAATGGTAACCCCTAGGATGCTGATTGTGGGAGATTCAGCGATGGTAATGCCGTTTAATGTCAAGGGGAGATGGTTAGATTCTCTCTTATTGGAAATGATTGTGTCCTGGCACTTGTGTCTCATGAATGTTACTTTCCACCTATCAGCACAAGCCTGAATGTTGTCCAGGTCTTGCTGCATATGTCTGTCTTCAGTATCTGAGCAGTTGTGAATAGTGATCATCATTGTACAGTCATCAGTGAACTTTCCCACTTCTGACCTTATGATTGAAGAAGGTCATTGATGAAGCAGCTGAAGATGTTTGGGCCGAGGACACTACCCTGAGGAACTCCTGCAGTGATGTCCTGGAACTGAGATGATTGACCTCCAACAACCACAACCATCTTCCTTTATGCTAGGTTAGGAATGACTCCCAAACAGTTGATTTCTCCCATTGACTTCTGCTTAGCTACGTTCCATTCATAGCTAAAATAACAGAAAATGCTGTAAATACTCAGCTTGTCTGGCAGCATCTGTGGAAAGAGAAGCAAAGTTAACGTTTCATGTTGATAGCATTTCATCAGAACCGGCAATGATTAGAAATGTAATCGGTGTTGAAAAAGTGAAAGGTGGGGAAGAGCAACAAAAGGGAAGATCTGTGATAGGCCGAGGATGGGGAGACTAAATGACAAAGAACAAGGCAAAGGGAGTGGTAACATTTGTTTTAAGGGACAAAGCATTTGTCCAGGGAGGGTGTTAATGGCTGAATAATGAACTGCTCTGTCCGAAAGCAAAAGTATGAAAAACAAGTTTAAGACCAGGTGCCGGTTTGAAATTGTTGAACTCAGTGCTGATCCAGAGGCTCTAAAGTGTGCAATTGGAAGATGAGGTTCTGTTCCTCAAGCTTGTCTTGAACTTCACTGGAACACTGCAGAATGTGGAGAGCAGAAATGTCAGTGTGGGAGCAGGGCAGTGAATTAAAATGGCAAGTGACCAGAAGTTCAGTGACATGCTTGTGGACTGAGTGGACAGGTTCCACAAAGCGTCATCCAATCTGTATTTGGTCTCCACAATTATCTTTATTATTATTTGTTAATGGGATGTGCGCATCGCTGACGAGGACAGCATTTATTGGCGATTTTTAATGGAAAGGAGACCGCATTGTGAGCAGCGAATACAGTATACTAAATTGAAAGAAGTACAAGTTAATATGCTGATTCACCTGAAAGGAGTGTTTGAGGTCTTGGATAGTGAGGCTAGAGGAGGGAAAAGGGCAGGTATGACACCTTCTGTGATTGCATGGGAAGGTGTCGTGGGAAGGGAACAAGGTGTTGGGGGTGAGGGAGGAGTGGTCCAGGGTGTCACGGAGGGAACAATCCCTTCGGAATGATGACTTGGGAGGGTGGGGGGAAGGAGTGCTTGGCAGTGGCATCACACTGGAGGTGGCAGAAATGGTGGAAAGTGATAATTTGGATGTGGAGGCTGATGGGGTGGAAAGTGAAGACAAGATGAACCCTTTCACAGGTCTGGGAGGGAGGGGAAGTGATGAGGGTAGAAGTGCGGGAAATGAGCCGGACCCAGCTGAGGGCCCTGTCAACCACAGTAGGGGGGATCCTCAGTGGAGGAAAAAGGAAGACATAACCGAAATGCTGTTCTGGAAGGTTGCATCATCAGAGCAGATGCGATGGAGATGGAGAATTTGGGAGAATGGAATGGAGTCCTTACAGTAGGCAGGGTGTGAAGAAATGTAGTCGAGGTAGCTGTGAGAGTCGGTGGGCTTATAATGGATATGATTGGGCAGCCTATCCCAAGAGA
This sequence comes from Heterodontus francisci, assembly GCF_036365525.1. NCBI lineage: Eukaryota > Metazoa > Chordata > Chondrichthyes > Heterodontiformes > Heterodontidae > Heterodontus > Heterodontus francisci. The sequence goes on from NW_027141021.1 coordinate 1,025,353, forward strand.
TGGAGACTGAAGAGTCGAGGAAGGGAAGTGTTGGAGATGGACAACAAGAAGGTGAGTGAAGGGTGAAAATTGGAAGCAATGTTGATAAAGTTTTCCAGTTCGAGATGGGAGCAGGAAACAGCACCCATATAGTTATCAATGCACCAGAAAAAAGAGCTCAGGGAGGGTACCTGAGTCGGACTGGAACAAGGAATGTCCAACATATGCGATAACAAGGGCATAGTTAAGACCCATGCGGGTACCCATAGCAATACCATTTACTTGAAGTTAAGCTGTGAAGAGAGACTGGGCAGGCTAGGGTTGTTTTCCTTAGAGCAGAGAAGGCTGAGGGGGGACCTGATTGAGGTATACAAAATTATAGGGTAGATGGGAAGAAACTTTTTTCCCCTTAGCGGAGGTGTCAATGACCAGGGGACAGAGATTTAAGGTAAAGACAGGAGTTTTAGAGGAGATTTGAGGAAAAATGTTGCCAGTTGAAATCTGGAACCCACTGCCTGAAGGGGTGGCAGAGGCAGGAACGCTCACAAGAAGTATTTAGACGAGCACTTGAAACGCCACAGCATCCAAAGCTACGGCCAAATGTTGGAAAATGGGATTAGAATAGTTAGGTGCTTGATGGCCAGCATTGACACAATGGGCCGAAGGACCTATTTCTGTGTTTTATAACTCTGTGACTCAATGAACTGAGTGGAGTTTAAGGAGAAGTTGTTCAATGTGAGAACAGGTTCAGCCAGGCGAAGGAGGGTGGTGGTGGATGGGGACTGGCTCGGCCTCTGTTCAAGGAAGAAGCAGAGAGCCCTCAATCCATCCTGGCGTGGGATGGAGGTGTAGAGAGAGTGGACGTCCATAGTGAAGAGGAGGTGGTTAGTGCCAACAAGATGGAAATTGTCAAAATGACGAAGGGCGTCCAAAGAGTCACATATGTAGGAGGGAAGAGACTGGACAAGGGGAGAAAAAATCGAGTCAAGATAGGAAGAAATAAGTTCAGTGCGACAGGAACAATCTGAAACAATGGCTTGACCAGGGTAGTCCTCTTTGTGAATTTTCTGAATGAGGTAGAAGTGGGTTGTCCGGGGTTCTGTGACTAAGGTTGGAAGCTGTAGAGGGAAGATGCCTGGAGGAGATGAGGTCAATGAAAGTGTCCTGCAGACAGCGGCTTGATGTTTTGTGGTGGGGTCATGGTCCAGGGGAAAGTAGGAAGAAGTGTCTGAGAGTTGCCACTGAGCCTTTGCGAGGCAGAGGTCAGTACGCCAGACAACAGCAGCACCACCCTTGTCTGCAGGTTTAATCACAATGTCGGGATTAGACAGTAAGGGGAGCAGAGAAATTGAATGGCATATGTCTCGCCGACAGTTCTCAATGAAAAGATCAAGACTGGGTAAGAGGCCAGAGGGAGGGGTGCAGGTGGAGGGAGAATACCGGAGGTGCCTGAGTAGGTCCACTGGTCAGGGAAAGGATCCCTGTCCGAACAATTGAGCAAGAGGCGATGGTGACAGAAAAGAGCTCCACGTCATGCTGAGCGTGAAATGAATTGAGGTTGGAGTATTAGGGGTTCAAACAGTTGTTTGCCATGTACAGATCATTCCGCAATAGAGAGGGGAAGGTGTCACTGTTTAAAAATAAGGAGTCGCCCATTTAAGACAGAGATGAGGAGAAATTGTTTCCTCTCAGAGTGTCGAGTCTTTGAAATTATCTTCCTCAAAAGGCAGAGTCTTTGAATATTTTTAATGCAGAGTTGGATAGATTCCTGATAAGCAAGGGGGTAAAAGGTTATTGGGGTAGGTGGAAATGTGGAGTAATCAGTTCAGCCAGCATCTTATTGAATGGTGCAGCAGGCTCGAAGGGCCGAGTGGCCAACTCCGACTCCTAATTCATATGTTTGTACGTAAATATATGCTGTTATTGTTTTGATGGCTTTGGAACAGCACTGTATACTTCCCCCAGCCTGAAAAACAATATATGTTCTGTGCCTTAGCCAATTGGATATTCAAACAACCACTGCCACTTTGATCCATTGGTTTCAGTTTTCCTAAGAAGTATATTAAATGACACTTGGTCAAACACCTTTTGAAAGTTTATATACATAACACCAGCTGTGCCACCCTCATCAGTCCCCTCTAATACTATATCAAATACATCCTTCAGGTTTGTTAGGTACAATTTGCCTTTAACCTGTTCATGGCAGCTGACATTTATAAATGAGAGATGGTGCAGGAGGGAGGGGTTCAGATTTTTGGGACATTGGGACCGGTTCTGGGGGAGGTGGGACTATTACAAATTGGACGGTCTACACCTGGGCCAGACTGGAACCAATGTCCTTGGGGTTGCTTTTGCTAACGCTGTTGGGGAGGGTTTAAACTAATGTGGCAGTGGGATGGAAACCAAATGAGGAGGTCAGTGGACAGTAAGGAGGTAGTAACTAAAGCCTGTAAGGAACTAGATAATGAAGTCAGCGTGACTAAGGGAAAGAGTAGGCAGGGAGCAGATGATGAACGCAAAGGGAGTGGTGGTCTGAGGTGCATTTGTTTTAATGCAAGAAGTGTAGTAGGTAAGGCAGATGAACTTAGGGCTTGGATTAGTACCTGGGAGTATGATGTTATTGCTATTACTGAGACTTGGTTGAGGGAAGGGCATGATTGGCAACTAAATATCCCAGGATATCGATGCTTCAGGCGGGATAGAGAGGGAGGTAAAAGGGGTGGAGGATTTGCATTACTGGTCAAAGAGGATATCACAGCTGTGCTGAAGGAGGGCACTATGGAGGACTCGAGCAGTGAGGCAATATGGGCAGAACTCAGAAATAGGAAGAGTGCGGTAACAATGTTGGGGCTTTACTACAGGCCTCCCAACAGCAAGCGTGAGATAGAGGTACAAATATGTAAACAGATCATGGAAAGATGTAGGAGCAACAGGGTGGTGGTGATAGGAGATTTTAATTTTCCCAACATTGACTGGGATTCACTTAGTGTTAGAGGTCTAGATGGAGCAGAATTTGTAAGGAGCATCCAGGAGGGTTTTCTAGAGCAGTATGTAAATAGTCCAACTCGGGAAGGGGCCATACTGGACCTGGTGTTGGGGAATGAGCCCGGCCAGGTGGTTGAAGTTTCAGTAGGGGACTACTTTGGGAATAGTGATGACAATTCCGTAAGTTTTAGAATACTCATGAACAAAGACAAGAGTGGTCCTAAAGGAAGAGTGCTAAATTGGAGGAAGGCCAACTATACCAAAATTCGGCAGGAGCTGGGGAATGTAGATTGGGAGCAGCTGTTTGAAGGTAAATCCACATTTGATATGTGGGAGGCTTTTAAAGAGAGGTTGATTAGCGTTCAGGAGAGACATGTTCCTGTGAAAATGAAGGATAGAAATGGCAAGATTAGGGAACCATGGATGACAGGTGAAATTGTGAAACTAGCGAAGAGGAAAAAGGAAGCATTTTAAGGTCTAGGCGGCTGAAGAAAGACGAAGATTTGGAAGAATATCGGGAATGTAGGTCCAATCTGAAACGAGGAATTAAGAGGGCTAAAAGGGGTCATGAAATATCTTTAGCAAACAGGGTTAAGGAAAATCCCAAAGCCTTTTATTCATAAATAAGGAGCAAGAGGGTAACGAGAGAAAGGATTGGCCCACTCAAGGACAAAGGAGGAAAGTTATGCGTGGAGTCAGAGAAAATGGGTGAGATTCTAAACGAGTACTTTGCATCGGTATTCACCGAGGAGAGGGACGTGACGGATGTTGAGGTTAGGAACAGGTGTTTGATTACTCTAGGTCAAGTCGGCATAAGGACAGAGGAAGTGTTGGGTATTCCAAAAGGCATTAAAGTGGACAAGTCCCCAGGTCCGGATGGGATCTATCCCAGGTTTCTGAGGGAAGCAAGAGAGGAAATAGTTGGGGCCTTAACAGATATCTTTGCAGCATCCTTAAACACGGGTGAGGTCCCGGAGGACTGGAGAATTGCTAATGTTGTCCCCTTGTTTAAGAAAGGTAGCAGGGATAATCCAGGTAATTATAGACCGGTGAGCCTGACGTCAGTGGTAGGGAAGCTGCTGGGGAAGATACTGAGGGATAGGATCTATTCCCATTTGGAAGAAAATGGGCTTATCAGTGATAGGCAACATGGTTTTGTGCAGGGGAGGTCATGTCTTACCAACTTAATAGAATTCTTTGAGGAAGTGACAAAGTTGATTGATGAGGGAAGGGCTGTAGATGTCATATACATGGACTTCAGTAAGGCGTTTGATAAGGTTCCCCATGGTAGGCTGATGGAGAAAGTGAAGGCGCATGGGGTCCAGGGTGTACTAGCTAGATGGATAAAGAACTGGCTGGGCAACAGGAGACAGAGAGTAGCAGTGGAGGGGAGTTTTGCAAAATGGAGACGTGTGACCAGTGGTTTTCCACAGGGATCCGTGCTGGGACCACTGTTTGTGATATACATAAATGATTTGGAGGAAAGTATAGGTGGTCTGATTAGCAAGTTTGCAGACGACACTAAGATTGGTGGAGGAGCAGATAGTGAAGGGGACTGTCAGAGAATACAGCAGAAGAGAGATAGATTGGAGAGTTGGGCAGAGAAATGGCAGATGGAGTTCAATCCGGGCAACTGCGAGGTGATGCATTTTGCAAGATCCAATTCAAGAGTGAACTATACAGTAAATGGAAAAGTCCTGGGGAAAATTGATGTACAGAGAGATTTGGGTGTTCAGGTCCACTGTTCCCTGAAGGTGGCAACGCAGGTAAATAGAGTGGTCAAGAAGGCATACGGCATGCTTTCCTTCATCGGACAGGCTATTGAGTACAAGAGTTGGCAGGTCATGTTACATTTGGTTCGGCCACATTTGGAATGCTGCATGCAGTTCTGGTCGCCACATTACCAAAAGGATGTGGATGCTTTGGAGAGGGTGCAGAGGAGGTTCACCAGGATGTTGCCTGGTATGGAGCGCGCTAGCTGTGAAGAGAGGTTGAGCAGATTAGGATTATTTTCATTAGAAAGACGGAGGTTGAGGGGGGACCTGATTGAGGTGTACAAAATCATGAGAGGTATAGACAGGTTGGATAGCAAGAAGCTTTTTCCCAGAGTCGGGGATTCAATTACTAGGGGTCACGAGTTCAAAGTGAGAGGGGAAAAGTTTAGGGGGGATATGCGTGGAAAGTTCTTTACGCAGGGGGTGGTGGGTACCTGGAACACATTGCCAGCGGAGGTGGTAGACTCGGGCACGATAACGTCTTTTAAGATGTATCTAGACAGATACATGAATGGGCAGGAAGCAAAGAGATACAGAACCTTAGAAAATAGGCGACAGGTTTAGATAGAGGATCTGGATCGGCGCAGGCTTGGAGGGCCGAAGGGCCTGCTCCTGTGCTGTAATTTTCTTTGTTCTTCTTCTTCTAATCCATTGTGTTTAAAAACAGCGGTTATCTCTGACAGGTTGATGGTTGTAATTTCCCCACCAGGGATACTCGTCTGACAGGTCAGTAAATACAGGGTTTATTCCAGCTCTACTTTTTTAAAATGGGGTGTGACATTTACAACTCTCCTGTCCTCTGCCACGGATTGGAAGATTCTGGCGAGTCCATCTGCTATTTTCATTATTTCGGTACAAAAGTGGTGGATTGAAAGGCTTTCATTGAACCTGTTTGTTCAGTGACTGTTGGAGAAATTTTCTGAGCTTTGCTAATTATTACATAACTTTGTAGAAGCAGAAACGCAGGACACAGCTTGTAGCTAATCTAACCACAACCAACGGTCATAAATTGGAGACAGAGCAGCTAACCACAATCAGACATTACGGCTAGATATGGTGGCTGGAGTGGGCATTGAATTAAGGAACTAGCTTGTTATTGTTGAAACTGATGTTTCGCTGACCTCGGACCCTGCACAGTGCACCGTTACGTAGGCAGTCTTGTGGGTGCTTATCTAATTGTGAAACTGTTAGCTCTGCCTTTTTTATACTATATAAGTCCACGGCGATCTGTAGCTCTTTGGTAGTAGCACTGAACCGCATTTAGGTAAGGTGTTATCCCCCATGATATCATGCAATAAAGGGTTTGATTCTCAACGTCTGAGTCCGGAGAATTTTTTCAACAATAGGGCACAATCTGGATTTTCTCCAACAGTGACTGTAATTAATGTCAGTCTCCATGGACTCTAATTGTGTCACTGGAGCATTTCCTTTTTCTATTAATAAGAGATTCCTTTCAATGTGTTATCTTATAGTGTCAGCCAGAGCATCGTCTCCGGCACTAACAGGGATCACCGGCTCCAGCGAGAGTGAAAGGATAGATCAGAATCTGAGAACAATAGATCGGAATGTTACAACAATGGATCAGAATCTGAGAGTAATAGATTGGAATGTTACAACAATGGATCAGAATCTGAGAACAATAGATTGGAATGTTACAACAATGGACAGGAGTTTATCCTATTGGTTTGATTATCTTACTGCGGATTATTCTTGGATGACATTAGTGGATCGGATCTATTATGCACTGAGGATGACTCAATACATTTATTATCCCATACTCGCTATTGTTGGTGTCCCTGGTAAGTCTCTCTATCAAGCTATTAATCCTATAAACGATAATTAACTGTTTTGCTGTTCTTAACATTGGCCACCTCCAAAATATTGTCCTGCCTGTGAGCCCATTTACTGTACGTTGTCAAGAGGAGGTAAACAGTCTACAAAGGGATATAAATAGGTTCATTAAGATGGCAAAACTTTGGCAGATGGAGTATCATGTGGTAAGATGTGGACTTGTCCACTTTGGCAGGAAGAATAGAAAAGCAGGATGCTATTTAAATGTAGAGAGATTGCACAACTCTGTGGTACAGCGGGATCTGGGTGTCCTGGTACATGAATCAGAAAGAGTCAATATACAGGGACAGCAAGTGACTAGGAAGGCAAATGGAATGTTAGTGTTTATTGCAAAGGGAATCGAGTATAAAAGTGGAGAAGTTTTACTGCAGATGTGCAGGGCTTTGTTGAGACCACATCAGGAATATTGTGCATACTTTTGGTCTCCTTCTTTGATAAAACTATATAATTGCATACGAAGCAGTTGAATGAAGGTTCAGTTGAGTCGTTTCGAGAATGAAGGGCTTATTTTATTAAGAAAGGTTGAAGAGGGTGGAGTTTAGAAGAATGAGAGATGTCTTATTGAAACATAGCTGATCCTGAGTAACCTTGATAGAGTGGATACCGAGAGGATGTTTCCTCTTGTTGGGAAGACTGGAACTAGGGGATAAAGCTAAAAATAAATGTTCAGCCGTGATCATATCGAATGGTGAAGCAGGCTCAAAGGGCCGAATGGCCTCCTCCTGCTCCTCAGTCCCAAGTTCCTATGTGTAGAAACATCTCAATTTTAATATTCCCATCATGTGATCAAATCCCTCCATGGCCTCACCCCTCTGATTATCCCAATCCCCTGTCAATTTCCAATATCCCTGAAACTTGTTGATCTTAAAGTCCATTTCTAATTCCCTTTTTAAAGAGAGTTCCCCCATCCCCGTCTCTCTCCCTGACCACACATTTCATCTCTCCTGCTCCACTCATGCTGTGGAAGTTTGGATCCATAAAATGGTGTGACTGCCGGTCACATCCAGCACATTGTACAGGACACCCGGGCTGGCCGGGGTGCTGGTGTTGGTGTAATGTGTGTGTGTGTGTCTGTCGTGTGAGGCGGGGCCTGAATATGATGTCAATCAGCCATTTCAGTAGCTTTGATGTACGACTTTGAAACTTGGTCTTTGCATGTCCACTGACTGCCTGTGTTCGTCACTCTCAGCTGAACATACATTCAGCAACACGAGGAACCCCCTCTAGTGTTATTTAAAAGGACCAGACATCCAACATACAGGTGAGGGGCTTTTGACTTATTTCTGCTATTGTAAAGTTAGTGGAGGTACTGTGGATGGTTTTCTTGAGGTTGTGTTTTGAGCTGCTGCAGACATTCAGGAAGGACCGAGGATTTGGTGACCCAACTCTGGACGAGGTATGGGGACTGTAGTTGCAGTGTCTCTTGGTCTGTAACATGACCAACAAATGGAGCAGAGGTTGCAGAGAGGGGAAGCTCTGTAAAGAGGGAGGAGGAGGGGCCTCTGCACTATGCTCCCCGGGTTTTCCAGAGCACTTTTCCTACCTACACCTAACCCAGAAGCAGTGTGTGAGGTGACTCTGATTCAGTAAGGAGGTGGTCACAGAACTGTGTCACCTCCTGTCACACGACCTGGAGCCTCACACCAGGGTGAGGCTGTTAAGGTCACAGTTTCATTGAACTTCTATGGATCTGGATCTTTCCAGGCAGGAGCAGCTGATGCACCTTGTCATTTCCTTCAAGTGTCCATCCAATTTCCTTTTGAAATCATTGATTGTCTTCACTTCCATCACCCTCGTGGGCAGCGAGTTCCAGGTGTTACAAAGAGGATTTTGAGAACAAATGTCTCTTTCTGTCCAACAACCTGTCTGTAAGCAGATTGTAGTTAATTTTCCCCCTTTTTTAAAACAAGGAAAATCCTGATTCCGTATTTCTCCACTCCCTCAGCTTGCGAACCCTGAATTTTAAAGGACTGCAACAACACTGGTGTTAAAGTTAAAAATAGAAGTAGGATTTATTACTACATACTCAAACTCAGGAAGGGGGTTACCTTCGCAACGTACATTCATAAGCATACAGGGAATGGTAAAGGCATCAGAAGGGTAAGAACATTTACCAAGTAGAAAAAATAGCTTAATTACAAACTGAAGGAGGTTCCAGTTGAAAATAGAGTGCGTTTTTTCACTGACATAAAGTTCAAAGCTGCAATTTACCAACTGGAAATGCTGAGTGGAGTAGGAGTTGCAGGAAATCTCTACTCTCAATGTTTCTTCTTGCACTTTCGGGGATAAGCTGAGGCTTTTTTATGACGAGAATCTGGTAGAGAGCAGAATTATTTTCTTGCTGCTTTGCAGACTGTGGCATCTTATTTCCTTCTTGCAGGCAGGCCCCAGGGATAGCCAGCTGCAAACCTTCCAGGCAGCTGATTACCTGTAAGAGCTGTTCCCTCCAACTAAATAGGCTTAAAAGGATGGCATCTGGGTCATGTGATTGGAACCCTTAAAGTAACTGTCCCAGGTACTGTTGTTGAAGGGATCTGCTCCCCCACCATGTTTAAACAAGTTGAACACAGAAGTGTCAGCTTACAATAACATCCAAGTGCACGGAAATACAATTTGCAGTTGGTTTCCATCAATTTGTGACACATATCAACAACAACTGCTGCATAAAAAAAGTTATTCCGCACATTCTCCCTGCATCTCTTGTCCATAAATTTAAATCTGTGAGCCCGAGTCCTCATACCATTAGTTAATAGAGACATTTTCCTTGTCTAACTTATCTAAGCCTGTCATAATCATCTACATTTTAATCAAATCTCCCCTCAATCTCCTTTGTTCAAAGGGGAAGAAACCCAGTTTTACTAACCTAACCTTGTAACAAATATTCCCATCCCTGGAATCATTCTGGTAAATCTCAACTGCACCCTTTCAAGGAACCGCACATCTTTCCAAAAGTCTGGTGAACAGAAATGGACTAGATACTGTAGTTGCAGCCGAACCAGAGCATTATAAGTGTTCAGCATATCTTCACTGCCTGAGTGCTGAATGACTCTTTTTATTAAGGAGAAGATCCAATACGATTTACTAATCAATCTCTCAGTATGTCCTGCCACCTTCAAACATTGATGTATATGCACCCGCAAGTCCCTCTATTCCTGCAAATCATTCAGCAATGTGTTATTAAGTCTATATTGCTTCTCGAAAATACATCTGCTAGTTCTGCTAACCTATGTATGTCCTGTTCCAGTCAATTACTATTATTTTGACTTTATGTCCATTCTGATAGCCTGTCGAAGTCCAGTTTCAGTCAATCACGATCAGCCTGACTGTCTGTTCACTCGGATAACCTGTCTATGTCCTGTTTCAGTCATTTACTGTCATCCTGACTGTCTGTCCATTTTGCTAACATGTCGATGTCCTGTTTAAGTCAATTACTGTCATTCTGACAGTCTGCACATTCTGCTAACCTATCAATGTCCTGTTTCAGTCAATTACTATCATCCTGACTGTCTATCCATTCTGCTAAATTATCCATGTCCTGTTTCAGTCAATTACTATCATCCTGACTGTCTATCCATTCTGCTAAACTATCAATGTCCTGTTTCAGTCAATTACTATCATCCTGACTGTCTGTCCATTCTGCTAAACTATCCATGTCCTGTTTCAGTCAATTACTATCATCCTGACTTTCTGTCCATTCTGCTAAACTATCAATGTCCTGTTTCAGTCAATTACTATCATCCTGACTGTCTGTCCATTCTGCTAAACTATCCATGTCCTGTTTCAGTCAATTACTATCATCCTGACTGTCTATCCATTCTGCTAAACTATCAATGTCCTGTTTCAGTCAATTACTATCATCCTGACTGTCTGTCCATTCTGCTAAACTATCCATGTCCTGTTTCAGTCAATTACTATCATCCTGACTGTCTGTCCGTTCTGCTAACCTATCAATGTCCTGTTTCAGTCAATTACTATCATCCTGACTGTCTGTCCATTCTGCTAAACTATCCATGTCCTGTTTCAGTCAATTACTATCATCCTGACTGTCTGTCCATTCTGCTAAACTATCCATGTCCTGTTTCAGTCAATTACTATCATCCTGACTGTCTGTCCATTCTGCTAAACTATCAATGTCCTGTTTCAGGCATCTACGATCATCCTGACTGTCTGTCCATTCTGCTAAATTATCAATATCCTGTTTCAGTCAATTACTATAATCCTGACTGTCTGTCCATTCTGCTAAACTATCAATGTCCTGTTTCAGGCATCTACGATCATCCTGACTGTCTGTCCATTCTGCTAAATTATCAATGTCCTGTTTCAGTCAATTACTATCATCCTGACTGTCTGTCCATTCTGCTAAACTATCCATGTCCTGTTTCAGTCAATTACTATCATCCTGACTGTCTGTCCATTCTGCTAACCTATCAATGTCCTGTTTCAGTCAATTGCTATCATCCTGACTGTCTGTCCGTTCTGCTAAACTATCAATGTCCTGTTTCAGTCAATTACTATCATCCTGACTGTCTGTCCATTCTGCTAACCTATCAATGTCCTGTTTCAGTCAATTACTATCATCCTGACTGTCTGTCCATTCTGCTAAACTATCAATGTCCTGTTTCAGTCAATTACTATCATCCTGACTGTCTGTCCATTCTGCTAAACTTTCCATGTCCTGTTTCAGTCAATTACTATCATCCTGACTGTCTGTCCATTCAGCGAAACTATCAATGTCCTGTTTCAGTCAATTACTGTCATCCTGACTGTCTGTCCATTCAGCGAAACTATCAATGTCCTGTTTAAGTCAATTACTGTCATTCTGACAGTCTGCACATTCTGCTAACCTATCAATGTCCTGTTTCAGTCAATTACTATCATCCTGACTGTCTATCCATTCTGCTAAACTATCCATGTCCTGTTTCAGTCAATTACTATCATCCTGACTGTCTATCCATTCTGCTAAACTATCCATGTCCTGTTTCAGTCAATTACTATCATCCTGACTGTCTATCCATTCTGCTAAACTATCCATGTCCTGTTTCAGTCAATTACTATCATCCTGACTGTCTATCCATTCTGCTAAACTATCCATGTCCTGTTTCAGTCAATTACTATCATCCTGACTGTCTGTCCATTCTGCTAAACTATCCATGTCCTGTTTCAGTCAATTACTATCATCCTGACTGTCTGTCCATTCTGCTAAACTATCAATGTCCTGTTTCAGTCAATTACTATCATCCTGACTGTCTGTCCATTCTGCTAAACTATCCATGTCCTGTTTCAGTCAATTACTATCATCCTGACTGTCTGTCCATTCTGCTAAACTATCAATGTCCTGTTTCAGTCAATTACTATCATCCTGACTGTCTGTCCATTCTGCTAAACTATCCATGTCCTGTTTCAGTCAATTACTATCATCCTGACTGTCTGTCCATTCTGCTAAACTATCCATGTCCTGTTTCAGTCAATTACTATCATCCTGACTGTCTGTCCATTCTGCTGAACTATCAATGTCCTGTTTCAGTCAATTACTATCATCCTGACTGTCTGTCCGTTCTGCTAACCTATCTATGTCCTGTTTCAGTCAATTACTATCATCCTGACTGTCTGTCCATTCTGCTAAACTATCCATGTCCTGCTTCAGTCAATTACTATCATCCTGACTGTCTGTCCATTCTGCTAAACTATCCATGTCCTGTTTCAGTCAATTACTATCATCCTGACTGTCTGTCCATTCTGCTAAACTATCAATGTCCTGTTTCAGTCAATTAATATCATCCTGACTGTCTGTCCATTCTGCTAAACTATCCATGTCCTGTTTCAGTCAATTACTATCATCCTGACTGTCTGTCCATTCTGCTAAACTATCCATGTCCTGTTTCAGTCAATTACTATCATCCTGACTGTCTGTCCATTCTGCTAAACTATCAATGTCCTGTTTCAGTCAATTACTATCATCCTGACTGTCTGTCCATTCTGCTAAACTATCAATGTCCTGTTTCAGTCAATTACTATCATCCTGACTGTCGGTCCATTCTGCTAAACTATCCATGTCCTGTTTCAGTCAATTACTATCATCCTGACTGTCTGTCCATTCTGCTAAACTATCAATGTCCTGTTTCAGTCAATTACTATCATCCTGACTGTCTGTCCATTCTGCTAAACTATCAATGTCCTGCTTCAGTCAATTACTATCATCCTGATTGTCTGTCCGTTCTGCTAACCTATCAATGTCCTGTTTCAGTCAATTACTATCATCCTGACTGTCTGTCCATTCTGCTAAACTATCAATGTCCTGTTTCAGGCATCTACGATCATCCTGACTGTCTGTCCATTCTGCTAAATTATCAATGTCCTGTTTCAGTCAATTACTATCATCCTGACTGTCTGTCCATTCTGCTAAACTATCAATGTCCTGTTTCAGTCAATTACTATCATCCTGACTGTCTGTCCGTTCTGCTAAACTATCAATGTCCTGTTTCAGTCAATTACTATCATCCTGACTGTCTGTCCATTCTGCTAAACTATCCATGTCCTGCTTCAGTCAATTACTATCATCCTGATTGTCTGTCCGTTCTGCTAACCTATCAATGTCCTGTTTCAGTCAATTACTATCATCCTGACTGTCTGTCCATTCTGCTAAACTATCAATGTCCTGTTTCAGGCATCTACGATCATCCTGACTGTCTGTCCATTCTGCTAAATTATCAATGTCCTGTTTCAGTCAATTACTATCATCCTGACTGTCTGTCCATTCTGCTAAACTATCAATGTCCTGTTTCAGGCATCTACGATCATCCTGACTGTCTGTCCATTCTGCTAAATTATCAATGTCCTGTTTCAGTCAATTACTATCATCCTGACTGTCTGTCCATTCTGCTAAACTATCCATTTCCTGTTTCAGTCAATTACTATCATCCTGACTGTCTGTCCATTCTGCTAAACTAACAATGTCCTGTTTCAGTCAATTACTATCATCCTGACTGTCCATTCTGCTAAACTATCAATGTCTTGTTTCAGTCATCTACGATCATCCTGACTGTCTGTCCATTCTGCTAAACTATCAATGTCCTGTTTCAGTCAATTATTATCATCCTGACTGTCTGTCCGTTCTGCTAACCTATCAATGTCCTGTTTCAGTCAATTAGTATCATCCTGACTGTCTGTCCATTCTGCTAAACTATCCATGTCCTGTTTCAGTCAATTACTATCATCCTGATCCTCTGTCCATTCTGCTAAACTATCAATGTCCTGTTTCAGTCAATTACTATCATCCTGACTGTCTGTCCATTCCGCTAAACTCTCCAAGTCCTGTTTCAGTCAATTACTATCATCCTGACTGTCTGTCTGTTCAGCGAAACTATCAATGTCCTGTTTCAGTCAATTACTATCATCCTGACTGTCTGTCCATTCTGCTAACCTATCAATGTCCTGTTTCAGTCAATTGCTATCATCCTGACTGTCTGTCCGTTCTGCTAAACTATCAATGTCCTGTTTCAGTCAATTACTATCATCCTGACTGTCTGTCCATTCTGCTAACCTATCAATGTCCTGTTTCAGTCAATTACTATCATCCTGACTGTCTGTCCATTCTGCTAAACTATCAATGTCCTGTTTCAGTCAATTACTATCATCCTGACTGTCTGTCCATTCTGCTAAACTCTCCATGTCCTGTTTCAGTCAATTACTATCATCCTGACTGTCTGTCCATTCAGCGAAACTATCAATGTCCTGTTTCAGTCAATTACTGTCATCCTGACTGTCTGTCCATTCAGCGAAACTATCAATGTCCTGTTTAAGTCAATTACTGTCATTCTGACAGTCTGCACATTCTGCTAACCTATCAATGTCCTGTTTCAGTCAATTACTATCATCCTGACTGTCTATCCATTCTGCTAAACTATCCATGTCCTGTTTCAGTCAATTACTATCATCCTGACTGTCTATCCATTCTGCTAAACTATCCATGTCCTGTTTCAGTCAATTACTATCATCCTGACTGTCTATCCATTCTGCTAAACTATCCATGTCCTGTTTCAGTCAATTACTATCATCCTGACTGTCTATCCATTCTGCTAAACTATCCATGTCCTGTTTCAGTCAATTACTATCATCCTGACTGTCTGTCCATTCTGCTAAACTATCCATGTCCTGTTTCAGTCAATTACTATCATCCTGACTGTCTGTCCATTCTGCTAAACTATCAATGTCCTGTTTCAGTCAATTACTATCATCCTGACTGTCTGTCCATTCTGCTAAACTATCCATGTCCTGTTTCAGTCAATTACTATCATCCTGACTGTCTGTCCATTCTGCTAAACTATCAATGTCCTGTTTCAGTCAATTACTATCATCCTGACTGTCTGTCCATTCTGCTAAACTATCCATGTCCTGTTTCAGTCAATTACTATCATCCTGACTGTCTGTCCATTCTGCTAAACTATCCATGTCCTGTTTCAGTCAATTACTATCATCCTGACTGTCTGTCCATTCTGCTGAACTATCAATGTCCTGTTTCAGTCAATTACTATCATCCTGACTGTCTGTCCGTTCTGCTAACCTATCTATGTCCTGTTTCAGTCAATTACTATCATCCTGACTGTCTGTCCATTCTGCTAAACTATCCATGTCCTGCTTCAGTCAATTACTATCATCCTGACTGTCTGTCCATTCTGCTAAACTATCCATGTCCTGTTTCAGTCAATTACTATCATCCTGACTGTCTGTCCATTCTGCTAAACTATCAATGTCCTGTTTCAGTCAATTAATATCATCCTGACTGTCTGTCCATTCTGCTAACCTATCAATGTCCTGTTTCAGTCAATTACTATCATCCTGACTGTCTGTCCATTCTGCTAAACTATCCATGTCCTGTTTCAGTCAATTACTATCATCCTGACTGTCTGTCCATTCTGCTAAACTATCAATGTCCTGTTTCAGTCAATTACTATCATCCTGACTGTCTGTCCATTCTGCTAAACTATCAATGTCCTGTTTCAGTCAATTACTATCATCCTGACTGTCGGTCCATTCTGCTAAACTATCCATGTCCTGTTTCAGTCAATTACTATCATCCTGACTGTCTGTCCATTCTGCTAAACTATCAATGTCCTGTTTCAGTCAATTACTATCATCCTGACTGTCTGTCCATTCTGCTAAACTATCAATGTCCTGCTTCAGTCAATTACTATCATCCTGATTGTCTGTCCGTTCTGCTAACCTATCAATGTCCTGTTTCAGTCAATTACTATCATCCTGACTGTCTGTCCATTCTGCTAAACTATCAATGTCCTGTTTCAGGCATCTACGATCATCCTGACTGTCTGTCCATTCTGCTAAATTATCAATGTCCTGTTTCAGTCAATTACTATCATCCTGACTGTCTGTCCATTCTGCTAAACTATCAATGTCCTGCTTCAGTCAATTACTATCATCCTGACTGTCTGTCCGTTCTGCTAAACTATCAATGTCCTGTTTCAGTCAATTACTATCATCCTGACTGTCTGTCCATTCTGCTAAACTATTCATGTCCTGCTTCAGTCAATTACTATCATCCTGATTGTCTGTCCGTTCTGCTAACCTATCAATGTCCTGTTTCAGTCAATTACTATCATCCTGACTGTCTGTCCATTCTGCTAAACTATCAATGTCCTGTTTCAGGCATCTACGATCATCCTGACTGTCTGTCCATTCTGCTAAATTATCAATGTCCTGTTTCAGTCAATTACTATCATCCTGACTGTCTGTCCATTCTGCTAAACTATCAATGTCCTGTTTCAGGCATCTACGATCATCCTGACTGTCTGTCCATTCTGCTAAATTATCAATGTCCTGTTTCAGTCAATTACTATCATCCTGACTGTCTGTCCATTCTGCTAAACTATCCATTTCCTGTTTCAGTCAATTACTATCATCCTGACTGTCTGTCCATTCTGCTAAACTAACAATGTCCTGTTTCAGTCAATTACTATCATCCTGACTGTCCATTCTGCTAAACTATCAATGTCTTGTTTCAGTCATCTACGATCATCCTGACTGTCTGTCCATTCTGCTAAACTATCAATGTCCTGTTTCAGTCAATTATTATCATCCTGACTGTCTGTCCGTTCTGCTAACCTATCAATGTCCTGTTTCAGTCAATTAGTATCATCCTGACTGTCTGTCCATTCTGCTAAACTATCCATGTCCTGTTTCAGTCAATTACTATCATCCTGATCCTCTGTCCATTCTGCTAAACTATCAATGTCCTGTTTCAGTCAATTACTATCATCCTGACTGTCTGTCCATTCCGCTAAACTCTCCAAGTCCTGTTTCAGTCAATTACTATCATCCTGACTGTCTGTCTGTTCAGCGAAACTATCAATGTCCTGTTTCAGTCAATTACTATCATCCTGACTGTCTGTCCATTCAGCGAAACTATCAATTTCCTGTTTAAGTCAATTACTGTCATTCTGACAGTCTGCACATTCTGCTAACCTATCAATGTCCTGTTTCAGTCAATTACTATCATCCTGAAAGTCTATCCATTCTGCTAAACTATCAATGTCCTGTTTCAGTCAATTACTATCATCCTGACTGTCTATCCATTCTGCTAAACTATCCATGTCCTGTTTCACTCAATTACTATCATCCTGACTGTCTGTCCATTCTGCTAAACTATCAATGTCCTGTTTCAGTCAATTACTATCATCCTGACTGTCTGTCCATTCTGCTAAACTATCCATGTCCTGTTTCAGTCAATTACTATCATCCTGACTGTCTATCCATTCTGCTAAACTATCAATGTCCTGTTTCAGACATCTACTATCATCCTGACTGTCTATCCATTCTGCTAAACTATCCATGTCCTGTTTCAGTCAATTACTATCATCCTGACTGTCTGTCCATTCTGCTAAACTATCAATGTCCTGTTTCAGTCAATTACTATCATCCTGACTGTCCGTCCATTCTGCTAAACTATCCATGTCCTGTTTCAGTCAATTACTATCATCCTGACTGTCTGTCCATTCTGCTAAACTATCAATGTCCTGTTTCAGTCATCTAAGATCATCCTGACTGTCTGTCCATTCTGCTAAATTATCAATGCCCCGTTTCAGTCAATTACTATCATCCTGACTGTCTGTCCATTCTGCTAAACTATCAATGTCCTGTTTCAGTCAATTACTATCATCCTGACTGTCTGTCCATTCTGCTAACCTATCAATGTCCTGTTTCAGTCAATTACTATCATCCTGACTGTCTGTCCATTCTGCTAAACTATCAATGTCCTGTTTTAGTCAATTACTATCATCCTGACTGTCTGTCCATTCTGCTAAACACTCCATGTCCTGTTTCAGTCAATTACTATCATCCTGACTGTCTGTCCATTCAGCGAAACTATCAATGTCCTGTTTCAGTCAATTACTGTCATCCTGACTGTCTGTCCATTCAGCGAAACTATCAATGTCCTGTTTAAGTCAATTACTGTCATTCTGACAGTCTGCACATTCTGCTAACCTATCAATGTCCTGTTTCAGTCAATTACTATCATCCTGACTGTCTATCCATTCTGCTAAACTATCCATGTCCTGTTTCAGTCAATGACTATCATGCTGACTGTCTATCCATTCTGCTAAACTATCAATGTCCTGTTTCAGTCAATTACTATCATCCTGACTGTCTATCCATTCTGCTAAACTATCCATGTCCTGTTTCAGTCAATTACTATCATCCTGACTGTCTATCCATTCTGCTAAACTATCAATGTCCTGTTTCAGTCAATTACTATCATCCTGACTGTCTATCCATTCTGATAAACTATCAATGTCCTGTTTCAGTCAATTACTATCATCCTGACTGTCTATCCATTCTGCTAAACTATCAATGTCCTGTTTCAGTCAATTACTATCATCCTGACTGTCTATCCATTCTGCTAAACTATCAATGTCCTGTTTCAGTCAATTACTATCATCCTGACTGTCTATCCGTTCTGATAAACTATCAATGTCCTGTTTCAGTCAATTACTATCATCCTGACTGTCTATCCATTCTGCTAAACTATCCATGTCCTGTTTCAGTCAATTACTATCATCCTGACTGTCTATCCATTCTGCTAAACTATCAATGTCCTGTTTCAGTCAATTACTATCATCCTGACTGTCTATCCATTCTGATAAACTATCAATGTCCTGTTTCAGTCAATTACTATCATCCTGACTGTCTATCCATTCTGCTAAACTATCCATGTCCTGTTTCAGTCAATTACTATCATCCTGACTGTCTATGCATTCTGCTAAACTATCCATGTCCTGTTTCAGTCAATTACTATCATCCTGACTGTCTATCCATTCTGCTAAACTATCCATGTCCTGTTTCAGTCAATTACTATCATCCTGACTGTCTGTCCATTCTGCTGAACTATCCATGTCCTGTTTCAGTCAATTACTATCATCCTGACTGTCTGTCCATTCTGCTAAACTATCCATGTCCTGTTTCAGTCAATTACTATCATCCTGACTGTCTGTCCATTCTGCTAAATTATCAATGTCCTGTTTCAGACAATTACTATCATCCTGACTGTCTGTCCATTCTGCTAAATTATCAATGTCCTGTTTCAGTCAATTACTATCATCCTGACTGTCTGTCCATTCTGCTAAATTATCAATGTCCTGTTTCAGTCAATTACTATCATCCTGACTGTCTATCCATTCTGCTAAACTATCAATGTCCTGTTTCAGTCAATTACTATCATCCTGACTGTCTATCCATTCTGCTAAACTATCCATGTCCTGTTTCAGTCAATTACTATCATCCTGACTGTCTATCCATTCTGCTAAACTATCAATGTCCTGTTTCAGTCAATTACTATCATCCTGACTGTCTATCCATTCTGATAAACTATCAATGTCCTGTTTCAGTCAATTACTATAATCCTGACTGTCTATCCATTCTGCTAAACTATCAATGTCCTGTTTCAGTCAATTACTATCATCCTGACTGTCTATCCATTCTGCTAAACTATCAATGTCCTGTATCAGTCAATTACTATCATCCTGACTGTCTATCCATTCTGCTAAACTATCCATGTCCTGTTTCAGTCAATTACTATCATCCTGACTGTCTATCCATTCTGCTAAACTATCAATGTCCTGTTTCAGTCAATTACTATCATCCTGACTGTCTATCCATTCTGATAAACTATCAATGTCCTGTTTCAGTCAATTACTATCATCCTGACTGTCTATCCATTCTGCTAAACTATCAATGTCCTGTTTCAGTCAATTACTATCATCCTGACTGTCTATCCATTCTGCTAAACTATCAATGTCCTGTTTCAGTCAATTACTATCATCCCGACTGTCTATCCGTTCTGATAAACTATCAATGTCCTGTTTCAGTCAATTACTATCATCCTGACTGTCTATCCATTCTGCTAAACTATCCATGTCCTGTTTCAGTCAATTACTATCATCCTGACTGTCTATCCATTCTGCTAAACTATCAATGTCCTGTTTCAGTCAATTACTATCATCCTGACTGTCTATCCATTCTGATAAACTATCAATGTCCTGTTTCAGTCAATTACTATCATCCTGACTGTCTATCCATTCTGCTAAACTATCCATGTCCTGTTTCAGTCAATTACTATCATCCTGACTGTCTATGCATTCTGCTAAACTATCCATGTCCTGTTTCAGTCAATTACTATCATCCTGACTGTCTATCCATTCTGCTAAACTATCCATGTCCTGTTTCAGTCAATTACTATCATCCTGACTGTCTGTCCATTCTGCTGAACTATCCATGTCCTGTTTCAGTCAATTACTATCATCCTGACTGTCTGTCCATTCTGCTAAACTATCCATGTCCTGTTTCAGTCAATTACTATCATCCTGACTGTCTGTCCATTCTGCTAAATTATCAATGTCCTGTTTCAGACAATTACTATCATCCTGACTGTCTGTCCATTCTGCTAAATTATCAATGTCCTGTTTCAGTCAATTACTATCATCCTGACTGTCTGTCCATTCTTCTAAATTATCAATGTCCTGTTTCAGTCAATTACTATCATCCTGACTGTCTATCCATTCTGCTAAACTATCAATGTCCTGTTTCAGTCAATTACTATCATCCTGACTGTCTATCCATTCTGCTAAACTATCCATGTCCTGTTTCAGTCAATTACTATCATCCTGACTGTCTATCCATTCTGCTAAACTATCAATGTCCTGTTTCAGTCAATTACTATCATCCTGACTGTCTATCCATTCTGATAAACTATCAAAGTCCTGTTTCAGTCAATTACTATCATCCTGACTGTCTATCCATTCTGCTAAACTATCAATGTCCTGTTTCAGTCAATTACTATCATCCTGACTGTCTATCCATTCTGCTAAACTATCAATGTCCTGTTTCAGTCAATTACTATCATCCTGACTGTCTATCCATTCTGAGAAACTATCAATGTCCTGTTTCAGTCAATTACTATCATCCAAACTGTCTATCCATTCTGCTAAACTATCCATGTCCTGTTTCAGTCAATTACTATCATCCTGACTGTCTATCCATTCTGCTAAACTATCAATGTCCTGTTTCAGTCAATTACTATCATCCTGACTGTCTATCCATTCTGCTAAACTATCAATGTCCTGTTTCAGTCAATTACTATCATCCTGACTGTCTATCCATTCTGCTAAACTATCCATGTCCTGTTTCAGTCAATTACTATCATCCTGACTGTCTATCCATTCTGCTAAACTATCCATGTCCTGTTTCAGTCAATTACTATCATCCTGACTGTCTATCCATTCTGATAAACTATCAATGTCCTGTTTCAGTCAATTACTATCATCCTGACTGTCTATCCATTCTGCTAAACTATCCATGTCCTGTTTCAGTCAATTACTATCATCCTGACTGTCTATCCATTCTGCTAAACTATCCATGTCCTGCTTCAGTCAATTACTATCATCCTGACTGTCTATCCATTCTGCTAAACTATCCATGTCCTGTTTCAGTCAATTACTATCATCCTGACTGTCTGTCCATTCTGCTGAACTATCCATGTCCTGTTTCAGTCAATTACTATCATCCTGACTGTCTGTCCATTCTGCTAAACTATCCATGTCCTGTTTCAGTCAATTACTATCATCCTGACTGTCTGTCCATTCTGCTAAACTATCCATGTCCTGTTTCAGTCAATTACTATCATCCTGACTGTCTATCCATTCTGCTAAACTATCCATGTCCTGTTTCAGTCAATTACTATCATCCTGACTGTCTGTCCATTCTGCTAAACTATCAATGTCCTGTTTCAGTCAATTACTATCATCCTGACTGTCTGTCCATTCTGCTAAATTATCAATGTCCTGTTTCAGACAATTACTATCATCCTGACTGTCTGTCCATTCTGCTAAATTATCAATGTCCTGTTTCAGTCAATTACTATCATCCTGACTGTCTGTCCATTCTGCTAAATTATCAATGTCCTGTTTCAGTCAATTACTATCATCCTGACTGTCTATCCATTCTGCTAAACTATCAATGTCCTGTTTCAGTCAATTACTATCATCCTGACTGTCTATCCATTCTGCTAAACTATCCATGTCCTGTTTCATTCAATTACTATCATCCTGACTGTCTATCCATTCTGCTAAACTATCAATGTCCTGTTTCAGTCAATTACTATCATCCTGACTGTCTATCCATTCTGATAAACTATCAATGTCCTGTTTCAGTCAATTACTATCATCCTGACTGTCTATCCATTCTGCTAAACTATCAATGTCCTGTTTCAGTCAATTACTATCATCCTGACTGTCTATCCATTCTGCTAAACTATCAATGTCCTGTTTCAGTCAATTACTATCATCCTGACTGTCTATCCATTCTGATAAACTATCAATGTCCTGTTTCAGTCAATTACTATCATCCTGACTGTCTATCCATTCTGCTAAACTATCCATGTCCTGTTTCAGTCAATTACTATCATCCTGACTGTCTATCCATTCTGCTAAACTATCAATGTCCTGTTTCAGTCAATTACTATCATCCTGACTGTCTATCCATTCTGCTAAACTATCAATGTCCTGTTTCAGTCAATTACTATCATCCTGACTGTCTATCCATTCTGCTAAACTATCCATGTCCTGTTTCAGTCAATTACTATCATCCTGACTGTCTATCCATTCTGCTAAACTATCCATGTCCTGTTTCAGTCAATTACTATCATCCTGACTGTCTATCCATTCTGCTAAACTATCCATGTCCTGTTTCAGTCAATTACTATCATCCTGACTGTCTGTCCATTCTGCTGAACTATCCATGTCCTGTTTCAGTCAATTACTATCATCCTGACTGTCTGTCCATTCTGCTAAACTATCCATGTCCTGTTTCAGTCAATTACTATCATCCTGACTGTCTGTCCATTCTGCTAAACTATCCATGTCCTGTTTCAGTCAATTACTATCATCCTGACTGTCTGTCCATTCTGCTAAACTATCCATGTCCTGTTTCAGTCAATTACTATCATCCTGACTGTCTGTCCATTCTGCTAAACTATCAATGTCCTGTTTCAGTCAATTACTATCATCCTGACTGTCTGTCCATTCTGCTAAATTATCAATGTCCTGTTTCAGACAATTACTATCATCCTGACTGTCTGTCCATTCTGCTAAATTATCAATGTCCTGTTTCAGTCAATTACTATCATCCTGACTGTCTGTCCATTCTGCTAAATTATCAATGTCCTGTTTCAGTCAATTACTATCATCCTGACTGTCTGTCCATTCTGCTAAACTATCCATGTCCTGCTTCAGTCAATTACTATCATCCTGACTGTCTGTCCGTTCTGCTAACCTATCAATGTCCTGTTTCAGTCAATTACTATCATCCTGACTGTCTGTCCATTCTGCTAAACTATCCATGTCCTGCTTCAGTCAATTACTATCATCCTGACTGTCTATCCATTCTGCTAAACTATCCATGTCCTGCTTCAGTCAATTACTATCATCCTGATTGTCTGTCCGTTCTGCTAACCTATCAATGTCCTGTTTCAGTCAATTACTATCATCCTGACTGTCTGTCCATTCTGCTAAACTATCAATGTCCTGTTTCAGGCATCTACGATCATCCTGACTGTCTGTCCATTCTGCTAAATTATCAATGTCCTGTTTCAGTCAATTACTATCATCCTGACTGTCTGTCCATTCTGCTAAACTATCAATGTCCTGTTTCAGGCATCTACGATCATCCTGACTGTCTGTCAATTCTGCTAAATTATCCATGTCCTGTTTCAGTCAATTACTATCAACCTGACTGTCTGTCCATTCTGCTAAACTATCCATGTCCTGTTTCAGTCAATTACTATCATCCTGACTGTCTGTCCATTCTGCTAAACTAACAATGTCCTGTTTCAGTCAATTACTATCATCATGACTGTCCATTCTGCTAAACTATCAATGTCCTGTTTCAGTCATCTACGATCATCCTGACTGTCTGTCCATTCTGCTAAACTATCAATGTCCTGTTTCAGTCAATTATTATCATCCTGACTGTCTGTCCGTTCTGCTAACCTATCAATGTCCTGTTTCAGTCAATTACTATCATCCTGACTGTCTGTCCATTCTGCTAAACTATCAATGTCCTGTTTCAGTCAATTAGTATCATCCTGACTGTCTGTCCATTCTGCTAAACTATCAATGTCCTGTTTCAGTCAATTACTATCATCCTGATCCTCTGTCCATTCTGCTAAACTATCAATGTCCTGTTTCAGTCAATTACTATCATCCTGACTGTCTGTCCATTCTGCTAAACTATCAATGTCCTGTTTCAATCAATTAGTATCATCCTGACTGTCTGTCCATTCTGCTAAACTCTCCAAGTCCTGTTTCAGTCAATTACTATCATCCTGACTGTCTGTCTATTCAGCGAAACTATCAATGTCCTGTTTCAGTCAATTACTGTCATCCTGACTGTCTGTCCATTCAGCGAAACTATCAATTTCCTGTTTAAGTCAATTACTGTCATTCTTACAGTCTGCACATTCTGCTAACCTATCAATGTCCTGTTTCAGTCAATTACTATCATCCTGAATGTCTTTCCATTCTGCTAAACTATCCATGTCCTGTTTCAGTCAATTACTATCATCCTGACTGTCTATCCATTCTGCTAAACTATCAATGTCCTGTTTCAGTCAATTACTATCATCCTGACTCTCTGTCCATTCTGCTAAACAATCCATGTCCTGTTTCAGTCATTTACTATCATCCTGACTTTCTGTCCATTCTGCTAAATTATCAATGTCCTGTTTCAGTCAATTACTATCATCCTGACTGTCTATCCATTCTGCTAAACTATCAATGTCCTGTTTCAGGCATCTACGATCATCCTGACTGTCTGTCCATTCTGCTAAACAATCCATGTCCTGTTTCAGTCATTTACTATCATCCTGACTTTCTGTCCATTCTGCTAAATTATCAATGTCCTGTTTCAGTCAATTACTATCATCCTGACTGTCTGTCCATTCTGCTAAACTAACAATGTCCTGTTTCAGTCAATTACTATCATCCTGACTGTCTGTCCATTCTGCTAAACTATCAATGTCCTGTTTCAGTCATCTACGATCATCCTGACTGTCTGTCCATTCTGCTAAACTATCAATGTCCTGTTTCAGTCAATTATTATCATCCTGACTGTCTGTCCATTCTGCTAAACTATCAATGTCCTGTTTCAGTCAATTAGTATCATCCTGACTGTCTGTCCATTCTGCTAAACTATCAATGTCCTGTTTCAGTCAATTACTATCATCCTGACTGTCTGTCCATTCTGCTAAATTATCAATGCCCTGTTTCAGTCAATTACTATCATCCTGACTGTCTTTCCATTCTGCTAAACTAACAATGTCCTGTTTCAGTCAATTACTATCATCCTGACTGTCTGTCCATTCTGCTAAACTAACAATGTCCTGTTTCAGTCAATTACTATCATCCTGACTGTCTGTCCATTCTGCTAAACAATCCATGTCCTGTTTCAGTCATTTACTATCATCCTGACTTTCTGTCCATTCTGCTAAACTATCCATGTCCTGTTTCAGTCAATTACTATCATCCTGACTGTCTGTCCATTCTGCTAAACTATCCATGTCCTGTTTCAGTCAATTACTATCATCCTGACTGTCTATCCATTCTGCTAAACTATCCAAGTCCTGTTTCAGTCAATTACTATCATCCTGACTGTCTATCCATTCTGCTAAACTATTCATGTCCTGTTTCAGTCAATTACTATCATCCTGACTGTCTGTCCATTCTGCTAAACTATCAATGTCCTGTTTCAGTCAATTACTATCATCCTGACTGTCTGTCCATTCTGCTAAACTATCAATGTCCTGTTTCAGTCAATTACTATCATCCTGACTGTCTGTCCATTCTGCTAAACTATCAATGTCCTGTTTCAGTCAATTACTATCATCCTGACTGTCTGTCCATTCTGCTAAACTATCAATGTCCTGTTTCAGTCAATTACTATCATCCTGACTGTCTGTCCATTCTGCTAAACTATCAATGTCCTGTTTCAGTCAATTACTATCATCCTGACTGTCTGTCCATTCTGCTAAACTATCAATGTCCTGTTTCAGTCAATTACTATCATCCTGACTGTCTGTCCATTCTGCTAAACTATCAATGTCCTGTTTCAGTCAATTACTATCATCCTGACTGTCTGTCCATTCTGCTAAACTATCAATGTCCTGTTTCAGTCAATTACTATCATCCTGACTGTCTATCCATTCTGCTAAACTATCCATGTCCTGTTTCAGTCAATTACTATCATCCTGACTGTCTGTCCATTCTGCTAAACTATCAATGTCCTGTTTCAGTCAATTACTATGATCCTGACTGTCTGTCCATTCTGCTAAACTATCAATGTCCTGTTTCAGTCATTTACTATCATCCTGACTTTCTGTCCATTCTGCTAAACTATCCATGTCCTGTTTCAGTCAATTACTATCATCCTGACTGTCTGTCCATTCTGCTAAACAATCCATGTCCTGTTTCAGTCATTTACTATCATCCTGACTTTCTGTCCATTCTGCTAAACTATCCATCTCCTGTTTCAGTCAATTACTATCATCCTGACTGTCTGTCCATTCTGCTAAACAATCCATGTCCTGTTTCAGTCATTTACTATCATCCTGACTTTCTGTCCATTCTGCTAAACTATCCATGTCCTGTTTCAGTCAATTACTATCATCCTGACTGTCTATCCATTCTGCTAAACTATCCAAGTCCTGTTTCAGTCAATTACTATCATCCTGACTGTCTATCCATTCTGCTAAACTATCCATGTCCTGTTTCAGTCAATTACTATCATCCTGACTGTCTGTCCATTCTGCTAAACTATCAATGTCCTGTTTCAGTCAATTACTATCATCCTGACTGTCTGTCCATTCTGCTAAACTATCAATGTCCTGTTTCAGTCAATTACTATCATCCTGACTGTCTGTCCATTCTGCTAAACTATCAATGTCCTGTTTCAGTCAATTACTATCATCCTGACTGTCTGTCCATTCTGCTAAACTATCAATGTCCTGTTTCAGTCAATTACTATCATCCTGACTGTCTGTCCATTCTGCTAAACTATCAATGTCCTGTTTCAGTCAATTACTATCATCCTGACTGTCTGTCCATTCTGCTAAACTATCAATGTCCTGTTTCAGTCAATTACTATCATCCTGACTGTCTGTCCATTCTGCTAAACTATCAATGTCCTGTTTCAGTCAATTACTATCATCCTGACTGTCTGTCCATTCTGCTAAACTATCAATGTCCTGTTTCAGTCAATTACTATCATCCTGACTGTCTATCCATTCTGCTAAACCATCAATGTCCTGTTTCAGTCAATTACTATCATCCTGACTGTCTGTCCATTCTGCTAAACTATCAATGTCCTGTTTCAGTCAATTACTATGATCCTGACTGTCTGTCCATTCTGCTAAACTATCAATGTCCTGTTTCAGTCAATTACTATCATCCTGACTGTCTGTCCATTCTGCTAAACTATCCATGTCCTGTTTCAGTCAATTACTATCATCCTGACTGTCTGTCCATTCTGCTAAACTATCCATGTCCTGTTTCAGTCAATTACTATCATCCTGACTGTCTGTCAATTCTGCTAAACTATCAATGTCCTGTTTCAGTCAATTACTATCATCCTGACTGTCTGTCCATTCTGCTAAACTATCAATGTCCTGTTTCAGTCAATTACTATCATCCTGACTGTCTGTCCATTCTGCTAAACTATCAATGTCCTGTTTCAGTCAATTACTATCATCCTGACTGTCTGTCCATTCTGCTAAACTATCAATGTCCTGTTTCAGTCAATTACTATCATCCTGACTGTCTGTCCATTCTGCTAAACTATCAATGTCCTGTTTCAGTCAATTACTATCATCCTGACTCTCTGTCCATTCTGCTAAACTATCAATGTCCTGTTTCAGTCAATTACTATCATCCTGACTGTCTGTCCATTCTGCTAAACAATCCATGTCCTGTTTCAGTCAATTACTATCATCCTGACTCTCTGTCCATTCTGCTAAACTATCCATGTCCTGTTTCAGTCAATTACTATCATCCTGACTGTCTGTCCATTCTGCTAAACTATCAATGTCCTGTTTCAGTCAATTACTATCATCCTGACTGTCTGTCCATTCTGCAAAATTATCCATGTCCTGTTTCAGTCAATTACTATCATCCTGACTGTCTGTCCATTCTGCTAAACTATCAATGTCCTGTTTCAGTCAATTACTATCATCCTGACTGTCCATTCTGCTAAACTATCAATGTCCTGTTTCAGTCAATTACTATCATCCTGACTGTCTGTCCATTCTGCTAAACTATCCATGTCCTGTTTCAGTCAATTACTATCATCCTGACTGTCTGTCCATTCTGCTAATCTATCCACTTCCTGTTTCAGTCAATTACTATCATCCTGACTGTCTGTCCATTCTGCTAAACTATCAATGTCCTGTTTCAGTCAATTACTATCATCCTGACTGTCTGTCCATTCTGCTAAACTATCCATGTCCTGTTTCAGTCAATTACTATCATCCTGACTGTCTGTCCATTCTGCTAAACTATCAATGTCCTGTGTCAGTCAATTACTATCATACTGACTGTCTATCCATTCTGCTAAACTATCAATGTCCTGTTTCAGTCAATTACTATCATCCTGACTGTCTGTCCATTCTGCTAAACTATCCATGTCCTGTTTCAGTCAATTACTATCATCCTGACTCTCTGTCCATTCTGCTAAACTATCAATGTCCTGTTTCAGTCAATTATTATCATCCTGACTGTCTGTCCATTCTGCTAAACTATCCATGTCCTGTTTCAGTCAATTACTATCATCCTGACTGTCTGTCCATTCTGCTAAACTATCAATGTCCTGTTTCAGTCAATTACTATCATCCTGACTGTCTGTCTATTCTGCTAACATATCCATGTCCTGTTTCAGTCAATTATTATCATCCTGACTGTCTGTCCATTCTGCTAAACTATCAATGTCCTGTTTCATTCAATTACAATCATCCTGACTGTCTGTCCATTCTGCTAAACTATCCATGTCCTGTTTCAGTCAATTACTATCATCCTGACTGTCTATCCATTCTTCTAAACTATTCATGTCCTGTTTCAGTCAATTACTATCATCCTGACTGTCTGTCCATTCTGCTAAACTATAAATGTCCTGTTTCAGTCAATTACTATCATCCTGACTGTCTGTCCATTCTGCTAAACTATCAATGTCCTGTTTCAGTCAATTACTATCATCCTGACTGTCTGTCTATTCTGCTAACATATCCATGTCCTGTTTCAGTCAATTATTATCATCCTGACTGTCTGTCCATTCTGCTAAACTATCAATGTCCTGTTTCATTCAATTATAATCATCCTGACTGTCTGTCCATTCTGCTAAACTATCCATGTCCTGTTTCAGTCAATTACTATCATCCTGTCTGTCTATCCATTCTGCTAAACTATTCATGTCCTGTTTCAGTCAATTACTATCATCCTGACTGGCTGTCCATTCTGCTAAACTATAAATGTCCTGTTTCAGTCAATTACTATCATCCTGACTGTCTGTCCATTCTGCTAAACTATCAATGTCCTGTTTCAGTCAATTACTATCATCCTGACTGTCTGTCCATTCTGCTAAACTATCAATGTCCTGTTTCAGTCAATTACTATCATCCTGACTGTCTGTCCATTCTGCTAAACTATCACTGTCCTGTTTCAGTCAATTACTATCATCCTGACTGTCTGTCCATTCTGCTAAACAATCCATGTCCTGTTTCAGTCATTTACTATCATCCTGACTTTCTGTCCATTCTGCTAAACTATCCATGTCCTGTTTCAGTCAATTACTATCATCCTGACTGTCTGTCCATTCTGCTAAACAATCCATGTCCTGTTTCAGTCATTTACTATCATCCTGACTTTCTGTCCATTCTGCTAAACTATCCATCTCCTGTTTCAGTCAATTACTATCATCCTGACTGTCTGTCCATTCTGCTAAACAATCCATGTCCTGTTTCAGTCATTTACTATCATCCTGACTTTCTGTCCATTCTGCTAAACTATCCATGTCCTGTTTCAGTCAATTACTATCATCCTGACTGTCTATCCATTCTGCTAAACTATCCAAGTCCTGTTTCAGTCAATTACTATCATCCTGACTGTCTATCCATTCTGCTAAACTATTCATGTCCTGTTTCAGTCAATTACTATCATCCTGACTGTCTGTCCATTCTGCTAAACTATCAATGTCCTGTTTCAGTCAATTACTATCATCCTGACTGTCTGTCCATTCTGCTAAACTATCAATGTCCTGTTTCAGTCAATTACTATCATCCTGACTGTCTGTCCATTCTGCTAAACTATCAATGTCCTGTTTCAGTCAATTACTATCATCCTGACTGTCTGTCCATTCTGCTAAACTATCAATGTCCTGTTTCAGTCAATTACTATCATCCTGACTGTCTGTCCATTCTGCTAAACTATCAATGTCCTGTTTCAGTCAATTACTATCATCCTGACTGTCTGTCCATTCTGCTAAACTATCAATGTCCTGTTTCAGTCAATTACTATCATCCTGACTGTCTGTCCATTCTGCTAAACTATCAATGTCCTGTTTCAGTCAATTACTATCATCCTGACTGTCTGTCCATTCTGCTAAACTATCAATGTCCTGTTTCAGTCAATTACTATCATCCTGACTGTCTGTCCATTCTGCTAAACTATCAATGTCCTGTTTCAGTCAATTACTATCATCCTGACTGTCTGTCCATTCTGCTAAACTATCAATGTCCTGTTTCAGTCAATTACTATGATCCTGACTGTCTGTCCATTCTGCTAAACTATCAATGTCCTGTTTCAGTCAATTACTATCATCCTGACTGTCTGTCCATTCTGCTAAACTATCCATGTCCTGTTTCAGTCAATTACTATCATCCTGACTGTCTGTCCATTCTGCTAAACTATCCATGTCCTGTTTCAGTCAATTACTATCATCCTGACTGTCTGTCCATTCTGCTAAACTATCAATGTCCTGTTTCAGTCAATTACTATCATCCTGACTGTCTGTCCATTCTGCTAAACTATCAATGTCCTGTTTCAGTCAATTACTATCATCCTGACTGTCTGTCCATTCTGCTAAACTATCAATGTCCTGTTTCAGTCAATTACTATCATCCTGACTGTCTGTCCATTCTGCTAAACTATCAATGTCCTGTTTCAGTCAATTACTATCATCCTGACTGTCTGTCCATTCTGCCAAACTATCAATGTCCTGTTTCAGTCAATTACTATCATCCTGACTCTCTGTCCATTCTGCTAAACTATCAATGTCCTGTTTCAGTCAATTACTATCATCCTGACTGTCTGTCCATTCTGCTAAACAATCCATGTCCTGTTTCAGTCAATTACTATCATCCTGACTGTCTGTCCATTCTGCTAAACTATCAATGTCCTGTTTCAGTCAATTACTATCATCCTGACTGTCTGTCCATTCTGCAAAATTATCCATGTCCTTTTTCAGTCAATTACTATCATCCTGACTGTCTGTCCATTCTGCTAAACTATCAATGTCCTGTTTCAGTCAATTACTATCATCCTGACTGTCCATTCTGCTAAACTATCAATGTCCTGTTTCAGTCAATTACTATCATCCTGACTGTCTGTCCATTCTGCTAAACTATCCATGTCCTGTTTCAGTCAATTACTATCATCCTGACTGTCTGTCCATTCTGCTAATCTATCCACGTCCTGTTTCAGTCAATTACTATCATCCTGACTGTCTGTCCATTCTGCTAAACTATCAATGTCCTGTTTCAGTCAATTACTATCATCCTGACTGTCTGTCCATTCTGCTAAACTATCCATGTCCTGTTTCAGTCAATTACTATCATCCTGACTGTCTGTCCATTCTGCTAAACTATCAATGTCCTGTGTCAGTCAATTACTATCATACTGACTGTCTATCCATTCTGCTAAACTATCAATGTCCTGTTTCAGTCAATTACTATCATCCTGACTGTCTGTCCATTCTGCTAAACTATCCATGTCCTGTTTCAGTCAATTACTATCATCCTGACTCTCTGTCCATTCTGCTAAACTATCAATGTCCTGTTTCAGTCAATTATTATCATCCTGACTGTCTGTCCATTCTGCTAAACTATCCATGTCCTGTTTCAGTCAATTACTATCATCCTGACTGTCTGTCCATTCTGCTAAACTATCAATGTCCTGTTTCAGTCAATTACTATCATCCTGACTGTCTGTCTATTCTGCTAACATATCCATGTCCTGTTTCAGTCAATTATTATCATCCTGACTGTCTGTCCATTCTGCTAAACTATCAATGTCCTGTTTCATTCAATTACAATCATCCTGACTGTCTGTCCATTCTGCTAAACTATCCATGTCCTGTTTCAGTCAATTACTATCATCCTGACTGTCTATCCATTCTGCTAAACTATTCATGTCCTGTTTCAGTCAATTACTATCATCCTGACTGTCTGTCCATTCTGCTAAACTATAAATGTCCTGTTTCAGTCAATTACTATCATCCTGACTGTCTGTCCATTCTGCTAAACTATCAATGTCCTGTTTCAGTCAATTACTATCATCCTGACTGTCTGTCCATTCTGCTAAACTATCAATGTCCTGTTTCAGTCAATTACTATCATCCTGACTGTCTGTCCATTCTGCTAAACTATCAATGTCCTGTTTCAGTCAATTACTATCATCCTGACTGTCTGTCCATTCTGCTAAACTATCAATGTCCTGTTTCAGTCAATTACTATCATCCTGACTGTCTGTCCATTCTGCTAAACTATCAATGTCCTGTTTCAGTCAATTACTATCATCCTGACTGTCTGTCCATTCTGCTAAACTATCAATGTCCTGTTTCAGTCAATTACTATCATCCTGACTGTCTGTCCATTCTGCTAAACTATCAATGTCCTGTTTCAGTCAATTACTATCATCCTGAATGTCTATCCATTCTGCTAAACTATCAATGTCCTGTTTCAGTCAATTACTATCATCCTGACTGTCTGTCCATTCTGCTAAACTATCAATGTCCTGTTTCAGTCAATTACTATGATCCTGACTGTCTGTCCATTCTGCTAAACTATCAATGTCCTCTTTCAGTCAATTACTATCATCCTGACTGTCTGTCCATTCTGCTAAACTATCCATGTCCTGTTTCAGTTAATTACTATCATCCTGACTGTCTGTCCATTCTGCTAAACTATCCATGTCCTGTTTCAGTCAATTACTATCATCCTGACTGTCTGTCCATTCTGCTAAACTATCAATGTCCTGTTTCAGTCAATTACTATCATCCTGACTGTCTGTCCATTCTGCTAAACTATCAATGTCCTGTTTCAGTCAATTACTATCATCCTGACTGTCTGTCCATTCTGCTAAACTATCAATGTCCTGTTTCAGTCAATTACTATCATCCTGACTGTCTGTCCATTCTGCTAAACTATCAATGTCCTGTTTCAGTCAATTACTATCATCCTGACTGTCTGTCCATTCTGCTAAACTATCAATGTCCTGTTTCAGTCAATTACTATCATCCTGACTCTCTGTCCATTCTGCTAAACTATCCATGTCCTGTTTCAGTCAATTACTATCATCCTGACTGTCTGTCCATTCTGCTAAATTATCCATGTCCTGTTTCAGTCAATTACTATCATCCTGACTGTCTGTCCATTCTGCTAAACTATCAATGTCCTGTTTCAGTCAATTACTATCATCCTGACTGTCTGTCCATTCTGCAAAATTATCCATGTCCTGTTTCAGTCAATTACTATCATCCTGACTGTCCATTCTGCTAAACTATCAATGTCCTGTTTCAGTCAATTACTATCATCCTGACTGTCTGTCCATTCTGCTAAACTATCCATGTCCTGTTTCAGTCAATTACTATCATCCTGACTGTCTGTCCATTCTGCTAATCTATCCACGTACTGTTTCAGTCTATTACCATCATCCTGACTGTCTGTCCATTCTGCTAAACTATCAATGTCCTGTTTCAGTCAATTATTATCATCCTGACTGTCTGTCCATTCTGCTAAACTATCCATGTCCTGTTTCAGTCAATTACTATCATCCTGACTGTCTGTCCATTCTGCTAAACTATCAATGTCCTGTGTCAGTCAATTACTATCATACTGACTGTCTATCCATTCTGCTAAACTATCAATGTCCTGTTTCAGTCAATTACTATCATCCTGACTGTCTGTCCATTCTGCTAAACTATCCATGTCCTGTTTCAGTCAATTACTATCATCCTGACTCTCTGTCCATTCTGCTAAACTATCAATGTCCTGTTTCAGTCAATTATTATCATCCTGACTATCTGTCCTTTCTGCTAATCTATCCATGTCCTGTTTCAGTCAATTACTATCTTCCTGACTGTCTGTCCATTCTGCTAAACTATCAATGTCCTGTTTCAGTCAATTACTATCATCCTGACTGTCTGTCTATTCTGCTAACATATCCATGTCCTGTTTCAGTCAATTATTATCATCCTGACTGTCTGTCCATTCTGCTAAACTATCAATGTCCTGTTTCAGTCAATTACAATCATCCTGACTGTCTGTCCATTCTGCTAAACTATCCATGTCCTGTTTCAGTCAATTACTATCATCCTGACTGTCTATCCATTCTGCTAAACTATCCATGTCCTGTTTCAGTCAATTACTATCATCCTGACTGTCTGTCCATTCTGCTAACCTATCAATGTCCTGTTTCAGTCAATTATTATCATCCTGACTGTCTGTCCATTCTGCTAAACTATCCATGTCCTGTTTCAGTCAATTACCATCATCCTGACTGTCTGTCCATTCTGCTAAACGATCAATGTCCTGTTTCAGTCAATTACTATCATCCTGACTGTCTGTCCATTCTGCTAAACTATCAATGTTCTGTTTCAGTCAATCACTATCATCCTGACTCTCTGTCCATTCTGCTAAACTATCAATGTCCTGTTTCAGTCAATTACTATCATCCTGACTGTCGGTCCATTCTGCTAAACTATCAATGTCCTGTTTCAGTCAATTACAATCATCCTGACTGTCTGTCCATTCTGCTAAACTATCCATGTCCTGTTTCAGTCAATTACTATCATCCTGACTGTCTGTTCATTCTGCTAAACTATCAATGTCCTGTTTCAGTCAATTACTATCATCCTGACTGTCTGTCCATTCTGCTAAACTATCCATGTCCTGTTTCAGTCAATTACTATCATCCTGACTGTCTGTCCATTCTGCTAAACTATCAATGTCCTGTTTCAGTCAATTACTATCATCCTGACTGTCTGTCCATTCTGCCAAACTATCCATGTCCTGTTTCAGTCAATTACTATCATCCTGACTGTCTGTCCATTCTGCTAAACTATCAATGTCCTGTTTCAGTCAATTACTATCATCCTGACTCTCTGTCCATTCTGCGAAACTATCAATGTCCTGTTTCAGTCAATTACTATCATCCTGACTGTCGGCCATTCTGCTAAACTATCAATGTCCTGTTTCAGTCAATTACTATCATCCTGACTGTCTGTCCATTCTG
Organism: Heterodontus francisci; assembly: GCF_036365525.1. NCBI lineage: Eukaryota > Metazoa > Chordata > Chondrichthyes > Heterodontiformes > Heterodontidae > Heterodontus > Heterodontus francisci. The sequence goes on from NW_027141021.1 coordinate 1,061,057, forward strand.
CTAAACTATCCATGTCCTGTTTCAGTCAATTACTATCATCCTGACTGTCTGTCCATTCTGCTAAACTATCAATGTCCTGTTTCAGTCAATTACTATCATCCTGACTGTCTGTCCATTCTGCTAAACTATCCATGTCCTGTTTCAGTCAATTACTATCATCCTGACTGTCTGTCCATTCTGCTAAACTATCCATGTCCTGTTTCAGTCAATTACTATCATCCTGACTGTCTGTCCATTCTGCTAAACTATCCATGTCCTGTTTCAGTCAATTACTATCATTCTGACTGTCTGTCCATTCTGCTAAACTATCCATGTCCTGTTTCAGTCAATTACTATCATCCTGACAGTCTGTCCATTCTGCTAAACTATCCATGTCCTGTTTCAGTCAATTACTATCATCCTGACTGTCTATCCATTCTGCTAAACGATCAATGTCCTGTTTCAGTCAATTACTATCATCCTGACTGTCTGTCCATTCTGCTAAACTATCCATGTCCTGTTTCAGTCAATTACTATCATCCTGACTGACTATCCATTCTGCTAAACGATCCATGTCCTGTTTCAGTCAATTACTATCATCCTGACTGTCTGTCCATTCTGCTAAACTATCAATGTCCTGTTTCAGTCAATTACTATCATCCTGACTGTCTGTCCATTCTGCTAAACTATCCATGTCCTGTTTCAGTCAATTACTATCATTCTGACTGTCTGTCCATTCTGCTAAACTATCCATGTCCTGTTTCAGTCAATTACTATCATCCTGACTGTCTGTCCATTCTGCTAAACTATCAATGTCCTGTTTCAGTCAATTACTATCATCCTGACTGTCTGTCCATTCTGCTAAACTATCAATGTCCTGTTTCAGTCAATTACTATCATCCTGACTGTCTGTCCATTCTGCTAAACTATCAATGTCCTGTTTCAGTCAATTACTATCATCCTGACTGTCTGTCCATTCTGCTAAACTATCAATGTCCTGTTTCAGTCAATTGCTATCATCCTGACTCTCTGTCCATTCTGCTAAACTATCAATGTCCTGTTTCAGTCAATTACTATCATCCTGACTGTCTGTCCATTCTGCTAAACAATCCATGTCCTGTTTCAGTCAATTACTATCATCCTGACTCTCTGTCCATTCTGCTAAACTATCCATGTCCTGTTTCAGTCAATTACTATCATCCTGACTGTCTGTCCATTCTGCTAAATTATCCATGTCCTGTTTCAGTCAATTACTATCATCCTGACTCTCTGTCCATTCTGCTAAACTATCAATGTCCTGTTTCAGTCAATTACTATCATCCTGACTGTCTGTCCATTCTGCAAAATTATCCATGTCCTGTTTCAGTCAATTACTATCATCCTGACTGTCCATTCTGCTAAACTAAAAATGTCCTGTTTCAGTCAATTACTATCATCCTGACTGTCTGTCCATTCTGCTAAACTATCCATGTCCTGTTTCAGTCAATTACTATCATCCTGACTGTCTGTCCATTCTGCTAATCTATCCACGTACTGTTTCAGTCTATTACTATCATCCTGACTGTCTGTCCATTCTGCTAAACTATCAATGTCCTGTTTCAGTCAATTATTATCATCCTGACTGTCTGTCCATTCTGCTAAACTATCCATGTCCTGTTTCAGTCAATTACTATCATCCTGACTGTCTGTCCATTCTGCTAAACTATCAATGTCCTGTGTCAGTCAATTACTATCATACTGACTGTCTATCCATTCTGCTAAACTATCAATGTCCTGTTTCAGTCAATTACTATCATCCTGACTGTCTGTCCATTCTGCTAAACTATCCATGTCCTGTTTCAGTCAATTACTATCATCCTGACTCTCTGTCCATTCTGCTAAACTATCAATGTCCTGTTTCAGTCAATTATTATCATCCTGACTATCTGTCCTTTCTGCTAAACTATCCATGTCCTGTTTCAGTCAATTACTATCTTCCTGACTGTCTGTCCATTCTGCTAAACTATCAATGTCCTGTTTCAGTCAATTACTATCATCCTGACTGTCTGTCTATTCTGCTAACATATCCATGTCCTGTTTCAGTCAATTATTATCATCCTGACTGTCTGTCCATTCTGCTAAACTATCAATGTCCTGTTTCAGTCAATTACAATCATCCTGACTGTCTGTCCATTCTGCTAAACTATCCATGTCCTGTTTCAGTCAATTACTATCATCCTGACTGTCTATCCATTCTGCTAAACTATCCATGTCCTGTTTCAGTCAATTACTATCATCCTGACTGTCTGTCCATTCTGCTAACCTATCAATGTCCTGTTTCAGTCAATTATTATCATCCTGACTGTCTGTCCATTCTGCTAAACTATCCATGTCCTGTTTCAGTCAATTACCATCATCCTGACTGTCTGTCCATTCTGCTAAACGATCAATGTCCTGTTTCAGTCAATTACTATCATCCTGACTGTCTGTCCATTCTGCTAAACTATCAATGTTCTGTTTCAGTCAATCACTATCATCCTGACTCTCTGTCCATTCTGCTAAACTATCAATGTCCTGTTTCAGTCAATTACTATCATCCTGACTGTCGGTCCATTCTGCTAAACTATCAATGTCCTGTTTCAGTCAATTACAATCATCCTGACTGTCTGTCCATTCTGCTAAACTATCCATGTCCTGTTTCAGTCAATTACTATCATCCTGACTGTCTGTTCATTCTGCTAAACTATCAATGTCCTGTTTCAGTCAATTACTATCATCCTGACTGTCTGTCCATTCTGCTAAACTATCCATGTCCTGTTTCAGTCAATTACTATCATCCTGACTGTCTGTCCATTCTGCTAAACTATCAATGTCCTGTTTCAGTCAATTACTATCATCCTGACTGTCTGTCCATTCTGCCAAACTATCCATGTCCTGTTTCAGTCAATTACTATCATCCTGACTGTCTGTCCATTCTGCTAAACTATCAATGTCCTGTTTCAGTCAATTACTATCATCCTGACTCTCTGTCCATTCTGCGAAACTATCAATGTCCTGTTTCAGTCAATTACTATCATCCTGACTGTCGGCCATTCTGCTAAACTATCAATGTCCTGTTTCAGTCAATTACTATCATCCTGACTGTCTGTCCATTCTGCTAAACTATCCATGTCCTGTTTCAGTCAATTACTATCATCCTGACTGTCTGTCCATTCTGCTAAACTATCCATGTCCTGTTTCAGTCAATTACTATCATCCTGACTGTCGGTCCATTCTGCTAAACTATCAATGTCCTGTTTCAGTCAATTACTATCATCCTGACTGTCTGTCCATTCTGCTAAACTATCCATGTCCTGTTTCAGTCAATTACTATCATCCTGACTGTCTGTCCATTCTGCTAAACTATCCATGTCCTGTTTCAGTCAATTACTATCATCCTGACTGTCTGTCCATTCTGCTAAACTATCCATGTCCTGTTTCAGTCAATTACTATCATTCTGACTGTCTGTCCATTCTGCTAAACTATCCATGTCCTGTTTCAGTCAATTACTATCATCCTGACAGTCTGTCCATTCTGCTAAACTATCCATGTCCTGTTTCAGTCAATTTCTATCATCCTGACTGTCTAACCATTCTGCTAAACGATCAATGTCCTGTTTCAGTCAATTACTATCATCCTGACTGTCTGTCCATTCTGCTAAACTATCCATGTCCTGTTTCAGTCAATTACTATCATCCTGACTGACTATCCATTCTGCTAAACGATCCATGTCCTGTTTCAGTCAATTACTATCATCCTGACTGTCTGTCAATTCTGCTAAACTATCAATGTCCTGTTTCAGTCAATTACTATCATCCTGACTGTCTGTCCATTCTGCTAAACTATCCATGTCCTGTTTCAGTCAATTACTAACATTCTGACTGTCTGTCCATTCTGCTAAACTATCCATGTCCTGTTTCAGTCAATTACTATCATCCTGACTGTCTGTCCATTCTGCTAAACTATCAATGTCCTGTGTCAGTCAATTACTATCATACTGACTGTCTATCCATTCTGCTAAACTATCAATGTCCTGTTTCAGTCAATTACTATCATCCTGACTGTCTGTGCATTCTGCCAAACTATCCATGTCCTGTTTCAGTCAATTACTATCATCCTGACTCTCTGTCCATTCTGCTAAACTATCAATGTCCTGTTTCAGTCAATTATTATCATCCTGACTATCTGTCCATTCTGCTAAACTATCCATGTCCTGTTTCAGTCAATTACTATCATCCTGACTGTCTGTCCATTCTGCTAAACTATCAATGTCCTGTTTCAGTCAATTACTATCATCCTGACTGTCTGTCTATTCTGCTAACATATCCATGTCCTGTTTCAGTCAATTATTATCATCCTGACTGTCTGTCCATTCTGCTAAACTATCAATGTCCTGTTTCAGTCAATTACAATCATCCTGACTGTCTGTCCATTCTGCTAAACTATCCATGTCCTGTTTCAGTCAATTACTATCATCCTGACTGTCTATCCATTCTGCTAAACTATCCATGTCCTGTTTCAGTCAATTACTATCATCCTGACTGTCTGTCCATTCTGCGAAACTATCAATGTCCTGTTTCAGTCAATTATTATCATCCTGACTGTCTGTCCATTCTGCTAAACTATCCATGTCCTGTTTCAGTCAATTACTATCATCCTGACTGTCGGTCCATTCTGCTAAACTATCCATGTCCTGTTTCAGTCAATTACTATCATCCTGACTGTCTGTTCATTCTGCTAAACTATCAATGTCCTGTTTCAGTCAATTACTATCATCCTGACTGTCTGTCCATTCTGCTAAACTATCCATGTCCTGTTTCAGTCAATTACTATCATCCTGACTGTCTGTCCATTCTGCTAAACTATCAATGTCCTGTTTCAGTCAATTACTATCATCCTGACTGTCTGTCCATTCTGCCAAACTATCCATGTCCTGTTTCAGTCAATTACTATCATCCTGACTGTCTGTCCATTCTGCTAAACTATCAATGTCCTGTTTCAGTCAATTACTATCATCCTGACTCTCTGTCCATTCTGCGAAACTATCAATGTCCTGTTTCAGTCAATTACTATCATCCTGACTGTCGGCCATTCTGCTAAACTATCAATGTCCTGTTTCAGTCAATTACTATCATCCTGACTGTCTGTCCATTCTGCTAAACTATCCATGTCCTGTTTCAGTCAATTACTATCATCCTGACTGTCTGTCCATTCTGCTAAACTATCCATGTCCTGTTTCAGTCAATTACTATCATCCTGACTGTCGGTCCATTCTGCTAAACTATCAATGTCCTGTTTCAGTCAATTACTATCATCCTGACTGTCTGTCCATTCTGCTAAACTATCCATGTCCTGTTTCAGTCAATTACTATCATCCTGACTGTCTGTCCATTCTGCTAAACTATCCATGTCCTGTTTCAGTCAATTACTATCATCCTGACTGTCTGTCCATTCTGCTAAACTATCCATGTCCTGTTTCAGTCAATTACTATCATTCTGACTGTCTGTCCATTCTGCTAAACTATCCATGTCCTGTTTCAGTCAATTACTATCATCCTGACTGTCTGTCCATTCTGCTAAACTATCCATGTCCTGTTTCAGTCAATTACTATCATCCTGACTGTCTATCCATTCTGCTAAACGATCAATGTCCTGTTTCAGTCAATTACTATCATCCTGACTGTCTGTCCATTCTGCTAAACTATCCATGTCCTGTTTCAGTCAATTACTATCATCCTGACTGACTATCCATTCTGCTAAACGATCAATGTCCTGTTTCAGTCAATTACTATCATCCTGACTGTCTGTCCATTCTGCTAAACTATCAATGTCCTGTTTCAGTCAATTACTATCATCCTGACTGTCTGTCCATTCTGCTAAACTATCCATGTCCTGTTTCAGTCAATTACTATCATTCTGACTGTCTGTCCATTCTGCTAAACTATCCATGTCCTGTTTCAGTCAATTACTATCATCCTGACTGTCTGTCCATTCTGCTAAACTATCCATGTCCTGTTTCAGTCAATTACTATCATTCTGACTGTCTGTCCATTCTGCTAAACTATCCATGTCCTGTTTCAGTCAATTACAATCATCCTGACTGTCTGTCCATTCTGCTAAACTATCCATGTCCTGTTTCAGTCAATTACTATCATCCTGACTGTCTGTCCATTCTGCTAAACTATCCATGTCCTGTTTCAGTCAATTACTATCATCCTGACTGTCTGTCCATTCTGCTAAACTATCAATGTCCTGTTTCAGTCAATTACTATCATCCTGACTGTCTGTCCATTCTGCGAAAATATCAATGTCCTGTTTCAGTCAATTACTATCATCCTGACTGTCTGTCCATTCTGCTAAACTATCAATGTCCTGTTTCAGTCAATTACTATCATCCTGACTGTCTGTCCATTCTGCTAAACTATCAATGTCCTGTTTCAGTCAATTACTATCATCCTGACTGTCTGTCCATTCTGCTAAACTATCAATGTCCTGTTTCAGTCAATTACTATCATCCTGACTGTCTGTCCATTCTGCTAAACTATCAATGTCCTGTTTCAGTCAATTACTATCATCCTGACTGTCTGTCCATTCTGCTAATCTATCCATGTCCTGTTTCAGTCAATTACTATCATCCTGACTGTCTGTCCATTCTGCTAAACTATCAATCTCCTGTTTCAGTCAATTACTATCATCCTGACTGTCTGTCCATTCTGCTAAACTATCAATGTCCTGTTTCAGTCAATTACTATCATCCTGACTGCCTGCCCATTCTGCTAAACTATCAATGTCCTGTTTCAGTCAATTACTATCATCCTGACTGTCTGTCCATACTGCTAAACTATCAATGTCCTGTTTCAGTCAATTACTATTATCCTGACTGTCGGTCCATTCTGCTAAACTATCCATGTCCTGTTTCTGTCAAATACTATCATCCTGACTGTCTATCCATTCTGCTAAACTATCAATGTCCTGTTTCAGTCAATTACTATCATCCTGACTGTCGGTCCATTCTGCTAAACTATCAATGTCCTGTTTCAGTCAATTACTATCATCCTGACTGTCTGTCCATTCTGCTAAACTATCAATGTCCTGTTTCAGTCAATTACTATCATCCTGACTGTCTGTCCATTCTGCTAAACTATCAATGTCCTGTTTCAGTCAATTACTATCATCCTGACTGTCTGTCCATTCTGCTAAACTATCCATGTCCTGTTTCAGTCAATTACTATCATCCTGACTGTCTGTCCATTCTGCTAAACTATCAATGTCCTGTTTCAGTCAATTACTATCATCCTGACTGTCTGTCCATTCTGCCAAACTATCCATGTCCTGTTTCAGTCAATTACTATCATCCTGACTGTCTGTCCATTCTGCTAAACTATCAATGTCCTGTTTCAGTCAATTACTATCATCCTGACTCTCTGTCCATTCTGCGAAACTATCAATGTCCTGTTTCAGTCAATTACTATCATCCTGACTGTCGGTCCATTCTGCTAAACTATCAATGTCCTGTTTCAGTCAATTACTATCATCCTGACTGTCTGTCCATTCTGCTAAACTATCCATGTCCTGTTTCAGTCAATTACTATCATCCTGACTGTCTGTCCATTCTGCTAAACTATCCATGTCCTGTTTCAGTCAATTACTATCATCCTGACTGTCGGTCCATTCTGCTAAACTATCAATGTCCTGTTTCAGTCAATTACTATCATCCTGACTGTCTGTCCATTCTGCTAAACTATCCATGTCCTGTTTCAGTCAATTACTATCATCCTGACTGTCTGTCCATTCTGCTAAACTATCCATGTCCTGTTTCAGTCAATTACTATCATCCTGACTGTCTGTCCATTCTGCTAAACTATCCATGTCCTGTTTCAGTCAATTACTATCATTCTGACTGTCTGTCCATTCTGCTAAACTATCCATGTCCTGTTTCAGTCAATTACTATCATCCTGACTGTCTGTCCATTCTGCTAAACTATCCATGTCCTGTTTCAGTCAATTACTATCATCCTGACTGTCTATCCATTCTGCTAAACGATCAATGTCCTGTTTCAGTCAATTACTATCATCCTGACTGTCTGTCCATTCTGCTAAACTATCCATGTCCTGTTTCAGTCAATTACTATCATCCTGACTGACTATCCATTCTGCTAAACTATCAATGTCCTGTTTCAGTCAATTACTATCATCCTGACTGTCTGTCCATTCTGCTAAACTATCAATGTCCTGTTTCAGTCAATTACTATCATCCTGACTGTCTGTCCATTCTGCTAAACTATCCATGTCCTGTTTCAGTCAATTACTATCATTCTGACTGTCTGTCCATTCTGCTAAACTATCCATGTCCTGTTTCAGTCAATTACTATCATCCTGACTGTCTGTCCATTCTGCTAAACTATCCATGTCCTGTTTCAGTCAATTACTATCATTCTGACTGTCTGTCCATTCTGCTAAACTATCCATGTCCTGTTTCAGTCAATTACAATCATCCTGACTGTCTGTCCATTCTGCTAAACTATCCATGTCCTGTTTCAGTCAATTACTATCATCCTGACTGTCTGTCCATTCTGCTAAACTATCCATGTCCTGTTTCAGTCAATTACTATCATCCTGACTGTCTGTCCATTCTGCTAAACTATCAATGTCCTGTTTCAGTCAATTACTATCATCCTGACTGTCTGTCCATTCTGCGAAAATATCAATGTCCTGTTTCAGTCAATTACTATCATCCTGACTGTCTGTCCATTCTGCTAAACTATCAATGTCCTGTTTCAGTCAATTACTATCATCCTGACTGTCTGTCCATTCTGCTAAACTATCAATGTCCTGTTTCAGTCAATTACTATCATCCTGACTGTCTGTCCATTCTGCTAAACTATCAATGTCCTGTTTCAGTCAATTACTATCATCCTGACTGTCTGTCCATTCTGCTAAACTATCAATGTCCTGTTTCAGTCAATTACTATCATCCTGACTGTCTGTCCATTCTGCTAAACTATCCATGTCCTGTTTCAGTCAATTACTATCATCCTGACTGTCTGTCCATTCTGCTAAACTATCAATGTCATGTTTCAGTCAATTACTATCATCCTGACTGTCTGTCCATTCTGCTAAACTATCAATGTCCTGTTTCAGTCAATTACTATCATCCTGACTGCCTGCCCATTCTGCTAAACTATCAATGTCCTGTTTCAGTCAATTACTATCATCCTGACTGTCTGTCCATACTGCTAAACTATCAATGTCCTGTTTCAGTCAATTACTATCATCCTGACTGTCGGTCCATTCTGCTAAACTATCCATGTCCTGTTTCTGTCAAATACTATCATCCTGACTGTCTATCCATTCTGCTAAACTATCAATGTCCTGTTTCAGTCAATTACTATCATCCTGACTGTCGGTCCATTCTGCTAAACTATCAATGTCCTGTTTCAGTCAATTACTATCATCCTGACTGTCTGTCCATTCTGCTAAACTATCAATGTCCTGTTTCAGTCAATTACTATCATCCTGACTGTCTGTCCATTCTGCTAATTTATCAATGTCTAGTTTCAGTCAATTACTATCATCCTGACTGTCTGTCCATTCTGCTTATTTATCAATGTCCAGTTTCAGTCAATTACTATCATCCTGACTGTCTGTCCATACTGCTAAATTATCAATGTCCTGTTTCAGTCAATTACTATCATCCTGACTGTCGGTCCATTCTGCTAAACTATCAATGTCCTGTTTCAGTCAATTACTATCATCCTGACTGTCTGTCCATTCTGCTAAACTATCCATGTCCTGTTTCAGTCAATTACTATCATCCTGACTGTCTGTCCATTCTGCTAAACTATCCATGTCCTGTTTCAGTCAATTACTATCATCCTGACTGTCTGTCCATTCTGCTAAACTATCCATGTCCTGTTTCAGTCAATTACTATCATTCTGACTGTCTGTCCATTCTGCTAAACTATCCATGTCCTGTTTCAGTCAATTACTATCATCCTGACTGTCTGTCCATTCTGCTAAACTATCCATGTCCTGTTTCAGTCAATTACTATCATCCTGACTGTCTATCCATTCTGCTAAACGATCAATGTCCTGTTTCAGTCAATTACTATCATCCTGACTGTCTGTCCATTCTGCTAAACTATCCATGTCCTGTTTCAGTCAATTACTATCATCCTGACTGACTATCCATTCTGCTAAACTATCAATGTCCTGTTTCAGTCAATTACTATCATCCTGACTGTCTGTCCATTCTGCTAAACTATCAATGTCCTGTTTCAGTCAATTACTATCATCCTGACTGTCTGTCCATTCTGCTAAACTATCCATGTCCTGTTTCAGTCAATTACTATCATTCTGACTGTCTGTCCATTCTGCTAAACTATCCATGTCCTGTTTCAGTCAATTACTATCATCCTGACTGTCTGTCCATTCTGCTAAACTATCCATGTCCTGTTTCAGTCAATTACTATCATTCTGACTGTCTGTCCATTCTGCTAAACTATCCATGTCCTGTTTCAGTCAATTACAATCATCCTGACTGTCTGTCCATTCTGCTAAACTATCCATGTCCTGTTTCAGTCAATTACTATCATCCTGACTGTCTGTCCATTCTGCTAAACTATCCATGTCCTGTTTCAGTCAATTACTATCATCCTGACTGTCTGTCCATTCTGCTAAACTATCAATGTCCTGTTTCAGTCAATTACTATCATCCTGACTGTCTGTCCATTCTGCGAAAATATCAATGTCCTGTTTCAGTCAATTACTATCATCCTGACTGTCTGTCCATTCTGCTAAACTATCAATGTCCTGTTTCAGTCAATTACTATCATCCTGACTGTCTGTCCATTCTGCTAAACTATCAATGTCCTGTTTCAGTCAATTACTATCATCCTGACTGTCTGTCCATTCTGCTAAACTATCAATGTCCTGTTTCAGTCAATTACTATCATCCTGACTGTCTGTCCATTCTGCTAAACTATCAATGTCCTGTTTCAGTCAATTACTATCATCCTGACTGTCTGTCCATTCTGCTAAACTATCCATGTCCTGTTTCAGTCAATTACTATCATCCTGACTGTCTGTCCATTCTGCTAAACTATCAATGTCATGTTTCAGTCAATTACTATCATCCTGACTGTCTGTCCATTCTGCTAAACTATCAATGTCCTGTTTCAGTCAATTACTATCATCCTGACTGCCTGCCCATTCTGCTAAACTATCAATGTCCTGTTTCAGTCAATTACTATCATCCTGACTGTCTGTCCATACTGCTAAACTATCAATGTCCTGTTTCAGTCAATTACTATCATCCTGACTGTCGGTCCATTCTGCTAAACTATCCATGTCCTGTTTCTGTCAAATACTATCATCCTGACTGTCTATCCATTCTGCTAAACTATCAATGTCCTGTTTCAGTCAATTACTATCATCCTGACTGTCGGTCCATTCTGCTAAACTATCAATGTCCTGTTTCAGTCAATTACTATCATCCTGACTGTCTGTCCATTCTGCTAAACTATCAATGTCCTGTTTCAGTCAATTACTATCATCCTGACTGTCTGTCCATTCTGCTAATTTATCAATGTCTAGTTTCAGTCAATTACTATCATCCTGACTGTCTGTCCATTCTGCTTATTTATCAATGTCCAGTTTCAGTCAATTACTATCATCCTGACTGTCTGTCCATACTGCTAAATTATCAATGTCCTGTTTCAGTCAATTACTATCATCCTGACTGTCTGTCCATTCTGCTAAACTATCAATGTCCTGTTTCAGACAATTACTATCATCCTGACTGTCTGTCCATTCTGCTAAACTATCAATGTCCTGTTTCAGTCAATTACTATCATCCTGACTGTCTGTCCATTCTGCTGAACTATCCATGTCCAGTTTCAGTCAATTACTATCATCCTGACTGTCTGTCCATTCTGCTAAACTATCCATGTCCTGTTGCAGTCAACTACTATCATCCTGACTGTCTGTCCATTCTGCTAAACTATCAATGTCCTGTTTCAGTCAATTACTATCATCCTGACTGTCTGTCCATTCTGCTAAACTATCCATGTCCTGTTTCAGTCAATTACTATCATCCTGACTGTCTGTCCATTCTGCTAAACTATCCATGTCCTGTTTCAGTCAATTACTATCATCCTGACTGTCTGTTCATTCTGCTAAACTATCAATGTCCTGTTTCAGTCAATTACTATCATCCTGACTGTCTGTCCATTCTGCTAAACTATCCATGTCCTGTTTCAGTCAATTACTATCATCCTGACTGTCTGTCCATTCTGCTAAACTATCCATGTCCTGTTTCAGCCAATTACTATCATCCTGACTGTCTGCCCAGTCTGCTAAACTATCCATGTCCAGTTTCAGTCAATTACTATCATCCTGACTGTCTGTCCATACTGCTAAACTATCAATGTCCTGTTTCAGTCAATTACTATCATCCTGACTGTCTATCCATTTTGCTAAACTATCAATGTCCTGTTTCAATCAATTACTATCATCCTGACTCTCTGTCCATTCTGCTAAACTATCAATGTCCTGTTTCAGTCAATTACTATCATCCTGACTGTCTGTCCATTCTGCTAAACTATCAATGTCCTGTTTCAGTCAATTACTATCATCCTGACTGTCTATCCAGTCTGCTAAACTATCCATGTCCTGTTTCAGTCAATTACTATCTTCCTGACTGTCTGTCCATTCTGCTAAACTATCCATGTCCTGTTTCAGTCAATTACTATCATCCTGACTGTCTGTCCATTCTGCTAAACTATCAATGTCAAGTTTCAGTCAATTACTATCATCCTGACTGTCTGTCCATTCTGCTAAACTATCCATGTCCTGTTTCAGTCAATTACTATCATCCTGACTGTCTGTCCATTCTGCTAAACTATCAATGTCCTGTTTCAGTCAATTACTATCATCCTGACTGTCTGTCCATTCTGCTAAACTATCAATGTCCTGTTTCAGTCAATTACTATCATCCTGACTGTCTGTCCAGTCTGCTAAACTATCAATGTCCTGTTTCAGTCAATTACTATCATCCTGACTGTCTGTCCATTCTGCTACACTATCAATGACCTGTTTCAGTCAATTACTATCATCCTTACTGTCTGTCCATTCTGCTAAAATATCCATGTCCTGTTTCAGTCAATTACTATCATCCTGACTGTCTGTCCATTCTGCTAAACTATCAATGTCCTGTTTCAGTCAATTACTATCATCCTGACTGTCTGTCCATTCTGCTAAACTATCAATGTCCTGTTTCAGTCAATTACTATCATCCTGACTGTCTGTCCATTCTGCTAAAATATCCATGTCCTGTTTCAGTCAATTACTATCATCCTGACTGTCTGTCCATTCTGCTAAACTATCAATGTCCTGTTTCAGTCAATTACTATCATCCTGACTGTCTGTCCATTCTGCTAAACTATCATTGTCCTGTTTCAGTCAATTACTATCATCCTGACTGTCTGTCCATTCTGCTAAACTATCAATGTCCTGTTTCAGTCAATTACTATCATCCTGACTGTCTATCCATTCTGCTAAACTATCAATGTCCTGTTTCAGTCAATTACTATCATCCTGACTGTCTGTCCATTCTGCTAAAATATCCATGTCCTGTTTCAGTCAATTACTATCATCCTGACTGTCTGTCCATTCTGCTAAACTATCCATGTCCTGTTTCAGTCAATTACTATCATCCTGACTGTCTGTCCATTCTGCTAAACTATCAATGTCCTGTTTCAGTCAATTACTATCATCCTGACTGTCTGTCCATTCTGCTAACCTATCAATGTCCTATTTCAGTCAATTACTATCATCCTGACTGTCTGTCCATTCTGCTAAACTATCAATGTCCTGTTTCAGTCAATTACTATCATCCTGACTGTCTGTCCTTTCTGCTAATCTATCCATGTCCTGTTTCAGTCAATTACTATCTTCCTGACTGTCTGTCCATTCTGCTAAACTATCCATGTCCTGTTTCAGTCAATTACTATCATCCTGACTGTCTATCCATTCTGCTAAACTATCCATGTCCTGTTTCAGTCAATTACTATCATCCTGACTGTCTGTCCATTCTGCTAAACTATCAATGTCCTATTTCAGTCAATTACTATCATCCTGACTGTCTGTCCATTCTGCTAAAATATCCATGTCCTGTTTCAGTCAATTACTATCATCCTGATCCTCTGTCCATTCTGCTAAACTATCAATGTCCTGTTTCAGTCAATTACTATCATCCTGACTCTCTGCCCATTCTGCTAAACTATCAATGTCCTGTTTTAGTCAATTACTATCATCCTGACTGTCTGTCCATTCTGCTAAACTATCCATGTCCTGTTTCAGTCAATTACTATCATCCTGACTGTCTGTCCATTCTGCTAAACTATCAATGTCCTGTTTCAGTCAATTACTATCATCCTGACTCTCTGTCCATTCTGCCAATCTATCCATGTCCTGTTTCAGTCAATTGCTATCATCCTGACTCTCTGTCCATTCTGCTAAACTATCAATGTCCTGTTTGAGTCAATTACTATCATCCTGACTGTCTTGTCCATTCTGCTAAACTATCAATGTCCTGTTTCAGACAATTACTATCATCCTGACTGTCTGTCCATTCTGCTAAACTATCAATGTCCTGTTTCAGTCAATTACCATCATCCTGACTGTCTATCCATTATGCTAAACTATTCATGTCCTGTTTCAGTCAATTACTATCATCCTGACTGTCTGTCCAGTCTGCTAAACTATCCATGTCCTGTTTCAGTCAATTACTATCATCCTGACTGTCTGTCCATTCTGCTAAACTATCCATGTCCTGTTTCATTCAATTACTATCATCCTGACTGTCTATCCATTCTGCTAAACTATCAATGTCCTGTTTCAGTCAACTACTATCATCCTGACTCTCTGTCCATTCTGCTAAACTATCCATGTCCTGTTTCAGTCAATTACTATCATCCTGACTGTCTGTCCATTCTGCTAAACTATCAATGTCCTGTTTCAGTCAATTACTATCATCCTGACTGTCTATCCATTCTGCTAAATTATCAATGTCCTGTTTCAGTCAACTACTATCATCCTGACTGTCTGTCCATTCTGCTAAACTATCAATGTCCTGTTTCAGTCAATTACTATCATCCTGACTCTCGGTCCATTCTGCTAAACTATCCATGTCCTGTTTCAGTCAATTACTATCATTCTGACTGTCTGTCCATTCTGCTAAACTATCAATGTCCTGTTTCAGTCAATTACTATCATCCTGACTCTCTGTCCATTCTGCTAAACTATCCATGTCCTGTTTCAGTCAATTACTATCATCCTGACTGTCTGTCCAGTCTGCTAAACTATCCATGTCCTGATTCAGTCAATTACTATCATCCTGACTGTCTGTCCATTCTGCTAAACTATCAATGTCCTGTTTCAGTCAATTACTATCATCCTGACTGTCTGTCCAGTCTGCTAAACTATCCATGTCCTGTTTCAGTCAATTACTATCATCCTGACTGTCTGTCCAGTCTGCTAAACTATCCATGTCCTGTTTCAGTCAATTACTATCATCCTGACTGTCTGTCCATTCTGCTAAACTATCAATGTCCTGTTTCAGTCAATTACTATCATCCTGACTGTCTGTCCATACTGTAAAACTATCCATTTCCTGTTTCAGTCAATTACTATCATCCTGACTGTCTGTCCATTCTGCTAAACTATCCATGTCCTGTTTCAGTCAATTACTATCATCCTGACTGTCTGTCCATTCTGCTAAACTATCAATGTCCTGTTTCAGTCAATTACTATCATCCTGACTGTCTGTCCATTCTGCTAAACTATCCATGTCCTGTTTCAGTCAATTACTATCATCCTGACTGTCTGTCCATTCTGCTAAACTATCAATGTCCTGTTTCAGTCAATTACTATCATCCTGACTCTCTGTCCATTCTGCTAATCTATCCATGTCCTGTTTCAGTCAATTGCTATCATCCTGACTCTCTGTCCATTCTGCTAAACTATCAATGTCCTGTTTGAGTCAATTACTATCATCCTGACTGTCTGTCCTTTCTGCTAAACTATCCATGTCCTGTTTCAGACAATTACTATCATCCTGACTGTCTGTCCATTCTGCTAAACTATCAATGTCCTGTTTCAGTCAATTACCATCATCCTGACTGTCTATCCATTCTGCAAAACTATTCATGTCCAGTTTCAGTCAATTACTATCATCCTGACTGTCTGTCCAGTCTGCTAATCTATCCATGTCCTGTTTCAGTCAATTACTGTCATCCTGACTGTCTGTCCATTCTGCTAAACTATCCATGTCCTGTTTCAGTCAATTACTATCATCCTGACTGTCTGTCCATTCTGCTAAACTATCCATGTCCTGTTTCAGTCAATTACTATCATCCTGACTGTCTATCCATTCTGCTAAACTATCAATGTCCTGTTTCAGTCAACTACTATCATCCTGACTCTCTGTCCATTCTGCTAAACTATCCATGTCCTGTTTCAGTCAATTACTATCATCCTGACTGTCTGTCCATTCTGCTAAACTATCAATGTCCTGTTTCAGTCAATTACCATCATCCTGACTGTCTATCCATTATGCTAAACTATTCATGTCCTGTTTCAGTCAATTACTATCATCCTGACTGTCTGTCCAGTCTGCTAAACTATCCATGTCCTGTTTCAGTCAATTACTATCATCCTGACTGTCTGTCCATTCTGCTAAACTATCCATGTCCTGTTTCATTCAATTACTATCATCCTGACTGTCTATCCATTCTGCTAAACTATCAATGTCCTGTTTCAGTCAACTACTATCATCCTGACTCTCTGTCCATTCTGCTAAACTATCCATGTCCTGTTTCAGTCAATTACTATCATCCTGACTGTCTGTCCATTCTGCTAAACTATCAATGTCCTGTTTCAGTCAATTACTATCATCCTGACTGTCTATCCATTCTGCTAAATTATCAATGTCCTGTTTCAGTCAACTACTATCATCCTGACTGTCTGTCCATTCTGCTAAACTATCAATGTCCTGTTTCAGTCAATTACTATCATCCTGACTCTCGGTCCATTCTGCTAAACTATCCATGTCCTGTTTCAGTCAATTACTATCATTCTGACTGTCTGTCCATTCTGCTAAACTATCAATGTCCTGTTTCAGTCAATTACTATCATCCTGACTCTCTGTCCATTCTGCTAAACTATCCATGTCCTGTTTCAGTCAATTACTATCATCCTGACTGTCTGTCCAGTCTGCTAAACTATCCATGTCCTGATTCAGTCAATTACTATCATCCTGACTGTCTGTCCATTCTGCTAAACTATCAATGTCCTGTTTCAGTCAATTACTATCATCCTGACTGTCTGTCCAGTCTGCTAAACTATCCATGTCCTGTTTCAGTCAATTACTATCATCCTGACTGTCTGTCCAGTCTGCTAAACTATCCATGTCCTGTTTCAGTCAATTACTATCATCCTGACTGTCTGTCCATTCTGCTAAACTATCAATGTCCTGTTTCAGTCAATTACTATCATCCTGACTGTCTGTCCATACTGTAAAACTATCCATTTCCTGTTTCAGTCAATTACTATCATCCTGACTGTCTGTCCATTTTGCTAAACTATCCATGTCCTGTTTCAGTCAATTACTATCATCCTGACTGTCTGTCCATTCTGCTAAACTATCCATGTCCTGTTTCAGTCAATTACTATCATCCTGACTGTCTGTCCATTCCACTAAACTATCAATGTCCTGTTTCAGTCAATTACTATCATCCTGACTGTCTGTCCATTCTGCTAAACTATCCATGTCCTGTTTCAGTCAATTACTATCATCCTGACTGTCTGTCCATTCTGCTAAACTATCAATGTCCTGTTTCAGTCAATTACTATCATCCTGACTCTCTGTCCATTCTGCTAATCTATCCATGTCCTGTTTCAGTCAATTGCTATCATCCTGACTCTCTGTCCATTCTGCTAAACTATCAATGTCCTGTTTGAGTCAATTACTATCATCCTGACTGTCTGTCCTTTCCGCTAAACTATCCATGTCCTGTTTCAGACAATTACTATCATCCTGACTGTCTGTCCATTCTGCTAAACTATCAATGTCCTGTTTCAGTCAATTACCATCATCCTGACTGTCTATCCATTCTGCTAAACTATTCATGTCCAGTTTCAGTCAATTACTATCATCCTGACTGTCTGTCCAGTCTGCTAATCTATCCATGTCCTGTTTCAGTCAATTACTGTCATCCTGACTGTCTGTCCATTCTGCTAAACTATCCATGTCCTGTTTCAGTCAATTACTATCATCCTGACTGTCTGTCCATTCTGCTAAACTATCCATGTCCTGTTTCAGTCAATTACTATCATCCTGACTGTCTATCCATTCTGCTAAACTATCAATGTCCTGTTTCAGTCAACTACTATCATCCTGACTCTCTGTCCATTCTGCTAAACTATCCATGTCCTGTTTCAGTCAATTACTATCATCCTGACTGTCTGTCCATTCTGCTAAACTATCCATGTCCTGTTTCAGTCAATTACTATCATCCTGACTGTCTATCCATTCTGCTAAGCTATCAATGTCCTGTTTCAGTCAATTACTATCATCCTGACTGTCTGTCCACTCTGCTAAACTATCAATGTCCTGTTTCAGTCAATTGCTATCATCCTGACTGTCTGTCCATTCTGCCAAACTATCAATGTCCTGTTTCAGTCAATTACAATCATCCTGACTGTCTGTCCATTCTGCTAAACTATCCATGTCCTGTTTCAGTCAATTACTATCATCCTGACTGTCTGTCCAGTCTGCTAAACTATCCATGTCCTGTTTCAGTCAATTACTATCATCCTGACTCTCTGTCCATTCTGCTAAACTATCAATGTCCTGTTTGAGTCAATTACTATCATCCTGACTGTCTGTCCAGTCTGCTAAACTATCCATGTCCTGTTTCAGTCAATTACTATCATCCTGACTGTCTGTCCATTCTGCTAACTATCCATGTCCTGTTTCAGTCAATTACTGTCATCCTGACTGTCTATCCATTCTGCTAAACTATTCATGTCCTGTTTCAGTCAATTACTATCATCCTGACTGTCTGTCCAGTCTGCTAAACTATCCATGTCCTGTTTCAGTCAATTACTATCATCCTGACTGTCTGTCCATTCTGCTAAACTATCAATGTCCTGTTTCAGTCAATTACTATCATCCTGACTGTCTGTCCATTCTGCTAAACTATCCATTTCCTGTTTCAGTCAATTACTATCATCCTGACTGTCTGTCCATTCTGCTAAACTATCCATGTCCTGTTTCAGTCAATTACTATCATCCTGACTGTCTGTCCATTCTGCTAAACTATCAATGTCCTGTTTCAGTCAATTACTATCATCCTGACTGTCTGTCCATTCTGCTAAACTATCAATGTCCTGTTTCAGTCAATTACTATCATCCTGACTGTCTGTCCATTCTGCTAAACTATCAATGTCCTGTTTCAGTCAATTACTATCATCCTGACTGTCTGTCCATTCTGCTAAACTATCAATGTCCTGTTTCAGTCAATTACTATCATCCTGACTGTCTGTCCATTCTGCTAAACTATCAATGTCCTGTTTCAGTCAATTACTATCATCCTGACTGTCTGTCCATTCTGCTAAACTATCAATGTCCTGTTTCAGTCAATTACTATCATCCTGACTGTCTGTCCATTCTGCTAAACTATCAATGTCCTGTTTCAGTCAATTACTATCATCCTGACTGTCTGTCCATTCTGCTAAATTATCCATGTCATGTTTCAGTCAATTACTATCATCCTGACTGTCTGTCCATTCTGCTAAACTATCAATGTCCTGTTTCAGTCAATTACTATCATCCTGACTGTCTGTCCATTCTGCTAAACTATCAATGTCCTGTTTCAGTCAATTACTATCATCCTGACTGTCTGTCCATTCTGCTAAACTATCAATGTCCTGTTTCAGTCAATTACTATCATCCTGACTGTCTGTCCATTCTGCTAAACTATCAATGTCCTGTTTCAGTCAATTACTATCATCCTGACTGTCTGTCCATTCTGCTAAACTATCCATGTCCTGTTTCAGTCAATTACTATCATCTAGACTCTCTGTCCATTCTGCTAAACTATCCATGTCCTGTTTCAGTCAATTACTATCATCCTGACTCTCTGTCCATTCTGCTAAACTATCAATGTCCTGTTTCAGTCAATTACTATCATCCTGACTGTCTGTCCATTCTGCTAAACAATCAATGTCCTGTTTCAGTCAATTACTACCATCCTGACTGTCTGTCCATTCTGCTACACTATCAATGTCCTGTTTCAGTCAATTACTATCATCCTGACTGTCTGTCCATTCTGCTAAACTATCAATGTCCTGTTTAAGTCAATTACTATCATCCTGACTGTCTGTCCTTTCTGCTAAACTATCCATGTCCTGTTTCAGTCAATTACTATCACCCTGACTCTCTGTCCGTTCTGCTAAACTATCCATGTCCAGTTTCAGTCAATTACTATCATCCTGACTGTCTGTCCATTCTGCTAAACTATCCATGTCCTGTTTCAGTCAATTACTATCATCCTGACTGTCTGTCCATTCTGCTAAACTATCAATGCCCTGTTTCAGTCAATTACTATCATCCAGACTGTCTGTCCATTCTGCTAAACTATCCATGTCCTGTTTCAGTCAATTACTATCATCCAGACTGTCTGTCCATTCTGCTAAACTATCAATGTCCTGTTTCAGTCAATTACTATCATCCTGACTGTCTATCCATTCTGCTAAACTATCAATGTCCTGTTTCAGTCAATTACTATCATCCAGACTGTCTGTCCATTCTGGTAAACTATCAATGTCCTGTTTCAGTCTATTACAATCACCGTGACTCTCTGTCCATTCTGCTAATCTATCCATGTCCAGTTTCAGTCAATTACTATCATCCTGACTGTCTGTCCATTCTGCTAAACTATCCATGTCCTGTTTCAGTCAATTACTATCATCCTGACTGTCTGTCCATTCTGCTAAACTATCAATGCCCTGTTTCAGTCAATTACTATCATCCAGACTGTCTGTCCATTCTGCTAAACTATCCATGTCCTGTTTCAGTCAATTACTATCATCCTGAATGTCTGTCCATTCTGCTAAACTATCAATGCCCTGTTTCAGTCAATTACTATCATCCAGACTGTCTGTCCATTCTGCTAAACTATCAATGTCCTGTTTCAGTCAATTACTATCATCCTGACTGTCTATCCATTCTGCTAAACTATCAATGTCCTGTTTCAGTCAATTACTATCATCCTGACTGTCTGTCCATTCTGCTAAACTATCCATGTCCTGTTTCAGTCAATTACTATCATCCTGACTGTCTGTCCATTCTGCTAAACTATCAATGTCCTGTTTCAGTCATCTACTATCATCCAGACTCTCTGTCCATTCTGCTAAACTATCCATGTCCTGTTTCAGTAAATTACTATCATCCTGACTGTCTGTCCATTCTGCAAAACTATCAATGTCCTGTTTCAATCAATTACTATCATCCTGACTGTCTGTCCATTCTGCTAAACTATCCATGTCCTGTTTCAGTCAATTACTATCATCCTGACTGTCTGTCCATTCTGCTAAACTATCAATGTCCTGTTTCAGTCAATTACTATCATCCTGACTGTCTGTCCATTCTGCTAAACTATCCATTTCCTGTTTCAGTCAATTACTATCATCCTGATCCTCTGTCCTTTCTGCTAAACTATCCATGTCCTGTTTCAGTCAATTACTATCACCCTGACTGTCTGTCCATTCTGCTAAACTATCAATGTCCTGTTTCATTCAATTACTATCATCCTGACTGTCTGTCCATTCTGCTAAACTATCCATGTCCTGTTTCAGTCAATTACTATCATCCTGACTGTCTGTCCATTCTGCTGAATTATCAATGTCCTGTTTCAGTCAATTACTATCATCCTGACTGTCTGTCCATTCTGCTGAATTATCAATGTCCTGTTTCAGTCAATTACTATCATCCTGACTGTCTGTCCATTCTGCTGAACTATAAATGTCCTGTTTCAGTCAATTACTATCATCCTGACTGTCTGTCCATTCTGCTGAATTATCAATGTCCTGTTTCAGTCAATTACTATCATCCTGACTGTCTGTCCATTCTGCTGAACTATCAATGTCCTGTTTCAGTCAATTACTATCATCCTGACTGTCTGTCCATTCTGCTAAACTATCAATGTCCTGTTTCAGTCAATTACTATCATCCTGACTGTCTGTCCATTCTGCTAAACTATCCATGTCCTGTTTCAGTCAATTACTATCATCCTGACTGTCTGTCCATTCTGCTAAACTATCAATGTCCTGTTTCAGTCAATTACTATCATCCTGACTGTCTATCCATTCTGCTAAACTATCCATGTCCTGTTTCAGTCAATTACTATCATCCTGAATGTCTGTCCATTCTGCTAAACTATCAATGCCCTGTTTCAGTCAATTACTATCATCCAGACTGTCTGTCCATTCTGCTAAAATATCAATGTCCTGTTTCAGTCAATTACTATCATCCTGACTGTCTATCCATTCTGCTAAACTATCAATGTCCTGTTTCAGTCAATTACTATCATCCTGACTGTCTGTCCATTCTGCTAAACTATCCATGCCCTGTTTCAGTCAATTACTATCATCCTGACTGTCTGTCCATTCTGCTAAACTATCAATGTCCTGTTTCAGTCAATTACTATCATCCAGACTCTCTGTCCATTCTGCTAAACTATCCATGTCCTGTTTCAGTCAATTACTATCATCCTGACTGTCTGTCCATTCTGCAAAACTATCAATGTCCTGTTTCAGTCAATTACTATCATCCTGACTGTCTGTCCATTCTGCTAAACTATCCATGTCTTGTTTCAGTCAATTACTATCATCCTGACTGTCTGTCCATTCTGCTAAACTATCAATGTCCTGTTTCAGTCAATTACTATCATCCTGACTGTCTGTCCATTCTGCTAAACTATCCATTTCCTGTTTCAGTCAATTACTATCATCCTGATCCTCTGTCCTTTCTGCTAAACTATCCATGTCCTGTTTCAGTCAATTACTATCACCCTGACTGTCTGTCCATTCTGCTAAACTATCAATGTCCTGTTTCATTCAATTACTATCATCCTGACTGTCTGTCCATTCTGCTAAACTATCCATGTCCTGTTTCAGTCAATTACTATCATCCTGACTCTCTGTCCATTCTGCTAAACTATCAATGTCCTGTTTCAGTCAATTACTATCATCCTGACTGTCTGTCCATTCTGCTAAACTATCCATGTCCTGTTTCAGTCAACTACTATCATCCTGACGGTCTGTCCATTCTGCTGAATTATCAATGTCCTGTTTCAGTCAATTACTATCATCCTGACTGTCTGTCCATTCTGCTAAACTATCAATGCCCTGTTTCAGTCAATTACTATCATCCAGACTGTCTGTCCATTCTGCTAAACTATCCATGTCCTGTTTCAGTCAATTACTATCATCCTGAATGTCTGTCCATTCTGCTAAACTATCAATGCCCTGTTTCAGTCAATTACTATCATCCAGACTGTCTGTCCATTCTGCTAAAATATCAATGTCCTGTTTCAGTCAATTACTATCATCCTGACTGTCTATCCATTCTGCTAAACTATCAATGTCCTGTTTCAGTCAATTACTATCATCCTGACTGTCTGTCCATTCTGCTAAACTATCCATGCCCTGTTTCAGTCAATTACTATCATCCTGACTGTCTGTCCATTCTGCTAAACTATCAATGTCCTGTTTCAGTCAATTACTATCATCCAGACTCTCTGTCCATTCTGCTAAACTATCCATGTCCTGTTTCAGTCAATTACTATCATCCTGACTGTCTGTCCATTCTGCAAAACTATCAATGTCCTGTTTCAGTCAATTACTATCATCCTGACTGTCTGTCCATTCTGCTAAACTATCCATGTCTTGTTTCAGTCAATTACTATCATCCTGACTGTCTGTCCATTCTGCTAAACTATCAATGTCCTGTTTCAGTCAATTACTATCATCCTGACTGTCTGTCCATTCTGCTAAACTATCCATTTCCTGTTTCAGTCAATTACTATCATCCTGATCCTCTGTCCTTTCTGCTAAACTATCCATGTCCTGTTTCAGTCAATTACTATCACCCTGACTGTCTGTCCATTCTGCTAAACTATCAATGTCCTGTTTCATTCAATTACTATCATCCTGACTGTCTGTCCATTCTGCTAAACTATCCATGTCCTGTTTCAGTCAATTACTATCATCCTGACTCTCTGTCCATTCTGCTAAACTATCAATGTCCTGTTTCAGTCAATTACTATCATCCTGACTGTCTGTCCATTCTGCTAAACTATCCATGTCCTGTTTCAGTCAACTACTATCATCCTGACTGTCTGTCCATTCTGCTGAATTATCAATGTCCTGTTTCAGTCAATTACTATCATCCTGACTGTCTGTCCATTCTGCTAAACTATCCATGTCCTGTTTCAGTCAATTACTATCATCCTGACTGTCTGTCCATTCTGCTGAATTATCAATGTCCTGTTTCAGTCAATTACTATCATCCTGACTGTCTGTCCATTCTGCTGAATTATCAATGTCCTGTTTCAGTCAATTACTATCATCCTGACTGTCTGTCCATTCTGCTGAACTATCAATGTCCTGTTTCAGTCAATTACTATCATCCTGACTGTCTGTCCATTCTGCTGAATTATCAATGTCCTGTTTCAGTCAATTACTATCATCCTGACTGTCTGTCCATTCTGCTGAACTATCAATGTCCTGTTTCAGTCAATTACTGTCATCCTGACTGTCTGTCCATTCTGCTAAACTATCCATGTCCTGTTTCAGTCAATTACTATCATCCTGACTGTCTGTCCATTCTGCTGAACTATCAATGTCCTGTTTCAGTCAATTACTGTCATCCTGACTGTCTGTCCATTCTGCTAAATTATCCATGTGCTGTTTCAGTCAATTACTATCATCCTGACTGTCTGTCCAGTCTGCTAAACTATCCATGTCCTGTTTCAGTCAATTACTATCATCCTGACTGTCTGTCCATTCTGCTAAACTATCAATGTCCTGTTTCAGTCAATTACTATCATCCTGACTGTCTGTCCATTCTGCTAGCCTATCAATGTCCTGTTTCAGTCAATTACTATCATCCTGACTGTCTGTCCATTCTGCTGAACTATCAATGTCCTGTTTCAGTCAATTACTATCATCCTGACTGTCTGTCCATTCTGCTAAACTATCAATGTCCTGTTTCAGTCAATTACTATCATCCTGACTGTCTGTCCATTCTGCTAAACTATCAATGTCCTGTTTCAGTCAATTACTATCATCCTGACTGTCTGTCCATTCTGCTAAACTATCCATGTCCTGTTTCAGTCAATTACTATCATCCTGACTGTCTGTCCATTCTGCTAAACTATCAATGTCCTGTTTCAGTCAATTACTATCATCCTGACTGTCTGTCCATTCTGCTAAACTATCAATGTCCTGTTTCAGTCAATTACTATCATCCTGACTGTCTGTCCATTCTGCTAAACTATCAATGTCCTGTTTCAGACAATTACTATCATCCTGACTGTCTGTCCATTCTGCTAAACTATCAATGTCCTGTTTCAGTCAATTACTATCATCCTGACTGTCTGTCCATTCTGCTAAACTATCCATGTCCTGTTTCAGTCAATTACTATCATCCTGACTGTCTGTCCATTCTGCTAAACTATCAATGTCCTGTTTCAGTCAATTACTATCATCCTGACTGTCTGTCCATTCTGCTAAACTATCAATGTCCTGTTTCAGTCAATTACTATCATCCTGACTGTCTGTCCATTCTGCTATACTATCAATGTCCTGTTTCAGTCAATTACTATCATCCTGACTGTCTGTCTATTCTGCTAAACTATCAATGTCCTGTTTCAGTCAGTTACTGTCATCCGGACTGTCTATCCATTCTGCTAAACTATCAATGTCCTGTTTCAGTCAATTACTATCATCCTGACTGTCTGTCCATTCTGCTATACTATCCATGTCCTGTTTCAGTCAATTACTATCATCCTGACTGTCTGTCCATTCTGCTAAACTATCAATGTCCTGTTTCAGTCAATTACTATCATCCTGACTGTCTGTCCATTCTGCTAAACTATCAATGTCCTGTTTCAGTCAATTACTATCATCCTGACTGTCTATCCATTCTGCTATACTATCCATGTCCTGTTTCAGTCAATTACTATCATCCTGAATGTCTGTCCATTCTGCTAAACTATCAATGTCCTGTTTCAGTCAATTACTATCATCCTGACTGTCTGTCCATTCTGCTAAACTATCCATGTCCTGTTTCAGTCAATTACTATCATCCTGACTGTCTAAACATTCTGCTAAACTATCAATGTCCTGTTTCAGTCAATTACTATCATCCTGACTGTCTGTCCATTCTGCTAAACTATCCATGTCCTGTTTCAGTCAATTACTATCACCCTGACTCTCTGTCCATTCTGCTAAACTATCCATGTCCAGTTTCAGTCAATTACTATCATCCTGACTCTCTGTCCATTCTGCTAAACTTTCAATGTCCTGTTTCAGTCAATTACTATCATCCTGACTGTCTGTCCATTCTGCTAAACTATCCATGTCCTGTTTCAGTCAATTACTATCATCCTGACTGTCTGTCCATTCTGCTAAACTATCCATGTCCTGTTTCAGTCAATTACTATCATCCTGACAGTCTGTCCATTCTGCTAAACTATCAATGCCCTGTTTCAGTCAATTACTATCATCCTGACTGTCTGTCCATTCTGCTAAACTATCCATGTCCAGTTTCAGTCAATTACTATCATCCTGACTGTCTGTCCATTCTGCTAAACTATCCATGTCCTGTTTCAGTCAATTACTATCATCCTGACTGTCTGTCCATTCTGCTAAACTATCAATGCCCTGTTTCAGTCAATTACTATCATCCAGACTGTCTGTCCATTCTGCTAAACTATCAATGCCCTGTTTCAGTCAATTACTATCATCCAGACTGTCTGTCCATTCTGCTAAACTATCCATGTCCTGTTTCAGTCAATTACTATCATCCTGACTGTCTGTCCATTCTGCTAAACTATCAATGCCCTGTTTCAGTCAATTACTATCATCCAGACTGTCTGTCCATTCTGCTAAACTATCAATGTCCTGTTTCAGTCAATTACTATCATCCTGACTGTCTATCCATTCTGCTAAACTATCAATGTCCTGTTTCAGTCAATTACTATCATCCTGACTGTCTGTCCATTCTGCTAAACTATCAATGTCCTGTTTCAGTCAATTACTATCATCCTGACTGTCTGTCCATTCTGCTAAACTATCCATGTCCTGTTTCAGTCAATTACTTTCAGCCTGACTGTCTGTCCATTCTGCTAAACTATCAATGTCCTGTTTCAGTCAATGACTATCATCCTGACTGTCTGTGCATTCTGCTAAACTATCAATGTCCTGTTTCAGTCAATTACTATCATCCTGACTGTCTGTCCATTCTGCTAAACTATCAATGTCCTGTTTCAGTCAATTACTATCATCCTGACTGTCTGTCCATTCTGCTGAACTATCAGTGTCCTGTTTCAGTCAATTACTATCATCCTGACTGTCTGTCCATTCTGCTGAATTATCAATGTCCTGTTTCAGTCAATTACTATCATCCTGACTGTCTGTCCATTCTGCTGAACTATCAATGTCCTGTTTCAGTCAATGACTGTCATCCTGACTGTCTGTCCATTCTGCTAAACTATCAATGTCCTGTTTCAGTCAATTACTATCATCCTGACTGTCTGTCCATTCTGCTGAACTATCAATGTCCTGTTTCAGTCAATTACTGTCATCCTGACTGTCTGTCCATTCTGCTAAATTATCCATGTCCTGTTTCAGTCAATTACTATCATCCTGACTGTCTGTCCAGTCTGCTAAACGATCCATGTCCTGTTTCAGTCAATTACTATCATCCTGACTCTCTGTCCATTCTGCTAAACTATCAATGTCCTGTTTCAGTCAATTGCTATCATCCTGACTGTCTGTCCATTCTGCTAACCTATCAATGTCCTGTTTCAGTCAATTACTATCATCCTGACTGTCTGTCCATTCTGCTGAACTATCAATGTCCTGTTTCAGTCAATTACTATCATCCTGACTGTCTGTCCATTCTGCTAAACTATCAATGTCCTGTTTCAGTCAATTACTATCATCCTGACTGTCTGTCCATTCTGCTAAACTATCAATGTCCTGTTTCAGTCAATTACTATCATCCTGACTGTCTGTCCATTCTGCTAAACTATCCATGTCCTGTTTCAGTCAATTACTATCATCCTGACTGTCTGTCCATTCTGCTAAACTATCAATGTCCTGTTTCAGTCAATTACTATCATCCTGACTGTCTGTCCATTCTGCTAAACTATCAATGTCCTGTTTCAGTCAATTACTATCATCCTGACTGTCTGTCCATTCTGCTAAACTATCAATGTCCTGTTTCAGTCAATTACTATCATCCTGACTGTCTGTCCATTCTGCTAAACTATCAATGTCCTGGTTCAGTCAATTACTATCATCCTGACTGTCTGTCCATTCAGCTAAACTATCCATGTCCTGTTTCAGTCAATTACTATCATCCTGACTGTCTGTCCATTCTGCTAAACTATCAATGTCCTGTTTCAGTCAATTACTATCATCCTGACTGTCTGTCCATTCTGCTAAACTATCAATGTCCTGTTTCAGTCAATTACTATCATCCTGACTGTCTGTCCATTCTGCTAAACTATCAATGTCCTGTTTCAGTCAATTACTATCATCCTGACTGTCTGTCTATTCTGCTAAACTATCAATGTCCTGTTTCAGTCAATTACTATCATCCTGACTGTCTATCCATTCTGCTAAACTATCAATGTCCTGTTTCAGTCAATTACTATCATCCTGACTGTCTGTCCATTCTGCTATACTATCCATGTCCTGTTTCAGTCAATTACTATCATCCTGACTGTCTGTCCATTCTGCTAAACTATCACTGTCCTGTTTCAGTCAATTACTATCATCCTGACTGTCTGTCCATTCTGCTAAACTATCAATGTCCTGTTTCAGTCAATTACTATCATCCTGACTGTCTATCCATTCTGCTATACTATCCATGTCCTGTTTCAGTCAATTACTATCATCCTGACTGTCTGTCCATTCTGCTAAACTATCAATGTCCTGTTTCAGTCAATTACTATCATCCTGAATGTCTGTCCATTCTGCTGAACTATCCATGTCCTGTTTCAGTCAATTACTATCATCCTGACTGTCTGTCCATTCTGCTAAACTATCCATGTCCTGTTTCAGTCAATTACTATCATCCTGACTGTCTGTCCATTCTGCTAAACTATCCATGCCCTGTTTCAGTCAATTACTATCATCCTGACTGTCTGTCCATTCTGCTAAACTATCCATGTCCAGTTTCAGTCAATTACTATCATCCTAACTGTCTGTCCATTCTGCTAAACTATCCATGTCCTGTTTCAGTCAATTACTATCATCCTGACTGTCTGTCCATTCTGCTAAACTATCAATGCCCTGTTTCAGTCAATTACAATCGTCCAGACTGTCTGTCCATTCTGCTAAACTATCAATGCCCTGTTTCAGTCAATTACTATCATCCAGACTGTCTGTCCATTCTGCTAAACTATCCATGTCCTGTTTCAGTCAATTACTATCATCCTGACTGTCTGTCCATTCTGCTAAACTATCAATGCCCTGTTTCAGTCAATTACTATCATCCAGACTGTCTGTCCATTCTGCTAAACTATCAATGTCCTGTTTCAGTCAATTACTATCATCCTGACTGTCTATCCATTCTGCTAAACTATCAATGTCCTGTTTCAGTCAATTACTATCATCCTGACTGTCTGTCCATTCTGCTAAACTATCAATGTCCTGTTTCAGTCAATTACTATCATCCTGACTGTCTGTCCATTCTGCTAAACTATCCATGTCCTGTTTCAGTCAATTACTATCAGCCTGACTGTCTGTCCATTCTGCTAAACTATCAATGTCCTGTTTCAGTCAATTACTATCATCCTGACTGTCTGTCCATTCTGCTAAACTATCAATGTCCTGTTTCAGTCAATGACTATCATCCTGACTCTCTGTCCATTCTGCTAAACTATCCATGTCCTGTTTCAGTCAATTACTATCATCCTGACTGTCTGTCCATTCTGCTAAACTATCAATGTCCTGTTTCAGTCAATTACTATCATCCTGATCCTCTGTCCTTTCTGCTAAACTATCCATGTCCTGTTTCAGTCAATTACTATCATCCTGACTGTCTGTCCATTCTGCTAAACTATCAATGCCCTGTTTCAGTCAATTACTATCATCCAGACTGTCTGTCCATTCTGCTAAACTATCAATGTCCTGTTTCAGTCAATTACTATCATCCTGACTGTCTATCCATTCTGCTAAACTATCAATGTCCTGTTTCAGTCAATTACTATCATCCTGACTGTCTGTCCATTCTGCTAAACTATCAATGTCCTGTTTCAGTCAATTACTATCATCCTGACTGTCTGTCCATTCTGCTAAACTATCCATGTCCTGTTTCAGTCAATTACTATCAGCCTGACTGTCTGTCCATTCTGCTAAACTATCAATGTCCTGTTTCAGTCAATTACTATCATCCTGACTGTCTGTCCATTCTGCTAAACTATCAATGTCCTGTTTCAGTCAATTACTATCATCCTGACTGTCTGTCCATTCTGCTAAACTATCAATGTCCTGTTTCAGTCAATTACTATCATCCTGACTGTCTGTCCATTCTGCTGAACTATCAATGTCCTGTTTCAGTCAATTACTATCATCCTGACTGTCTGTCCATTCTGCTGAATTATCAATGTCCTGTTTCAGTCAATTACTATCATCCTGACTGTCTGTCCATTCTGCTGAACTATCAATGTCCTGTTTCAGTCAATGACTGTCATCCTGACTGTCTGTCCATTCTGCTAAACTATCAATGTCCTGTTTCAGTCAATTACTATCATCCTGACTGTCTGTCCATTCTGCTGAACTATCAATGTCCTGTTTCAGTCAATTACTGTCATCCTGACTGTCTGTCCATTCTGCTAAATTATCCATGTCCTGTTTCAGTCAATTACTATCATCCTGACTGTCTGTCAAGTCTGCTAAACTATCCATGTCCTGTTTCAGTCAATTACTATCATCCTGACTGTCTGTCCATTCTGCTAAACTATCAATGTCCTGTTTCAGTCAATTACTATCATCCTGACTGTCTGTCCATTCTGCTAACCTATCAATGTCCTGTTTCAGTCAATTACTATCATCCTGACTGTCTGTCCATTCTGCTGAACTATCAATGTCCTGTTTCAGTCAATTACTATCATCCTGACTGTCTGTCCATTCTGCTAAACTATCAATGTCCTGTTTCAGTCAATTACTATCATCCTGACTGTCTGTCCATTCTGCTAAACTATCAATGTCCTGTTTCAGTCAATTACTATCATCCTGACTGTCTGTCCATTCTGCTAAACTATCCATGTCCTGTTTCAGTCAATTACTATCATCCTGACTGTCTGTCCATTCTGCTAAACTATCAATGTCCTGTTTCAGTCAATTACTATCATCCTGACTGTCTGTCCATTCTGCTAAACTATCAATGTCCTGTTTCAGTCAATTACTATCATCCTGACTGTCTGTCCATTCTGCTAAACTATCAATGTCCTGTTTCAGTCAATTACTATCATCCTGACTGTCTGTCCATTCTGCTAAACTATCAATGTCCTGGTTCAGTCAATTACTATCATCCTGACTGTCTGTCCATTCAGCTAAACTATCCATGTCCTGTTTCAGTCAATTACTATCATCCTGACTGTCTGTCCATTCTGCTAAACTATCAATGTCCTGTTTCAGTCAATTACTATCATCCTGACTGTCTGTCCATTCTGCTAAACTATCAATGTCCTGTTTCAGTCAATTACTATCATCCTGACTGTCTGTCCATTCTGCTAAACTATCAATGTCCTGTTTCAGTCAATTACTATCATCCCGACTGTCTGTCTATTCTGCTAAACTATCAATGTCCTGTTTCAGTCAATTACTATCATCCTGACTGTCTATCCATTCTGCTAAACTATCAATGTCCTGTTTCAGTCAATTACTATCATCCTGACTGTCTGTCCATTCTGCTATACTATCCATGTCCTGTTTCAGTCAATTACTATCATCCTGACTGTCTGTCCATTCTGCTAAACTATCAATGTCCTGTTTCAGTCAATTACTATCATCCTGACTGTCTGTCCATTCTGCTAAACTATCAATGTCCTGTTTCAGTCAATTACTATCATCCTGACTGTCTATCCATTCTGCTATACTATCCATGTCCTGTTTCAGTCAATTACTATCATCCTGACTGTCTGTCCATTCTGCTAAACTATCAATGTCCTGTTTCAGTCAATTACTATCATCCTGACTGTCTGTCCATTCTGCTAAACTATCCATGTCCTGTTTCAGTCAATTACTATCATCCTGACTGTATGTCCATTCTGCTAAATTATCCATGTCCTGTTTCAGTCAATTACTATCATCCTGACTGACTGTCCATTCTGCTAAACTATCAATGTCCTGTTTCAGTCAATTACTATCATCCTGACTGTCTGTCCATTCTGCTAAACTATCCATGTCCTGTTTCAGTCAATTACTATCACCCTGATTCTCTGTCCATTCTGCTAAACTATCCATGTCCAGTTTCAGTCAATTACTATCATCCTGACTCTCTGTCCATTCTGCTAAACTATCAATGTCCTGTTTCAGTCAATTACTATCATCCTGACTGTCTGTCCATTCTGCTAAACTATCCATGTCCTGTTTCAGTCAATTACTATCATCCTGACTGTCTGTCCATTCTGCTAAACTATCCATGTCCTGTTTCAGTCAATTACTATCATCCTGACTGTCTGTCCATTCTGCTAAACTATCAATGCCCTGTTTCAGTCAATTACTATCATCCTGACTGTCTGTCCATTCTGCTAAACTATCAATGTCCTGTTTCAGTCAATTACTATCATCCTGACTGTCTGTCCATTCTGCTGAACTATCAATGTCCTGTTTCAGTCAATTACTATCATCCTGACTGTCTGTCCATTCTGCTGAATTATCAATGTCCTGTTTCAGTCAATTACTATCATCCTGACTGTCTGTCCATTCTGCTGAACTATCAATGTCCTGTTTCAGTCAATGACTGTCATCCTGACTGTCTGTCCATTCTGCTAAACTATCAACGTCCTGTTTCAGTCAATTACTATCATCCTGACTGTCTGTCCATTCTGCTGAACTATCAATGTCCTGTTTCAGTCAATTACTGTCATCCTGACTGTCTGTCCATTCTGCTAAATTATCCATGTCCTGTTTCAGTCAATTACTATCATCCTGACTGTCTGTCCAGTCTGCTAAACTATCCATGTCCTGTTTCAGTCAATTACTATCATCCTGACTGTCTGTCCATTCTGCTAAACTATCAATGTCCTGTTTCAGTCAATTACTATCATCCTGACTGTCTGTCCATTCTGCTAACCTATCAATGTCCTGTTTCAGTCAATTACTATCATCCTGACTGTCTGTCCATTCTGCTGAACTATCAATGTCCTGTTTCAGTCAATTACTATCATCCTGACTGTCTGTCCATTCTGCTAAACTATCAATGTCCTGTTTCAGTCAATTACTATCATCCTGACTGTCTGTCCATTCTGCTAAACTATCAATGTCCTGTTTCAGTCAATTACTATCATCCTGACTGTCTGTCCATTCTGCTAAACTATCCATGTCCTGTTTCAGTCAATTACTATCATCCTGACTGTCTGTCCATTCTGCTAAACTATCAATGTCCTGTTTCAGTCAATTACTATCATCCTGACTGTCTGTCCATTCTGCTAAACTATCAATGTCCTGTTTCAGTCAATTACTATCATCCTGACTGTCTGTCCATTCTGCTAAACTATCAATGTCCTGTTTCAGTCAATTACTATCATCCTGACTGTCTGTCCATTCTGCTAAACTATCAATGTCCTGGTTCAGTCAATTACTATCATCCTGACTGTCTGTCCATTCAGCTAAACTATCCATGTCCTGTTTCAGTCAATTACTATCATCCTGACTGTCTGTCCATTCTGCTAAACTATCAATGTCCTGTTTCAGTCAATTACTATCATCCTGACTGTCTGTCCATTCTGCTAAACTATCAATGTCCTGTTTCAGTCAATTACTATCATCCTGACTGTCTGTCCATTCTGCTAAACTATCAATGTCCTGTTTCAGTCAATTACTATCATCCTGACTGTCTGTCCATTCTGCTAAACTATCCATGTCCTGTTTCAGTCAATTACTATCATCCTGACTGTCTGTCCATTCTGCTAAACTATCAATGTCCTGTTTCAGTCAATTACTATCATCCTGACTGTCTGTCCATTCTGCTAAACTATCAATGTCCTGTTTCAGTCAATTACTATCATCCTGACTGTCTGTCCATTCTGCTAAACTATCAATGTCCTGTTTCAGTCAATTACTATCATCCTGACTGTCTGTCCATTCTGCTAAACTATCAATGTCCTGGTTCAGTCAATTACTATCATCCTGACTGTCTGTCCATTCAGCTAAACTATCCATGTCCTGTTTCAGTCAATTACTATCATCCTGACTGTCTGTCCATTCTGCTAAACTATCAATGTCCTGTTTCAGTCAATTACTATCATCCTGACTGTCTGTCCATTCTGCTAAACTATCAATGTCCTGTTTCAGTCAATTACTATCATCCTGACTGTCTGTCCATTCTGCTAAACTATCAATGTCCTGTTTCAGTCAATTACTATCATCCTGACTGTCTATCCATTCTGCTAAACTATCAATGTCCTGTTTCAGTCAATTACTATCATCCTGACTGTCTGTCCATTCTGCTATACTATCCATGTCCTGTTTCAGTCAATTACTATCATCCTGACTGTCTGTCCATTCTGCTAAACTATCAATGTCCTGTTTCAGTCAATTACTATCATCCTGACTGTCTGTCCATTCTGCTAAACTATCAATGTCCTGTTTCAGTCAATTACTATCATCCTGACTGTCTATCCATTCTGCTATACTATCCATGTCCTGTTTCAGTCAATTACTATCATCCTGACTGTCTGTCCATTCTGCTAAACTATCAATGTCCTGTTTCAGTCAATTACTATCATCCTGACTGTCTGTCCATTCTGCTAAACTATCCATGTCCTGTTTCAGTCAATTACTATCATCCTGACTGTATGTCCATTCTGCTAAATTATCCATGTCCTGTTTCAGTCAATTACTATCATCCTGACTGACTGTCCATTCTGCTAAACTATCAATGTCCTGTTTCAGTCAATTACTATCATCCTGACTGTCTGTCCATTCTGCTAAACTATCCATGTCCTGTTTCAGTCAATTACTATCACCCTGATTCTCTGTCCATTCTGCTAAACTATCCATGTCCAGTTTCAGTCAATTACTATCATCCTGACTCTCTGTCCATTCTGCTAAACTATCAATGTCCTGTTTCAGTCAATTACTATCATCCTGACTGTCTGTCCATTCTGCTAAACTATCCATGTCCTGTTTCAGTCAATTACTATCATCCTGACTGTCTGTCCATTCTGCTAAACTATCCATGTCCTGTTTCAGTCAATTACTATCATCCTGACTGTCTGTCCATTCTGCTAAACTATCAATGCCCTGTTTCAGTCAATTACTATCATCCTGACTGTCTGTCCATTCTGCTAAACTATCCATGTCCAGTTTCAGTCAATTACTATCATCCTAACTGTCTGTCCATTCTGCTAAACTATCCATGTCCTGTTTCAGTCAATTACTATCATCCTGACTGTCTGTCCATTCTGCTAAACTATCAATGCCCTGTTTCAGTCAATTACAATCGTCCAGACTGTCTGTCCATTCTGCTAAACTATCAATGCCCTGTTTCAGTCAATTACTATCATCCAGACTGTCTGTCCATTCTGCTAAACTATCCATGTCCTGTTTCAGTCAATTACTATCATCCTGACTGTCTGTCCATTCTGCTAAACTATCAATGCCCTGTTTCAGTCAATTACTATCATCCAGACTGTCTGTCCATTCTGCTAAACTATCAATGTCCTGTTTCAGTCAATTACTATCATCCTGACTGTCTGTCCATTCTGCTAAACTATCCATGTCCTGTTTCAGTCAATTACTATCAGCCTGACTGTCTGTCCATTCTGCTAAACTATCAATGTCCTGTTTCAGTCAATTACTATCATCCTGACTGTCTGTCCATTCTGCTGAACTATCAATGTCCTGTTTCAGTCAATGACTATCATCCTGACTCTCTGTCCATTCTGCTAAACTATCCATGTCCTGTTTCAGTCAATTACTATCATCCTGACTGTCTGTCCATTCTGCTAAACTATCAATGTCCTGTTTCAGTCAATTACTATCATCCTGATCCTCTGTCCTTTCTGCTAAACTATCCATGTCCTGTTTCAGTCAATTACTATCACCCTGACTGTCTGTCCATTCTGCTAAACTATCAATGTCCTGTTTCATTCAATTACTATCATCCTGACTGTCTGTCCATTCTGCTAAACTATCCATGTCCTGTTTCAGTCAATTACTATCATCCTGACTCTCTGTCCATTCTGCTAAACTATCAATGTCCTGTTTCAGTCAATTACTATCATCCTGACTGTCTGTCCATTCTGCTAAACTATCCATGTCCTGTTTCAGTCAACTACTATCATCCTGACTGTCTGTCCATTCTGCTGAATTATCAATGTCCTGTTTCAGTCAATTACTATCATCCTGACTGTCTGTCCATTCTGCTAAACTATCCATGTCCTGTTTCAGTCAATTACTATCATCCTGACTGTCTGTCCATTCTGCTGAATTATCAATGTCCTGTTTCAGTCAATTAATATCATCCTGACTGTCTGTCCATTCTGCTGAATTATCAATGTCCTGTTTCAGTCAATTACTATCATCCTGACTGTCTGTCCATTCTGCTGAACTATCAATGTCCTGTTTCAGTCAATTACTATCATCCTGACTGTCTGTCCATTCTGCTGAATTATCAATGTCCTGTTTCAGTCAATTACTATCATCCTGACTGTCTGTCCATTCTGCTGAACTATCAATGTCCTGTTTCAGTCAATTACTGTCATCCTGACTGTCTGTCCATTCTGCTAAACTATCAATGTCCTGTTTCAGTCAATTACTATCATCCTGACTGTCTGTCCATTCTGCTGAACTATCAATGTCCTGTTTCAGTCAATTACTGTCATCCTGACTGTCTGTCCATTCTGCTAAATTATCCATGTCCTGTTTCAGTCAATTACTATCATCCTGACTGTCTGTCCAGTCTGCTAAACTATCCATGTCCTGTTTCAGTCACTCACTATCATCCTGACTGTCTGTCCATTCTGCTAAACTATCAATGTCCTGTTTCAGTCAATTACTATCATCCTGACTGTCTGTCCATTCTGCAAAACTATCCATGTCCTCTTTCAGTCAATTACTATCATCCTGACTGTCTGTCCATTCTGCTAAACTATCCATGTCCTGTGTCAGTCAATTACTATCATCCTGACTGTCTACCCATTCTGCTAAGCTATCAATGTCCTGTTTCAGTCAATTACTATCATCCTGACTGTCTGTCCATTCTGCTGAACTATCAATGTCCTGTTTCAGTCAATTACTATCATCCTGACTGTCTGTCCATTCTGCTGAACTATCAATGTCCTGTTTCAGTCAATTACTATCATCCTGACTGTCTGTCCATTCTGATAAAGTATCAATGTCCTGTTTCAGTCAATTACTATCATCCTGACTGTCTGTCCATTCTGCTAAACTATCCTTGTCCTGTTTCAGTCAATTACTATCATCCTGACTGTCTGTCCATTCTGCTAAACTATCAATGTCCTGTTTCAGTCAATTACTATCATCCTGACTGTCTGTCCATTCTGCTAAACTATCAATGTCCTGTTTCAGTCAATTACTATCATCCTGACTGTCTTTCCATTCTGCTAAACTATCAATGTCCTGTTTCAGTCAATTACTATCATCCTGACTGTCTGTCCATTCTGCTAAACTATCCATGTCCTGTTTCAGTCAATTACTATCATCCTGACTGGCTGTCCATTCTGCTAAACTATCAATGTCCTGTTTCAGTCAATTACTATCATCCTGACTGTCTGTCCATTCTGCTAAACTATCAATGTCCTGTTTCAGTCAATTACTATCATGCTGACTGTCTGTCCATTCTGCTAACCTATCAATGTCCTGTTTCAGTCAATTACTATCATCCTGACTGTCTGTCCATTCTGCTAAACTATCAATGTCCTGTTTCAGTCAATTACTATCATCCTGACTGTCTGTCCATTCTGCCAAACAATCAATGTCCTGTTTCAGTCAATTACTATCATCATGACTGTCTGTCTATTCTGCTAAACTATCCATGTCCTGTTTCAGTCAATTACTATCATCTTGACTGTCTGTCCATTCTGCTAAACTATCAATGCCCTGTTTCAGTCAATTACAATCGTCCAGACTCTCTGTCCATTCTGCTAAACTATCAATGCCCTGTTTCAGTCAATTACTATCATCCAGACTGTCTGTCCATTCTGCTAAACTATCCATGTCCTGTTTCAGTCAATTACTATCATCCTGACTGTCTGTCCATTCTGCTAAACTATCAATGCCCTGTTTCAGTCAATTACTATCATCCAGACTGTCTGTCCATTCTGCTAAACTATCAATGTCCTGTTTCAGTCAATTACTATCATCCTGACTGTCTATCCATTCTGCTAAACTATCAATGTCCTGTTTCAGTCAATTACTATCATCCTGACTGTCTGTCCATTCTGCTAAACTATCAATGTCCTGTTTCAGTCAATTACTATCATCCTGACTGTCTGTCCATTCTGCTAAACTATCAATGCCCTGTTTCAGTCAATTACTATCATCCAGACTGTCTGTCCATTCTGCTAAACTATCAATGTCCTGTTTCAGTCAATTACTATCATCCTGACTGTCTATCCATTCTGCTAAACTATCAATGTCCTGTTTCAGTCAATTACTATCATCCTGACTGTCTGTCCATTCTGCTAAACTATCAATGTCCTGTTTCAGTCAATTACTATCATCCTGACTGTCTGTCCATTCTGCTAAACTATCAATGTCCTGTTTCAGTCAATTACTATCATCCTGACTGTCTGTCCATTCTGCTAAACTATCAATGTCCTGTTTCAGTCAATGACTATCATCCTGACTCTCTTTCCATTCTGCTAAACTATCCATGTCCTGTTTCAGTCAATTACTATCATCCTGACTGTCTGTCCATTCTGCTAAACTATCAATGTCCTGTTTCAGTCAATTACTATCATCCTGATCCTCTGTCCTTTCTGCTAAACTATCCATGTCCTGTTTCAGTCAATTACTATCACCCTGACTGTCTGTCCATTCTGCTAAACTATCAATGTCCTGTTTCATTCAATTACTATCATCCTGACTGTCTGTCCATTCTGCTAAACTATCCATGTCCTGTTTCAGTCAATTACTATCATCCTGACTCTCTGTCCATTCTGCTAAACTATCAATGTCCTGTTTCAGTCAATTACTATCATCCTGACTGTCTGTCCATTCTCCTAAACTATCCATGTCCTGTTTCAGTCAACTACTATCATCCTGACTGTCTGTCCATTCTGCTGAATTATCAATGTCCTGTTTCAGTCAATTACTATCATCCTGACTGTCTGTCCATTCTGCTAAACTATCCATGTCCTGTTTCAGTCAATTACTATCATCCTGACTGTCTGTCCATTCTGCTGAATTATCAATGTCCTGTTTCAGTCAATTAATATCATCCTGACTGTCTGTCCATTCTGCTGAATTATCAATGTCCTGTTTCAGTCAATTACTATCATCCTGACTGTCTGTCCATTCTGCTGAACTATCAATGTCCTGTTTCAGTCAATTACTATCATCCTGACTGTCTGTCCATTCTGCTGAATTATCAATGTCCTGTTTCAGTCAATTCCTATCATCCTGACTGTCTGTCCATTCTGCTGAACTATCAATGTCCTGTTTCAGTCAATTACTGTCATCCTGACTGTCTGTCCATTCTGCTAAACTATCAATGTCCTGTTTCAGTCAATTACTATCATCCTGACTGTCTGTCCATTCTGCTGAAATATCAATGTCCTGTTTCAGTCAATTACTGTCATCCTGACTGTCTGTCCATTCTGCTAAATTATCCATGTCCTGTTTCAGTCAATTACTATCATCCTGACTGTCTGTCCATTCTGCTAAACTATCCATGTCCTGTGTCAGTCAATTACTATCATCCTGACTGTCTACCCATTCTGCTAACCTATCAATGTCCTGTTTCAGTCAATTACTATCATCCTGACTGTCTGTCCATTCTGCTAACCTATCAATGTCCTGTTTCAGTCAATTACTATCATCCTGACTGTCTGTCCATTCTGCTGAACTATCAATGTCCTGTTTCAGTCAATTACTATCATCCTGACTGTCTGTCCATTCTGCTGAACTATCAATGTCCTGTTTCAGTCAATTACTATCATCCTGACTGTCTGTCCATTCTGATAAAGTATCAATGTCCTGTTTCAGTCAATTACTATCATCCTGACTGTCTGTCCATTCTGCTAAACTATCCATGTCCTGTTTCAGTCAATTACTATCATCCTGACTGTCTGTCCATTCTGCTAAACTATCAATGTCCTGTTTCAGTCAATTACTATCATCCTGACTGTCTGTCCATTCTGCTAAACTATCAATGCCTGTTTCAGTCAATTACTATCATCCTGACTGTCTTTCCATTCTGCTAAACTATCAATGTCCTGTTTCAGTCAATTACTATCATCCTGACTGTCTGTCCATTCTGCTAAACTATCCATGTCCTGTTTCAGTCAATTACTATCATCCTGACTGTCTGTCCATTCTGCTAAACTATCAATGTCCTGTTTCAGTCAATTACTATCATCCTGACTGTCTGTCCATTCTGCTAAACTATCAATGTCCTGTTTCAGTCAATTACAATCATGCTGACTGTCTGTCCATTCTGCTAACCTATCAATGTCCTGTTTCAGTCAATTACTATCATCCTGACTGTCTGTCCATTCTGCTAAACTATCAATGTCCTGTTTCAGTCAATTACTATCATCCTGACTGTCTGTCCATTCTGCTAAACAATCAATGTCCTGTTTCAGTCAATTACTATCATCATGACTGTCTGTCTATTCTGCTAAACTATCCATGTCCTGTTTCAGTCAATTACTATCATCCTGACTGTCTGTCCATTCTGCTAAACTATCAATGCCCTGTTTCAGTCAATTACAATCGTCCAGACTGTCTGTCCATTCTGCTAAACTATCAATGCCCTGTTTCAGTCAATTACTATCATCCAGAATGTCTGTCCATTCTGCTAAACTATCCATGTCCTGTTTCAGTCAATTACTATCATCCTGACTGTCTGTCCATTCTGCTAAACTATCAATGCCCTGTTTCAGTCAATTACTATCATCCAGACTGTCTGTCCATTCTGCGAAACTATCAATGTCCTTTTTCAGTCAATTACTATCATCCTGACTGTCTATCCATTCTGCTAAACTATCAATGTCCTGTTTCAGTCAATTACTATCATCCTGACTGTCTGTCCATTCTGCTAAACTATCAATGTCCTGTTTCAGTCAATTACTATCATCCTGACTGTCTGTCCATTCTGCTAAACTATCCATGTCCTGTTTCAGTCAATTACTATCAGCTTGACTGTCTGTCCATTCTGCTAAACTATCAATGTCCTGTTTCAGTCAATTACTATCATCCTGACTGTCTGTCCATTCTGCTAAACTATCAATGTCCTGTTTCAGTCAATGACTATCATCCTGACTCTCTGTCCATTCTGCTAAACTATCCATGTCCTGTTTCAGTCAATTACTATCATCCTGACTGTCTGTCCATTCTGCTAAACTATCAATGTCCTGTTTCAGTCAATTACTATCATCCTGATCCTCTGTCCTTTCTGCTAAACTATCCATGTCCTGTTTCAGTCAATTACGATTACCCTGACTGTCTGTCCATTCTGCTAAACTATCCATGTCCTGTTTCAGTCAATTACTATCATCCTGAATCTCTGTCCATTCTGCTAAACTATCAATGTCCTGTTTCAGTCAATTACTATCAGCTTGACTGTCTGTCCATTCTGCTAAACTATCAATGTCCTGTTTCAGTCAATTACTGTCATCCTGACTGTCTGTCCATTCTGCTAAATTATCCATGTCCTGTTTCAGTCAATTACTATCATCCTGACTGTCTGTCCATTCTGCTAAACTATCCATGTCCTGTTTCAGTCAACTACTATCATCCTGACTGTCTGTCCATTCTGCTGAATTATCAATGTCCTGTTTCAGTAAATTACTATCATCCTGACTGTCTGTCCATTCTGCTAAAATATCCATGTCCTGTTTCAGTCAATTACTATCATCCTGACTGTCTGTCCATTCTGCTGAATTATCAATGTCCTGTTTCAGTCAATTAATATCATCCTGACTGTCTGTCCATTCTGCTGAATTATCAATGTCCTGTTTCAGTCAATTACTATCATCCTGACTGTCTGTCCATTCTGCTGAACTATCAATTTCCTGTTTCAGTCAATTACTATCATCCTGACTGTCTGTCCATTCTGCTGAACTATCAATGTCCTGTTTCAGTCAATTACTGTCATCCTGACTGTCTGTCCATTCTGCTAAACTATCAATGTCCTGTTTCAGTCAATTACTATCATCCTGACTGTCTGTCCATTCTGCTGAACTATCAATGTCCTGTTTCAGTCAATTACTGTCATCCTGACTGTCTGTCCATTCTGCTAAATTATGCATGTCCTGTTTCAGTCAATTACTATCATCCTGACTGTCTGTCCAGTCTGCTAAACTATCCATGTCCTGTTTCAGTCACTCACTATCATCCTGACTGTCTGTCCATTCTGCTAAACTATCAATGTCCTGTTTCAGTCAATTACTATCATCCTGACTGTCTGTCCATTCTGCAAATCTATCCATGTCCTCTCTCAGTCAATTACTATCATCCTGACAGTCTGTCCATTCTGCTAAACTATCCATGTCCTGTGTCAGTCAATTACTATCATCCTGACTGTCTACCCATTCTGCTAACCTATCAATGTCCTGTTTCAGTCAATTACTATCATCCTGACTGTCTGTCCATTCTGCTAACCTATCAATGTCCTGTTTCAGTCAATTACTATCATCCTGTCTGTCTGTCCATTCTGCTGAACTATCAATGTCCTGTTTCAGTCAATTACTATCATCCTGACTGTCTGTCCATTCTGCTAAACTATCAATGTCCTGTTTCAGTCAATTACTATCATCCTGACTGTCTGTCCATTCTGATAAAGTATCAATGTCCTGTTTCAGTCAATTACTATCATCCTGACTGTCTGTCCATTCTGCTAAACTATCCATGTCCTGTTTCAGTCAATTACTATCATCCTGACTGTCTGTCCATTCTGCTAAACTATCAATGTCCTGTTTCAGTCAATTACTATCATCCTGACTGTCTGTCCATTCTGCTAAACTATCAATGTCCTGTTTGAGTCAATTACTATCATCCTGACTGTCTTTCCATTCTGCTAAACTATCAATGTCCTGTTTCAGTCAATTACTATCATCCTGACTGTCTGTCCATTCTGCTGAAATATCAATGTCCTGTTTCAGTCAATTACTGTCATCCTGACTGTCTGTCCATTCTGCTAAATTATCCATGTCCTGTTTCAGTCAATTACTATCATCCTGACTGTCTGTCCATTCTGCTAAACTATCCATGTCCTGTGTCAGTCAATTACTATCATCCTGACTGTCTACCCATTCTGCTAACCTATCAATGTCCTGTTTCAGTCAATTACTATCATCCTGACTGTCTGTCCATTCTGCTAACCTATCAATGTCCTGTTTCAGTCAATTACTATCATCCTGACTGTCTGTCCATTCTGCTGAACTATCAATGTCCTGTTTCAGTCAATTACTATCATCCTGACTGTCTGTCCATTCTGCTGAACTATCAATGTCCTGTTTCAGTCAATTACTATCATCCTGACTGTCTGTCCATTCTGATAAAGTATCAATGTCCTGTTTCAGTCAATTACTATCATCCTGACTGTCTGTCCATTCTGCTAAACTATCCATGTCCTGTTTCAGTCAATTACTATCATCCTGACTGTCTGTCCATTCTGCTAAACTATCAATGTCCTGTTTCAGTCAATTACTATCATCCTGACTGTCTGTCCATTCTGCTAAACTATCAATGCCTGTTTCAGTCAATTACTATCATCCTGACTGTCTTTCCATTCTGCTAAACTATCAATGTCCTGTTTCAGTCAATTACTATCATCCTGACTGTCTGTCCATTCTGCTAAACTATCCATGTCCTGTTTCAGTCAATTACTATCATCCTGACTGTCTGTCCATTCTGCTAAACTATCAATGTCCTGTTTCAGTCAATTACTATCATCCTGACTGTCTGTCCATTCTGCTAAACTATCAATGTCCTGTTTCAGTCAATTACAATCATGCTGACTGTCTGTCCATTCTGCTAACCTATCAATGTCCTGTTTCAGTCAATTACTATCATCCTGACTGTCTGTCCATTCTGCTAAACTATCAATGTCCTGTTTCAGTCAATTACTATCATCCTGTCTGTCTGTCCATTCTGCTAAACAATCAATGTCCTGTTTCAGTCAATTACTATCATCATGACTGTCTGTCTATTCTGCTAAACTATCCATGTCCTGTTTCAGTCAATTACTATC
Organism: Heterodontus francisci; assembly: GCF_036365525.1. Classification (NCBI taxonomy): domain Eukaryota; kingdom Metazoa; phylum Chordata; class Chondrichthyes; order Heterodontiformes; family Heterodontidae; genus Heterodontus; species Heterodontus francisci. Next base: position 1,106,026 of record NW_027141021.1, read on the forward strand.
ATCCTGACTGTCTGTCCATTCTGCTAAACTATCAATGCCCTGTTTCAGTCAATTACAATCGTCCAGACTGTCTGTCCATTCTGCTAAACTATCAATGCCCTGTTTCAGTCAATTACTATCATCCAGAATGTCTGTCCATTCTGCTAAACTATCCATGTCCTGTTTCAGTCAATTACTATCATCCTGACTGTCTGTCCATTCTGCTAAACTATCAATGCCCTGTTTCAGTCAATTACTATCATCCAGACTGTCTGTCCATTCTGCTAAACTATCAATGTCCTTTTTCAGTCAATTACTATCATCCTGACTGTCTATCCATTCTGCTAAACTATCAATGTCCTGTTTCAGTCAATTACTATCATCCTGACTGTCTGTCCATTCTGCTAAACTATCAATGTCCTGTTTCAGTCAATTACTATCATCCTGACTGTCTGTCCATTCTGCTAAACTATCCATGTCCTGTTTCAGTCAATTACTATCAGCTTGACTGTCTGTCCATTCTGCTAAACTATCAATGTCCTGTTTCAGTCAATTACTATCATCCTGACTGTCTGTCCATTCTGCTAAACTATCAATGTCCTGTTTCAGTCAATGACTATCATCCTGACTCTCTGTCCATTCTGCTAAACTATCCATGTCCTGTTTCAGTCAATTACTATCATCCTGACTGTCTGTCCATTCTGCTAAACTATCAATGTCCTGTTTCAGTCAATTACTATCATCCTGATCCTCTGTCCTTTCTGCTAAACTATCCATGTCCTGTTTCAGTCAATTACGATTACCCTGACTGTCTGTCCATTCTGCTAAACTATCCATGTCCTGTTTCAGTCAATTACTATCATCCTGAATCTCTGTCCATTCTGCTAAACTATCAATGTCCTGTTTCAGTCAATTACTATCAGCTTGACTGTCTGTCCATTCTGCTAAACTATCAATGTCCTGTTTCAGTCAATTACTGTCATCCTGACTGTCTGTCCATTCTGCTAAATTATCCATGTCCTGTTTCAGTCAATTACTATCATCCTGACTGTCTGTCCATTCTGCTAAACTATCCATGTCCTGTTTCAGTCAACTACTATCATCCTGACTGTCTGTCCATTCTGCTGAATTATCAATGTCCTGTTTCAGTAAATTACTATCATCCTGACTGTCTGTCCATTCTGCTAAAATATCCATGTCCTGTTTCAGTCAATTACTATCATCCTGACTGTCTGTCCATTCTGCTGAATTATCAATGTCCTGTTTCAGTCAATTAATATCATCCTGACTGTCTGTCCATTCTGCTGAATTATCAATGTCCTGTTTCAGTCAATTACTATCATCCTGACTGTCTGTCCATTTTGCTGAACTATCAATTTCCTGTTTCAGTCAATTACTATCATCCTGACTGTCTGTCCATTCTGCTGAACTATCAATGTCCTGTTTCAGTCAATTACTGTCATCCTGACTGTCTGTCCATTCTGCTAAACTATCAATGTCCTGTTTCAGTCAATTACTATCATCCTGACTGTCTGTCCATTCTGCTGAACTATCAATGTCCTGTTTCAGTCAATTACTGTCATCCTGACTGTCTGTCCATTCTGCTAAATTATCCATGTCCTGTTTCAGTCAATTACTATCATCCTGACTGTCTGTCCAGTCTGCTAAACTATCCATGTCCTGTTTCAGTCACTCACTATCATCCTGACTGTCTGTCCATTCTGCTAAACTATCAATGTCCTGTTTCAGTCAATTACTATCATCCTGACTGTCTGTCCATTCTGCAAATCTATCCATGTCCTCTTTCAGTCAATTACTATCATCCTGACAGTCTGTCCATTCTGCTAAACTATCCATGTCCTGTGTCAGTCAATTACTATCATCCTGACTGTCTACCCATTCTGCTAACCTATCAATGTCCTGTTTCAGTCAATTACTATCATCCTGACTGTCTGTCCATTCTGCTAACCTATCAATGTCCTGTTTCAGTCAATTACTATCATCCTGACTGTCTGTCCATTCTGCTGAACTATCAATGTCCTGTTTCAGTCAATTACTATCATCCTGACTGTCTGTCCATTCTGCTAAACTATCAATGTCCTGTTTCAGTCAATTACTATCATCCTGACTGTCTGTCCATTCTGATAAAGTATCAATGTCCTGTTTCAGTCAATTACTATCATCCTGACTGTCTGTCCATTCTGCTAAACTATCCATGTCCTGTTTCAGTCAATTACTATCATCCTGACTGTCTGTCCATTCTGCTAAACTATCAATGTCCTGTTTCAGTCAATTACTATCATCCTGACTGTCTGTCCATTCTGCTAAACTATCAATGTCCTGTTTGAGTCAATTACTATCATCCTGACTGTCTTTCCATTCTGCTAAACTATCAATGTCCTGTTTCAGTCAATTACTATCATCCTGACTGTCTGTCCATTCTGCTAAACTATCCATGTCCTGTTTCAGTCAAATACTATCATCCTGACTGTCTGTCCATTCTGCTAAACTATCAATGTCCTGTTTCAGTCAATTACTATCATCCTGACTGTCTGTCCATTCTGCTAAACTATCAATGTCCTGTTTCAGTCAATTACTATCATGCTGACTGTCTGTCCATTCTGCTAACCTATCAATGTCCTGTTTCAGTCAATTACTATCATCCTGACTGTCTGTCCATTCTGCTAAACTATCAATGTCCTGTTTCAGTCAATTACTATCATCCTGTCTGTCTGTCCATTCTGCTAAACTATCAATGTCCTGTTTCAGTCAATTACTATCATCATGACTGTCTGTCTATTCTGCTAAACTATCAATGTCCTGTTTCAGTCAATTACTATCATCCTGACTGTCTATCCATTCTGCTAAACTATCAATGTCCTGGTTCAGTCAATTACTATCATCCTGACTGTCTGTCCATTCTGCTATACTATCCATGTCCTGTTTCAGTCAATTACTATCATCCTGACTGTCTGTCCATTCTGCTAAACTATCAATGTCCTGTTTCAGTCAATTACTATCATCCTGACTGTCTGTCCATTCTGCTAAACTATCAATGTCCTGTTTCAGTCAATTACTATCATCCTGACTGTCTGTCCATTCTGCTAAACTATCCATCACCTGTTTCAGTCAATTACTATCATCCTGACTGTCTGTCCATTCTGCTAAATTATCCATGTCCTGTTTCAGTCAATTACTATCATCCTGACTGTCTGTCCATTCTGCTGAACTATCAATGTCCTGTTTCAGTCAATTACTATCATCCTGACTGTCTGTCCATTCTGCTAAACTATCAATGTCCTGTTTCAGTCAATTACTATCATCCTGACTGTCTGTCCATTCTGCTAAACTATCAATGTCCTGTTTCAGTCAATTACTATCATCCTGACTGTCTGTCCATTCTGCTAAACTATCAATGTCCTGTTTCAGTCAGTTACTATCATCCTGACTGTCTATCCATTCTGCTAAACTATCAATGTCCTGGTTCAGTCAATTACTATCATCCTGACTGTCTGTCCATTCTGCTATACTATCCATGTCCTGTTTCAGTCAATTACTATCATCCTGACTGTCTGTCCATTCTGCTAAACTATCAATGTCCTGTTTCAGTCAATTACTATCATCCTGACTGTCTGTCCATTCTGCTAAACTATCAATGTCCTGTTTCAGTCAATTACTATCATCCTGACTGTCTGTCCATTCTGCTAAACTATCCATGTCCTGTTTCAGTCAATTACTATCATCCTGACTGTCTGTCCATTCTGCTAAATTATCCATGTCCTGTTTCAGTCAATTACTATCATCCTGACTGTCTGTCCATTCTGCTGAACTATCAATGTCCTGTTTCAGTCAATTACTATCATCCTGACTGTCTGTCCATTCTGCTAAACTATCAATGTCCTGTTTCAGTCAATTACTATCATCCTGACTGTCTGTCCATTCTGCTAAACTATCAATGTCCTGTTTCAGTCAATTACTATCATCCTGACTGTCTGTCCATTCTGCTAAACTATCAATGTCCTGTTTCAGTCAATTACTATCATCCTGACTGTCTGTCCATTCTGCTAAACTATCAATGTCCTGTTTCAGTCAATTAATATCATCCTGACTGTCTGTCCATTCTGCTAAACTATCAATGTCCTGTTTCAGTCAATTACTATCATCCTGACTGTCTGTCCATTCTGCTAAACTATCAATGTCCTGTTTCAGTCAATTAATATCATCCTGACTGTCTGTCCATTCTGCTAAACTATCAATGTCCTGTTTCAGTCAATTACTATCATCCTGACTGTCTGTCCATTCTGATAAACTATCAATGTCCTGTTTCAGTCAATTACTATCATCCTGATTGTCTGTCCATTCTGCTAAACTATCAATGTCCTGTTTCAGTCAATTACTATCATCCTGACTGTCTATCCATTCTGCTAACCTATCAATGTTCTGTTTCAGTCAAATACTATCATCCTGACTGTCTGTGCATTCTGCTAAACTATCAATGTCCTGTTTCAGTCAATTACTATCATCCTGACTGTCTGTCCATTCTGCTGAACTAGCAATGTCCTGTTTCAGTCAATTACTATCATCCTGACTGTCTGTCCATTCTGCTGAATTATCAATGTCCTGTTTCAGTCAATTACTATCATCCTGACTGTCTGTCCATTCTGCTGAACTATCAATGTCCTGTTTCAGTCAATTACTGTCATCCTGACTGTCTGTCCATTCTGCTAAACTATCAATGTCCTGTTTCAGTCAATTACTATCATCCTGACTGTCTGTCCATTTTGCTGAACTATCAATGTCCTGTTTCAGTCAATTACTGTCATCCTGACTGTCTGTCCATTCTGCAAAATTATCCATGTCCTGTTTCAGTCAATTACTATCATCCTGACTGTCTGTCCAGTCTGCTAAACTATCCATGTCCTGTTTCAGTCACTCACGATCATCCTGACTGTCTGTCCATTCTGCTAAACTATCAATGTCCTGTTTCAGTCAATTACTATCATCCTGACTGTCTGTCCATTCTGCAAAACTATCCATGTCCTCTTTCAGTCAATTACTATCATCCTGACTGTCTGTCCATTCTGCTAAACTATCCATGTCCTGTGGCAGTCAATTACTATCATCCTGACTGTCTACCCATTCTGCTAACCTATCAATGTCCTGTTTCAGTCAATTACTATCATCCTGACTGTCTGTCCATTCTGCTAACCTATCAATGTCCTGTTTCAGTCAATTACTATCATCCTGACTGTCTGTCCATTCTGCTGAACTATCAATGTCCTGTTTCAGTCAATTACTATCATCCTGACTGTCTGTCCATTCTGCTAAACTATCAATGTCCTGTTTCAGTCAATTACTATCATCCTGACTGTCTGTCCATTCTGATAAAGTATCAATGTCCTGTTTCAGTCAATTACTATCATCCTGACTGTCTGTCCATTCTGCTAAACTATCCATGTCCTGTTTCAGTCAATTACTATCATCCTGACTGTCTGTCCATTCTGCTGAACTATCAATGTCCTGTTTCAGTCAATTACTATCATCCTGACTGTCTGTCCATTCTGCTAAACTATCAATGTCCTGTTTCAGTCAATTACTATCATCCTGACTGTCTTTCCATTCTGCTAAACTATCAATGTCCTGTTTCAGTCAATTACTATCATCCTGACTGTCTGTCCATTCTGCTAAACTATCCATGTCCTGTTTCAGTCAAATACTATCATCCTGACTGTCTGTCCAGTCTGCTAAACTATCAATGTCCTGTTTCAGTCAATTACTATCATCCTGACTGTCTGTCCATTCTGCTAAACTATCAATGTCCTGTTTCAGTCAATTACTATCATGCTGACTGTCTGTCCATTCTGCTAACCTATCAATGTCCTGTTTCAGTCAATTACTATCATCCTGACTGTCTGTCCATTCTGCTAAACTATCAATGTCCTGTTTCAGTCAATTACTATCATCCTGACTGTCTGTCCATTCTGCTAAACTATCAATGTCCTGGTTCAGTCAATTACTATCATCCTGACTGTCTGTCCATTCTGCTATACTATCCATGTCCTGTTTCAGTCAATTACTATCATCCTGACTGTCTGTCCATTCTGCTAAACTATCAATGTCCTGTTTCAGTCAATTACTATCATCCTGACTGTCTGTCCATTCTGCTAAACTATCAATGTCCTGTTTCAGTCAATTACTATCATCCTGACTGTCTGTCCATTCTGCTAAACTATCCATGTCCTGTTTCAGTCAATTACTATCATCCTGACTGTCTGTCCATTCTGCTAAATTATCCATGTCCTGTTTCAGTCAATTACTATCATCCTGACTGTCTGTCCATTCTGCTGAACTATCAATGTCCTGTTTCAGTCAATTACTATCATCCTGACTGTCTGTCCATTCTGCTAAACTATCAATGTCCTGTTTCAGTCAATTACTATCATCCTGACTGTCTGTCCATTCTGCTAAACTATCAATGTCCTGTTTCAGTCAATTACTATCATCCTGACTGTCTGTCCATTCTGCTAAACTATCAATGTCCTGTTTCAGTCAATTACTATCATCCTGACTGTCTGTCCATTCTGCTAAACTATCAATGTCCTGTTTCAGTCAATTAATATCATCCTGACTGTCTGTCCATTCTGCTAAACTATCAATGTCCTGTTTCAGTCAATTACTATCATCCTGACTGTCTGTCCATTCTGCTAAACTATCAATGTCCTGTTTCAGTCAATTAATATCATCCTGACTGTCTGTCCATTCTGCTAAACTATCAATGCCCTGTTTCAGTCAATTACTATCATCCTGACTGTCTGTCCATTCTGATAAACTATCAATGTCCTGTTTCAGTCAATTACTATCATCCTGACTGTCTGTCCATTCTGCTAAACTATCAATGTCCTGTTTCAGTCAATTACTATCATCCTGACTGTCTATCCATTCTGCTAACCTATCAATGTTCTGTTTCAGTCAAATACTATCATCCTGACTGTCTGTGCATTCTGCTAAACTATCAATGTCCTGTTTCAGTCAATTACTATCATCCTGACTCTCTGTCCATTCTGTTAAATTATCAATGTCCTGTTTCAGTCAATTACTATCATCCTGACTGTCTGTCCATTCTGCTAAACTATCCATGTCCTGTTTCAGTCAATTACTATCATCCTGATCCTCTGTCCATTCTGCTAACCTATCAATGTTCTGTTTCAGTCAAATACTATCATCCTGACTGTCTGTGCATTCTGCTAAACTATCAATGTCCTGTTTCAGTCAATTACTATCATCCTGACTGTCTGTCCATTCTGCTAACCTATCAATGTCCTGTTTCAGTCAATTACTATCATCCTGACTGTCTGTCCATTCTGCTAAATTATCAATATCCTGTTTCAGTCAAATACTATCATCCTGACTGTCTGTCCATTCTGCTAACCTATCAATGTCCTGTTTCAGTCAAATACTATCATCCTGACTGTCTGTGCATTCTGCTAAACTATCCATGTCCTGTTCCAGTCAATTACTAGTATCCTGACTGTCAGTCCATTCTGCTAACCTATCAATGTCCTGTTTCAGTCAATTACTATCATCCTGACTATCTGTCCATTCTGCTAAACTATCAATGTCCTGTTTCAGTCAATTACTATCATCCTGACTGTCTGTCCATTCTGTTAAATTATCAATGTCCTGTTTCAGTCAATTACTATCATCCTGACTGTCTGTCCATTCTGCTAAACTATCCATGTCCTGTTTCAGTCAATTACTATCATCCTGATCCTCTGTCCATTCTGCTAACCTATCAATGTTCTGTTTCAGTCAAATACTATCATCCTGACTGTCTGTGCATTCTGCTAAACTATCAATGTCCTGTTTCAGTCAATTGATATCATCCTGACTGTCTGTCCATTCTGCTAAACTATCAATGTCCTGTTTCAGTCAATTACTATCATCCTGACTGTCTGTCCATTCTGCTAAACTATCAATGTCCTGTTTCAGTCAATTACTATCATCCTGACTGTCTGTCCATTCTGCTAAACTATCAATGTCCTGTTTCAGTCAATTACTATCATCCTGACTGTCTATCCATTCTGCTAACCTATCAATGTTCTGTTTCAGTCAAATACTATCAACCTGACTGTCTGTGCATTCTGCTAAACTATCAATGTCCTGTTTCAGTCAATTACTATCATCCTGACTGTCTGTCCATTCTGTTAAATTATCAATGTCCTGTTTCAGTCAATTACTATCATCCTGACTGTCTGTCCATTCTGCTAAACTATCCATGTACTGTTTCAGTCAATTACTATCATCCTGATCCTCTGTCCATTCTGCTAACCTATCAATGTTCTGTTTCAGTCAAATACTATCATCCTGACTGTCTGTGCATTCTGCTAACCTATCAATGTCCTGTTTCAGTCAATTACTATCATCCTGACTGTCTACCCATTCTGCTAAATTATCAATATCCAGTTTCAGTCAAATACTATCATCCTGACTGTCTGTCCATGCTGCTAACCTATCAATGTCCTGTTTCAGTCAAATACTATCATCCTGACTGTCTGTGCATTCTGCTAAACTATCCATGTCCTGTTCCAGTCAATTACTATCATCCTGACTGTCAGTCCATTCTGCTAACCTATCAATGTCCTGTTTCAGTCAAATACTATCATCCTGACTGTCTGTCCATTCTGCTAACCTGTCAATGTCCTGTTTCAGTCAAATACTATCATCCTGACTGTCTGTGCATTCTGCTAAACTATCCATGTCTTGTTCCAGTCAATTACTATCATCCTGACTGTCAGTCCATTCTGCTTAACTATCCATGTCCTGTTCCAGTCAATTACTATCATCCTGACTGTCAGTCCATTCTGCTAAACTATCAATGTCCTGTTTCAGACATTTACTATCATCCTGATCCTCTGTCCATTTTCTAAACTATCCATGTCCTGTTTCAGACATTTACTATCATCCTGACTGTCTGTCCATTCTGCTAACCTATCAATGTTCTGTTTCAGTCAAATACTATCATCCTGACTGTCTGTGCATTCTGCTAAACTATCAATGTCCTGTTTCAGTCAATTACTATCATCCTGACTGTCTGTCCATTCTGCTAACCTATCAATGTCCTGTTTCAGTCAATTACTATCATCCTGACTGTCTGTCCATTCGGCTAAATTATCAATATCCTGTTTCAGTCAAATACTATCATCCTGACTGTCTGTCCATTCTGCTAACCTATCAATGTCCTGTTTCAGTCAAATACTATCATCCTGACTGTCTGAGCATTCTGCAAAACTATCCATGTCCTGTTCCAGTCAATTACTTTCATCCTGACTGTCAGTCCATTCTGCTAACCTATCAATGTCCTGTTTCAGTCAAATACTATCATCCTGACTGTCTGTCCATTCTGCTAACCTATCAATGTCCTGTTTCAGTCAAATACTATCATCCTGACTGTCTGTGCATTCTGCTAAACTATCCATGTCCTGTTCCAGTCAATTACTATCATCCTGACTGTCAGTCCATTCTGCTTAACTATCCATGTCCTGTTCCAGTCAATAACTATCATCCTGACTGTCAGTCCATTCTGCTAAACTATCCATGTCCTGTTTCAGACATTTACTATCATCCTGATCCTCTGTCCATTTTCTAAACTATCCATGTCCAGTTTCAGACATTTACTATCATCCTGACTGTCTGTCCATTCTGCTAACCTATCAATGTTCTGTTTCAGTCAAATAATATCATCCTGACTGTCCGTGCATTCTGCTAAACTATCAATGTCCTGTTTCAGACATTTACTATCATCCTGACTGTCTGTCCATTCTGCTAAACTATCAATGTCCTGTTTCAGTCAATTACTATCATCCTGACTGTCTGTCCATTCTGCTAAACTATCAATGTCCTGTTTCAGTCAATTGCTATCATCCTGACTGTCTGTCCATTCTGCTAACCTATCAATGTTCTGTTTCAGTCAAATACTATCATCCTGACTGTCTGTGCATTCTGCTAAACTATCAATGTCCTGTTTCAGTCAATTACTATCATCCTGACTGTCTGTCCATTCTGCTAACCTATCAATGTCCTGTTTCAGTCAATTACTATCATCCTGACTGTCTGTCCATTCTGCTAAATTATCAATATCCTGTTTCAGTCAAATACTATCATCCTTACTGTCTGTCCATTCTGCTAACCTATCAATGTCCTGTTTCAGTCAATACTATCATCCTGACTGTCTGTGCATTCTGCTAAACTATCCATGTCCTGTTCCAGTCAATTACCATCATCCTGACTGTCAGTCCATTCTGCTAAACTATCCATGTCCTGTTCCAGTCAATTACTATCATCCTGACTGTCAGTCCATTCTGCTAAACTATCCATGTCCTGTTTCAGACATTTACTATCATCCTGATCCTCTGTCCATTTTCTAAACTATCCATGTCCTGTTTCAGACATTTACTATCATCCTGACTGTCTGTCCATTCTGCTAAACTATCAATGTCCTGTTTCAGTCAATTACTATCATCCTGACTGTCTGTCCATTCTGCTAAACTATCAATGTCCTGTTTCAGTCAATTACTATCATCCTGACTGTCTGTCCATTTTGCTAAACTATCAATGTCCTGTTTCAGTCAATTACTATCATCCTGACTGTCTGTCCATTCTGCTAAACTATCAATGTCCTGTTTCAGTCAATTACTATCATCCTGACTGTCTGTCCATTCTGCTAAACTATCAATGTCCTGTTTCAGTCAATTACTATCATCCTGACTCTCTGTCCATTCTGCTAAACTATCAATGTCCTGTTTCCGTCAATTACTATCATCCAGACTGTCTGTCCATTCTGCTAAACTATCCATGTCCTGTTTCAGTCAATTACTATCATCCTGACTGTCTGTCCATTCTGCTAAACTATCAATGTCCTGTTTCCGTCAATTACTATCATCCAGACTGTCTGTCCATTCTGCTAAACTATCCATGTCCTGTTTCAGTCAATTACTATCATCCTGACTGTCTGTCCATTCTGCTAAACTATCAATGTCCTGTTTCCGTCAATTACTATCATCCAGACTGTCTGTCCATTCTGCTAAACTATCAATGTCCTGTTTCCGTCAATTACTATCATCCAGACTGTCTGTCCATTCTGCTAAACTATCCATGTCCTGTTTCAGTCAATTACTATCATCCTGACTGTCTGTCCATTCTGCTAAACTATCAATGTCCTGTTTCCGTCAATTACTATCATCCTGATCCTCTGTCCATTCTGCTAAACTATCCATGTCCTGTTTCAGTCAATTACTATCATCCTGACTGTCTGTCCATTCTGCCTAACTATCAATGTCCTGTTTCAGTCATTTACTGTCATCCTGACTGTCTGTCTATTCTGTTAAATTATCAATGTCCTGTTTCAGTCAAATACTATCATCCTGATCCACTGTCCATTCTGCTAACCTATCAATGTTCTGTTTCAGTCAAATACTATCATCCTGACTGTCTGTGCATTCTGCTAAACTATCCATGTCCTGTTTCAGTCAATTACTATCATCCTGACTGTCTGTCCATTCTGCTAAACTTTCAATGTCCTGTTTCAGTCAATTACTATCATCCTGACTGTCTATCCATTCTGCTATACTATCCATGTCCTGTTTCAGTCAATTACTATCATCCTGACTGTCTGTCCATTCTGCTAAACTATCAATGTCCTGTTGCAGTCAATTACAATCATCCTGACTGTCTGTCCATTCTGCTAAACTATCCATGTCCTGTTTCAGTCAATTACTATCATCCTGACTGTCTGGCCATTCTGCTAACCTATCAATGTCCTGTTTCAGTCAAATACTATCATCCTGACTGTCTGTGCATTCTGCTAAACTGTCCATGTCCTGTTTCAGTCAATTACTATCATCCTGACTGTCTGTCCATTCTGCTAAACTTTCAATGTCCTGTTTCAGTCAATTACTATCATCCTGACTGTCTATCCATTCTGCTATACTATCCATGTCCTGTTTCAGTCAATTACTATCATCCTGACTGTCTGTCCATTCTGCTAAACTATCAATGTCCTGTTTCAGTCAATTACAATCATCCTGACTGTCTGTCCATTCTGCTAAACTATCCATGTCCTGTTTCAGTCAATTACTATCATCCTGACTGTCTGGCCATTCTGCTAACCTATCAATGTCCTGTTTCAGTCAATTACTATCATCCTGACTGTCTGTCCATTCTGCTAAACTATCAATGTCATGTTTCAGTCAATTACTATCATCCTGACTGTCTGTCCATTCTGCTAAACTATCAATGTCCTGTTTCAGTCAATTACTATCATCCTGACTGTCTGTCCATTCTGCTAAACTATCCATGTCCTGTTTCAGTCAATTACTATCATCCTGACTGTCTGGCCATTCTGCTAACCTATCAATGTCCTGTTTCAGTCAAATACTATCATCCTGACTGTCTGTGCATTCTGCTAAACTATCCATGTCCTGTTTCAGTCAATTACTATCATCCTGACTGTCTGTTCATTCTGCTAAACTATCAATGTCCTGTTTCAGTCAATTACTATCATCCTGACTGTCTGTCCATTCTGCTAACCTATCAATGTCCTGTTTCAGTCAAATACTATCATCCTGATCCTCGGTCCATTCTGCTAACCTATCAATGTCCTGTTTCAGTCAAATACTATCATCCTGATCCTCTGTCCATTCTGCGAACCTATCAATGTCCTGTTTCAGTTAATTACTATCATCCTGACTGTCTGTCCATTCTGCTAAACTATCAATGTCCTGTTTCAGTCAAATACTATCATCCTGACTGTCTGTGCATTCTGCTAACCTATCAATGTCCTGTTTCAGTCAAATACTATCATCCTGATCCTCTGTCCATTCTGCTAACCTATCAATGTCCTGTTCCAGTCAATTACTATCATCCTGACTGTCTGTCCATTCTGCTAAACTATCCATGTCCTGTTTCAATCAATTACTATCATCCTGACTGTCTGTCCATTCTGCTAAACTATCAATGTCCTGTTTCAGTCAAGTACTATCATCCTGACTGTCTGTGCATTCTGCTAACCTATCAATGTCCTGTCTCAGTCAAATACTATCATCCTGACTGTCTGTGCATTCTGCTAAACTATCAATGTCCTGTTTCAGTCAATTACTATCATCCTGACTGTCTGTCCATTCTGCTAACCTATCAATGTCCTGCTTCAGTCAATTACTATCATCCTGACTGTCTGTCCATTCTGCTAAATTATCAATATCCTGTTTCAGTCAAATACTATCATCCTTACTGTCTGTCCATTCTGCTAACCTATCAATGTCCTGTTTCAGTCAATACTATCATCCTGACTGTCTGTCCATTCTGCTAACCTATCAATGTCCTGTTTCAGTCAAATACTATCATCCTGACTGTCTGTGCATTCTGCTAAACTATCCATGTCCTGTTCCAGTCAATTACTATCATCCTGACTGTCAGTCCATTCTGCTTAACTATCCATGTCCTGTTCCAGTCAATAACTATCATCCTGACTGTCAGTCCATTCTGCTAAACTATCCATGTCCTGTTTCAGACATTTACTATCATCCTGATCCTCTGTCCATTTTCTAAACTATCCATGTCCTGTTTCAGACATTTACTATCATCCTGACTGTCTGTCCATTCTGCTAACCTATCAATGTTCTGTTTCAGTCAAATACTATCATCCTGACTGTCCGTGCATTCTGCTAAACTATCAATGTCCTGTTTCAGACATTTACTATCATCCTGACTGTCTGTCCATTCTGCTAAACTATCAATGTCCTGTTTCAGTCAATTACTATCATCCTGACTGTCTGTCCATTCTGCTAAACTATCAATGTCCTGTTTCAGTTAATTACTATCATCCTGACTGTCTGTCCATTCTGCTAACCTATCAATGTTCTGTTTCAGTCAAATACTATCATCCTGACTGTCTGTGCATTCTGCTAAACTATCAATGTCCTGTTTCAGTCAATTACTATCATCCTGACTGTCTGTCCATTCTGCTAACCTATCAATGTCCTGTTTCAGTCAATTACTATCATCCTGACTGTCTGTCCATTCTGCTAAATTATCAATATCCTGTTTCAGTCAAATACTATCATCCTTACTGTCTGTCCATTCTGCTAACCTATCAATGTCCTGTTTCAGTCAATACTATCATCCTGACTGTCTGTGCATTCTGCTAAACTATCCATGTCCTGTTCCAGTCAATTACCATCATCCTGACTGTCAGTCCATTCTGCTAAACTATCCATGTCCTGTTCCAGTCAATTACTATCATCCTGACTGTCAGTCCATTCTGCTAAACTATCCATGTCCTGTTTCAGACATTTACTATCATCCTGATCCTCTGTCCATTTTCTAAACTATCCATGTCCTGTTTCAGACATTTACTATCATCCTGACTGTCTGTCCATTCTGCTAAACTATCAATGTCCTGTTTCAGCCAATTACTATCATCCTGACTGTCTGTCCATTCTGCTAAACTATCAATGTCCTGTTTCAGTCAATTACTATCATCCTGACTGTCTGTCCATTTTGCTAAACTATCAATGTCCTGTTTCAGTCAATTACTATCATCCTGACTGTCTGTCCATTCTGCTAAACTATCAATGTCCTGTTTCAGTCAATTACTATCATCCTGACTGTCTGTCCATTCTGCTAAACTATCAATGTCCTGTTTCAGTCAATTACTATCATCCTGACTGTCTGTCCATTCTGCTAAACTATCAATGTCCTGTTTCCGTCAATTACTATCATCCAGACTGTCTGTCCATTCTGCTAAACTATCCATGTCCTGTTTCAGTCAATTACTATCATCCTGACTGTCTGTCCATTCTGCTAAACTATCAATGTCCTGTTTCCGTCAATTACTATCATCCAGACTGTCTGTCCATTCTGCTAAACTATCCATGTCCTGTTTCAGTCAATTACTATCATCCTGACTGTCTGTCCATTCTGCTAAACTATCAATGTCCTGTTTCCGTCAATTACTATCATCCAGACTGTCTGTCCATTCTGCTAAACTATCAATGTCCTGTTTCCGTCAATTACTATCATCCAGACTGTCTGTCCATTCTGCTAAACTATCCATGTCCTGTTCCAGTCAATTACCATCATCCTGACTGTCAGTCCATTCTGCTAAACTATCCATGTCCTGTTCCAGTCAATTACTATCATCCTGACTGTCAGTCCATTCTGCTAAACTATCAATGTCCTGTTTCAGTCAATTACTATCATCCTGACTGTCTGTCCATTCTGCTAAACTATCAATGTCCTGTTTCAGTCAATTACTATCATCATGACTGTCTGTCTATTCTGCTAAACTATCAATGTCCTGTTTCAGTCAATTACTATCATCCTGACTGTCTATCCATTCTGCTAAACTATCAATGTCCTGGTTCAGTCAATTACTATCATCCTGACTGTCTGTCCATTCTGCTATACTATCCATGTCCTGTTTCAGTCAATTACTATCATCCTGACTGTCTGTCCATTCTGCTAAACTATCAATGTCCTGTTTCAGTCAATTACTATCATCCTGACTGTCTGTCCATTCTGCTAAACTATCAATGTCCTGTTTCAGTCAATTACTATCATCCTGACTGTCTGTCCATTCTGCTAAACTATCCATCACCTGTTTCAGTCAATTACTATCATCCTGACTGTCTGTCCATTCTGCTAAATTATCCATGTCCTGTTTCAGTCAATTACTATCATCCTGACTGTCTGTCCATTCTGCTGAACTATCAATGTCCTGTTTCAGTCAATTACTATCATCCTGACTGTCTGTCCATTCTGCTAAACTATCAATGTCCTGTTTCAGTCAATTACTATCATCCTGACTGTCTGTCCATTCTGCTAAACTATCAATGTCCTGTTTCAGTCAATTACTATCATCCTGACTGTCTGTCCATTCTGCTAAACTATCAATGTCCTGTTTCAGTCAGTTACTATCATCCTGACTGTCTATCCATTCTGCTAAACTATCAATGTCCTGGTTCAGTCAATTACTATCATCCTGACTGTCTGTCCATTCTGCTATACTATCCATGTCCTGTTTCAGTCAATTACTATCATCCTGACTGTCTGTCCATTCTGCTAAACTATCAATGTCCTGTTTCAGTCAATTACTATCATCCTGACTGTCTGTCCATTCTGCTAAACTATCAATGTCCTGTTTCAGTCAATTACTATCATCCTGACTGTCTGTCCATTCTGCTAAACTATCCATGTCCTGTTTCAGTCAATTACTATCATCCTGACTGTCTGTCCATTCTGCTAAATTATCCATGTCCTGTTTCAGTCAATTACTATCATCCTGACTGTCTGTCCATTCTGCTGAACTATCAATGTCCTGTTTCAGTCAATTACTATCATCCTGACTGTCTGTCCATTCTGCTAAACTATCAATGTCCTGTTTCAGTCAATTACTATCATCCTGACTGTCTGTCCATTCTGCTAAACTATCAATGTCCTGTTTCAGTCAATTACTATCATCCTGACTGTCTGTCCATTCTGCTAAACTATCAATGTCCTGTTTCAGTCAATTACTATCATCCTGACTGTCTGTCCATTCTGCTAAACTATCAATGTCCTGTTTCAGTCAATTAATATCATCCTGACTGTCTGTCCATTCTGCTAAACTATCAATGTCCTGTTTCAGTCAATTACTATCATCCTGACTGTCTGTCCATTCTGCTAAACTATCAATGTCCTGTTTCAGTCAATTAATATCATCCTGACTGTCTGTCCATTCTGCTAAACTATCAATGTCCTGTTTCAGTCAATTACTATCATCCTGACTGTCTGTCCATTCTGATAAACTATCAATGTCCTGTTTCAGTCAATTACTATCATCCTGATTGTCTGTCCATTCTGCTAAACTATCAATGTCCTGTTTCAGTCAATTACTATCATCCTGACTGTCTATCCATTCTGCTAACCTATCAATGTTCTGTTTCAGTCAAATACTATCATCCTGACTGTCTGTGCATTCTGCTAAACTATCAATGTCCTGTTTCAGTCAATTACTATCATCCTGACTGTCTGTCCATTCTGCTGAACTAGCAATGTCCTGTTTCAGTCAATTACTATCATCCTGACTGTCTGTCCATTCTGCTGAATTATCAATGTCCTGTTTCAGTCAATTACTATCATCCTGACTGTCTGTCCATTCTGCTGAACTATCAATGTCCTGTTTCAGTCAATTACTGTCATCCTGACTGTCTGTCCATTCTGCTAAACTATCAATGTCCTGTTTCAGTCAATTACTATCATCCTGACTGTCTGTCCATTTTGCTGAACTATCAATGTCCTGTTTCAGTCAATTACTGTCATCCTGACTGTCTGTCCATTCTGCAAAATTATCCATGTCCTGTTTCAGTCAATTACTATCATCCTGACTGTCTGTCCAGTCTGCTAAACTATCCATGTCCTGTTTCAGTCACTCACGATCATCCTGACTGTCTGTCCATTCTGCTAAACTATCAATGTCCTGTTTCAGTCAATTACTATCATCCTGACTGTCTGTCCATTCTGCAAAACTATCCATGTCCTCTTTCAGTCAATTACTATCATCCTGACTGTCTGTCCATTCTGCTAAACTATCCATGTCCTGTGGCAGTCAATTACTATCATCCTGACTGTCTACCCATTCTGCTAACCTATCAATGTCCTGTTTCAGTCAATTACTATCATCCTGACTGTCTGTCCATTCTGCTAACCTATCAATGTCCTGTTTCAGTCAATTACTATCATCCTGACTGTCTGTCCATTCTGCTGAACTATCAATGTCCTGTTTCAGTCAATTACTATCATCCTGACTGTCTGTCCATTCTGCTAAACTATCAATGTCCTGTTTCAGTCAATTACTATCATCCTGACTGTCTGTCCATTCTGATAAAGTATCAATGTCCTGTTTCAGTCAATTACTATCATCCTGACTGTCTGTCCATTCTGCTAAACTATCCATGTCCTGTTTCAGTCAATTACTATCATCCTGACTGTCTGTCCATTCTGCTGAACTATCAATGTCCTGTTTCAGTCAATTACTATCATCCTGACTGTCTGTCCATTCTGCTAAACTATCAATGTCCTGTTTCAGTCAATTACTATCATCCTGACTGTCTTTCCATTCTGCTAAACTATCAATGTCCTGTTTCAGTCAATTACTATCATCCTGACTGTCTGTCCATTCTGCTAAACTATCCATGTCCTGTTTCAGTCAAATACTATCATCCTGACTGTCTGTCCAGTCTGCTAAACTATCAATGTCCTGTTTCAGTCAATTACTATCATCCTGACTGTCTGTCCATTCTGCTAAACTATCAATGTCCTGTTTCAGTCAATTACTATCATGCTGACTGTCTGTCCATTCTGCTAACCTATCAATGTCCTGTTTCAGTCAATTACTATCATCCTGACTGTCTGTCCATTCTGCTAAACTATCAATGTCCTGTTTCAGTCAATTACTATCATCCTGACTGTCTGTCCATTCTGCTAAACTATCAATGTCCTGGTTCAGTCAATTACTATCATCCTGACTGTCTGTCCATTCTGCTATACTATCCATGTCCTGTTTCAGTCAATTACTATCATCCTGACTGTCTGTCCATTCTGCTAAACTATCAATGTCCTGTTTCAGTCAATTACTATCATCCTGACTGTCTGTCCATTCTGCTAAACTATCAATGTCCTGTTTCAGTCAATTACTATCATCCTGACTGTCTGTCCATTCTGCTAAACTATCCATGTCCTGTTTCAGTCAATTACTATCATCCTGACTGTCTGTCCATTCTGCTAAATTATCCATGTCCTGTTTCAGTCAATTACTATCATCCTGACTGTCTGTCCATTCTGCTGAACTATCAATGTCCTGTTTCAGTCAATTACTATCATCCTGACTGTCTGTCCATTCTGCTAAACTATCAATGTCCTGTTTCAGTCAATTACTATCATCCTGACTGTCTGTCCATTCTGCTAAACTATCAATGTCCTGTTTCAGTCAATTACTATCATCCTGACTGTCTGTCCATTCTGCTAAACTATCAATGTCCTGTTTCAGTCAATTACTATCATCCTGACTGTCTGTCCATTCTGCTAAACTATCAATGTCCTGTTTCAGTCAATTAATATCATCCTGACTGTCTGTCCATTCTGCTAAACTATCAATGTCCTGTTTCAGTCAATTACTATCATCCTGACTGTCTGTCCATTCTGCTAAACTATCAATGTCCTGTTTCAGTCAATTAATATCATCCTGACTGTCTGTCCATTCTGCTAAACTATCAATGCCCTGTTTCAGTCAATTACTATCATCCTGACTGTCTGTCCATTCTGATAAACTATCAATGTCCTGTTTCAGTCAATTACTATCATCCTGACTGTCTGTCCATTCTGCTAAACTATCAATGTCCTGTTTCAGTCAATTACTATCATCCTGACTGTCTATCCATTCTGCTAACCTATCAATGTTCTGTTTCAGTCAAATACTATCATCCTGACTGTCTGTGCATTCTGCTAAACTATCAATGTCCTGTTTCAGTCAATTACTATCATCCTGACTCTCTGTCCATTCTGTTAAATTATCAATGTCCTGTTTCAGTCAATTACTATCATCCTGACTGTCTGTCCATTCTGCTAAACTATCCATGTCCTGTTTCAGTCAATTACTATCATCCTGATCCTCTGTCCATTCTGCTAACCTATCAATGTTCTGTTTCAGTCAAATACTATCATCCTGACTGTCTGTGCATTCTGCTAAACTATCAATGTCCTGTTTCAGTCAATTACTATCATCCTGACTGTCTGTCCATTCTGCTAACCTATCAATGTCCTGTTTCAGTCAATTACTATCATCCTGACTGTCTGTCCATTCTGCTAAATTATCAATATCCTGTTTCAGTCAAATACTATCATCCTGACTGTCTGTCCATTCTGCTAACCTATCAATGTCCTGTTTCAGTCAAATACTATCATCCTGACTGTCTGTGCATTCTGCTAAACTATCCATGTCCTGTTCCAGTCAATTACTAGTATCCTGACTGTCAGTCCATTCTGCTAACCTATCAATGTCCTGTTTCAGTCAATTACTATCATCCTGACTATCTGTCCATTCTGCTAAACTATCAATGTCCTGTTTCAGTCAATTACTATCATCCTGACTGTCTGTCCATTCTGTTAAATTATCAATGTCCTGTTTCAGTCAATTACTATCATCCTGACTGTCTGTCCATTCTGCTAAACTATCCATGTCCTGTTTCAGTCAATTACTATCATCCTGATCCTCTGTCCATTCTGCTAACCTATCAATGTTCTGTTTCAGTCAAATACTATCATCCTGACTGTCTGTGCATTCTGCTAAACTATCAATGTCCTGTTTCAGTCAATTGATATCATCCTGACTGTCTGTCCATTCTGCTAAACTATCAATGTCCTGTTTCAGTCAATTACTATCATCCTGACTGTCTGTCCATTCTGCTAAACTATCAATGTCCTGTTTCAGTCAATTACTATCATCCTGACTGTCTGTCCATTCTGCTAAACTATCAATGTCCTGTTTCAGTCAATTACTATCATCCTGACTGTCTATCCATTCTGCTAACCTATCAATGTTCTGTTTCAGTCAAATACTATCAACCTGACTGTCTGTGCATTCTGCTAAACTATCAATGTCCTGTTTCAGTCAATTACTATCATCCTGACTGTCTGTCCATTCTGTTAAATTATCAATGTCCTGTTTCAGTCAATTACTATCATCCTGACTGTCTGTCCATTCTGCTAAACTATCCATGTACTGTTTCAGTCAATTACTATCATCCTGATCCTCTGTCCATTCTGCTAACCTATCAATGTTCTGTTTCAGTCAAATACTATCATCCTGACTGTCTGTGCATTCTGCTAACCTATCAATGTCCTGTTTCAGTCAATTACTATCATCCTGACTGTCTACCCATTCTGCTAAATTATCAATATCCAGTTTCAGTCAAATACTATCATCCTGACTGTCTGTCCATGCTGCTAACCTATCAATGTCCTGTTTCAGTCAAATACTATCATCCTGACTGTCTGTGCATTCTGCTAAACTATCCATGTCCTGTTCCAGTCAATTACTATCATCCTGACTGTCAGTCCATTCTGCTAACCTATCAATGTCCTGTTTCAGTCAAATACTATCATCCTGACTGTCTGTCCATTCTGCTAACCTGTCAATGTCCTGTTTCAGTCAAATACTATCATCCTGACTGTCTGTGCATTCTGCTAAACTATCCATGTCTTGTTCCAGTCAATTACTATCATCCTGACTGTCAGTCCATTCTGCTTAACTATCCATGTCCTGTTCCAGTCAATTACTATCATCCTGACTGTCAGTCCATTCTGCTAAACTATCAATGTCCTGTTTCAGACATTTACTATCATCCTGATCCTCTGTCCATTTTCTAAACTATCCATGTCCTGTTTCAGACATTTACTATCATCCTGACTGTCTGTCCATTCTGCTAACCTATCAATGTTCTGTTTCAGTCAAATACTATCATCCTGACTGTCTGTGCATTCTGCTAAACTATCAATGTCCTGTTTCAGTCAATTACTATCATCCTGACTGTCTGTCCATTCTGCTAACCTATCAATGTCCTGTTTCAGTCAATTACTATCATCCTGACTGTCTGTCCATTCGGCTAAATTATCAATATCCTGTTTCAGTCAAATACTATCATCCTGACTGTCTGTCCATTCTGCTAACCTATCAATGTCCTGTTTCAGTCAAATACTATCATCCTGACTGTCTGAGCATTCTGCAAAACTATCCATGTCCTGTTCCAGTCAATTACTTTCATCCTGACTGTCAGTCCATTCTGCTAACCTATCAATGTCCTGTTTCAGTCAAATACTATCATCCTGACTGTCTGTCCATTCTGCTAACCTATCAATGTCCTGTTTCAGTCAAATACTATCATCCTGACTGTCTGTGCATTCTGCTAAACTATCCATGTCCTGTTCCAGTCAATTACTATCATCCTGACTGTCAGTCCATTCTGCTTAACTATCCATGTCCTGTTCCAGTCAATAACTATCATCCTGACTGTCAGTCCATTCTGCTAAACTATCCATGTCCTGTTTCAGACATTTACTATCATCCTGATCCTCTGTCCATTTTCTAAACTATCCATGTCCAGTTTCAGACATTTACTATCATCCTGACTGTCTGTCCATTCTGCTAACCTATCAATGTTCTGTTTCAGTCAAATAATATCATCCTGACTGTCCGTGCATTCTGCTAAACTATCAATGTCCTGTTTCAGACATTTACTATCATCCTGACTGTCTGTCCATTCTGCTAAACTATCAATGTCCTGTTTCAGTCAATTACTATCATCCTGACTGTCTGTCCATTCTGCTAAACTATCAATGTCCTGTTTCAGTCAATTGCTATCATCCTGACTGTCTGTCCATTCTGCTAACCTATCAATGTTCTGTTTCAGTCAAATACTATCATCCTGACTGTCTGTGCATTCTGCTAAACTATCAATGTCCTGTTTCAGTCAATTACTATCATCCTGACTGTCTGTCCATTCTGCTAACCTATCAATGTCCTGTTTCAGTCAATTACTATCATCCTGACTGTCTGTCCATTCTGCTAAATTATCAATATCCTGTTTCAGTCAAATACTATCATCCTTACTGTCTGTCCATTCTGCTAACCTATCAATGTCCTGTTTCAGTCAATACTATCATCCTGACTGTCTGTGCATTCTGCTAAACTATCCATGTCCTGTTCCAGTCAATTACCATCATCCTGACTGTCAGTCCATTCTGCTAAACTATCCATGTCCTGTTCCAGTCAATTACTATCATCCTGACTGTCAGTCCATTCTGCTAAACTATCCATGTCCTGTTTCAGACATTTACTATCATCCTGATCCTCTGTCCATTTTCTAAACTATCCATGTCCTGTTTCAGACATTTACTATCATCCTGACTGTCTGTCCATTCTGCTAAACTATCAATGTCCTGTTTCAGTCAATTACTATCATCCTGACTGTCTGTCCATTCTGCTAAACTATCAATGTCCTGTTTCAGTCAATTACTATCATCCTGACTGTCTGTCCATTTTGCTAAACTATCAATGTCCTGTTTCAGTCAATTACTATCATCCTGACTGTCTGTCCATTCTGCTAAACTATCAATGTCCTGTTTCAGTCAATTACTATCATCCTGACTGTCTGTCCATTCTGCTAAACTATCAATGTCCTGTTTCAGTCAATTACTATCATCCTGACTCTCTGTCCATTCTGCTAAACTATCAATGTCCTGTTTCCGTCAATTACTATCATCCAGACTGTCTGTCCATTCTGCTAAACTATCCATGTCCTGTTTCAGTCAATTACTATCATCCTGACTGTCTGTCCATTCTGCTAAACTATCAATGTCCTGTTTCCGTCAATTACTATCATCCAGACTGTCTGTCCATTCTGCTAAACTATCCATGTCCTGTTTCAGTCAATTACTATCATCCTGACTGTCTGTCCATTCTGCTAAACTATCAATGTCCTGTTTCCGTCAATTACTATCATCCAGACTGTCTGTCCATTCTGCTAAACTATCAATGTCCTGTTTCCGTCAATTACTATCATCCAGACTGTCTGTCCATTCTGCTAAACTATCCATGTCCTGTTTCAGTCAATTACTATCATCCTGACTGTCTGTCCATTCTGCTAAACTATCAATGTCCTGTTTCCGTCAATTACTATCATCCTGATCCTCTGTCCATTCTGCTAAACTATCCATGTCCTGTTTCAGTCAATTACTATCATCCTGACTGTCTGTCCATTCTGCCTAACTATCAATGTCCTGTTTCAGTCATTTACTGTCATCCTGACTGTCTGTCTATTCTGTTAAATTATCAATGTCCTGTTTCAGTCAAATACTATCATCCTGATCCACTGTCCATTCTGCTAACCTATCAATGTTCTGTTTCAGTCAAATACTATCATCCTGACTGTCTGTGCATTCTGCTAAACTATCCATGTCCTGTTTCAGTCAATTACTATCATCCTGACTGTCTGTCCATTCTGCTAAACTTTCAATGTCCTGTTTCAGTCAATTACTATCATCCTGACTGTCTATCCATTCTGCTATACTATCCATGTCCTGTTTCAGTCAATTACTATCATCCTGACTGTCTGTCCATTCTGCTAAACTATCAATGTCCTGTTGCAGTCAATTACAATCATCCTGACTGTCTGTCCATTCTGCTAAACTATCCATGTCCTGTTTCAGTCAATTACTATCATCCTGACTGTCTGGCCATTCTGCTAACCTATCAATGTCCTGTTTCAGTCAAATACTATCATCCTGACTGTCTGTGCATTCTGCTAAACTGTCCATGTCCTGTTTCAGTCAATTACTATCATCCTGACTGTCTGTCCATTCTGCTAAACTTTCAATGTCCTGTTTCAGTCAATTACTATCATCCTGACTGTCTATCCATTCTGCTATACTATCCATGTCCTGTTTCAGTCAATTACTATCATCCTGACTGTCTGTCCATTCTGCTAAACTATCAATGTCCTGTTTCAGTCAATTACAATCATCCTGACTGTCTGTCCATTCTGCTAAACTATCCATGTCCTGTTTCAGTCAATTACTATCATCCTGACTGTCTGGCCATTCTGCTAACCTATCAATGTCCTGTTTCAGTCAATTACTATCATCCTGACTGTCTGTCCATTCTGCTAAACTATCAATGTCATGTTTCAGTCAATTACTATCATCCTGACTGTCTGTCCATTCTGCTAAACTATCAATGTCCTGTTTCAGTCAATTACTATCATCCTGACTGTCTGTCCATTCTGCTAAACTATCCATGTCCTGTTTCAGTCAATTACTATCATCCTGACTGTCTGGCCATTCTGCTAACCTATCAATGTCCTGTTTCAGTCAAATACTATCATCCTGACTGTCTGTGCATTCTGCTAAACTATCCATGTCCTGTTTCAGTCAATTACTATCATCCTGACTGTCTGTTCATTCTGCTAAACTATCAATGTCCTGTTTCAGTCAATTACTATCATCCTGACTGTCTGTCCATTCTGCTAACCTATCAATGTCCTGTTTCAGTCAAATACTATCATCCTGATCCTCGGTCCATTCTGCTAACCTATCAATGTCCTGTTTCAGTCAAATACTATCATCCTGATCCTCTGTCCATTCTGCGAACCTATCAATGTCCTGTTTCAGTTAATTACTATCATCCTGACTGTCTGTCCATTCTGCTAAACTATCAATGTCCTGTTTCAGTCAAATACTATCATCCTGACTGTCTGTGCATTCTGCTAACCTATCAATGTCCTGTTTCAGTCAAATACTATCATCCTGATCCTCTGTCCATTCTGCTAACCTATCAATGTCCTGTTCCAGTCAATTACTATCATCCTGACTGTCTGTCCATTCTGCTAAACTATCCATGTCCTGTTTCAATCAATTACTATCATCCTGACTGTCTGTCCATTCTGCTAAACTATCAATGTCCTGTTTCAGTCAAGTACTATCATCCTGACTGTCTGTGCATTCTGCTAACCTATCAATGTCCTGTCTCAGTCAAATACTATCATCCTGACTGTCTGTGCATTCTGCTAAACTATCAATGTCCTGTTTCAGTCAATTACTATCATCCTGACTGTCTGTCCATTCTGCTAACCTATCAATGTCCTGCTTCAGTCAATTACTATCATCCTGACTGTCTGTCCATTCTGCTAAATTATCAATATCCTGTTTCAGTCAAATACTATCATCCTTACTGTCTGTCCATTCTGCTAACCTATCAATGTCCTGTTTCAGTCAATACTATCATCCTGACTGTCTGTCCATTCTGCTAACCTATCAATGTCCTGTTTCAGTCAAATACTATCATCCTGACTGTCTGTGCATTCTGCTAAACTATCCATGTCCTGTTCCAGTCAATTACTATCATCCTGACTGTCAGTCCATTCTGCTTAACTATCCATGTCCTGTTCCAGTCAATAACTATCATCCTGACTGTCAGTCCATTCTGCTAAACTATCCATGTCCTGTTTCAGACATTTACTATCATCCTGATCCTCTGTCCATTTTCTAAACTATCCATGTCCTGTTTCAGACATTTACTATCATCCTGACTGTCTGTCCATTCTGCTAACCTATCAATGTTCTGTTTCAGTCAAATACTATCATCCTGACTGTCCGTGCATTCTGCTAAACTATCAATGTCCTGTTTCAGACATTTACTATCATCCTGACTGTCTGTCCATTCTGCTAAACTATCAATGTCCTGTTTCAGTCAATTACTATCATCCTGACTGTCTGTCCATTCTGCTAAACTATCAATGTCCTGTTTCAGTTAATTACTATCATCCTGACTGTCTGTCCATTCTGCTAACCTATCAATGTTCTGTTTCAGTCAAATACTATCATCCTGACTGTCTGTGCATTCTGCTAAACTATCAATGTCCTGTTTCAGTCAATTACTATCATCCTGACTGTCTGTCCATTCTGCTAACCTATCAATGTCCTGTTTCAGTCAATTACTATCATCCTGACTGTCTGTCCATTCTGCTAAATTATCAATATCCTGTTTCAGTCAAATACTATCATCCTTACTGTCTGTCCATTCTGCTAACCTATCAATGTCCTGTTTCAGTCAATACTATCATCCTGACTGTCTGTGCATTCTGCTAAACTATCCATGTCCTGTTCCAGTCAATTACCATCATCCTGACTGTCAGTCCATTCTGCTAAACTATCCATGTCCTGTTCCAGTCAATTACTATCATCCTGACTGTCAGTCCATTCTGCTAAACTATCCATGTCCTGTTTCAGACATTTACTATCATCCTGATCCTCTGTCCATTTTCTAAACTATCCATGTCCTGTTTCAGACATTTACTATCATCCTGACTGTCTGTCCATTCTGCTAAACTATCAATGTCCTGTTTCAGCCAATTACTATCATCCTGACTGTCTGTCCATTCTGCTAAACTATCAATGTCCTGTTTCAGTCAATTACTATCATCCTGACTGTCTGTCCATTTTGCTAAACTATCAATGTCCTGTTTCAGTCAATTACTATCATCCTGACTGTCTGTCCATTCTGCTAAACTATCAATGTCCTGTTTCAGTCAATTACTATCATCCTGACTGTCTGTCCATTCTGCTAAACTATCAATGTCCTGTTTCAGTCAATTACTATCATCCTGACTGTCTGTCCATTCTGCTAAACTATCAATGTCCTGTTTCCGTCAATTACTATCATCCAGACTGTCTGTCCATTCTGCTAAACTATCCATGTCCTGTTTCAGTCAATTACTATCATCCTGACTGTCTGTCCATTCTGCTAAACTATCAATGTCCTGTTTCCGTCAATTACTATCATCCAGACTGTCTGTCCATTCTGCTAAACTATCCATGTCCTGTTTCAGTCAATTACTATCATCCTGACTGTCTGTCCATTCTGCTAAACTATCAATGTCCTGTTTCCGTCAATTACTATCATCCAGACTGTCTGTCCATTCTGCTAAACTATCAATGTCCTGTTTCCGTCAATTACTATCATCCAGACTGTCTGTCCATTCTGCTAAACTATCAATGTCCTGTTCCAGTCAATTACCATCATCCTGACTGTCAGTCCATTCTGCTAAACTATCCATGTCCTGTTCCAGTCAATTACTATCATCCTGACTGTCAGTCCATTCTGCTAAACTATCCATGTCCTGTTTCAGACATTTACTATCATCCTGATCCTCCGTCCATTTTCTAAACTATCAATGTCCTGTTTCAGACATTTACTATCATCCTGACTGTCTGTCCATTCTGCTAAACTATCAATGTCCTGTTTCAGTCAATTACTATCATCCTGACTGTCTGTCCATTCTGCTAAACTATCAATGTCCTGTTTCAGTCAATTACTATCATCCTGACTCTCTGTCCATTCTGCTAAACTATCAATGTCCTGTTTCCGTCAATTACTATCATCCAGACTGTCTGTCCATTCTGCTAAACTATCCATGTCCTGTTTCAGTCAATTACTATCATCCTGACTGTCTGTCCATTCTGCTAAACTATCAATGTCCTGTTTCCGTCAATTACTATCATCCAGACTGTCTGTCCATTCTGCTAAACTATCCATGTCCTGTTTCAGTCAATTACTATCATCCTGACTGTCTGTCCATTCTGCTAAACTATCAATGTCCTGTTTCCGTCAATTACTATCATCCAGACTGTCTGTCCATTCTGCTAAACTATCAATGTCCTGTTTCCGTCAATTACTATCATCCAGACTGTCTGTCCATTCTGCTAAACTATCCATGTCCTGTTTCAGTCAATTACTATCATCCTGACTGTCTGTCCATTCTGCTAAACTATCAATGTCCTGTTTCCGTCAATTACTATCATCCTGATCCTCTGTCCATTCTGCTAAACTATCCATGTCCTGTTTCAGTCAATTACTATCATCCTGACTGTCTGTCCATTCTGCCTAACTATCAATGTCCTGTTTCAGTCATTTACTGTCATCCTGACTGTCTGTCCATTCTGCTAAATTATCAATGTCCTGTTTCAGTCAATTACTATCATCCTGATCCACTGTCCATTCTGCTAACCTATCAATTTTCTGTTTCAGTCAAATACTATCATCCTGACTGTCTGTGCATTCTGCTAAACTATCCATGTCCTGTTTCAGTCAATTACTATCATCCTGACTGTCTGTCCATTCTGCCTAACTATCAATGTCCTGTTTCAGTCATTTACTGTCATCCTGACTGTCTGTCCATTCTGCTAAATTATCAATGTCCTGTTTCAGTCAATTACTATCATCATGATCCACTGTCCATTCTGCTAACCTATCAATGTTCTGTTTCAGTCAAATACTATCATCCTGACTGTCTGTGCATTCTGCTAAACTATCCATGTCCTGTTTCAGTCAATTGCTATCATCCTGACTGTCTGTCCATTCTGCTAAACTTTCAATGTCCTGTTTCAGTCAATTACTATCATCCTGACTGTCTGTCCATTCTGCTAAACTATCAATGTCCTGTTTCAGTCAATTACAATCATCCTGACTGTCTGTCCATTCTGCTAAACTATCCATGTCCTGTTTCAGTCAATTACTATCATCCTGACTGTCTGGCCATTCTGCTAACCTATCAATGTCCTGTTTCAGTCAAATACTATCATCCTGACTGTCTGTGCATTCTGCTAAACTATCCATGTCCTGTTTCAGTCAATTACTATCATCCTGACTGTCTCTTCATTCTGCTAAACTATCAATGTCCTGTTTCAGTCAATTACTATCATCCTGACTGTCTGTCCATTCTGCTAAACTATCAATGTCCTGTTTCAGTCAATTACTATCATCCTGACTGTCTCTCCATTCTGCTAAACTATCAATGTCCTGTTTCAGTCAATTACTATCATCCTGACTGTCTGTCCATTCTGCTAAACTGTCCATGTCCTGTTTCAGTCAATTACTATCATCCTGACTGTCTGTCCATTCTGCTAAACTATCAATGTCCTGTTTCAGTCAATTACTATCATCCTGACTGTCTGTCCATTCTGCTAAACTATCCATGTCCTGTTTCAGTCAATTACTATCATCCTGACTGTCTGTCCATTCTGCTAAACTATCCATGTCCTGTTTCAGTCAATTACTATCATCCTGACTGTCTGGCCATTCTGCTAACCTATCAATGTCCTGTTTCAGTCAAATACTATCATCCTGACTGTCTGTGCATTCTGCTAAACTATCCATGTCCTGTTTCAGTCAATTACTATCATCCTGACTGTCTGTTCATTCTGCTAAACTATCAATGTCCTGTTTCAGTCAATTACTATCATCCTGACTGTCTGTCCATTCTGCTAACCTATCAATGTCCTGTTTCAGTCAAATACTGTCATCCTGATCCTCGGTCCATTCTGCTAACCTATCAATGTCCTGTTTCAGTCAAATACTATCATCCTGATCCTCTGTCCATTCTGCGAACCTATCAATGTCCTGTTTCAGTTAATTACTATCATCCTGACTGTCTGTCCATTCTGCTAAACTATCAATGTCCTGTTTCAGTCAAATACTATCATCCTGACTGTCTGTGCATTCTGCTAACCTATCAATGTCCTGTTTCAGTCAAATACTATCATCCTGATCCTCTGTCCATTCTGCTAACCTATCAATGTCCTGTTCCAGTCAATTACTATCATCCTGACTGTCTGTCCATTCTGCTAAACTATCCATGTCCTGTTTCAATCAATTACTATCATCCTGACTGTCTGTCCATTCTGCTAAACTATCAATGTCCTGTTTCAGTCAAGTACTATCATCCTGACTGTCTGTGCATTCTGCTAACCTATCAATGTCCTGTCTCAGTCAAATACTATCATCCTGATCCTCTGTCCATTCTGCGAACCTATCAATGTCCTGTTTCAGTCAATTACTATCATCCTGACTGTCTGTCCATTCTGCTAAACTATCAATGTCCTGTTCCAGTCATTTACTATCATCCTGACTGTCTGTGCATTCTGCTAAACTATCCATGTCATGTTCCAGTCAATTACTATCATCCAGACACTCTGTCCATTCTGCTAAACTATCCATGTCCTGTTTCAGTCAATTACTATCATCCTGACTGTCTGTCCATTCTGCTAAACAATCATTGTCCTGTTTCAGTCAATTACTATCATCCTGACTGTCTGTCCATTCTGCTAAACTATCAATGTCCTGTTTCAGTCAATTACTATCATCCTGACTGTCTGTCCATTCTGCTAAACTATCAATGTCCTGTTTCAGTCAATTACTATCATCCTGACTGTCTGTCCATTCTGCTAAACTATCAATGTCCTGTTTCAGTCAATTACTATCATCCTGACTGTCTGTCCATTCTGCTAAACTATCAATGTCCTGTTGCAGTTAATTACTATCATCCTGACTGTCTGTCCATTCTGCTAAACTATCAATGTCCTGTTTCAGTCAATTACTATCATCCTGACTGTCTGTCCATTCTGCTAAACTATCATTGTCCTGTTTCAGTCAATTACTATCATCCTGACTGTCAGTCCATTCTGCTAAACTATCCATGTCCTGTTCCAGTCAATTACTATCATCCTGACTGTCTGTCCATTCTGCTAAACTATCATTGTCCTCTTTCAGTCAATTACTATCATCCTGACTGTCAGTCCATTCTGCTAAACTATCCATGTCCTGTTTCAGTCAATTACTATCATCCTGACTGTCTGTCCATTCTGCTAATCTATCAATGTCCTGTTTCAGTCAATTACTATCATCCTGACTGTCTGTCCATTCTGTTAAATTATCAATGTCCTGTTTCAGTCAATTACTATCATCCTGACTGTCTGTCCATTCTGCTGAACTATCAATGTCCTGTTTCAGTCAATTACTATCATCCTGATCCTCTGTCCATTTTGCTAAACTATCCATGTCCTGTTTCAGTCATTTACCATCATCCTGACTGTCTGTCCATTCTGCTAAACTATCAATGTCCTTTTTCAGTCAATTACTATCATCCTGACTGTCTGTCCATTCTGCTAAACTATCAATGTCCTGTTTCAGTCAATTACTATCATCCTGACTGTCTGTCCATTCTGCTAACCTATCAATGTCCTGTTTCAGTCAATTACTATCATCCTGACTCTCTGTCCATTCTGCTAAACTATCCATGTCCTGTTTCAGTCAATTACTATCATCCTGACTGTCTGTCCATTCTGCTAAACTATCCATGTCCTGTTTCAGTCAATTACTATCATCCTGACTGTCTGTCCATTCTGCTAAACTATCCATGTCCTGTTTCAGTCAATTACTATCATCCTGACTGTCTGTCCATTCTGCCTATCTATCAATGTCCTATTTCAGTCAATTACTATCATCCAGACTGTCTGTCCATTCTGCTAAACTATCCATGTCCTGTTTCAGTCAATTACTATCATCCTGACTGTCTGTCCATTCTGCCTATCTATCAATGTCCTGTTTCAGTCAATTACTATCATCCTGACTGTCTGTCCATTCTGCTAAACTATCCATGTCCTGTTTCAGTCAATTACTATCATCCTGACTGTCTGTCCATTCTGCTAAACTATCCATGTCCTGTTTCAGTCAATTACTATCATCCTGACTGTCTGTCCATTCTGCTAAACTATCAATGTCCTGTTTCAGTCAATTACCATCATCCTGACTGTCTGTCCATTCTGCTAAACTATCAATGTCCTGTTTCAGTCAATTACTATCATCCTGACTGTCTGTCCATTCTGCTAAACTATCAATGTCCTGTTTCAGTCAATTACTATCATCCTGACTGCCTGTCCATTCTGCTAAACTATCCATGTCCTGTTTCAGTCAATTACTATCATCCTGACTGTCTGGCCATTCTGCTAACCTATCAATGTCCTGTTTCAGTCAAATACTATCATCCTGACTGTCTGTGCATTCTGCTAAACTATCCATGTCCTGTTTCAGTCAATTACTATCATCCTGACTGTCTGTTCATTCTGCTAATCTATCAATGTCCTGTTTCAGTCAATTACTATCATCCTGACTGTCTGTCCATTCTGCTAACCTATCAATGTCCTGTTTCAGTCAAATACTATCATCCTGATCCTCGGTCCATTCTGCTAACCTATCAATGTCCTGTTTCAGTCAAATACTATCATCCTGACTGTCTGTCCATTCTGCTAACCTATCAATGTCCTGTTTCAGTCAAATACTATCATCCTGATCCTCTGTCCATTCTGCTAAACTATCAATGTCCTGTTTCAGTCAAATACTATCATCCTGACTGTCTGTGCATTCTGCTAACCTATCAATGTCCTGTTTCAGTCAAATACTATCATCCTGATCCTCTGTCCATTCTGCTAACCTATCAATGTCCTGTTCCAGTCAATTACTATCATCATGACTGTCTGTCCGTTCTGCTAAACTATCAATGTCCTGTTCCAGTCAATTACTATCATCCTGACTGTCTGTGCATTCTGCTAAACTATCCATGTCCTGTTCCAGTCAATTACTATCATCCAGACACTCTGTCCATTCTGCTAAACTATCCATGTCCTGTTTCAGTCAATTACTATCATCCTGACTGTCTGTCCATTCTGCTAAACTATCATTGTCCTGTTTCAGTCAATTACTATCATCCTGACTGTCTGTCTATTCTGCTAAACTATCAATGTCCTGTTTCAGTCAATTACTATCATCCTGACTGTCTGTCCATTCTGCTAAACTATCAATGTCCTGTTTCAGTCAATTACTATCATCCTGACTGTCTGTCCATTCTGCTAAACTATCAATGTCCTGTTTCAGTCAATTACTATCATCCTGACTGTCTGTCCATTCTGCTAAACTATCAATGTCCTGTTCCAGTCAATTACTATCATCCTGACTGTCTGTCCATTCTGCCAAACTATCAATGTCCTGTTTCAGTCAATTACTATCATCCTGACTGTCTGTCCATTCTGCTAAACTAACATTGTCCTGTTTCAGTCAATTACTATCATCCTGACTGTCAGTCCATTCTGCTAAACTATCCATGTCCTGTTCCAGTCAATTACTATCATCCTGACTGTCTGTCCATTCTGCTAAACTATCATTGTCCTGTTTCAGTCAATTACTATCATCCTGACTGTCTGTCCATTCTGCTAAACTATCCATGTCCTGTTTCAGTCAATTACTATCATCCTGACTGTCTGTCCATTCTGCTAATCTATCAATGTCCTTTTTCAGTCAATTACTATCATCCTGACTGTCTGTTCATTCTGCTGAACTATCAATGTCCTGTTTCAGTCAATTACTATCATCCTGATCCTCTGTCCATTTTGCTAAACTATCCATGTCCTGTTTCAGTCATTTACCATCATCCTGACTGTCTGTCCATTCTGCTAAACTATCAATGTCCTGTTTCAGTCAATTACTATCATCCTGACTGTCTGTCCATTCTGCTAAACTATCAATGTCCTGTTTCAGTCAATTACTACAATCCTGACTGTCTGTCCATTCTGCTAACCTATCAATGTCCTGTTTCAGTCAATTACTATCATCCTGACTCTCTGTCCATTCTGCTAAACTATCCATGTCCTGTTTCAGTCAATTACTATCATCCTGACTGTCTGTCCATTCTGCTAAACTATCCATGTCCTGTTTCAGTCAATTACTATCATCCTGACTGTCTGTCCATTCTGCTAAACTATCCATGTCCTGTTTCAGTCAATTACTATCATCCTGACTGTCTGTCCATTCTGCCTATCTATCAATGTCCTGTTTCAGTCAATTACTATCATCCAGACTGTCTGTCCATTCTGCTAAACTATCCATGTCCTGTTTCAGTCAATTACTATCATCCTGACTGTCTGTCCATTCTGCCTATCTATCAATGTCCTGTTTCAGTCAATTACTATCATCCTGACTGTCTGTCCATTCTGCTAAACTATCCATGTCCTGTTTCAGTCAATTACTATCATCCTGACTGTCTGTCCATTCTGCTAATCTATCAATGTCCTGTTTCAGTCAATTACCATCATCCTGACTGTCTGTCCATTCTGCTAAACTATCAATGTCCTGTTTCAGTCAATTACCATCATCCTGACTGTCTGTCCATTCTGCTAAACTATCCATGTCCTGTTTCAGTCAATTACTATCATCCTGACTGTCTGTCCATTCTGCTAAACTATCATTGTCCTGTTTCAGTCAATTACTATCATCCTGACTGTCTGTCCATTCTGCTAAACTATCAATGTCCTGTTTCAGTCAATTACTATCATCCTGACTGTCTGTCCATTCTGCTAAACTATCAATGTCCTGTTCCAGTCAATTACTATCATCCTGACTGTCTGTCCATTCTGCTAAACTATCCATGTCCTGTTTCAGTCAATTACTATCATCCTGACTGTCTGTCCATTCTGCTAAACTATCATTGTCCTGTTTCAGTCAATTACTATCATCCTGACTGTCTGTCCATTCTGCTAAACTATCCATGTCCTGTTTCAGTCAATTACTATCATCCTGACTGTCTGTCCATTCTGCTAATCTATCAATGTCCTGTTTCAGTCAATTACTATCATCCTGACTGTCTGTCCATTCTGTTAAGTTATCAATGTCCTGTTTCAGTCAATTACTATCATCCTGACTGTCTGTCCATTCTGCTGAACTATCAATGTCCTGTTTCAGTCAATTACTATCATCCTGATCCTCTGTCCATTTTGCTAAACTATCCATGTCCTGTTTCAGTCATTTACCATCATCCTGACTGTCTGTCCATTCTGCTAAACTATCAATGTCCTGTTTCAGTCAATTACTATCATCCTGACTGTCTGTCCATTCTGCTAAACTATCAATGTCCTGTTTCAGTCAATTACTACCATCCTGACTGTCTGTCCATTCTGCTAACCTATCAATGTCCTGTTTCAGTCAATTACTATCATCCTGACTCTCTGTCCATTCTGCTAAACTATCCATGTCCTGTTTCAGTCAATTACTATCATCCTGACTGTCTGTCCATTCTGCTAAACTATCCATGTCCTGTTTCAGTCAATTACTATCATCCTGACTGTCTGTCCATTCTGCTAAACTATCCATGTCCTGTTTCAGTCAATTACTATCATCCTGACTGTCTGTCCATTCTGCCTATCTATCAATGTCCTGTTTCAGTCAATTACTATCATCCAGACTGTCTGTCCATTCTGCTAAACTATCCATGTCCTGTTTCAGTCAATTACTATCATCCTGACTGTCTGTCCATTCTGCCTATCTATCAATGTCCTGTTTCAGTCAATTACTATCATCCTGACTGTCTGTCCATTCTGCTAAACTATCCATGTCCTGTTTCAGTCAATTACTATCATCCTGACTGTCTGTCCATTCTGCTAAACTATCAATGTCCTGTTTCAGTCAATTACCATCATCCTGACTGTCTGTACATTCTGCTAAATTATCAATGTCCTGTTTCAGTCAATTACCATCATCCTGACTGTCTGTCCATTCTGCTAAACTATCCATGTCCTGTTTCAGTCAATTACAATCATCCTGACTGTCTGTCCATTCTGCTAAACTATCATTGTCCTGTTTCAGTCAATTACTATCATCCTGACTGTCTGTCCATTCTGCTAAACTATCAATGTCCTGTTTCAGTCAATTACTATCATCCTGACTGTCTGTCCATTCTGCTAAACTATCAATGTCCTGTTTCAGTCAATTACTATCATTCTGACTGTCTGTCCATTCTGCTAAACTATCAATGTCCTGTTTCAGTCAATTACTATCATCCTGACTGTCTGTCCATTCTGCTAAACTATCAATGTCCTGTTTCAGTCAATTACTATCATCCTGACTGTCTGTCCATTCTGCTAAACTATCAATGTCCTGTTTCAGTCAATTACTATCATCCTGACATTCTGTCCATTCTGTTAAATTATCAATGTCCTGTTTCAGTCAATTACTATCATCCTGACTGTCTGTCCATTCTGCTAAACTATCAATGTCCTGTTTCAGTCAATTACTATCATCCTGACTGTCTGTCCATTCTGCTAAACTATCAATGTCCTGTTTCAGTCAATTACTATCATCCTGACTGTCTGTCCATTCTGTTAAATTATCAATGTCCTGTTTCAGTCAATTACTATCATCCTGACTGTCTGTCCATTCTGTTAAATTATCAATGTCCTGTTTCAGTCAATTACTATCATCCTAACTGTCTGTCCATTCTGCTAAACTATCAATGTCCTGTTTCAGTCAATTACTATCATCCTGACTTTCTGTCCATTCTGTTAAATTATCAATGGCCTGTTTCAGTCAATTACTATCATCCTGATCCTCTGTCCATTCTGCTAAACTATCAATGTCCTGTTTCAGTCATTTACTATCATCCTGACTGTCTGTCCATTCTGCTAATCTATCCATGTCCTGTTTCAGTCAATTACTATCATCCTGACTCTCTGTCCATTCTGCTAAACTATCAATGTCCTGTTTCAGTCAATTACTATCATCCTGACTGTCTGTCCATTCTGCTAAACTATCCATGTCCTGTTTCAGTCAATTACTATCATCCTGACTCTCTGTCCATTCTGCTAAACTATCAATGTCCTGTTTCAGTCAATTACTATCATCCTGATCCTCTGTCCAT
The DNA here is from genome assembly GCF_036365525.1 of Heterodontus francisci. Taxonomy (NCBI): domain Eukaryota; kingdom Metazoa; phylum Chordata; class Chondrichthyes; order Heterodontiformes; family Heterodontidae; genus Heterodontus; species Heterodontus francisci. The sequence goes on from NW_027141021.1 coordinate 1,143,168, forward strand.
TCTGCTAACCTATCAATGTCCTGTTTCAGTCAAATACTATCATCCTGATCCTCTGTCCATTCTGCTAACCTATCAATGTCCTGTTTCAGTCAAATACTATCATCCTGACTCTCTGTCCATTCTGCTAACCTATCAATGTCCTGTTTCAGTCAAATACTATCATCCTGATCCTCTGTCCATTCTGCTAACCTATCAATGTCCTGTTCCAGTCAATTATTATCATCCTGACTGTCTGTCCATTCTGCTAAACTATCCATGTCCTGTTTCAATCAATTACTATCATCCTGACTGTCTGTCCATTCTACTAAACTATCCATGTCCTGTTTCAATCAATTACTATCATCCTGACTGTCTGTCCATTCTGCTAAACTATCAATGTCCTGTTTCAGTCAAATACTATCATTCTGACTGTCTGTGCATTCTGCTAACCTATCAATGTCCTGTTTCAGTCAAATACTATCATCCTGATCCTCTGTCCATTCTGCTAACCTATCAATGTCCTGTTCCAGTCAATTACTATCATCCTGACTGTCTGTCCATTCTGCTAAACTATCCATGTCCTGTTTCAGTCAATTGATATCATCCTGACTGTCTGTCCATTCTGCTAATCTATCAATGTCCTGTTCCAGTCAATTACTATCATCCTGACTGTCTGTGCATTCTGCTAAACTATCCATGTCCTGTTCCAGTCAATTACTATCATCCAGACACTCTGTCCATTCTGCTAAACTATCCATGTCCTGTTTCAGTCAATTACCATCATCCTGACTGTCTGTCCATTCTGCTAAACTATCATTGTCCTGTTTCAGTCAATTACTATCATCCTGACTGTCTGTCCATTCTGCTAAACTATCAATGTCCTGTTTCAGTCAATTACTATCATCCTGACTGTCTGTCCATTCTGCTAAACTATCAATGTCCTGTTTCAGTCAATTACTATCATCCTGACTGTCTGTCCATTCTGCTAAACTATCCATGTAATGTTTCAGTCAATTACTATCATCCTGACCGTCTGTCCATTCTGCTAAACTATCAATGTCCTGTTCCAGTCAATTACTATCATCCTGACTGTCTGTCCATTCTGCTAAACTATCAATGTCCTGTTTCAGTTAATTACTATCATCCTGACTGTCTGTCCATTCTGCTAAACTATCAATGTCCTGTTTCAGTCAATTACTATCATCCTGACTGTCAGTCCATTCTGCTAAACTATCCATGTCCTGTTTCAGTCAATTACTATCATCCTGACTGTCTGTCAATTCTGCTAATCTATCAATGTCCTGTTTCAGTCAATTACTATCATCCTGACTGTCTGTCCATTCTGTTAAATTATCAATGTCCTGTTTCAGTTAATTACTATCATCCTGACTGTCTGTCCATTCTGCTGAACTATCAATGTCCTGTTTCAGTCAATTACTATCATCCTGACTGTCTGTCCATTCTGCTAAACTATCCATGTCCTGTTTCAGTCAATTACTATCATCCTGACCGTCTGTCCATTCTGCTAAACTATCAATGTCCTGTTCCAGTCAATTACTATCATCCTGACTGTCTGTCCATTCTGCTAAACTATCAATGTCCTGTTTCAGTTAATTACTATCATCCTGACTGTCTGTCCATTCTGCTAAACTATCATTGTCCTGTTTCAGTCAATTACTATCATCCTGACTGTCAGTCCATTCTGCTAAACTATCCATGTCCTGTTTCAGTCAATTACTATCATCCTGACTGTCTGTCAATTCTGCTAATCTATCAATGTCCTGTTTCAGTCAATTACTATCATCCTGACTGTCTGTCCATTCTGTTAAATTATCAATGTCCTATTTCAGTTAATTACTATCATCCTGACTGTCTGTCCATTCTGCTGAACTATCAATGTCCTGTTTCAGTCAATTACTATCATCCTGATCCTCTGTCCATTTTGCGAAACTATCCATGTCCTGTTTCAGTCATTTACCATCATCCTGAACTGTCTGACCATTCTGCTAAACTATCAATGTCCTGTTTCAGTCAATTACTATCATCCTGACTGTCTGTTCATTCTGCTAAACTATCCATGTCCTGTTTCAGTCAATTACTATCATCCTGACTGTCTGTCCATTCTGCTAACCTATCAATGTCCTGTTTCAGTCAATTACTATCATCCTGACTCTCTGTCCATTCTGCTAAACTATCCATGTCCTGTTTCAGTCAATTACTATCATCCTGACTGTCTGTCCATTCTGCTAAACTATCCATGTCCTGTTTCAGTCAATTACTATCATCCTGACTGTCTGTCCATTCTGCTAAACTATCCATGTCCTGTTTCAGTCAATTACTATCATCCTGACTGTCTGTCCATTCTGCCTTTCTATCAATGTCCTGTTTCAGTCAATTACTATCATCCAGACTGTCTGTCCATTCTGCTAAACTATCCATGTCCTGTTTCAGTCAATTACTATCATCCTGACTGTCTGTCCATTCTGCCTATCTATCAATGTCCTGTTTCAGTCAATTACTATCATCCTGACTGTCTGTCCATTCTGCTAAACTATCCATGTCCTGTTTCAGTCAATTACTATCATCCTGACTGTCTGTCCATTCTGCTAAACTATCCATGTCCTGTTTCAGTCAATTACTATCATCCTGACTGTCTGTCCATTCTGCTAAACTATCCATGTCCTGTTTCAGTCAATTACCATCATCCTGACTGTCTGTCCATTCTGCTAAACTATCAATGTCCTGTTTCAGTCAATTACCATCATCCTGACTGTCTGTCCATTCTGCTAAACTATCCATGTCCTGTTTCAGTCAATTACTATCATCCTGACTGTCTGTCCATTCTGCTAAACTATCCATGCCCTGTTTCAGTCAATTACTATCATCCTGACTGTCTGTTCATTCTGCTAAACTATCAATGTCCTGTTTCAGTCAATTACTATCATCCTGACTGTCTGTCCATTCTGCTAAACTATCAATGTCCTGTTTCAGTCAATTACTATCATCCTGACTGTCTGTCCATTCTGCTAAACTATCAATGTCCTGTTTCAGTCAATTACTATCATCCTGACTGTCTGTCCATTCTGCTAAACTATCCATGTCCTGTTTCAGTCAATTACTATCATCCTGACTGTCTGTCCATTCTGCTAAACTATCAATGTCCTGTTTCAGTCAATTACTATCATCCTGACTGTCTGTCCATTCTGCTAAACTATCAATGTCCTGTTTCAGTCAATTACTATCATCCTGACTGTCTGTCCATTCTGTTAAATTATCAATGTCCTGTTTCAGTCAATTACTATCATCCTGACTGTCTGTCCATTCTGCTAAACTATCAATGTCCTGTTTCAGTCAATTACTATCATCCTGACTGTCTGTCCATTCTGCTAAACTATCAATGTCCTGTTTCAGTCAATTACTATCATCCTGACTGTCCCGTCCATTCTGTTAAATTATCAATGTCCTGTTTCAGTCAATTACTATCATCCTGACTGTCTGTCCATTCTGCTAAACTATCCATGCCCTGTTTCAGTCAATTACTATCATCCTGACTGTCTGTCCATTCTGCTAAACTATCAATGTCCTGTTTCAGTCAATTACTATCATCCTGACTGTCCGTCCATTCTGTTAAATTATCAATGTCCTGTTTCAGTCAATTACTATCATCCTGACTGTCTGTCCATTCTGTTAAATTATCAATCTCCTGTTTCAGTCAATTACTATCATCCTGACTGTCTGTCCATTCTGCTAAACTATCAATGTCCTGTTTCAGTCAATTACTATCATCCTGACTGTCTGTCCATTCTGCTAAACTATCCATGTCCTGTTTCAGTCAATTACTATCATCCTGACTGTCTGTCCATTCTGCTAAACTATCAATGTCCTGTTTCAGTCAAATACTATCATCATGACTGTCCGTCCATTCTGTTAAATTATCAATGTCCTGTTTCAGTCAAATACTATCATCCTGACTGTCTGTCCATTCTGTTAAATTATCAATGTCCTGTTTCATTCAATTACTATCATCCTGACTGTCTGTCCATTCTGCTAAACTATCAATGTCCTGTTTCAGTCAATTACTATCATCCTGACTGTCTGTCCATTCTGCTAAACTATCAATGTCCTGTTTCAGTCAATTACTATCATCCTGACTGTCTGTCCATTCTGTTAAATTATCAATGTCCTGTTTCAGTCAATTACTATCATCCTGACTGTCTGTCCATTCTGTTAAATTATCAATGTCCTGTTTCAGTCAATTACTATCATCCTGACTGTCTGTCCATTCTGTTAAATTATCAATGTCCTGTTTCAGTCAATTACTATCATCCTGACTATCTGTCCATTCTGCTAAACTATCAATGTCCTGTTTCAGTCAATTACTATCATCCTGACTTTCTGTCCATTCTGTTAAATTATCAATGGCCTGTTTCAGTCAATTACTATCATCCTGACTGTGTGTCCATTCTGCTGAACTATCAATGTCCTGTTTCAGTCAATTACTATCATCCTGATCCTCTGTCCATTCTGCTAAACTATCAATGTCCTGTTTCAGTCATTTACTATCATCCTGACTGTCTGTCCATTCTGCTAATCTATCCATGTCCTGTTTCAGTCAATTACTATCATCCTGACTCTCTGTCCATTCTGCTAAACTATCAATGTCCTGTTTCAGTCAATTAATATCATCCTGTCTGTCTGTCCATTCTGCTAAACTATCCATGTCCTGTTTCAGTCAATTACTATCATCCTGACTCTCTGTCCATTCTGCTAAACTATCAATGTCCTGTTTCAGTCAATTACTATCATCCTGATCCTCTGTCCATTCTGCTAACCTATCAATGTCCTGTTTCAGTCAAATACTATCATCCTGATCCTCTGTCCATTCTGCTAACCTATCAATGTCCTGTTTCAGTCAAATACTATCATCCTGACTGTCTGTGCATTCTGCTAACCTATCAATGTCCTGTTTCAGTCAAATACTATCATCCTGATCCTCTGTCCATTCTGCTAACCTATCAATGTCCTGTTCCAGTCAATTACTATCATCCTGACTGTCTGTCCATTCTGCTAAACTATCCATGTCCTGTTTCAATCAATTACTATCATCCTGACTGTCTGTCCATTCTGCTAAACTATCCATGTCCTGTTTCAATCAATTACTATCATCCTGACTGTCTTTCCATTCTGCTAAACTATCAATGTCCTGTTTCAGTCAAATACTATCATTCTGACTGTCTGTGCATTCTGATAACCTATCGATGTCCTGTTTCAGTCAAATACTATCATCCTGATCCTCTGTCCATTCTGCTAAACTATCAATGTCCTGTTTCAGTCAATTACAATCATCCTGACTTTCTGTCCATTCTGTTAAATTATCAATGGCCTGTTTCAGTCAATTACTATCATCCTGACTATCTGTCCATTCTGCTAAACTATCAATGTCCTGTTTCAGTCAATTACTATCATCCTGACTTTCTGTCCATTCTGTTAAATTATCAATGGCCTGTTTCAGTCAATTACTATCATCCTGACTGTCTGTCCATTCTGCTGAACTATCAATGTCCTGTTTCAGTCAATTACTATCATCCTGATCCTCTGTCCATTCTGCTAAACTATCAATGTCCTGTTTCAGTCATTTACTATCATCCTGACTGTCTGTCCATTCTGCTAATCTATCCATGTCCTGTTTCAGTCAATTACTATCATCCAGACTCTCTGTCCATTCTGCTAAACTATCAATGTCCTGTTTCAGTCAATTAATATCATCCTGACTGTCTGTCCATTCTGTTAAATTATCAATGTCCTGTTTCAGTCAATTACTATCATCCTGACTGTCTGTCCATTCTGTTAAATTATCAATGTCCTGTTTCAGTCAATTACTATCATCCTGACTGCCTGTCCATTCTGTTAAATTATCAATGTCCTGTTTCAGTCAATTACTATCATCCTGACTATCTGTCCATTCTGCTAAACTATCAATGTCCTGTTTCAGTCAATTACTATCATCCTGACTTTCTGTCCATTCTGTTAAATTATCAATGGCCTGTTTCAGTCAATTACTATCATCCTGACTGTCTGTCCATTCTGCTGAACTATCAATGTCCTGTTTCAGTCAATTACTATCATCCTGATCCTCTGTCCATTCTGCTAAACTATCAATGTCCTGTTTCAGTCATTTACTATCATCCTGACTGTCTGTCCATTCTGCTAATCTATCCATGTCCTGTTTCAGTCAATTACTATCATCCTGACTCTCTGTCCATTCTGCTAAACTATCAATGTCCTGTTTCAGTCAATTAATATCATCCTGACTGTCTGTCCATTCTGCTAAACTATCCATGTCCTGTTTCAGTCAATTACTATCATCCTGACTCTCTGTCCATTCTGCTAAACTATCAATGTCCTGTTTCAGTCAATTACTATCATCCTGATCCTCTTTCCATTCTGCTAACCTATCAATGTCCTGTTTCAGTCAAATACTATCATCCTGATCCTCTGTCCATTCTGCTAACCTATCAATGTCCTGTTTCAGTCAAATACTATCATCCTGACTGTCTGTGCATTCTGCTAACCTATCAATGTCCTGTTTCAGTCAAATACTATCATCCTGATCCTCTGTCCATTCTGCTAACCTATCAATGTCCTGTTCCAGTCAATTACTATCATCCTGACTGTCTGTCCATTCTGCTAAACTATCCATGTCCTGTTTCAATCAATTACTATCATCCTGACTGTCTGTCCATTCTGCTAAACTATCCATGTCTTGTTTCAATCAATTACTATCATCCTGACTGTCTTTCCATTCTGCTAAACTATCAATGTCCTGTTTCAGTCAAATACTATCATTCTGACTGTCTGTGCATTCTGATAACCTATCGATGTCCTGTTTCAGTCAAATACTATCATCCTGATCCTCTGTCCATTCTGCTAAACTATCAATGTCCTGTTTCAGTCAATTACTATCATCCTGACTTTCTGTCCATTCTGTTAAATTATCAATGGCCTGTTTCAGTCAATTACTATCATCCTGACTGTCTGTCCATTCTGCTGAACTATCAATGTCCTGTTTCAGTCAATTACTATCATCCTGATCCTCTGTCCATTCTGCTAAACTATCAATGTCCTGTTTCAGTCATTTACTATCATCCTGACTGTCTGTCCATTCTGCTAATCTATCCATGTCCTGTTTCAGTCAATTACTATCATCCTGACTGTCTGTCCATTCTGCTAAACTATCAATGTCCTGTTTCAGTCAATTACTATCATCCAGACTGTCTGTCCATTCTGCTAAAATATCCATGTCCTGTTTCAGTCAATTACTATCATCCTGACTGTCTGTCCATTCTGCCTATCTATCAATGTCCTGTTTCAGTCAATTACTATCATCCTGACTGTCTGTCCATTCTGCTAAACTATCCATGTCCTGTTTCAGTCAATTACTATCATCCAGACTGTCTGTCCATTCTGCTAAACTATCCATGTCCTGTTTCAGTCAATTACCATCATCCTGACTGTCTGTCCATTCTGCTAAACTATCAATGTCCTGTTTCAGTCAATTACCATCATCCTGACTGTCTGTCCATTCTGCTAAACTGTCCATGTCCTGTTTCATTCAATTACTATCATCCTGACTGTCTGTCCATTCTGCTAAACTATCCATGCCCTGTTTCAGTCAATTACTATCATCCTGACTGTCTGTCCATTCTGCTAAACTATCAATGTCCTGTTTCAGTCAATTACTATCATCCTGACTGTCTGTCCATTCTGTTAAATTATCAATGTCCTGTTTCAGTCAATTACTATCATCCTGACTGTCTGTCCATTCTGCTAAACTATCAATGTCCTGTTTCAGTCAATTACTATCATCCTGACTGTCTGTCCATTCTGCTAAACTATCAATGTCCTGTTTCAGTCAATTACTATCATCCTGACTGTCCCGTCCATTCTGTTAAATTATCAATGTCCTGTTTCAGTCAATTACTATCATCCTGACTGTCTGTCCATTCTGCTAAACTATCCATGCCCTGTTTCAGTCAATTACTATCATCCTGACTGTCTGTCCATTCTGCTAAACTATCAATGTCCTGTTTCAGTCAATTACTATCATCCTGACTCTCCGTCCATTCTGTTAAATTATCAATGTCCTGTTTCAGTCAATTACTATCATCCTGACTGTCTGTCCATTCTGTTAAATTATCAATGTCCTGTTTCAGTCAATTACTATCATCCTGACTGTCTGTCCATTCTGCTAAGCTATCAATGTCCTGTTTCAGTCAATTACTATCATCCTGACTGTCCGTCCATTCTGTTAAATTATCAATGTCCTGTTTCAGTCAATTACTATCATCCTGACTGTCTGTCCATTCTGCTAAACTATCAATGTCCTGTTTCAGTCAATTACTATCATCCTGACTGTCTGTCCATTCTGCTAAACTATCAATGTCCTGTTTCAGTCAATTACTATCATCCTGACTGTCTGTCCATTCTGTTAAATTATCAATGTCCTGTTTCAGTCAATTACTATCATCCTGACTGTCTGTCCATTCTGTTAAATTATCAATGTCCTGTTTCAGTCAATTACTATCATCCTGACTGTCTGTCCATTCTGTTAAATTATCAATGTCCTGTTTCAGTCAATTACTATCATCCTGACTTTCTGTCCATTCTGTTAAATTATCAATGGCCTGTTTCAGTCAATTACTATCATCCTGACTGTCTGTCCATTCTGCTGAACTATCAATGTCCTGTTTCAGTCAATTACTATCATCCTGATCCTCTGTCCATTCTGCTAAACTATCAATGTCCTGTTTCAGTCAGTTACTATCATCCTGACTGTCTGTCCATTCTGCTAAACTATCCATGTCCTGTTTCAATCAATTACTATCATCCTGACTGTCTTTCCATTCTGCTAAACTATCAATGTCCTGTTTCAGTCAAATACTATCATTCTGACTGTCTGTGCATTCTGATAACCTATCGATGTCCTGTTTCAGTCAAATACTATCATCCTGATCCTCTGTCCATTCTGCTAAACTATCAATGTCCTGTTTCAGTCAATTACAATCATCCTGACTTTCTGTCCATTCTGTTAAATTATCAATGGCCTGTTTCAGTCAATTACTATCATCCTGACTATCTGTCCATTCTGCTAAACTATCAATGTCCTGTTTCAGTCAATTACTATCATCCTGACTTTCTGTCCATTCTGTTAAATTATCAATGGCCTGTTTCAGTCAATTACTATCATCCTGACTGTCTGTCCATTCTGCTGAACTATCAATGTCCTGTTTCAGTCAATTACTATCATCCTGATCCTCTGTCCATTCTGCTAAACTATCAATGTCCTGTTTCAGTCATTTACTATCATCCTGACTGTCTGTCCATTCTGCTAATCTATCCATGTCCTGTTTCAGTCAATTACTATCATCCAGACTCTCTGTCCATTCTGCTAAACTATCAATGTCCTGTTTCAGTCAATTAATATCATCCTGACTGTCTGTCCATTCTGTTAAATTATCAATGTCCTGTTTCAGTCAATTACTATCATCCTGACTGTCTGTCCATTCTGTAAAATTATCAATGTCCTGTTTCAGTCAATTACTATCATCCTGACTGCCTGTCCATTCTGTTAAATTATCAATGTCCTGTTTCAGTCAATTACTATCATCCTGACTATCTGTCCATTCTGCTAAACTATCAATGTCCTGTTTCAGTCAATTACTATCATCCTGACTTTCAGTCCATTCTGTTAAATTATCAATGGCCTGTTTCAGTCAATTACTATCATCCTGACTGTCTGTCCATTCTGCTGAACTATCAATGTCCTGTTTCAGTCAATTACTATCATCCTGATCCTCTGTCCATTCTGCTAAACTATCAATGTCCTGTTTCAGTCATTTACTATCATCCTGACTGTCTGTCCATTCTGCTAATCTATCCATGTCCTGTATCAGTCAATTACTATCATCCTGACTCTCTGTCCATTCTGCTAAACTATCAATGTCCTGTTTCAGTCAATTAATATCATCCTGACTGTCTGTCCATTCTGCTAAACTATCCATGTCCTGTTTCAGTCAATTACTATCATCCTGACTCTCTGTCCATTCTGCTAAACTATCAATGTCCTGTTTCAGTCAATTACTATCATCCTGATCCTCTTTCCATTCTGCTAACCTATCAATGTCCTGTTTCAGTCAAATACTATCATCCTGATCCTCTGTCCATTCTGCTAACCTATCAATGTCCTGTTTCAGTCAAATACTATCATCCTGACTGTCTGTGCATTCTGCTAACCTATCAATGTCCTGTTTCAGTCAAATACTATCATCTTGATCCTCTGTCCATTCTGCTAACCTATCAATGTCCTGTTCCAGTCAATTACTATCATCCTGACTGTCTGTCCATTCTGCTAAACTATCCATGTCCAGTTTCAATCAATTACTATCATCCTGACTGTCTGTCCATTCTGCTAAACTATCCATGTCTTGTTTCAATCAATTACTATCATCCTGACTGTCTTTCCATTCTGCTAAACTATCAATGTCCTGTTTCAGTCAAATACTATCATTCTGACTGTCTGTGCATTCTGATAACCTATCGATGTCCTGTTTCAGTCAAATACTATCATCCTGATCCTCTGTCCATTCTGCTAAACTATCAATGTCCTGTTTCAGTCAATTACTATCATCCTGACTTTCTGTCCATTCTGTTAAATTATCAATGGCCTGTTTCAGTCAATTACTATCATCCTGACTGTCTGTCCATTCTGCTGAACTATCAATGTCCTGTTTCAGTCAATTACTATCATCCTGATCCTCTGTCCATTCTGCTAAACTATCAATGTCCTGTTTCAGTCATTTACTATCATCCTGACTGTCTGTCCATTCTGCTAATCTATCCATGACCTGTTTCAGTCAATTACTATCATCCTGACTGTCTGTCCATTCTGCTAAACTATCAATGTCCTGTTTCAGTCAATTACTATCATCCAGACTGTCTGTCCATTCTGCTAAAATATCCATGTCCTGTTTCAGTCAATTACTATCATCCTGACTGTCTGTCCATTCTGCCTATCTATCAATGTCCTGTTTCAGTCAATTACTATCATCCTGACTGTCTGTCCATTCTGCTAAACTATCCATGTCCTGTTTCAGTCAATTACTATCATCCAGACTGTCTGTCCATTCTGCTAAACTATCCATGTCCTGTTTCAGTCAATTACCATCATCCTGACTGTCTGTCCATTCTGCTAAACTATCAATGTCCTGTTTCAGTCAATTACCATCATCCTGACTGTCTGTCCATTCTGCTAAACTATCCATGTCCTGTTTCAGTCAATTACTATCATCCTGACTGTCTGTCCATTCTGCTAAACTATCCATGCCCTGTTTCAGTCAATTACTATCATCCTGACTGTCTGTCCATTCTGCTAAACTATCAATGTCCTGTTTCAGTCAATTACTATCATCCTGACTGTCTGTCCATTCTGTTAAATTATCAATGTCCTGTTTCAGTCAATTACTATCATCCTGACTGTCTGTCCATTCTGCTAAACTATCAATGTCCTGTTTCAGTCAATTACTATCATCCTGACTGTCTGTCCATTCTGCTAAACTATCAATGTCCTGTTTCAGTCAATTACTATCATCCTGACTGTCCCGTCCATTCTGTTAAATTATCAATGTCCTGTTTCAGTCAATTACTATCATCCTGACTGTCTGTCCATTCTGCTAAACTATCCATGCCCTGTTTCAGTCAATTACTATCATCCTGACTGTCTGTCCATTCTGCTAAACTATCAATGTCCTGTTTCAGTCAATTACTATCATCCTGACTCTCCGTCCATTCTGTTAAATTATCAATGTCCTGTTTCAGTCAATTACTATCATCCTGACTGTCTGTCCATTCTGTTAAATTATCAATCTCCTGTTTCAGTCAATTACTATCATCCTGACTGTCTGTCCATTCTGCTAAACTATCAATGTCCTGTTTCAGTCAATTACTATCATCCTGACTGTCCGTCCATTCTGTTAAATTATCAATGTCCTGTTTCAGTCAATTACTATCATCCTGACTGTCTGTCCATTCTGCTAAACTATCAATGTCCTGTTTCAGTCAATTACTATCATCCTGACTGTCTGTCCATTCTGCTAAACTATCAATGTCCTGTTTCAGTCAATTACTATCATCCTGACTGTCTGTCCATTCTGTTAAATTATCAATGTCCTGTTTCAGTCAATTACTATCATCCTGACTGTCTGTCCATTCTGTTAAATTGTCAATGTCCTGTTTCAGTCAATTACTATCATCCTGACTGTCTGTCCATTCTGTTAAATTATCAATGTCCTGTTTCAGTCAATTACTATCATCCTGACTTTCTGTCCATTCTGTTAAATTATCAATGGCCTGTTTCAGTCAATTACTATCATCCTGACTGTCTGTCCATTCTGCTGAACTGTCAATGTCCTGTTTCAGTCAATTACTATCATCCTGATCCTCTGTCCATTCTGCTAAACTATCAATGTCCTGTTTCAGTCAGTTACTATCATCCTGACTTTCTGTCCATTCTGCTAATCTATCCATGTCCTGTTTCAGTCAATTACTATCATCCTGACTCTCTGTCCATTCTGCTAAACTATCAATGTCCTGTTTCAGTCAATTACTATCATCCTGACTGTCTGTCCATTCTGCTAAACTATCCATGTCCTGTTTCAGTCAATTACTATCATCCTGACTCTCTGTCCATTCTGCTAAACTATCAATGTCCTGTTTCAGTCAATTACTATCATCCTGACTGTCTGTCCATTCTGCTAACCTATCAATGTCCTGTTTCAGTCAAATACTATCATCCTGATCCTCTGTCCATTCTGCTAACCTATCAATGTCCTGTTTCAGTCAAATACTATCATCCTGACTGTCTGTGCATTCTGCTAACCTATCAATGTCCTGTTTCAGTCAAATACTATCATCCTGATCCTCTGTCCATTCTGCTAACCTATCAATGTCCTGTTCCAGTCAATTACTATCATCCTGACTGTCTGTCCATTCTGCTAAACTATCCATGTCCTGTTTCAATCAATTACTATCATCCTGACTGTCTGTCCATTCGGCTAAACTATCCATGTCCTGTTTCAATCAATTACTATCATCCTGACTGTCTTTCCATTCTGCTAAACTATCAATGTCCTGTTTCAGTCAAATACTATTATTCTGACTGTCTGTGCATTCTGCTAACCTATCGATGTCCTGTTTCAGTCAAATACTATCATCCTGATCCTCTGTTCATTCTGCTAAACTATCAATGTCCTGTTTCAGTCAATTACTATCATCCTGACTTTCTGTCCATTCTGTTAAATTATCAATGGCCTGTTTCAGTCAATTACTATCATCCTGACTGTCTGTCCAATATGCTGAACTATCAATGTCCTCTTTCAGTCAATTACTATCATCCTGATCCTCTGTCCATTCTGCTAAACTATCAATGTCCTGTTTCAGTCATTTACTATCATCCTGACTGTCTGTCCATTCTGCTAATCTATCCATGTCCTCTTTCAGTCAATTACTATCATCCTGACTCTCTGTCCATTCTGCTAAACTATCAATGTCCTGTTTCAGTCAATTACTATCATCCTGACTGTCTGTCCATTCTGCTAAACAATCCATGTCCTGTTTCAGTCAATTACTATCATCCTGACTCTCTGTCCATTCTGCTAAACTATCAATGTCCTGTTTCAGTCAATTACTATCATCCTGACTGTCTGTGCATTCTGCTAACCTATCAATGTCCTGTTTCAGTCAAATACTATCATCCTGATCCTCTGTCCATTCTGCTAACCTATCAATGTCCTGTTCCAGTCAATTACTATCATCCTGACTGTCTGTCCATTCTGCTAAACTATCCATGTCCTGTTTCAATCAATTACTATCATCCTGACTGTCTGTCCATTCTGCTAAACTATCCATGTCCTGTTTCAATCAATTACTATCATCCTGACGGTCTGTCCATTCTGCTAAACTATCAATGTCCTGTTTCAGTCAATTACTATCATCCTGACTGTCCGTCCATTCTGTTAAATTATCAATGTCCTGTTTCAGTCAATTACTATCATCCTGACTGTCTGTCCATTCTGTTAAATTATCAATCTCCTGTTTCAGTCAATTACTATCATCCTGACTGTCTGTCCATTCTGCTAAACTATCAATGTCCTGTTTCAGTCAATTACTATCATCCTGACTGTCTGTCCATTCTGCTAAACTATCCATGCCCTGTTTCAGTCAATTACTATCATCCTGACTGTCTGTCCATTCTGCTAAACTATCAATGTCCTGTTTCAGTCAATTACTATCATCCTGACTGTCCGTCCATTCTGTTAAATTATCAATGTCCTGTTTCAGTCAATTACTATCATCCTGACTGTCTGTCCATTCTGTTAAATTATCAATGTCCTGTTTCATTCAATTACTATCATCCTGACTGTCTGTCCATTCTGCTAAACTATCAATGTCCTGTTTCAGTCAATTACTATCATCCTGACTGTCTGTCCATTCTGCTAAACTATCAATGTCCTGTTTCAGTCAATTACTATCATCCTGACTGTCTGTCCATTCTGTTAAATTATCAATGTCCTGTTTCAGTCAATTACAATCATCCTGACTGTCTGTCCATTCTGTTAAATTATCAATGTCCTGTTTCAGTCAATTACTATCATCCTGACTGTCTGTCCATTCTGTTAAATTATCAATGTCCTGTTTCAGTCAATTACTATCATCCTGACTGTCTGTCCATTCTGCTAAACTATCAATGTCCTGTTTCAGTCAATTACTATCATCCTGACTTTCTGTCCATTCTGTTAAATTATCAATGGCCTGCTTCAGTCAATTACTATCATCCTGACTGTCTGTCCATTCTGCTGAACTATCAATGTCCTGTTTCAGTCAATTACTATCATCCTGATCCTCTGTCCATTCTGCTAAACTATCAATGTCCTGTTTCAGTCATTTACTATCATCCTGACTGTCTGTCCATTCTGCTAATCTATCCATGTCCTGTTTCAGTCAATTACTATCATCCTGACTCTCTGTCCATTCTGCTAAACTATCAATGTCCTGTTTCAGTCAATTACTATCATCCTGACTGTCTGTCCATTCTGCTAAACTATCCATGTCCTGTTTCAGTCAATTACTATCATCCTGACTCTCTGTCCATTCTGCTAAACTATCAATGTCCTGTTTCAGTCAATTACTATCATCCTGATCCTCTGTCCATTCTGCTAACCTATCAATGTCCTGTTTCAGTCAAATACTATCATCCTGATCCTCTGTCCATTCTGCTAACCTATCAATGTCCTGTTTCAGTCAAATACTATCATCCTGACTGTCTGTGCATTCTGCTAACCTATCAATGTCCTGTTTCAGTCAAGTACTATCATCCTGATCCTCTGTCCATTCTGCTAACCTATCAATGTCCTGTTCCAGTCAATTACTATCATCCTGACTGTCTGCCCATTCTGCTAAACTATCCATGTCCTGTTTCAATCAATTACTATCATCCTGACTGTCTGTCCATTCTGCTAAACTATCCATGCCCTGTTTCAATCAATTACTATCATCCTGACTGTCTTTCCATTCTGCTAAACTATCAATGTCCTGTTTCAGTCAAATACTATCATCCTGATCCTCTGTCCATTCTGCTAAACTATCAATGTCCTGTTTCAGTCAATTACTATCATCCTGACTTTCTGTCCATTCTGTTAAATTATCAATGGCCTGTTTCAGTCAATTACTATCATCCTGACTGTCTGTCCATTCTGCTGAACTATCAATGTCCTGTTTCAGTCAATTACTATCATCCTGATCCTCTGTCCATTCTGCTAAACTATCAATGTCCTGTTTCAGTCATTTACTATCATCCTGACTGTCTGTCCATTCTGCTAATCTATCCATGTCCTGTTTCAGTCAATTACTATCATCCTGACTCTCTGTCCATTCTGCTAAACTATCAATGTCCTGTTTCAGTCAATTACTATCATCCTGACTGTCTGTCCATTCTGCTAAACTATCCATGTCCTGTTTCAGTCAATTACTATCATCCTGACTCTCTGTCCATTCTGCTAAACTATCAATGTCCTGTTTCAGTCAATTACTATCATCCTGACTGTCTGTGCATTCTGCTAACCTATCAATGTCCTGTTTCAGTCAAATACTATCATCCTGATCCTCTGTCCATTCTGCTAACCTATCAATGTCCTGTTCCAGTCAATTACTATCATCCTGACTGTCTGTCCATTCTGCTAAACTATCCATGTCCTGTTTCAATCAATTACTATCATCCTGACTGTCTGTCCATTCTGCTAAACTATCCATGTCCTGTTTCAATCAATTACTATCATCCTGACTGTCTGTCCATTCTGCTAAACTATCAATGTCCTGTTTCAGTCAAATACTATCATTCTGACTGTCTGTGCATTCTGCTAACATATCAATGTCCTGTTTCAGTCAAATACTATCATCCTGATCCTCTGTCCATTCTGCTAACCTATCAATGTCCTGTTCCAGTCAATTACTATCATCCTGACTGTCTGTCCATTCTGCTAAACTATCCATGTCCTGTTTCAGTCAATTACTATCATCCTGACTGTCTGTCCATTCTGCTAAACTATCAATGTCCTGTTCCAGTCAATTACTATCATCCTGACTGTCTGTGCATTCTGCTAAACTATCCATGTCCTGTTCCAGTCAATTACTATCATCCAGACACTCTGTCCACTCTGCTAAACTATCCATGTCCTGTTTCAGTCAATTACTATCATCCTGACTGTCTGTCCATTCTGCTAAACTATCATTGTCCTGTTTCAGTCAATTACTATCATCCTGACTGTCTGTCCATTCTGCTAAACTATCAATGTCCTGTTTCAGTCAATTACTATCATCCTGACTGTCTGTCCATTCTGCTAAACTATCAATGTCCTGTTTCAGTCAATTACTATCATCCTGACTGTCTGTCCATTCTGCTAAACTATCAATGTCCTGTTTCAGTCAATTACTATCATCCTGACCGTCTGTCCATTCTGCTAAACTATCAATGTCCTGTTCCAGTCAATTACTATCATCCTGACTCTCTGTCCATTCTGCTAAACTATCAATGTCCTGTTTCAGTCAATTACTATCATCCTGACTGTCTGTCCATTCTGCTAAACTATCCATGTCCTGTTTCAGTCAATTACTATCATCCTGACTGTCTGTCCATTCTGCTAAACTATCAATGTCCTGTTTCAGTCAATTACTATCATCCTGACTGTCTGTCCATTCTGCTAAACTATCAATGTCCTGTTTCAGTCAATTACTATCATCCTGACTGCCTGTCCATTCTGTTAAATTATCAATGTCCTGTTTCAGTCAATTACTATCATCCTGACTGTCTGTCCATTCTGCTAAACTATCAATGTCCTGTTTCAGTCAATTACTATCATCCTGACTGTCTGTCCATTCTGCTAAACTATCAATGTCCTGTTTCAGTCAATTACTATCATCCTGACTGTCTGTCCATTCTGTTAAATTATCAATGTCCTGTTTCAGTCAATTACTATCATCCTGACTGTCTGTCCATTCTGTTAAATTATCAATGTCCTGTTTCAGTCAATTACTATCATCCTGACTGTCTGTCCATTCTGTTAAATTATCAATGTCCTGTTTCAGTCAATTACTATCATCCTGACTGTCTGTCCATTCTGCTAAACTATCAATGTCCTGTTTCAGTCAATTACTATCATCCTGACTTTCTGTCCATTCTGTTAAATTATCAATGGCCTGTTTCAGTCAATTACTATCATCCTGACTCTCTGTCCATTCTGCTAAACTATCAATGGCCTGTTTCAGTCAATTACTATCATCCTGACTGTCTGTCCATTCTGCTAAACTATCCATGTCCTGTTTCAGTCAATTACTATCATCCTGACTCTCTGTCCATTCTGCTAAACTATCAATGTCCTGTTTCAGTCAATTACTATCATCCTGATCCTCTGTCCATTCTGCTAACCTATCAATGTCCTGTTTCAGTCAAATACTATCATCCTGATCCTCTGTCCATTCTGCTAACCTATCAATGTCCTGTTTCAGTCAAATACTATCATCCTGACTGTCTGTGCATTCTGCTAACCTATCAATGTCCTGTTTCAGTCAAATACTATCATCCTGATCCTTTGTCCATTCTGCTAACCTATCAATGTCCTGTTCCAGTCAATTACTATCATCCTGACTGTCTGTCCATTCTGCTAAACTATCCATGTCCTGTTTCAATCAATTACTATCATCCTGACTGTCTGTCCATTCTGCTAAACTATCCATGTCCTGTTTCAATCAATTACTATCATCCTGACTGTCTGCCCATTCTGCTAAACTATCCATGTCCTGTTTCAATCAATTACTATCATCCTGACTGTCTGTCCATTCTGCTAAACTATCCATGCCCTGTTTCAATCAATTACTATCATCCTGACTGTCTTTCCATTCTGCTAAACTATCAATGTCCTGTTTCAGTCAAATACTATCATCCTGATCCTCTGTCCATTCTGCTAAACTATCAATGTCCTGTTTCAGTCAATTACTATCATCCTGACTTTCTGTCCATTCTGTTAAATTATCAATGGCCTGTTTCAGTCAATTACTATCATCCTGACTGTCTGTCCATTCTGCTGAACTATCAATGTCCTGTTTCAGTCAATTACTATCATCCTGATCCTCTGTCCATTCTGCTAAACTATCAATGTCCTGTTTCAGTCATTTACTATCATCCTGACTGTCTGTCCATTCTGCTAATCTATCCATGTCCTGTTTCAGTCAATTACTATCATCCTGACTCTCTGTCCATTCTGCTAAACTATCAATGTCCTGTTTCAGTCAATTACTATCATCCTGACTGTCTGTCCATTCTGCTAAACTATCCATGTCCTGTTTCAGTCAATTACTATCATCCTGACTCTCTGTCCATTCTGCTAAACTATCAATGTCCTGTTTCAGTCAATTACTATCATCCTGACTGTCTGTGCATTCTGCTAACCTATCAATGTCCTGTTTCAGTCAAATACTATCATCCTGATCCTCTGTCCATTCTGCTAACCTATCAATGTCCTGTTCCAGTCAATTACTATCATCCTGACTGTCTGTCCATTCTGCTAAACTATCCATGTCCTGTTTCAATCAATTACTATCATCCTGACTGTCTGTCCATTCTGCTAAACTATCCATGTCCTGTTTCAATCAATTACTATCATCCTGACTGTCTGTCCATTCTGCTAAACTATCAATGTCCTGTTTCAGTCAAATACTATCATTCTGACTGTCTGTGCATTCTGCTAACATATCAATGTCCTGTTTCAGTCAAATACTATCATCCTGATCCTCTGTCCATTCTGCTAACCTATCAATGTCCTGTTCCAGTCAATTACTATCATCCTGACTGTCTGTCCATTCTGCTAAACTATCCATGTCCTGTTTCAGTCAATTACTATCATCCTGACTGTCTGTCCATTCTGCTAAACTATCAATGTCCTGTTCCAGTCAATTACTATCATCCTGACTGTCTGTGCATTCTGCTAAACTATCCATGTCCTGTTCCAGTCAATTACTATCATCCAGACACTCTGTCCACTCTGCTAAACTATCCATGTCCTGTTTCAGTCAATTACTATCATCCTGACTGTCTGTCCATTCTGCTAAACTATCATTGTCCTGTTTCAGTCAATTACTATCATCCTGACTGTCTGTCCATTCTGCTAAACTATCAATGTCCTGTTTCAGTCAATTACTATCATCCTGACTGTCTGTCCATTCTGCTAAACTATCAATGTCCTGTTTCAGTCAATTACTATCATCCTGACTGTCTGTCCATTCTGCTAAACTATCAATGTCCTGTTTCAGTCAATTACTATCATCCTGACCGTCTGTCCATTCTGCTAAACTATCAATGTCCTGTTCCAGTCAATTACTATCATCCTGACTCTCTGTCCATTCTGCTAAACTATCAATGTCCTGTTTCAGTCAATTACTATCATCCTGACTGTCTGTCCATTCTGCTAAACTATCCATGTCCTGTTTCAGTCAATTACTATCATCCTGACTGTCTGTCCATTCTGCTAAACTATCAATGTCCTGTTTCAGTCAATTACTATCATCCTGACTGTCTGTCCATTCTGCTAAACTATCAATGTCCTGTTTCAGTCAATTACTATCATCCTGACTGCCTGTCCATTCTGTTAAATTATCAATGTCCTGTTTCAGTCAATTACTATCATCCTGACTGTCTGTCCATTCTGCTAAACTATCAATGTCCTGTTTCAGTCAATTACTATCATCCTGACTGTCTGTCCATTCTGCTAAACTATCAATGTCCTGTTTCAGTCAATTACTATCATCCTGACTGTCTGTCCATTCTGTTAAATTATCAATGTCCTGTTTCAGTCAATTACTATCATCCTGACTGTCTGTCCATTCTGTTAAATTATCAATGTCCTGTTTCAGTCAATTACTATCATCCTGACTGTCTGTCCATTCTGTTAAATTATCAATGTCCTGTTTCAGTCAATTACTATCATCCTGACTGTCTGTCCATTCTGCTAAACTATCAATGTCCTGTTTCAGTCAATTACTATCATCCTGACTTTCTGTCCATTCTGTTAAATTATCAATGGCCTGTTTCAGTCAATTACTATCATCCTGACTCTCTGTCCATTCTGCTAAACTATCAATGGCCTGTTTCAGTCAATTACTATCATCCTGACTGTCTGTCCATTCTGCTAAACTATCCATGTCCTGTTTCAGTCAATTACTATCATCCTGACTCTCTGTCCATTCTGCTAAACTATCAATGTCCTGTTTCAGTCAATTACTATCATCCTGATCCTCTGTCCATTCTGCTAACCTATCAATGTCCTGTTTCAGTCAAATACTATCATCCTGATCCTCTGTCCATTCTGCTAACCTATCAATGTCCTGTTTCAGTCAAATACTATCATCCTGACTGTCTGTGCATTCTGCTAACCTATCAATGTCCTGTTTCAGTCAAATACTATCATCCTGATCCTCTGTCCATTCTGCTAACCTATCAATGTCCTGTTCCAGTCAATTACTATCATCCTGACTGTCTGTCCATTCTGCTAAACTATCCATGTCCTGTTTCAATCAATTACTATCATCCTGACTGTCTGTCCATTCTGCTAAACTATCCATGTCCTGTTTCAATCAATTACTATCATCCTGACTGTCTGTCCATTCTGCTAAACTATCAATGTCCTGTTTCAGTCAAATACTATCATTCTGACTGTCTGTGCATTCTGCTAACCTATCAATGTCCTGTTTCAGTCAAATACTATCATCCTGATCCTCTGTCCATTCTGCTAACCTATCAATGTCCTGTTCCAGTCAATTACTATCATCCTGATCCTCTGTCAGTCCATTCTGCTAAACTATCCATGTCCTGTTTCAGTCAATTACTATCAGCCTGACTGTCTGTCCATTCTGCTAAACTATCAATGTCCTGTTCCAGTCAATTACTATCATCCTGACTGTCTGTGCATTCTGCTAAACTATCCATGTCCTGTTCCAGTCAATTACTATCATCCAGACACTCTGTCCATTCTGCTAAACTATCCATGTCCTGTTTCAGTCAATTACTATCATCCTGACTGTCTGTCCATTCTGCTAAACTATCATTGTCCTGTTTCAGTCAATTACTATCATCCTGACTGTCTGTCCATTCTGCTAAACTATCAATGTCCTGTTTCAGTCAATTACTATCATCCTGACTGTCTGTCCATTCTGCTAAACTATCAATGTCCTGTTTCAGTCAATTACGATCATCCTGACTGTCTGTCCATTCTGCTAAACTATCAATGTCCTGTTTCAGTCAATTACTATCATCCTGACCGTCTGTCCATTCTGCTAAACTATCAATGTCCTGTTCCAGTCAATTACTATCATCCTGACTGTCTGTCCATTCTGCTAAACTATCAATGTCCTGTTTCAGTTAATTACTATCATCCTGACTGTCTGTCCATTCTGCTAAACTATCATTGTCCTGTTTCAGTCAATTACTATCATCCTGACTGTCAGTCCATTCTGCTAAACTATCCATGTCCTGTTCCAGTCAATTACTATCATCCTGACTGTCTGTCCATTCTGCTAAACTAACATTGTCCCGTTTCAGTCAATTACTATCATCCTGACTGTCAGTCCATTCTGCTAAACTATCCATGTCCTGTTTCAGTCAATTACTATCATCCTGACTGTCTGTCCATTCTGCTAATCTATCAATGTCCTGTTTCAGTCAATTACTATCATCCTGACTGTCTGTCCATTCTGTTAAATTATCAATGTCCTGTTTCAGACAATTACTATCATCCTGACTGTCTGTCCATTCTGCTGAACTATCAATGTCCTGTTTCAGTCAATTACTATCATCCTGATCCTCTGTCCATTTTGCTAAACTATCCATGTCCTGTTTCAGTCATTTACCATCATCCTGACTGTCTGTCCATTCTGCCTATCTATCAATGTCCTGTTTCAGTCAATTACTATCATCCAGACTGTCTGTCCATTCTGCTAAACTATCCATGTCCTGTTTCAGTCAATTACTATCATCCTGACTCTCTGTCCATTCTGCTAAACTATCAATGTCCTGTTTCAGTCAATTACTATCATCCTGATCCTCTGTCCATTCTGCTAACCTATCAATGTCCTGTTTCAGTCAAATACTATCATCCTGATCCTCTGTCCATTCTGCTAACCTATCAATGTCCTGTTTCAGTCAAATACTATCATCCTGACTGTCTGTGCATTCTGCTAACCTATCAATGTCCTGTTTCAGTCAAATACTATCATCCTGATCCTCTGTCCATTCTGCTAACCTATCAATGTCCTGTTCCAGTCAATTACTATCATCCTGACTGTCTGTCCATTCTGCTAAACTATCCATGTCCTGTTTCAATCAATTACTTTCATCCTGACTGTCTGTCCATTCTGCTAAACTATCCATGTCCTGTTTCAATCAATTACTATCATCCTGACTGTCTGTCCATTCTGCTAAACTATCAATGTCCTGTTTCAGTCAAATACTATCATTCTGACTGTCTGTGCATTCTGCTAACCTATCAATGTCCTGTTTCAGTCAAATACTATCATCCTGATCCTCTGTCCATTCTGCTAACCTATCAATGTCCTGTTCCAGTCAATTACTATCATCCTGATCCTCTGTCAGTCCATTCTGCTAAACTATCCATGTCCTGTTTCAGTCAATTACTATCAGCCTGACTGTCTGTCCATTCTGCTAAACTATCAATGTCCTGTTCCAGTCAATTACTATCATCCTGACTGTCTGTGCATTCTGCTAAACTATCCATGTCCTGTTCCAGTCAATTACTATCATCCAGACACTCTGTCCATTCTGCTAAACTATCCATGTCCTGTTTCAGTCAATTACTATCATCCTGACTGTCTGTCCATTCTGCTAAACTATCATTGTCCTGTTTCAGTCAATTACTATCATCCTGACTGTCTGTCCATTCTGCTAAACTATCAATGTCCTGTTTCAGTCAATTACTATCATCCTGACTGTCTGTCCATTCTGCTAAACTATCAATGTCCTGTTTCAGTCAATTACGATCATCCTGACTGTCTGTCCATTCTGCTAAACTATCAATGTCCTGTTTCAGTCAATTACTATCATCCTGACCGTCTGTCCATTCTGCTAAACTATCAATGTCCTGTTCCAGTCAATTACTATCATCCTGACTGTCTGTCCATTCTGCTAAACTATCAATGTCCTGTTTCAGTTAATTACTATCATCCTGACTGTCTGTCCATTCTGCTAAACTATCATTGTCCTGTTTCAGTCAATTACTATCATCCTGACTGTCAGTCCATTCTGCTAAACTATCCATGTCCTGTTCCAGTCAATTACTATCATCCTGACTGTCTGTCCATTCTGCTAAACTATCATTGTCCCGTTTCAGTCAATTACTATCATCCTGACTGTCAGTCCATTCTGCTAAACTATCCATGTCCTGTTTCAGTCAATTACTATCATCCTGACTGTCTGTCCATTCTGCTAATCTATCAATGTCCTGTTTCAGTCAATTACTATCATCCTGACTGTCTGTCCATTCTGTTAAATTATCAATGTCCTGTTTCAGACAATTACTATCATCCTGACTGTCTGTCCATTCTGCTGAACTATCAATGTCCTGTTTCAGTCAATTACTATCATCCTGATCCTCTGTCCATTTTGCTAAACTATCCATGTCCTGTTTCAGTCATTTACCATCATCCTGACTGTCTGTCCATTCTGCCTATCTATCAATGTCCTGTTTCAGTCAATTACTATCATCCAGACTGTCTGTCCATTCTGCTAAACTATCCATGTCCTGTTTCAGTCAATTACTATCATCCTGACTGTCTGTCCATTCTGCCTATCTATCAATGTCCTGTTTCAGTCAATTACTATCATCCTGACTGTCTGTCCATTCTGCTAAACTATCCATGTCCTGTTTCAGTCAATTACTATCATCCTGACTGTCTGTCCATTCTGCTAAACTATCCATGTCCTGTTTCAGTCAATTACTATCATCCTGACTGTCTGTCCATTCTGCTAAACTATCCATGTCCTGTTTCAGTCAATTACCATCATCCTGACTGTCTGTACATTCTGCTAAACTATCAATGTCCTGTTTCGGTCAATTACCATCATCCTGACTGTCTGTCCATTCTGCTAAACTATCCATGTCCTGTTTCAGTCAATTACTATCATCCTGACTGTCTGTCCATTCTGCTAAACTATCCATGCCCTGTTTCAGTCAATTACTATCATCCTGACTGTCTGTCCATTCTGCTAAACTATCAATGTCCTGTTTCAGTCAATTACTATCATCCTGACTGTCTGTCCATTCTGCTAAACTATCAATGTCCTGTTTCAGTCAATTACTATCATCCTGACTGTCTGTCCATTCTGCTAAACTATCAATGTCCTGTTTCAATCAATTACTATCATCCTGACTGTCTGTCCATTCTGCTAAACTATCCATGTCCTGTTTCAGTCAATTACTATCATCCTGACTGTCTGTCCATTCTGCCAAACTATCAATGTCCTGTTTCAGTCAATTACTATCATCCTGACTGTCTGTCCATTCTGCTAAACTATCAATGTCCTGTTTCAGTCAATTACTATCATCCTGACTGTCTGTCCATTCTGTTAAATTATCAATGTCCTGTTTCAGTCAATTACTATCATCCTGACTGTCTGTCCATTCTGCTAAACTATCAATGTCCTGTTTCAGTCAATTACTATCATCCTGACTGTCTGTCCATTCTGCTAAACTATCAATGTCCTGTTTCAGTCAATTACTATCATCCTGACTGTCCCGTCCATTCTGTTAAATTATCAATGTCCTGTTTCAGTCAATTACTATCATCCTGACTGTCTGTCCATTCTGCTAAACTATCCATGCCCTGTTTCAGTCAATTACTATCATCCTGACTGTCTGTCCATTCTGCTAAACTATCAATGTCCTGTTTCAGTCAATTACTATCATCCTGACTGTCCGTCCATTCTGTTAAATTATCAATGTCCTGTTTCAGTCAATTACTATCATCCTGACTGTCTGTCCATTCTGTTAAATTATCAATGTCCTGTTTCAGTCAATTACTATCATCCTGACTCTCTGTCCATTCTGCTAAACTATCAATGTCCTGTTTCAGTCAATTACTATCATCCTGACTGTCTGTCCATTCTGCTAAACTATCCATGCCCTGTTTCAGTCAATTACTATCATCCTGACTGTCTGTCCATTCTGCTAAACTATCAATGTCCTGTTTCAGTCAATTGCTATCATCCTGACTGTCCGTCCATTCTGTTAAATTATCAATGTCCTGTTTCAGTCAATTACTATCATCCTGACTGTCTGTCCATTCTGTTAAATTATCAATGTCCTGTTTCAGTCAATTACTATCATCCTGACTGTCTGTCCATTCTGCTAAACTATCAATGTCCTGTTTCAGTCAATTACTATCATCCTGACTGTCTGTCCATTCTGCTAAACTATCAATGTCCTGTTTCAGTCAATTACTATCATCCTGACTGTCTGTCCATTCTGTTAAATTATCAATGTCCTGTTTCAGTCAATTACTATCATCCTGACTGTCTGTCCATTCTGCTAAACTATCAATGTCCTGTTTCAGTCAATTACTATCATCCTGACTTTCTGTCCATTCTGTTAAATTATCAATGGCCTGTTTCAGTCAATTACTATCATCCTGACTGTCTGTCCATTCTGCTGAACTATCAATGTCCTGTTTCAGTCAATTACTATCATCCTGATCCTCTGTCCATTCTGCTAAACTATCAATGTCCTGTTTCAGTCATTTACTATCATCCTGACTGTCTGTCCATTCTGCTAATCTATCCATGTCCTGTTTCAGTCAATTACTATCATCCTGACTCTCTGTCCATTCTGCTAAACTATCAATGTCCTGTTTCAGTCAATTACTATCATCCTGACTGTCTGTCCATTCTGCTAAACTATCCATGTCCTGTTTCAGTCAATTACTATCATCCTGACTCTCCGTCCATTCTGCTAAACTATCAATGTCCTGTTTCAGTCAATTACTATCATCCTGATCCTCTGTCCATTCTGCTAACCTATCAATGTCCTGTTTCAGTCAAATACTATCATCCTGATCCTCTGTCCATTCTGCTAACCTATCAATGTCCTGTTTCAGTCAAATACTATCATCCTGACTGTCTGTGCATTCTGCTAACCTATCAATGTCCTGTTTCAGTCAAATACTATCATCCTGATCCTCTGTCCATTCTGCTAACCTATCAATGTCCTGTTCCAGTCAATTACTATCATCCTGACTGTCTGTCCATTCTGCTAAACTATCCATGTCCTGTTTCAATCAATTACTATCATCCTGACTGTCTGTCCATTCTGCTAAACTATCCATGTCCTGTTTCAATCAATTACTATCATCCTGACTGTCTGTCCATTCTGCTAAACTATCATTGTCCTGTTTCAGTCAAATACTATCATTCTGACTGTCTGTGCATTCTGCTAACCTATCAATGTCCTGTTTCAGTCAAATACTATCATCCTGATCCTCTGTCCATTCTGCTAACCTATCAATGTCCTGTTCCAGTCAATTACTATCATCCTGACTGTCTGTCCATTCTGCTAAACTATCCATGTCCTGTTTCAGTCAATTACTATCATCCTGACTGTCTGTCCATTCTGCTAAACTATCAATGTCCTGTTCCAGTCAATTACTATCATCCTGACTGTCTGTGCATTCTGCTAAACTATCCATGTCCTGTTCCAGTCAATTACTATCATCCAGACACTCTGTCCATTCTGCTAAACTATCCATGTCCTGTTTCAGTCAATTACTATCATCCTGACTGTCTGTCCATTCTGCTAAAGTATCATTGTCCTGTTTCAGTCAATTACTATCATCCTGACTGTCTGTCCATTCTGCTAAACTATCAATGTCCTGTTTCAGTCAATTACTATCATCCTGACTGTCTGTCCATTCTGCTAAACTATCAATGTCCTGTTTCAGTCAATTACTATCATCCTGACTGTCTGTCCATTCTGCTAAACTATCAATGTCCTGTTTCAGTCAATTACTATCATCCTGACCGTCTGTCCATTCTGCTAAACTATCAATGTCCTGTTCCAGTCAATTACTATCATCCTGACTGTCTGTCCATTCTGCTAAACTATCCATGTCCTGTTTCAGTTAATTACTATCATCCTGACTGTCTGTCCATTCTGCTAAACTATCATTGTCCTGTTTCAGTCAATTACTATCATCCTGACTGTCAGTCCATTCTGCTAAACTATCCATGTCCTGTTCCAGTCAATTACTATCATCCTGACTGTCTGTCCATTCTGCTAAACTATCATTGTCCCGTTTCAGTCAATTACTATCATCCTGACTGTCAGTCCATTCTGCTAAACTATCCATGTCCTGTTTCAGTCAATTACTATCATCCTGACTGTCTGTCCATTCTGCTAATCTATCAATGTCCTGTTTCAGTCAATTACTATCATCCTGACTGTCTGTCCATTCTGTTAAATTATCAATGTCCTGTTTCAGTCAATTACTATCATCCTGACTGTCTGTCCATTCTGCTGAACTCTCAATGTCCTGTTTCAGTCAATTACTATCATCCTGATCCTCTGTCCATTTTGCTAAACTATCCATGTCCTGTTTCAGACATTTACCATCATCCTGACTGTCTGTCCATTCTGCTAAACTATCAATGTCCTGTTTCAGTCAATTACTATCATCCTGACTGTCTGTCCATTCTGCTAAACTATCAATGTCCTGTTTCAGTCAATTGCTATCATCCTGACTGTCTGTCCATTCTGCTAAACTATCAATGTCCTGTTTCAGTCATTTACTATCATCCTGACTGTCTGTCCATTCTGCTAAATTATCCATGTCCTGTTTCAGTCAATTACTATCATCCAGACTGTCTGTCCATTCTGCTAATCTATCCATGTCCTGTTTCAGTCAATTACTATCATCCTGACTGTCTGTCCATTCTGCTAAACTATCCATGTCCTGTTTCAGTCAATTACTATCATCCTGACTGTCTGTCCATTCTGCTAAACTATCAATGTCCTGTTTCAGTCAATTACTATCATCCTGACTGTCTGTCCATTCTGCTAAACTATCCATGTCCTGTTTCAGTCAATTACTATCATCCTGACTGTCTGTCCATTCTGCTAAACTATTAATGTCCTGTTTCAGTCAATTACTATCATTCTGACTGTCTGTCCATTCTGCTGAACTATCAATGTCCTGTTTCAGTCAATTACTATCATCCTGATCCTCTGTCCATTCTGCTAAACTATCAATGTCCTGTTTCAGTCATTTACTATCATCCTGACTGTCTGTCCATTCTGCTAATCTATCCATGTCCTGTTTCAGTCAATTACTATCATCCTGACTCTCTGTCCATTCTGCTAAACTATCAATGTCCTGTTTCAGTCAATTACTATCATCCTGACTGTCTGTCCATTCTGCTAAACTATCCATGTCCTGTTTCAGTCAATTACTATCATCCTGACTCTCTGTCCATTCTGCTAAACTATCAATGTCCTGTTTCAGTCAATTACTATCATCCTGATCCTCTGTCCATTCTGCTAACCTATCAATGTCCTGTTTCAGTCAAATACTATCATCCTGATCCTCTGTCCATTCTGCTAACCTATCAATGTCCTGTTTCAGTCAAATACTATCATCCTGACTGTCTGTGCATTCTGCTAACCTATCAATGTCCTGTTTCAGTCAAATACTATCATCCTGATCCTATGTCCATTCTGCTAACCTATCAATGTCCTGTTCCAGTCAATTACTATCATCCTGACTGTCTGTCCATTCTGCTAAACTATCCATGTCCTGTTTCAATCAATTACTATCATCCTGACTGTCTGTCCATTCTGCTAAACTATCCATGTCCTGTTTCAATCAATTACTATCATCCTGACTGTCTGTCCATTCTGCTAAACTATCAATGTCCTGTTTCAGTCAAATACTATCATTCTGACTGTCTGTGCATTCTGCTAACCTATCAATGTCCTGTTTCAGTCAAATACTATCATCCTGATCCTCTGTCCATTCTGCTAACCTATCAATGTCCTGTTCCAGTCAATTACTATCATCCTGACTGTCTGTCCATTCTGCTAAACTATCCATGTCCTGTTTCAGTCAATTACTATCATCCTGACTGTCTGTCCATTCTGCTAAACTATCAATGTCCTGTTCCAGTCAATTACTATCATCCTGACTGTCTGTGCATTCTGCTAAACTATCCATGTCCTGTTCCAGTCAATTACTATCATCCAGACACTCTGTCGATTCTGCTAAACTATCCATGTCCTGTTTCAGTCAATTACTATCATCCTGACTGTCTGTCCATTCTGCTAAAGTATCATTGTCCTGTTTCAGTCAATTACTATCATCCTGACTGTCTGTCCATTCTGCTAAACTATCAATGTCCTGTTTCAGTCAATTACTATCATCCTGACTGTCTGTCCATTCTGCTAAACTATCAATGTCCTGTTTCAGTCAATTACTATCATCCAGACTGTCTGTCCATTCTGCTAAACTATCAATGTCCTGTTTCAGTCAATTACTATCATCCTGACCGTCTGTCCATTCTGCTAAACTATCAATGTCCTGTTCCAGTCAATTACTATCATCCTGACTGTCTGTCCATTCTGCTAAACTATCCATGTCCTGTTTCAGTTAATTACTATCATCCTGACTGTCTGTCCATTCTGCTAAACTATCATTGTCCTGTTTCAGTCAATTACTATCATCCTGACTGTCAGTCCATTCTGCTAAACTATCCATGTCCTGTTCCAGTCAATTACTATCATCCTGACTGTCTGTCCATTCTGCTAAACTATCATTGTCCCGTTTCAGTCAATTACTATCATCCTGACTGTCAGTCCATTCTGCTAAACTATCCATGTCCTGTTTCAGTCAATTACTATCATCCTGACTGTCTGTCCATTCTGCTAATCTATCAATGTCCTGTTTCAGTCAATTACTATCATCCTGACTGTCTGTCCATTCTGTTAAATTATCAATGTCCTGTTTCAGTCAATTACTATCATCCTGACTGTCTGTCCATTCTGCTGAACTATCAATGTCCTGTTTCAGTCAATTACTATCATCCTGATCCTCTGTCCATTTTGCTAAACTATCCATGTCCTGTTTCAGACATTTACCATCATCCTGACTGTCTGTCCATTCTGCTAAACTATCAATGTCCTGTTTCAGTCAATTACTATCATCCTGACTGTCTGTCCATTCTGCTAAACTATCAATGTCCTGTTTCAGTCAATTGCTATCATCCTGACTGTCTGTCCATTCTGCTAAACTATCAATGTCCTGTTTCAGTCATTTACTATCATCCTGACTGTCTGTCCATTCTGCTAAATTATCAATGTCCTGTTTCAGTCAATTACTATCATCCAGACTGTCTGTCCATTCTGCTAATCTATCCATGTCCTGTTTCAGTCAATTACTATCATCCTGACTGTCTGTCCATTCTGCTAAACTATCCATGTCCTGTTTCAGTCAATTACTATCATCCTGACTGTCTGTCCATTCTGCTAAACTATCAATGTCCTGTTTCAGTCAATTACTATCATCCTGACTGTCTGTCCATTCTGCTAAACTATCCATGTCCTGTTTCAGTCAATTACTATCATCCTGACTGTCTGTCCATTCTGCTAAACTATTAATGTCCTGTTTCAGTCAATTACTATCATTCTGACTGTCTGTCCATTCTGCTAAACTATCCATGTCCTGTTTCAGTCAATTACTATCATCCTGTCTGTCTGTCCATTCTGCTAAACTATCCATGTCCTGTTTCAGTCAATTACTATCATCCTGACTGTCTGTCCATTCTGCTAAACTATCAATGTCCTGTTTCAGTCAATTACTATCATCCTGACTGTCTGTCCATTCTGCTAAACTATCAATGTCCTGTTTCAGTCAATTACTATCATCCTGACTGACTGTCCATTCTGTTAAATTATCAATGTCCTGTTTCAGTCAATTACTATCATCCTGACTGTCTGTCCATTCTGTTAAATTATCAATGTCCTGTTTCAGTCAATTACTATCATCCTGACTGTCTGTCCATTCTGCTAAACTATCAATGTCCTGTTTCAGTCAATTACTATCATCCTGATCCTCTGTCCATTCTGCCTATCTATCAATGTCCTGTTTCAGTCAATTACTATCATCCTGACTGTCTGTCCATTCTGCTAAACTATCAATGTCCTGTTTCAGTCAATTACTATCATCCTGACTGTCTGTTCATTCTGCTAAACTATCAATGTCCTGTTTCAGTCAATTACTATCATCCTGACTGTCTGTCCATTCTGCTAAACTATCAATGTCCTGTTTCAGTCAATTACTATCATCCTGACTGTCTGTTCATTCTGCTAAACTATCAATGTCCTGTTTCAGTCAATTACTATCATCCTGACTGTCTGTCCATTCTGCTAAACTATCAATGTCCTGTTTCAGTCAATTACTATCATCCTGACTGTCTGTCCATTCTGCTAAACTATCCATGTCCTGTTTCAGTCAATTACTATCATCCTGACTGTCTGTCCATTCTGCTAAACTATCCATGTCCTGTTTCAGTCAATTACTATCATCCTGACTGTCTGTCCATTCTGCTAAACTATCAATGTCCTGTTTCAGTCAATTACTATCATACAGACTGTCTGTCCATTCTGCTAAACTATCAATGTCCTGTTTCAGTCAATTACTATCATCCTGACTGTCTGTCCATTCTGCTAAACTATCAATGTCCTGTTTCAGTCAATTACTATCATCCTGACTTTCTGTCCATTCTGTTAAATTATCAATGGCCTGTTTCAGTCAATTACTATCATCCTGACTGTCTGTCCATTCTGCTAAACTATCAATGTCCTGTTTCAGTCAATTACTATCATCCTGATCCTCTGTCCATTCTGCCTATCTATCAATGTCCTGTTTCAGTCAATTACTATCATCCTGACTGTCTGTCCATTCTGCTAAACTATCAATGTCCTGTTTCAGTCATTTACTATCATCCTGACTGTCTGTCCATTCTGCTAAACTATCCATGTCCTGTTTCAGACAATTACTATCATCCTGACTCTCTGTCCATTCTGCTAAACTATCAATGTCCTGTTTCAGTCAATTACTATCATCCTGACTGTCTGTCCATTCTGCTAAACTATCCATGTCCTGTTTCTGTCAATTACTATCATCCTGACTCTCTGTCCATTCTGCTAAACTATCAATGTCCTGTTTCAGTCAATTACTATCATCCTGATTGTCTGTCCATTCTGCTAACCTATCAATGTCCTGTTTCAGTCAATTGCTATCATCCTGACTGTCTGTCCATTCTGCTAAACTATCCATGTCCTGTTTCAGTCAATTACTATCATCCTGACTGTCTGTCCATTCTGCTAAACTATCCATGTCCTGTTTCAGTCAATTACTATCATCCTGACTGTCTGTCCATTCTGCTAAACTATCAATGTCCTGTTTCAGTCAATTACTATCATCCAGACTGTCTGTCCATTCTGCTAAACTATCAATGTCCTGTTTCAGTCAATTACTATCATCCTGACTGTCTGTCCATTCTGCTAAACTATCAATGTCCTGTTTCAGTCAATTACTATCATCCTGACTTTCTGTCCATTCTGTTAAATTATCAATGGCCTGTTTCAGTCAATTACTATCATCCTGACTGTCTGTCCATTCTGCTAAACTATCAATGTCCTGTTTCAGTCAATTACTATCATCCTGATCCTCTGTCCATTCTGACTATCTATCAATGTCCTGTTTCAGTCAATTACTATCATCCTGACTGTCTGTCCATTCTGCTAAACTATCAATGTCCTGTTTCAGTCAATTACTATCATCCTGACTGTCTGTCCATTCTGCTAAACTATCCATGTCCTGTTTCAGTCAATTACTATCATCCTGACTGTCTGTCCATTCTGCTAAACTATTAATGTCCTGTTTCAGTCAATTACTATCATTCTGACTGTCTGTCCATTCTGCTAAACTATCCATGTCCTGTTTCAGTCAATTACTATCATCCTGTCTGTCTGTCCATTCTGCTAAACTATCCATGTCCTGTTTCAGTCAATTACTATCATCCTGACTGTCTGTCCATTCTGCTAAACTATCAATGTCCTGTTTCAGTCAATTACTATCATCCTGACTGTCTGTCCATTCTGCTAAACTATCAATGTCCTGTTTCAGTCAATTACTATCATCCTGACTGTCTGTCCATTCTGCTAAACTATCAATGTCCTGTTTCAGTCAATTACTATCATCCTGACTGTCTGTCCATTCTGCTAAACTATGAATGTCCTGTTTCAGTCAATTACTATCATCCTGTCTGTCTGTCCATTCTGCTAAACTATCCATGTCCTGTTTCAGTCAATTACTATCATCCTGACTGTCTATCCATTCTGCTAAACTATCCATGTCCTGTTTCAGTCAATTACTATCATCCAGACTGTCTGTAAATTCTGCTAAACTATCCATGTCCTGTTTCAGTCAATTACTATCATCCAGACTGTCTGTCCATTCTGCTAAACTATCCATGTCCTGTTTCAGTCAATTACTATCATCCTGACAGTCTGTCCATTCTGCTAAACTATCCATGTCCTGTTTCAGTCAATTACTATCATCCTGACTGTCTGTCCATTCTGCTAAACTATCAATGTCCTGTTTCAGTCAATTACTATCATCCTGACTGTCTGTCCATTCTGCTAAACTATCAATGTCCTGTTTCAGTCAATTACTATCATCCTGACTGTCTGTTCATTCTGCTAAACTATCAATGTCCTGTTTCAGTCAATTACTATCATCCTGACTATCTGTCCATTCTGCTAAACTATCAATGTCCTGTTTCAGTCAATTACTATCATCCTGACTGTCTGTCCATTCTGCTAAACTATCCATGTCCTGTATCAGTCAATTACTATCATCCTGACTGTCTGTCCATTCTGCTAAACTATCCATGTCCTGTTTCAGTCAATTACTATCATCCTGACTGTCTGTCCATTCTGCTAAGCTATCAATGTCCTGTTTCCGTCAATTACTATCATCCAGACTGTCTGTCCATTCTGCTAAACTATCAATGTCCTGTTTCAGTCAATTACTATCATCCTGACTGTCTGTCCATTCTGCTAAACTATCAATGTCCTGTTTCAGTCAATTACTATCATCCTGACTCTCTGTCCATTCTGCTAAACTATCAATGTCCTGTTTCAGTCAATTACTATCATCCTGACTGTCTGTCCATTCTTCTAAACTATCCATGTCCTGTTTCAGTCAATTACTATCATCCTGACTGTCTGTCCATTCTGCTAAACTATCAATGTCCTGTTTCAGTCAATTACTATCATCCTGACTGTCTGTCCATTCTGCTAAACTATCAATGTCCTGTTTCAGTCAATTACTATCATCCTGACTGTCTGTCCATTCTGCTAAACTATCAATGTCCTGTTTCAGTCAATTACTATCATCCTGACTGTCTGTCCATTCTGCTAAACTATCAATGTCCTGTTTCAGTCAATTACTATCATCCTGACTGTCTATCCATTCTGCTAAACTATCAATGTCCTGTTTCAGTCAATTACTATCATCCTGACTGTCTGTCCATTCTGCTAAACTATCCATGTACTTTTTCAGTCAATTACTATCATCCTGTCTGTCTGTCCATTCTGCTAAACTATCAATGTCCTGTTTCAGTCAATTACTATCATCCTGACTGTCTGTCCATTCTGCTAAACTATCAATGTCCTGTTTCAGTCAATTACTATCATCCTGACTGTCTGTCCATTCTGCTAAACTATCAATGTCCTGTTTCAGTCAATTACTATCATCCTGACTGTCTGTCCATACTGCTAAACTATCCATGTCCTGTTTCAGTCAATGACTATCATCCTGACTCTCTGTCCATTCTGCTAAACTATCAATGTCCTGTTTCAGTCAATTACTATCATCCTGACTGTCTGTCCATTTTGCTAAACTATCAATGTCCTGTTTCAGTCAATTACTATCATCCTGACAGTCTGTCCATTCTGCTAAACTATCCATGTCCTGTTTCAGTCAATTACTATCATCCTGACTGTCTGTCCATTCTGCTAAACTATCAATGTCCTGTTTCAGTCAATTACTATCATCCTGATCCTCTGTCCATTCTGCTAAACTATCAATGTCCTGTTTCAGTCAATTACTATCATCCTGACTGTCTGTCCATTCTGCTAACCTATCAATGTCCTGTTTCAGTCAATTACTATCATCCTGACTGTCTGTCCATTCTGCCAAACTATCAATGTCCTGTTTCAGTCATTTACTATCATCCTGACTGTCTGTCCATTCTGCTAAATTATCCATGTCCTGTTTCAGTCAATTACTATCATCCTGACTGTCTGTCCATTCTGCTAATCTATCCATGTCCTGTTTCAGTCAATTACTATCATCCTGTTTGTCTGTCCATTCTGCGAAACTATCAATGTCCTGTTTCAGTCAATTACTATCATCCTGACTGTCTGTCCATTCTGTTTAATTATCAATGTCCTGTTTCAGTCAATTACTATCATCCTGACTGTCTGTCCATTCTGTTAAATTATCAATGTCCTGTTTCAGTCAATTACTATCATCCTGACTGTCTGTCCATTCTGCTAAACTATCAATGTCCTGTTTCAGTCAATTACTATCATCCTGACTTTCTGTCCATTCTGTTAAATTATCAATGGCCTGTTTCAGTCAATTACTATCATCCTGACTGTCTGTCCATTCTGCTAAACTATCAATGTCCTGTTTCAGTCAATTACTATCATCCTGATCCTCTGTCCATTCTGCCTATCTATCAATGTCCTGTTTCAGTCAATTACTATCATCCTGACTGTCTGTCCATTCTGCTAAACTATCCATGTCCTGTTTCAGTCAATTACTATCATCCTGACTGTCTGTCCATTCTGCTAAACTATCCATGTCCTGTTTCAGTCAATTACTATCATCCTGAATGTCTGTCCATTCTGCTAAACTATCAATGTCCTGTTTCAGTCAATTACTATCATCCAGACTGTCTGTCCATTCTGCTAAACTATCAATGTCCTGTTTCAGTCAATTACTATCATCCTGACTGTCTGTCCATTCTGCTAAACTATCAATGTCCTGTTTCAGTCAATTACTATCATCCTGACTGTCTGTCCATTCTGCTAAACTATCAATGTCCTGTTTCAGTCAATTACTATCATCCTGACTGTCTGTCCATTCTGCTAAACTATCAATGTCCTGTTTCATTCAATTACTATCATCCTGACTGTCTGTCCATTCTGCTAAACTATCAATGTCCTGTTTCAGTCAATTACTATCATCCTGACTGTCTGTCCATTCTGCTAAACTATCAATGTCCTGTTTCAGTCAATTACTATCATCCTGACTGTCTGTCCATTCTGCTAAACTATCAATGTCCTGTTTCAGTCAATTACTATCATCCTGACTGTCTGTCCATTCTGCTAAACTATCCATGTCCTGTTTCAGTCAATTACTATCATCCTGACTGTCTGTCCATTCTGCTAAACTATTAATGTCCTGTTTCAGTCAATTACTATCATTCTGACTGTCTGTCCATTCTGCTAAACTCTCCATGTCCTGTTTCAGTCAATTACTATCATCCTGTCCGTCTGTCCATTCTGCTAAACTATCCATGTCCTGTTTCAGTCAATTACTATCATCCTGACTGTCTGTCCATTCTGCTAAACTATCAATGTCCTGTTTCAGTCAATTACTATCATCCTGACTGTCTATCCATTCTGCTAAACTATCAATGTCCTGTTTCAGTCAATTACTATCATCCTGACTGTCTGTCCATTCTGCTAAACTATCAATGTCCTGTTTCAGTAAATTACTATCATCCTGACTGTCTGTCCATTCTGCTAAACTATCCATGTCCTGTTTCAGTCAATTACTATCATCCTGACTGTCTGTTCATTCTGCTAAACTATCAATGTCCTGTTTCAGTCAATTACTATCATCCTGACTGTCTGTCCATTCTGCTAAACTATCAATGTCCTGTTTCAGTCAATTACTATCATCCTGACTGTCTGTCCATTCTGCTAAACTATCCATGTCCTGTATCAGTCAATTACTATCATCCTGACTGTCTGTCCATTCTGCTAAACTATCCATGTCCTGTTTCAGTCAATTACTATCATCCTGACTGTCTGTCCATTCTGCTAAACTATCAATGTCCTGTTTCAGTCAATTACTATCATCCAGACTGTCTGTCCATTCTGCTAAACTATCAATGTCCTGTTTCAGTCAATTACTATCATCCTGACTGTCTGTCCATTCTGCTAAACTATCAATGTCCTGTTTCAGTCAATTACTATCATCCTGACTGTCTGTCCATTCTGCTAAACTATCAATGTCCTGTTTCAGTCAATTACCATCATCCTGACTGTCTATCCATTCTGCTAAACTATCCATGTCCTGTTTCAGTCAATTACTATCATCCTGACTGTCTGTCCATTCTGCTAAACTATCCATGTCCTGTTTCAGTCAATTACTATCATCCTGAGTCTCTGTCCATTCTGCTAAACTATCAATGTCCTGTTTCAGTCAATTACTATCATCCTGACTGTCTGTCCATTCTGCTAAACTATCAATGTCCTGTTTCAGTCAATTACTATCATCCTGACAGTCTGTCCATTCTGCTAAATTATCAATGTCCTGTTTCAGTCAATTACTATCATCCTGACTGTCTGTCCATTCTGCTAAACTATCAATGTCCTGTTTCAGTCAATTACTATCATCCAGACTGTCTGTCCATTCTGCTAAACTATCAATGTCCTGTTTCAGTCAATTACTATCATCCTGACTGTCTGTCCATTCTGCTAACCTATCAATGTCCTGTTTCAGTCAATTACTATCATCCTGACTGTCTGTCCATTCTGCTAAACTATCAATGTCCTGTTTCAGTCAATTACTATCATCCTGACTGTCTGTTCATTCTGCTAAACTATCAATGTCCTGTTTCAGTCAATTACTATCATCCTGACTGTCTGTCCATTCTGCTAAACTATCAATGTCCTGTTTCAGTCAATTACTATCATCCTGACTGTCTGTCCATTCTGCTAAACTATCCATGTCCTGTATCAGTCAATTACTATCATCCTGACTGTCTGTCCATTCTGCTAAACTATCCATGTCCTGTTTCAGTCAATTACTATCATCCTGACTGTCTGTCCATTCTGCTAAACTATCAATGTCCTGTTTCAGTCAATTACTATCATCCAGACTGTCTGTCCATTCTGCTAAACTATCAATGTCCTGTTTCAGTCAATTACTATCATCCTGACTGTCTGTCCATTCTGCTAAACTATCAATGTCCTGTTTCAGTCAATTACTATCATCCTGACTGTCTGTCCATTCTGCTAAACTATCAATGTCCTGTTTCAGTCAATTACTATCATCCTGACTGTCTATCCATTCTGCTAAACTATCCATGTCCTGTTTCAGTCAATTACTATCATCCTGACTGTCTGTCCATTCTGCTAAACTATCAATGTCCTGTTTCAGTCAATTACTATCATCCTGACTGTCTGTCCATTCTGCTAAACTATCAATGTCCTGTTTCAGTCAATTACTATCATTCTGACTGTCTGTCCATTCTGCTAAACTATCAATGTCCTGTTTCAGTCAATTACTATCATCCTGACTGTCTGTCCATTCTGCTAAACTATCAATGTCCTGTTTCAGTCAATTACTATCATCCTGACTGTCTATCCATTCTGCTAAACTATCAATGTCCTGTTTCATTCAATTACTATCATCCTGACTGTCTGTCCATTCTGCTAAACTATCCATGTACTGTTTCAGTCAATTAATATAATCCTGTCTGTCTGTCCATTCTGCTAAACTATCAATGTCCTGTTTCAGTCAATTACTATCATCCTGACTCTCTGTCCATTCTGCTAAACTATCAATGTCCTGTTTCAGTCAATTACTATCATCCTGACTGTCTGTCCATTCTGCTAAACTATCAATGTCCTGTTTCAGTCAATTACTATCATCCTGACTGTCTGTCCATTCTGCTAAACTATCCATGTCCTGTTTCAGTCAATTACTATCATCCTGAGTCTCTGTCCATTCTGCTAAACTATCAATGTCCTGTTTCAGTCAATTACTATCATCCTGACTGTCTGTCCATTCTGCTAAACTATCAATGTCCTGTTTCAGTCAATTACTATCATCCTGACTGTCTGTCCATTCTGCTAAACTATCAATGTCCTGTTTCATTCAATTACTATCATCCTGACTGTCTGTCCATTCTGCTAAACTATCAATGTCCTGTTTCAGTCAATTACTATCATCCTGATCCTCTGTCCATTCTGCTAAACTATCAATGTCCTGTTTCAGTCAATTACTATCATCCTGACTGTCTGTCCATTCTGCTAAACTATCAATGTCCTGTTTCAGTCAATTACTATCATCCTGACTGTCTGTCCATTCTGCTAAACTATCCATGTCCTGTTTCAGTCAATTACTATCATCCTGACTGTCTGTCCATTCTGCTAAACTATTAATGTCCTGTTTCAGTCAATTACTATCATTCTGACTGTCTGTCCATTCTGCTAAACTATCCATGTCCTGTTTCAGTCAATTACTATCATCCTGTCCGTCTGTCCATTCTGCTAAACTATCCATGTCCTGTTTCAGTCAATTACTATCATCCTGACTGTCTGTCCATTCTGCTAAACTATCAATGTCCTGTTTCAGTCAATTACTATCATCCTGACTGTCTATCCATTCTGCTAAAGTATCAATGTCCTGTTTCAGTCAATTACTATCATCCTGACTGTCTGTCCATTCTGCTAAACTATCAATGTCCTGTTTCAGTCAATTACTATCATCCTGACTGTCTGTCCATTCTGCTAAACTATCAATGTCCTGTTTCAGTCAATTACTATCATCCTGACTGTCTGTTCATTCTGCTAAACTATCAATGTCCTGTTTCAGTCAATTACTATCATCCTGACTGTCTGTCCATTCTGCTAAACTATCAATGTCCTGTTTCAGTCAATTACTATCATCCTGACTGTCTGTCCATTCTGCTAAACTATCCATGTCCTGTATCAGTCAATTACTATCATCCTGACTGTCTGTCCATTCTGCTAAACTATCCATGTCCTGTTTCAGTCAATTACTATCATCCTGACTGTCTGTCCATTCTGCTAAACTATCAATGTCCTGTTTCAGTCAATTACTATCATCCAGACTGTCTGTCCATTCTGCTAAACTATCAATGTCCTGTTTCAGTCAATTACTATCATCCTGACTGTCTGTCCATTCTGCTAAACTATCAATGTCCTGTTTCAGTCAATTACTATCATCCTGACTGTCTGTCCATTCTGCTAAACTATCAATGTCCTGTTTCAGTCAATTACCATCATCCTGACTGTCTATCCATTCTGCTAAACTATCCATGTCCTGTTTCAGTCAATTACTATCATCCTGACTGTCTGTCCATTCTGCTAAACTATCCATGTCCTGTTTCAGTCAATTACTATCATCCTGAGTCTCTGTCCATTCTGCTAAACTATCAATGTCCTGTTTCAGTCAATTACTATCATCCTGACTGTCTGTCCATTCTGCTAAACTATCAATGTCCTGTTTCAGTCAATTACTATCATCCTGACAGTCTGTCCATTCTGCTAAATTATCAATGTCCTGTTTCAGTCAATTACTATCATCCTGACTGTCTGTCCATTCTGCTAAACTATCAATGTCCTGTTTCAGTCAATTACTATCATCCAGACTGTCTGTCCATTCTGCTAAACTATCAATGTCCTGTTTCAGTCAATTACTATCATCCTGACTGTCTGTCCATTCTGCTAACCTATCAATGTCCTGTTTCAGTCAATTACTATCATCCTGACTGTCTGTCCATTCTGCTAAACTATCAATGTCCTGTTTCAGTCAATTACTATCATCCTGACTGTCTGTTCATTCTGCTAAACTATCAATGTCCTGTTTCAGTCAATTACTATCATCCTGACTGTCTGTCCATTCTGCTAAACTATCAATGTCCTGTTTCAGTCAATTACTATCATCCTGACTGTCTGTCCATTCTGCTAAACTATCCATGTCCTGTATCAGTCAATTACTATCATCCTGACTGTCTGTCCATTCTGCTAAACTATCCATGTCCTGTTTCAGTCAATTACTATCATCCTGACTGTCTGTCCATTCTGCTAAACTATCAATGTCCTGTTTCAGTCAATTACTATCATCCAGACTGTCTGTCCATTCTGCTAAACTATCAATGTCCTGTTTCAGTCAATTACTATCATCCTGACTGTCTGTCCATTCTGCTAAACTATCAATGTCCTGTTTCAGTCAATTACTATCATCCTGACTGTCTGTCCATTCTGCTAAACTATCAATGTCCTGTTTCAGTCAATTACTATCATCCTGACTGTCTATCCATTCTGCTAAACTATCAATGTCCTGTTTCATTCAATTACTATCATCCTGACTGTCTGTCCATTCTGCTAAACTATCCATGTACTGTTTCAGTCAATTAATATAATCCTGTCTGTCTGTCCATTCTGCTAAACTATCAATGTCCTGTTTCAGTCAATTACTATCATCCTGACTCTCTGTCCATTCTGCTAAACTATCAATGTCCTGTTTCAGTCAATTACTATCATCCTGACTGTCTGTCCATTCTGCTAAACTATCAATGTCCTGTTTCAGTCAATTACTATCATCCTGACTGTCTGTCCATTCTGCTAAACTATCCATGTCCTGTTTCAGTCAATTACTATCATCCTGAGTCTCTGTCCATTCTGCTAAACTATCAATGTCCTGTTTCAGTCAATTACTATCATCCTGACTGTCTGTCCATTCTGCTAAACTATCAATGTCCTGTTTCAGTCAATTACTATCATCCTGACAGTCTGTCCATTCTGCTAAACTATCCATGTCCTGTTTCAGTCAATTACTATCATCCTGACTCTCTGTCCATTCTGTTAAACTATCAATGTCCTGTTTCAGTCAATTACTATCATCCTGATCCTCTGTCCATTCTGCTAAACTATCAATGTCCTGTTTCAGTCAATTACTATCATCCTGACTGTCTGTCCATTCTGCTAACCTATCAATGTCCTGTTTCAGTCAATTACTATCATCCTGACTGTCTGTCCATTCTGCTAAACTATCAATGTCCTGTTTCAGTCAATTACTATCATCCTGATCCTCTGTCCATTCTGCTAAACTATCAATGTCCTGTTTCAGTCAATTACTATCATCCTGACTATCTGTCCATTCTGCTAACCTATCAATGTCCTGTTTCAGTCAATTACTATCATCCTGACTGACTGTCCATTCTGCCAAACTATCAATGTCCTGTTTCAGTCATTTACTATCATCCTGACTGTCTGTCCATTCTGCTAAATTATCCATGTCCTGTTTCAGTCAATTACTATCATCCTGACTGTCTGTCCATTCTGCTAATCTATCCATGTCCTGTTTCAGTCAATTACTATCATCCTGTTTGTCTGTCCATTCTGCTAATCTATCAATGTCCTGTTTCAGTCAATTACTATCATCCTGACTGTCTGTCCATTCTGTTAAATTATCAATGTCCTGTTTCAGTCAATTACTATCATCCTGACTGTCTGTCCATTCTGTTAAATTATCAATGTCCTGTTTCAGTCAATTACTATCATCCTGACTGTCTGTCCATTCTGCTAAACTATCAATGTCCTGTTTCAGTCAATTACTATCATCCTGATCCTCTGTCCATTCTGCCTATCTATCAATGTCCTGTTTCAGTCAATTACTATCATCCTGACTGTCTGTCCATTCTGCTAAACTATCAATGTCCTGTTTCAGTCAATTACTATCATCCTGACTGTCTGTTCATTCTGCTAAACTATCAATGTCCTGTTTCAGTCAATTACTATCATCCTGACTGTCTGTCCATTCTGCTAAACTATCAATGTCCTGTTTCAGTCAATTACTATCATCCTGACTGTCTGTTCATTCTGCTAAACTATCAATGTCCTGTTTCAGTCAATTACTATCATCCTGACTGTCTGTCCATTCTGCTAAACTATCAATGTCCTGTTTCAGTCAATTACTATCATCCTGACTGTCTGTCCATTCTGCTAAACTATCCATGTCCTGTTTCAGTCAATTACTATCATCCTGACTGTCTGTCCATTCTGCTAAACTATCCATGTCCTGTTTCAGTCAATTACTATCATCCTGACTGTCTGTCCATTCTGCTAATCTATCAATGTCCTGTTTCAGTCAATTACTATCATCCAGACTGTCTGTCCATTCTGCTAAACTATCAATGTCCTGTTTCAGTCAATTACTATCATCCTGACTGTCTGTCCATTCTGCTAAACTATCAATGTCCTGTTTCAGTCAATTACTATCATCCTGACTGTCTGTCCATTCTGCTAAACTATCAATGTCCTGTTTCAGTCAATTACTATCATCCTGACTGTCTGTCCATTCTGCTAAACTATCAATGTCCTGTTTCAGTCAATTACTATCATCCTGACTGTCTGTCCATTCTGCTAAACTATCCATGTCCTGTTTCAGTCAATTACTATCATCCTGACTGTCTGTCCATTCTGCTAAACTATCAATGTCCTGTTTCAGTCAATTACTATCATCCTGTCTGTCTATCCATTCTGCTAAACTATCAATGTCCTGTTTCAGTCAATTACTATCATCCTGACTGTCTGTCCATTCTGCTAAACTATCCATGTACTGTTTCAGTCAATTACTATCATCCTGTCTGTCTGTCCATTCTGCTAAACTATCAATGTCCTGTTTCAGTCAATTACTATCATCCTGACTGTCTATCCATTCTGCTAAACTATCAATGTCCTGTTTCAGTCAATTACTATCATCCTGACTGTCTGTCCATTCTGCTAAACTATCCATGTACTGTTTCAGTCAATTACTATCATCCTGACTGTCTGTCCATTCTCCTAAACTATCAATGTCCTGTTTCAGTCAATT
The DNA here is from genome assembly GCF_036365525.1 of Heterodontus francisci. Taxonomy (NCBI): domain Eukaryota; kingdom Metazoa; phylum Chordata; class Chondrichthyes; order Heterodontiformes; family Heterodontidae; genus Heterodontus; species Heterodontus francisci. Next base: position 1,187,796 of record NW_027141021.1, read on the forward strand.
GCTATTATCCTGACTGTCTGTCCATTCTGCTAAACTATCAATGTCCTGCTTCAGTCAATTACTATCATCCTGACTGTCTGTCCATTCTGCTAAACTATCCATGTCCTGTTTCAGTCAATTACTATCATCCTGACTCTCTGTCCATTCTGCTAAACTATCAATGTCCTGTTTCAGTCAATTACTATCATCCTGACTGTCTGTCCATTCTGCTAAACTATCAATGTCCTGTTTCAGTCAATTACGATCATCCTGACTGTCTGTCCATTCTGCTAAACTATCCATGTCCTTTTTCAGTCAATTACTATCATCCTGACTCTCTGTCCATTCTGCTAAACTATCAATGTCCTGTTTCAGTCAATTACTATCATCCTGATCCTCTGTCCATTCTGCTAAACTATCAATGTCCTGTTTCAGTCAATTACTATCATCCTGACTGTCTGTCCATTCTGCTAACCTATCAATGTCCTGTTTCAGTCAATTACTATCATCCTGACTGTCTGTCCATTCTGCTAAACTATCAATGTCCTGTTTCAGTCAATTACTATCATCCTGATCCTCTGTCCATTCTGCTAAACTATCAATGTCCTGTTTCAGTCAATTACTATCATCCTGACTGTCTGTCCATTCTGCTAACCTATCAATGTCCTGTTTCAGTCAATTACTATCATCCTGATCCTCTGTCCATTCTGCTAAACTATCAATGTCCTGTTTCAGTCAATTACTATCATCCTGACTGTCTGTCCATTCTGCTAAACTATCCATGTCCTGTTTCAGTCAATTACTATCTTCCTGACTGTCTGTCCATTCTGCTAAACTATCAATGTCCTGTTTCAGTCAATTACTATCATCCTGACTGTCTGTCCATTCTGCTAAACTATCAATGTCCTGTTTCAGTCAATTACTATCATCCTGACTGTCTGTCCATTCTGCTAAACTATCAATGTCCTGTTTCAGTCAATTACTATCATCCTGACTGTCTATCCATTCTGCTAAACTATCAATGTCCTGTTTCAGTCAATTACTATCATCCTGACTCTCTGTCCATTCTGCTAAACTATCCATGTCCTGTTTCAGTCAATTACTATCATCCTGACTGTCTGTCCATTCTGCTAAACTATCCATGTCCTGTTTCAGTCAATTACTATCATCCTGACTGTCTGTCCATTCTGCTAAACTATCAATGTCCTGTTTCAGTCAATTACTATCATCCTGACTCTCTGTCCATTCTGCTAAACTATCAATGTCCTGTTTCAGTCAATTACTATCATCCTGTCTGTCTGTCCATTCTGCTAAACTATCCATGTCCTGTTTCAGTCAATTACTATCATCCTGACTGTCTATCCATTCTGCTAAACTATCCATGTCCTGTTTCAGTCAATTACTATCATCCAGACTGTCTGTCCATTCTGCTAAACTATCCATGTCCTGTTTCAGTCAATTACTATCATCCAGACTGTCTGTCCATTCTGCTAAACTATCCATGTCCTGTTTCAGTCAATTACTATCATCCTGACAGTCTGTCCATTCTGCTAAACTATCCATGTCCTGTTTCAGTCAATTACTATCATCCTGACTGTCTATCCATTCTGCTAAACTATCAATGTCCTGTTTCAGTCAATTACTATCATCCTGACTGTCTGTCCATTCTGCTAAACTAATAATGTCCTGTTTCAGTCAATTACTATCATCCTGACTGTCTGTCCATTCTGCTAATCTATCAATGTCCTGTTTCAGTCAATTACTATCATCCTGACTGTCTGTCCATTCTGCTAAACTATCAATGTCCTGTTTCAGTCAATTACTATCATCCTGACTGTCTGTCCATTCTGCTAAACTATCCATGTCCTGTATCAGTCAATTACTATCATCCTGACTGTCTGTCCATTCTGCTAAACTATCCATGTCCTCTTTCAGTCAATTACTATCATCCTGACTGTCTGTCCATTCTGCTAAACTATCAATGTCCTGTTTCAGTCAATTACTATCATCCAGACTGTCTGTCCATTCTGCTAAACTATCAATGTCCTGTTTCAGTCAATTACTATCATCCTGACTGTCTGTCCATTCTGCTAAACTATCAATGTCCTGTTTCAGTCAATTACTATCATCCTGACTGTCTGCCCATTCTGCTAAACTATCAATGTCCTGTTTCAGTCAATTACTATCATCCTGACTGTCTGTCCATTCTGCTAAACTATCCATGTCCTGTTTCAGTCAATTACTATCATCCTGACTGTCTGTCCATTCTGCTAAACTATCAATGTCCTGTTTCAGTCAATTACTATCATCCTGACTGTCTGTCCATTCTGCTAAACTATCAATGTCCTGTTTCAGTCAATTACTATCATCCTGACTGTCTGTCCATTCTGCTAAACTATCAATGTCCTGTTTCAGTCAATTACTATCATCCTGACTGTCTGTCCATTCTGCTAAACTATCAATGTCCTGTTTCAGTCAATTACTATCATCCTGACTGTCTATCCATTCTGCTAAACTATCAATGTCCTGTTTCAGTCAATTACTATCATCCTGACTGTCTGTCCATTCTGCTAAACTATCCATGTACTGTTTCAGTCAATTACTATCATCCTGTCTGTCTGTCCATTCTGCTAAACTATCAATGTCCTGTTTCAGTCAATTACTATCATCCTGACTCTCTGTCCATTCTGCTAAACTATCAATGTCCTGTTTCAGTCAATTACTATCATCCTGACTGTCTGTCCATTCTGCTAAACTATCAATGTCCTGTTTCAGTCAATTACTATCATCCTGACTGTCTGTCCATTCTGCTAAACTATCCATGTCCTGTTTCAGTCAATTACTATCATCCTGACTCTCTGTCCATTCTGCTAAACTATCAATGTCCTGTTTCAGTCAATTACTATCATCCTGACTGTCTGTCCATTCTGCTAAACTATCAATGTCCTGTTTCAGTCAATTACTATCATCCTGACAGTCTGTCCATTCTGCTAAACTATCCATGTCCTGTTTCAGTCAATTACTATCATCCTGACTCTCTGTCCATTCTGTTAAACTATCAATGTCCTGTTTCAGTCAATTACTATCATCCTGATCCTCTGTCCATTCTGCTAAACTATCAATGTCCTGTTTCAGTCAATTACTATCATCCTGACTGTCTGTCCATTCTGCTAAACTATCAATGTCCTGTTTCAGTCAATTACTATCATCCTGATCCTCTGTCCATTCTGCTAAACTATCAATGTCCTGTTTCAGTCAATTACTATCATCCTGACTGTCTGTCCATTCTGCTAACCTATCAATGTCCTGTTTCAGTCAATTACTATCATCCTGACTGTCTGTCCATTCTGCCAAACTATCAATGTCCTGTTTCAGTCATTTACTATCATCCTGACTGTCTGTCCATTCTGCTAAATTTACCATGTCCTGTTTCAGTCAATTACTATCATCCTGACTGTCTGTCCATTCTGCTAATCTATCCATGTCCTGTTTCAGTCAATTGCTATCATCCTGTTTGTCTGTCCATTCTGCTAAACTATCCATGTCCTGTTTCAGTCAATTACTATCATCCTGACTGTCTGTCCATTCTGTTAAATTATCAATGTCCTGTTTCAGTCAATTACTATCATCCTGACTGTCTGTCCATTCTGTTAAATTATCAATGTCCTGTTTCAGTCAATTACTATCATCCTGACTGTCCATTCTGCTAAACTATCAATGTCCTGTTTCAGTCAATTACTATCATCCTGACTTTCTGTCCATTCTGTTAAATTATCAATGGCCTGTTTCAGTCAATTACTATCATCCTGACTGTCTGTCCATTCTGCTAAACTATCAATGTCCTGTTTCAGTCAATTACTATCATCCTGACTGTCTGTTCATTCTGCTAAACTATCAATGTCCTGTTTCAGTCAATTACTATCATCCTGACTGTCTGTCCATTCTGCTAAACTATCAATGTCCTGTTTCAGTCAATTACTAACATCCTGACTGTCTGTTCATTCTGCTAAACTATCAATGTCCTGTTTCAGTCAATTACTATCATCCTGACTGTCTGTCCATTCTGCTAAACTATCAATGTCCTGTTTCAGTCAATTACTATCATCCTGAATGTCTGTCCATTCTGCTAAACTATCAATGTCCTGTTTCAGTCAATTACTATCATCCTGACTGTCTGTCCATTCTGCTAAACTATCCATGTCCTGTTTCAGTCAATTACTATCATCCTGACTGTCTGTCCATTCTGCTAAACTATCAATGTCCTGTTTCAGTCAATTACTATCATCCAGACTGTCTGTCCATTCTGCTAAACTATCAATGTCCTGTTTCAGTCAATTACTATCATCCTGACTGTCTGTCCATTCTGCTAAACTATCAATGTCCTGTTTCAGTCAATTACTATCATCCTGACTGTCTGTCCATTCTGCTAAACTATCAATGTCCTGTTTCAGTCAATTACTATCATCCTGACTGTCTGTCCATTCTGCTAAACTATCAATGTCCTGTTTCAGTCAATTACTATCATCCTGACTGTCTGTCCATTCTGCTAAACTATCAATGTCCTGTTTCAGTCAATTACTATCATCCTGACTGTCTGTCCATTCTGCTAAACTATCAATGTCCTGTTTCAGTCAATTACTATCATCCTGACTGTCTGTCCATTCTGCTAAACTATCCATGTACTGTTTCAGTCAATTACTATCATCCTGTCTGTCTGTCCATTCTGCTAAACTATCAATGTCCTGTTTCAGTCAATTACTATCATCCTGACTGTCTGTCCATTCTGCTAAACTATCAATGTCCTGTTTCAGTCAATTACTATCATCCTGACTGTCTGTCCATTCTGCTAAACTATCCATGTCCAGTTTCAGTCAATTACTATCATCCTGATCCTCTGTCCATTCTGCTAAACTATCAATGTCCTGTTTCAGTCAATTACTATCATCCTGACTGTCTGTATATTCTGCTAACCTATCAATGTCCTGTTTCAGTCAATTACTATCATCCTGACTGTCTGTCCATTCTGCTAAACTATCCATGTCCTGTTTCAGTCAATTACTATCATCCTGACTGTCTGTCCATTCTGCTAAACTATCAATGTCCTGTTTCAGTCAATTACTATCATCCTGATCCTCTGTCCATTCTGCTAAACTATCAATGTCCTGTTTCATTCAATTACTATCATCCTGACTGTCTGTCCATTCTGCTAACCTATCAATGTCCTGTTTCAGTCAATTACTATCATCCTGACTGTCTGTCCATTCTGCTAAACTATCAATGTCCTGTTTCAGTCAATTACTATCATCCTGACTGTCTGTCCATTCTGCTAAACTATCCATGTCCTGTTTCAGTCAATTACTATCATCCTGACTGTCTGTCCATTCTGCTAAACTATCAATGTCCTGTTTCAGTCAATTACTATCATCCAGACTGTCTGTCCATTCTGCTAAACTATCAATGTCCTGTTTCAGTCAATTACTATCATCCTGACTGTCTGTCCATTCTGCTAAACTATCAATGTCCTGTTTCAGTCAATTACTATCATCCTGACTGTCTGTCCATTCTGCTAAACTATCAATGTCCTGTTTCAGTCAATTACTATCATCCTGTCTATCTGTCCATTCTGCTAAACTATCAATGTCCTGTTTCAGTCAATTACTATCATCCTGACTGTCTGTCCATTCTGCTAAACTATCAATGTCCTGTTTCAGTCAATTACTATCATCCTGACTGTCTGTCCATTCTGCTAAACTATCCATGTCCTGTTTCAGTCAATTACTATCATCCTGATCCTCTGTCCATTCTGCTAAACTATCAATGTCCTGTTTCAGTCAATTACTATCATCCTGACTGTCTGTATATTCTGCTAACCTATCAATGTCCTGTTTCAGTCAATTACTATCATCCTGACTGTCTGTCCATTCTGCTAAACTATCCATGTCCTGTTTCAGTCAATTACTATCATCCTGACTGTCTGTCCATTCTGCTAAACTATCAATGTCCTGTTTCAGTCAATTACTATCATCCTGATCCTCTGTCCATTCTGCTAAACTATCAATGTCCTGTTTCATTCAATTACTATCATCCTGACTGTCTGTCCATTCTGCTAACCTATCAATGTCCTGTTTCAGTCAATTACTATCATCCTGACTGTCTGTCCATTCTGCCAAACTATCAATGTCCTGTTTCAGTCATTTACTATCATCCTGACTGTCTGTCCATTCTGCTAAATTGTCCATGTCCTGTTTCAGTCAATTACTATCATCCTGACTGTCTGTCCATTCTGCTAATCTATCCATGTCCTGTTTCAGTCAATTACTATCATCCTGTTTGTCTGTCCATTCTGCTAAACTATCAATGTCCTGTTTCAGTCAATTACTATCATCCTGACTGTCTGTCCATTCTGTTAAATTATCAATGTCCTGTTTCAGTCAATTACTATCATCCTGACTGTCTGTCCATTCTGTTAAATTATCAATGTCCTGTTTCAGTCAATTACTATCATCCTGACTGTCTGTCCATTCTGCTAAACTATCAATGTCCTGTTTCAGTCAATTACTATCATCCTGACTTTCTGTCCATTCTGTTAAATTATCAATGGCCTGTTTCAGTCAATTACTATCATCCTGACTGTCTGTCCATTCTGCTAAACTATCAATGTCCTGTTTCAGTCAATTACTATCATCCTGATCCTCTGTCCATTCTGCCTATCTATCAATGTCCTGTTTCAGTCAATTACTATCATCCTGACTGTCTGTCCATTCTGCTAAACTATCAATGTCCTGTTTCAGTCAATTACTATCATCCTGACTGTCTGTTTATTCTGCTAAACTATCAATGTCCTGTTTCAGTCAATTACTATCATCCTGACTGTCTGTCCATTCTGCTAAACTATCAATGTCCTGTTTCAGTCAATTACTATCATCCTGACTGTCTGTTCATTCTGCTAAACTATCAATGTCCTGTTTCAGTCAATTACTATCATCCTGACTGTCTGTCCATTCTGCTAAACTATCAATGTCCTGTTTCAGTCAATTACTATCATCCTGACTGTCTGTCCATTCTGCTAAACTATCCATGTCCTGTTTCAGTCAATTACTATCATCCTGACTGTCTGTCCATTCTGCTAAACTATCCATGTCCTGTTTCAGTCAATTACTATCATACTGACTGTCTGTCCATTCTGCTAAACTATCAATGTCCTGTTTCAGTCAATTACTATCATCCAGACTGTCTGTCCATTCTGCTAAACTATCAATGTCCTGTTTCAGTCAATTACTATCATCCTGACTGTCTGTCCATTCTGCTAAACTATCAATGTCCTGTTTCAGTCAATTACTATCATCCTGACTGTCTGTCCATTCTGCTAAACTATCAATGTCCTGTTTCAGTCAATTACTATCATCCTGACTGTCTGTCCATTCTGCTAAACTATCAATGTCCTGTTTCAGTCAATTACTATCATCCTGACTGTCTGTCCATTCTGCTAAACTATCAATGTCCTGTTTCAGTCAATTACTATCATCCTGAATGTCTGTCCATTCTGCAAAAACTATCCATGTACTGTTTCAGTCAATTACTATCATCCTGTCTGTCTGTCCATTCTGCTAAACTATCAATGTCCTGTTTCAGTCAATTACTATCATCCTGACTGTCTATCCATTCTGCTAAACTATCAATGTCCTGTTTCAGTCAATTACTATCATCCTGACTGTCTGTCCATTCTGCTAAACTATCCATGTACTGTTTCAGTCAATTACTATCATCCTGTCTGTCTGTCCATTCTGCTAAACTATCAATGTCCTGTTTCAGTCAATTACTATCATCCTGACTCTCTGTCCATTCTGCTAAACTATCAATGTCCTGTTTCAGTCAATTACTATCATCCTGACTGTCTGTCCATTCTGCTAAACTATCAATGTCCTGCTTCAGTCAATTACTATCATCCTGACTGTCTGTCCATTCTGCTAAACTATCCATGTCCTGTTTCAGTCAATTACTATCATCCTGACTCTCTGTCCATTCTGCTAAACTATCAATGTCCTGTTTCAGTCAATTACTATCATCCTGACTGTCTGTCCATTCTGCTAAACTATCAATGTCCTGTTTCAGTCAATTACTATCATCCTGACTGTCTGTCCATTCTGCTAAACTATCCATGTCCTGTTTCAGTCAATTACTATCATCCTGACTCTCTGTCCATTCTGCTAAACTATCAATGTCCTGTTTCAGTCAATTACTATCATCCTGATCCTCTGTCCATTCTGCTAAACTATCAATGTCCTGTTTCAGTCAATTACTATCATCCTGACTGTCTGTCCATTCTGCTAACCTATCAATGTCCTGTTTCAGTCAATTACTATCATCCTGACTGTCTGTACATTCTGCTAAACTATCAATGTCCTGTTTCGGTCAATTACTATCATCCTGATCCTCTGTCCATTCTGCTAAACTATCAATGTCCTGTTTCAGTCAATTACTATCATCCTGACTGTCTGTCCATTCTGCTAAACTATCAGTGTCCTGTTTCAGTCAATTACTATCATCCTGACTGTCTGTCCATTCTGCTAAACTATCAATGTCCTGTTTCAGTCAATTACTATCATCCTGACTGTCTATCCATTCTGCTAAACTATCAATGTCCTGTTTCAGTCAATTACTATCATCCTGACTGTCTGTCCATTCTGCTAAACTATCCATGTACTGTTTCAGTCAATTACTATCATCCTGTCTGTCTGTCCATTCTGCTAAACTATCAATGTCCTGTTTCAGTCAATTACTATCATCCTGACTCTCTGTCCATTCTGCTAAACTATCAATGTCCTGTTTCAGTCAATTACTATCATCCTGACTGTCTGTCCATTCTGCTAAACTATCAATGTCCTGTTTCAGTCAATTACTATCATCCTGACTGTCTGTCCATTCTGCTAAACTATCCATGTCCTGTTTCAGTCAATTACTATCATCCTGTCTGTCTGTCCATTCTGTTAAACTATCAATGTCCTGTTTCAGTCAATTACTATCATCCTGATCCTCTGTCCATTCTGCTAAACTATCAACGTCCTGTTTCAGTCAATTACTATCATCCTGACTGTCTGTCCATTCTGCTAAACTATCAATGTCCTGTTTCAGTCAATTACTATCATCCTGATCCTCTGTCCATTCTGCTAAACTATCAATGTCCTGTTTCAGTCAATTACTATCATCCTGACTGTCTGTCCATTCTGCTAACCTATCAATGTCCTGTTTCAGTCAATTACTATCATCCTGACTGTCTGTCCATTCTGCCAAACTATCAATGTCCTGTTTCAGTCATTTACTATCATCCTGACTGTCTGTCCATTCTGCTAAATTGTCCATGTCCTGTTTCAGTCAATTACTATCATCCTGACTGTCTGTCCATTCTGCTAATCTATCCATGTCCTGTTTCAGTCAATTGCTATCATCCTGTTTGTCTGTCCATTCTGCTAAACTATCAATGTCCTGTTTCAGTCAATTACTATCATCCTGACTGTCTGTCCATTCTGTTAAATTATCAATGTCCTGTTTCAGTCAATTACTATCATCCTGACTGTCTGTCCATTCTGTTAAATTATCAATGTCCTGTTTCAGTCAATTACTATCATCCTGACTGTCCATTCTGCTAAACTATCAATGTCCTGTTTCAGTCAATTACTATCATCCTGACTTTCTGTCCATTCTGTTAAATTATCAATGGCCTGTTTCAGTCAATTACTATCATCCTGACTGTCTGTCCATTCTGCTAAACTATCAATGTCCTGTTTCAGTCAATTACTATCATCCTGATCCTCTGTCCATTCTGCCTATCTATCAATGTCCTGTTTCAGTCAATTACTATCATCCTGACTGTCTGTCCATTCTGCTAAACTATCAATGTCCTGTTTCAGTCAATTACTATCATCCTGACTGTCTGTTCATTCTGCTAAACTATCAATGTCCTGTTTCAGTCAATTACTATCATCCTGACTGTCTGTCCATTCTGCTAAACTATCAATGTCCTGTTTCAGTCAATTACTAACATCCTGACTGTCTGTTCATTCTGCTAAACTATCAATGTCCTGTTTCAGTCAATTACTATCATCCTGACTGTCTGTCCATTCTGCTAAACTATCAATGTCCTGTTTCAGTCAATTACTATCATCCTGAATGTCTGTCCATTCTGCTAAACTATCAATGTCCTGTTTCAGTCAATTACTATCATCCTGACTGTCTGTCCATTCTGCTAAACTATCCATGTCCTGTTTCAGTCAATTACTATCATCCTGACTGTCTGTCCATTCTGCTAAACTATCAATGTCCTGTTTCAGTCAATTACTATCATCCAGACTGTCTGTCCATTCTGCTAAACTATCAATGTCCTGTTTCAGTCAATTACTATCATCCTGACTGTCTGTCCATTCTGCTAAACTATCAATGTCCTGTTTCAGTCAATTACTATCATCCTGACTGTCTGTCCATTCTGCTAAACTATCAATGTCCTGTTTCAGTCAATTACTATCATCCTGACTGTCTGTCCATTCTGCTAAACTATCAATGTCCTGTTTCAGTCAATTACTATCATCCTGACTGTCTGTCCATTCTGCTAAACTATCAATGTCCTGTTTCAGTCAATTACTATCATCCTGACTGTCTGTCCATTCTGCTAAACTATCCATGTACTGTTTCAGTCAATTACTATCATCCTGTCTGTCTGTCCATTCTGCTAAACTATCAATGTCCTGTTTCAGTCAATTACTATCATCCTGACTGTCTGTCCATTCTGCTAAACTATCAATGTCCTGTTTCAGTCAATTACTATCATCCTGACTCTCTGTCCATTCTGCTAAACTATCCATGTCCTGTTTCAGTCAATTACTATCATCCTGATCCTCTGTCCATTCTGCTAAACTATCAATGTCCTGTTTCAGTCAATTACTATCATCCTGACTGTCTGTATATTCTGCTAACCTATCAATGTCCTGTTTCAGTCAATTACTATCATCCTGACTGTCTGTCCATTCTGCTAAACTATCAATGTCCTGTTTCAGTCAATTACTATCATCCTGACTGTCTGTCCATTCTGCTAAACTATCAATGTCCTGTTTCAGTCAATTACTATCATCCTGATCCTCTGTCCATTCTGCTAAACTATCAATGTCCTGTTTCAGTCAATTACTATCATCCTGACTGTCTGTCCATTCTGCTAACCTATCAATGTCCTGTTTCAGTCAATTACTATCATCCTGACTGTCTGTCCATTCTGCCAAACTATCAATGTCCTGTTTCAGTCATTTACTATCATCCTGACTGTCTGTCCATTCTGCTAAATTGTCCATGTCCTGTTTCAGTCAATTACTATCATCCTGACTGTCTGTCCATTCTGCTAATCTATCCATGTCCTGTTTCCGTCAATTACTATCATCCTGTTTGTCTGTCCATTCTGCTAAACTATCAATGTCCTGTTTCAGTCAATTACTATCATCCTGACTGTCTGTCCATTCTGTTAAATTATCAATGTCCTGTTTCAGTCAATTACTATCATCCTGACTGTCTGTCCATTCTGTTAAATTATCAATGTCCTGTTTCAGTCAATTACTATCATCCTGACTGTCTGTCCATTCTGCTAAACTATCAATGTCCTGTTTCAGTCAATTACTATCATCCTGACTTTCTGTCCATTCTGTTAAATTATCAATGGCCTGTTTCAGTCAATTACTATCATCCTGACTGTCTGTCCATTCTGCTAAACTATCAATGTCCTGTTTCAGTCAATTACTATCATCCTGATCCTCTGTCCATTCTGCCTATCTATCAATGTCCTGTTTCAGTCAATTACTATCATCCTGACTGTCTGTCCATTCTGCTAAACTATCAATGTCCTGTTTCAGTCAATTACTATCATCCTGACTGTCTGTTTATTCTGCTAAACTATCAATGTCCTGTTTCAGTCAATTACTATCATCCTGACTGTCTGTCCATTCTGCTAAACTATCAATGTCCTGTTTCAGTCAATTACTATCATCCTGACTGTCTGTTCATTCTGCTAAACTATCAATGTCCTGTTTCAGTCAATTACTATCATCCTGACTGTCTGTCCATTCTGCTAAACTATCAATGTCCTGTTTCAGTCAATTACTATCATCCTGACTGTCTGTCCATTCTGCTAAACTATCCATGTCCTGTTTCAGTCAATTACTATCATCCTGACTGTCTGTCCATTCTGCTAAACTATCCATGTCCTGTTTCAGTCAATTACTATCATACTGACTGTCTGTCCATTCTGCTAAACTATCAATGTCCTGTTTCAGTCAATTACTATCATCCAGACTGTCTGTCCATTCTGCTAAACTATCAATGTCCTGTTTCAGTCAATTACTATCATCCTGACTGTCTGTCCATTCTGCTAAACTATCAATGTCCTGTTTCAGTCAATTACTATCATCCTGACTGTCTGTCCATTCTGCTAAACTATCAATGTCCTGTTTCAGTCAATTACTATCATCCTGACTGTCTGTCCATTCTGCTAAACTATCAATGTCCTGCTCAGTCAATTACTATCATCCTGACTGTCTGTCCATTCTGCTAAACTATCAATGTCCTGTTTCAGTCAATTACTATCATCCTGAATGTCTGTCCATTCTGCTAAACTATCCATGTACTGTTTCAGTCAATTACTATCATCCTGTCTGTCTGTCCATTCTGCTAAACTATCAATGTCCTGTTTCAGTCAATTACTATCATCCTGACTGTCTATCCATTCTGCTAAACTATCAATGTCCTGTTTCAGTCAATTACTATCATCCTGACTGTCTGTCCATTCTGCTAAACTATCCATGTACTGTTTCAGTCAATTACTATCATCCTGTCTGTCTGTCCATTCTGCTAAACTATCAATGTCCTGTTTCAGTCAATTACTATCATCCTGACTCTCTGTCCATTCTGCTAAACTATCAATGTCCTGTTTCAGTCAATTACTATCATCCTGACTGTCTGTCCATTCTGCTAAACTATCAATGTCCTGCTTCAGTCAATTACTATCATCCTGACTGTCTGTCCATTCTGCTAAACTATCCATGTCCTGTTTAAGTCAATTACTATCATCCTGACTCTCTGTCCATTCTGCTAAACTATCAATGTCCTGTTTCAGTCAATTACTATCATCCTGACTGTCTGTCCATTCTGCTAAACTATCAATGTCCTGTTTCAGTCAATTACTATCATCCTGACTGTCTGTCCATTCTGCTAAACTATCCATGTCCTGTTTCAGTCAATTACTATCATCCTGACTCTCTGTCCATTCTGCTAAACTATCAATGTCCTGTTTCAGTCAATTACTATCATCCTGATCCTCTGTCCATTCTGCTAAACTATCAATGTCCTGTTTCAGTCAATTACTATCATCCTGACTGTCTGTCCATTCTGCTAACCTATCAATGTCCTGTTTCAGTCAATTACTATCATCCTGACTGTCTGTACATTCTGCTAAACTATCAATGTCCTGTTTCAGTCAATTACTATCATCCTGATCCTCTGTCCATTCTGCTAAACTATCAATGTCCTGTTTCAGTCAATTACTATCATCCTGACTGTCTGTCCATTCTGCTAACCTATCAATGTCCTGTTTCAGTCAATTACTATCATCCTGATCCTCTGTCCATTCTGCTAAACTATCAATGTCCTGTTTCAGTCAATTACTATCATCCTGACTGTCTGTCCATTCTGCGAAACTATCCATGTCCTGTTTCAGTCAATTACTATCTTCCTGACTGTCTGTCCATTCTGCTAAACTATCAATGTCCTGTTTCAGTCAATTACTATCATCCTGACTGTCTGTCCATTCTGCTAAACTATCAATGTCCTGTTTCAGTCAATTACTATCATCCTGACTGTCTGTCCATTCTGCTAAACTATCAATGTCCTGTTTCAGTCAATTACTATCATCCTGACTGTCTATCCATTCTGCTAAACTATCAATGTCCTGTTTCAGTCAATTACTATCATCCTGACTGTCTGTCCATTCTGCTAAACTATCCATGTCCTGTTTCAGTCAATTACTATCATCCTGACTGTCTGTCCATTCTGCTAAACTATCCATGTCCTGTTTCATTCAATTACTATCATCCTGACTCTCTGTCCATTCTGCTAAACTATCCATGTCCTGTTTCAGTCAATTACTATCATCCTGACTGTCTGTCCATTCTGCTAAACTATCAATGTCCTGTTTCAGTCAATTACTATCATCCTGACTGTCTGTCCATTCTGCTAAACTATCCATGTCCTGTTTCATTCAATTACTATCATCCTGACTGTCTGTCCATTCTGCTAAACTATCAATGTCCTGTTTCAGTCAATTACTATCATCCTGACTGTCTGTCCATTCTGCTAAACTATCCATGTCCTGTTTCAGTCAATTACTATCATCCTCACTGTCTGTCCATTCTGCTAAACTATCCATGTCCTGTTCCAGTCAATTACTATCATCCTGACTGTCTGTCCATTCTGCTAAACTATCCATGTCCTGTTTCAGTCAATTACTATCATCCTGACTGTCTGTCCATTCTGCTAAACTATCCATGTCCTGTTTCAGTCAATTACTATCATCCTGACTGTCTGTCCATTCTGCTAAACTATCAATGTCCTGTTTCAGTCAATCACTATCATCCTGACTGTCTGTCCATTCCGCTAAACTATCAATGTCCTGTTTCAGTCAATTACTATCATCCTGACTCTCTGTCCATTCTGCTAAACTATCAATGTCCTGTTTCAGTCAATTACTATCATCCTGACTGTCTGTCCATTCTGCTAAACTATCCATGTCCTGTTTCAGTCAATTACTATCATCCTGACTCTCTGTCCATTCTGCTAAACTATCAATGTCCTGTTTCAGTCAATTACTATCATCCTGACTGTCTGTCCATTCTGCTAAACTATCCATGTCCTGTTTCATTCAATTACTATCATCCTGACTCTCTGTCCATTCTGCTAAACTATCCATGTCCTGTTTCAGTCAATTACTATCATCCTGACTGTCTGTCCATTCTGCTAAACTATCAATGTCCTGTTTCAGTCAATTACTATCATCCTGACTGTCTGTCCATTCTGCTAAACTATCCATGTCCTGTTTCATTCAATTACTATCATCCTGACTGTCTGTCCATTCTGCTAAACTATCAATGTCCTGTTTCAGTCAATTACTATCATCCTGACTGTCTGTCCATTCTGCTAAACTATCCATGTCCTGTTTCAGTCAATTACTATCATCCTGACTGTCTGTCCATTCTGCTAAACTATCCATGTCCTGTTTCATTCAATTACTATCATACTGACTGTCTGTCCATTCTGCTAAACTATCCATGTCCTGTTTCAGTCAATTACTATCATCCTGACTGTCTGTCCATTCTGCTAAACTATCCATGTCCTGTTTCAGTCAATTACTATCATCCTGACTGTCTGTCCATTCTGCTAAACTATCAATGTCCTGTTTCAGTCAATTACTATCATCCTGACTGTCTGTCCATTCTGCTAAACTATCCATGTCCTGTTTCAGTCAATTACTATCATCCTGACTGTCTGTCCATTCTGCTAAACTATCAATGTCCTGTTTCAGTCAATTACTATCATCCTGACTGTCCGTCCATTCTGCTAAACTATCCATGTCCTGTTTCAGTCAATTACTATCATCCTGACTGTCTGTCCATTCTGCTAAACTATCAATGTCCTGTTTCAGTCAATTACTATCATCCTGACTGTCCGTCCATTCTGCTAAACTATCAATGTCCTGTTTCAGTCAATTACTATCATCCTGACTGTCTGTCCATTCTGCTAAACTATCAATGTCCTGTTTCAGTCAATTACTATCATCCTGACTGTCTGTCCATTCTGCTAAACTATCCATGTCCTGTTTCAGTCAATTACTATCATCCTGACTGTCTGTCCATTCTGCTAAACTATCAATGTCCTGTTTCAGTCAATTACTATCATCCTGACTGTCCGTCCATTCTGCTAAACTATCCATGTCCTGTTTCAGTCAATTACTATAATCCTGACTGTCTGTCCATTCTGCTAAACTATCAATGTCCTGTTTCAGTCAATTACTATCATCCTGACTGTCTGTCCATTCTGCTAAACTATCCATGTACTGTTTCAGTCAATTATTATCATCCTGTCTGTCTGTCCATTCTGCTAAACTATCAATGTCCTGTTTCAGTCAATTACTATCATCCTGACTGTCTGTCCATTCTGCTAAACTATCAATGTCCTGTTTCAGTCAATTACTATCATCCTGACTGTCTATCCATTCTGCTAAACTATCCATGTCCTGTTTCAGTCAATTACTATCATCCTGACTGTCTTTCCATTCTGCTAAACTATCCATGTCCTGTTTCAGTCAATTACTATCATCCTGACTGTCTGTCCATTCTGCTAAACTATCCATGTCCTGTTTCAGTCAATTACTATCATCCTGACTGTCTGTCCATTCTGCTAAACTATCAATGTCCTGTTTCAGTCAATTACTATCATCCTGACTGTCTGTCCATTCTGCTAAACTATCCATGTCCTGTTTCAATCAATTACTATCATCCTGACTCTCTGTCCATTCTGCTAAACTATCCATGTCCTGTTTCAGTCAATTACTATCATCCTGACTGTCTGTCCATTCTGCTAAACTATCCATGTCCTGTTTCAGTCAATTACTATCATCCAGACTGTCTGTCCATTCTGCTAAACTATCCATGTCCTGTTTCAGTCAATTACTGTCATCCTGACTGTCTGTCCATTCAGCTAAACTATCAATGTCCTGTTTCAGTCAATTACTATCATCCTGACTGTCTGTCCATTCTGCAAAACTATCAATGTCCTGTTCCAGTCAATTACTATCATCCTGACTGTCTGTCCATTCTGATAAACTATCCATGTCCTGTTTCAGTCAATTACTATCATCCTGTCTGTCTGTCCATTCTGCTAAACTATCAATGTCCTGTTTCAGTCAATTACTATCATCCTGACTGTCTGTCCATTCTGATAAACTATCAATGTCCTGTTTCAGTCAATTACTATCATCCTGTCTGTCTGTCCATTCTGCTAAACTATTAATGTCCTGTTTCAGTCAATTACTATCATCCTGACTGTCTGTCCATTCTGCTAAACTATCAATGTCCTGTTTCAGTCAATTACTATCATCCTGACTGTCTGTCCATTCTGCTAAACTATCAATGTCCTGTTTCAGTCAATTACTATCATCCTGACTGTGTGTCCATTCTGCTAAACTATTCATGTACTGTTTCAGTCAATTACTATCATCCTGACTGTCTGTCCATTCTGCTAAACTATCCATGTCCTGTTTCAGTCAATTACTATCATCCTGACTGTCTGTCCATTCTGCTAAACTATCCATGTACTGTTTCAGTCAATTACTATCATCCTGACTGTCTGTCCATTCTGCTAAACTATCCATTTCCTGTTTCAGTCAATTACTATCATCCTGACTGTCTGTCCATTCTGCTAAACTATCAATGTCCTGTTTCAGTCAATTACTATCATCCTGACTGTCTGTCCATTCTGATAAACTATCAATGTCCTGTTTCAGTCAATTACTATCATCCTGACTGTCTGTCCATTCTGCTAAACTATCAATGTCCTGTTTCAGTCAATTACTATCATCCTGACTGTCTATCCATTCTGCTAAACTATCCATGTCCTGTTTCAGTCAATTTCTATCATCCTGACTGTCTGTCCATTCTGCTAAACTATCCATGTCCTGTTTCAGTCAATTACTATCATCCTGACTGTCTGTCCATTCTGCTAAACTATCCATGTCCTGTTTCAGTCAATTACTATCATCCTGACTGTCTGTCCATTCTGCTAAACTATCCATGTCCTGTTTCAGTCAATTACTATCATCCTGACTGTCTGTCCATTCTGCTAAACTATCCATGTCCTGTTTCAATCAATTACTATCATCCTGACTCTCTGTCCATTCTGCTAAACTATCCATGTCCTGTTTCAGTCAATTACTATCATCCTGACTGTCTGTCCATTCTGCTAAACTATCCATGTCCTGTTTCAGTCAATTACTATCATCCAGACTGTCTGTCCATTCTGCTAAACTATCCATGTCCTGTTTCATTCAATTACTGTCATCCTGACTGTCTGTCCATTCTGCTAAACTATCAATGTCCTGTTTCAGTCAATTACTATCATCCTGACTGTCTGTCCATTCTGCTAAACTATCAATGTCCTGTTCCAGTCAATTACTATCATCCTGACTGTCTGTCCATTCTGCTAAACTATCAATGTCCTGTTTCAGTCAATTACTATCATCCTGACTGTCTGTCCATTCTGCTAAGCTATCAATGTCCTGTTTCAGTCAATTACTATCATCCTGACTGTCTGTCCATTCTGCTAAATTATCAATGTCCTGTTTCAGTCAATTACTATCATCCTGACTGTCTGTCCATTCTGCTAAACTATCCATGTCCTGTTTCAGTCTATTACTATCATCCTGACTGTCTGTCCATTCTGCTAAACTATCCATGTCCTGTTTCAGTCAATTACTATCATCCTGACTGTCTGTCCATTCTGCTAAACTATCCATGTCCTGTTTCAGTCAATTACTATCATCCTGACTGTCTGTCCATTCTGCTAAACTATCAATGTCCTGTTTCAGTCAATTACTATCATCCTGACTGTCTGTCCATTCTGATAAACTATCAATGTCCTGTTTCAGTCAATTACTATCATCCTGACTGTCTGTCCATTCTGCTAAACTATCAATGTCCTGTTTCAGTCAATTACTATCATCCTGACTGTCTGTCCATTCTGCTAAACTATCCATGTCCTGTTTCAGTCAATTACTATCATCCAGACTGTCTGTCCATTCTGCTAAACTATCCATGTCCTGTTTCAGTCAATTACTGTCATCCTGACTGTCTGTCCATTCTGCTAAACTATCAATGTCCTGTTTCAGTCAATTACTATCATCCTGACTGTCTGTCCATTCTGCAAAACTATCAATGTCCTGTTCCAGTCAATTACTATCATACTGACTGTCTGTCCATTCTGATAAACTATCCATGTCCTGTTTCAGTCAATTACTATCATCCTGTCTGTCTGTCCATTCTGCTAAACTATCAATGTCCTGTTTCAGTCAATTACTATCATCCTGACTGTCTGTCCATTCTGATAAACTATCAATGTCCTGTTTCAGTCAATTACTATCATCCTGTCTGTCTGTCCATTCTGCTAAACTATTAATGTCCTGTTTCAGTCAATTACTATCATCCTGACTGTCTGTCCATTCTGCTAAACTATCAATGTCCTGTTTCAGTCAATTACTATCATCCTGACTGTCTGTCCATTCTGCTAAACTATCAATGTCCTGTTTCAGTCAATTACTATCATCCTGACTGTGTGTCCATTCTGCTAAACTATTCATGTACTGTTTCAGTCAATTACTATCATCCTGACTGTCTGTCCATTCTGCTAAACTATCCATGTCCTGTTTCAGTCAATTACTATCATCCTGACTGTCTGTCCATTCTGCTAAACTATCCATGTACTGTTTCAGTCAATTACTATCATCCTGACTGTCTGTCCATTCTGCTAAACTATCCATTTCCTGTTTCAGTCAATTACTATCATCCTGACTGTCTGTCCATTCTGCTAAACTATCAATGTCCTGTTTCAGTCAATTACTATCATCCTGACTGTCTGTCCATTCTGATAAACTATCAATGTCCTGTTTCAGTCAATTACTATCATCCTGACTGTCTGTCCATTCTGCTAAACTATCAATGTCCTGTTTCAGTCAATTACTATCATCCTGACTGTCTATCCATTCTGCTAAACTATCCATGTCCTGTTTCAGTCAATTTCTATCATCCTGACTGTCTGTCCATTCTGCTAAACTATCCATGTCCTGTTTCAGTCAATTACTATCATCCTGACTGTCTGTCCATTCTGCTAAACTATCCATGTCCTGTTTCAGTCAATTACTATCATCCTGACTGTCTGTCCATTCTGCTAAACTATCCATGTCCTGTTTCAGTCAATTACTATCATCCTGACTGTCTGTCCATTCTGCTAAACTATCCATGTCCTGTTTCAATCAATTACTATCATCCTGACTCTCTGTCCATTCTGCTAATCTATCCATGTCCTGTTTCAGTCAATTACTATCATCCTGACTGTCTGTCCATTCTGCTAAACTATCCATGTCCTGTTTCAGTCAATTACTATCATCCAGACTGTCTGTCCATTCTGCTAAACTATCCATGTCCTGTTTCATTCAATTACTGTCATCCTGACTGTCTGTCCATTCTGCTAAACTATCAATGTCCTGTTTCAGTCAATTACTATCATGCTGACTGTCTGTCCATTCTGCTAAACTATCAATGTCCTGTTCCAGTCAATTACTATCATCCTGACTGTCTGTCCATTCTGCTAAACTATCAATGTCCTGTTTCAGTCAATTACTATCATCCTGACTGTCTGTCCATTCTGCTAAGCTATCAATGTCCTGTTTCAGTCAATTACTATCATCCTGACTGTCTGTCCATTCTGCTAAATTATCAATGTCCTGTTTCAGTCAATTACTATCATCCTGACTGTCTGTCCATTCTGCTAAACTATCCATGTCCTGTTTCAGTCTATTACTATCATCCTGACTGTCTGTCCATTCTGCTAAACTATCCATGTCCTGTTTCAGTCAATTACTATCATCCTGACTGTCTGTCCATTCTGCTAAACTATCCATGTCCTGTTTCAGTCAATTACTATCATCCTGACTGTCTGTCCATTCTGCTAAACTATCAATGTCCTGTTTCAGTCAATTACTATCATCCTGACTGTCTGTCCATTCTGATAAACTATCAATGTCCTGTTTCAGTCAATTACTATCATCCTGACTGTCTGTCCATTCTGCTAAACTATCAATGTCCTGTTTCAGTCAATTACTATCATCCTGACTGTCTGTCCATTCTGCTAAACTATCCATGTCCTGTTTCAGTCAATTACTATCATCCAGACTGTCTGTCCATTCTGCTAAACTATCCATGTCCTGTTTCAGTCAATTACTGTCATCCTGACTGTCTGTCCATTCTGCTAAACTATCAATGTCCTGTTTCAGTCAATTACTATCATCCTGACTGTCTGTCCATTCTGCTAAACTATCAATGTCCTGTTTCAGTCAATTACTATCATCCTGACTGTCTGTCCATTCTGCTAAACTATCAATGTCCTGTTCCAGTCAATTACTATCATCCTGACTGTCTGTCCATTCTGCTAAACTATCAATGTCCTGTTTCAGTCAATTACTATCATCCTGACTGTCTGTCCATTCTGCTAAGCTATCAATGTCCTGTTTCAGTCAATTACTATCATCCTGTCTGTCTGTCCATTCTGCTAAATTATCAATGTCCTGTTTCAGTCAATTACTATCATCCTGACTGTCTGTCCATTCTGCTAAACTATCCATGTCCTGTTTCAGTCTATTACTATCATCCTGACTGTCTGTCCATTCTGCTAAACTATCCATGTCCTGTTTCAGTCAATTACTATCATTCTGACTGTCTGTCCATTCTGCTAAACTATCCATGTCCTGTTTCAGTCAATTACTATCATCCTGACTGTCTGTCCATTCTGCTAAACTATCCATGTCCTGTTTCAGTCAATTACTATCATCCTGACTGTCTGTCCATTCTGCTAAACTATCAATGTCCTGTTTCAGTCAATTACTATCATCCTGACTGTCTGTCCATTCTGCTAAACTATCAATGTCCTGTTTCAGTCAATTACTATCATCCTGACTGTCTGTCCATTCTGCTAAACTATCAATGTCCTGTTTCAGTCAATTACTATCATCCTGACTGTCTGTCCATTCTGCTAAACTATCCATGTCCTGTTTCAGTCAATTACTATCATCCTGACTGTCTGTCCATTCTGCTAAACTATCCATGTCCTGTTTCAGTCAATTACTATCATCCTGACTGTCTGTCCATTCTGCTAAACTATCCATGTCCTGTTTCAGTCAATTACTATCATCCTGTCTGTCTGTCCATTCTGCTAAACTATCAATGTCAAGTTTCAGTCAATTACTATCATCCTGACTGTCTGTCCATTCTGCTAAACTATCAATGTCCTGTTTCAGTCAATTACTATCATCCTGACTGTCTGTCCATTCTGCTAAACTATCAATGTCCTGTTTCAGTCAATTACTATCATCCTGACTGTCTGTCCATTCTGCTAAACTATCAATGTCCTGTTTCAGTCAATTAATATCATCCTGACTGTGTGTCCATTCTACTAAACTATTCATGTACTGTTTCAGTCAATTACTATCATCCTGACTGTCTGTCCATTCTGCTAAACTATCCATGTCCTGTTTCAGTCAATTACTATCATCCTGACTGTCTGTCCATTCTGCTAAACTATCCATTTCCTGTTTCAGTCAATTACTATCATCCTGACTGTCTGTCCATTCTGCTAAACTATCAATGTCCTGTTTCAGTCAATTACTATCATCCTGACTGTCTGTCCATTCTGATAAACTATCAATGTCCTGTTTCAGTCAATTACTATCATCCTGACTGTCTGTCCATTCTGCTAAACTATCAATGTCCTGTTTCAGTCAATTACTATCATCCTGACTGTCTGTCCATTCTGCTAAACTATCCATGTCCTGTTTCAGTCAATTACTATCATCCAGACTGTCTGTCCATTCTGCTAAACTATCCATGTCCTGTTTCAGTCAGTTACTGTCATCCTGACTGTCTGTCCATTCTGCTAAACTATCAATGTCCTGTTTCAGTCAATTACTATCATCCTGACTGTCTGTCCATTCTGCTAAACTATCAATGTCCTGTTCCAGTCAATTACTATCATCCTGACTGTCTGTCCATTCTGCTAAACTATCAATGTCCTGTTTCAGTCAATTACTATCATCCTGACTGTCTGTCCATTCTGCTGAGCTATCAATGTCCTGTTTCAGTCAATTACTATCATCCTGACTGTCTGTCCATTCTGCTAAACTATCAATGTCCTGTTTCAGTCAATTACTATCATCCTGACTGTCTGTCCATTCTGCTAAACTATCCATGTCCTGTTTCAGTCAATTACTATCATCCTGACTGTCTGTCCATTCTGCTAAACTATCCATGCCCTGTTTCAGTCAATTACTATCATCCTGACTGTCTGTCCATTCTGCTAAACTATCCATGTCCTGTTTCAGTCAATTACTATCATCCTGACTGTCTGTCCATTCTGCTAAACTATCCATGTCCTGTTTCAGTCAATTACTATCATCCTGACTGTCTGTCCATTCTGCTAAACTATCAATGTCCTGTTTCAGTCAATTACTATCATCCTGACCGTCTGTCCATTCTGCTAAACTATCAATGTCCTGTTTCAGTCAATTACTATCATCCTGACTGTCTGTCCATTCTGCTAAACTATCAATGTCCTGTTTCAGTCAATTACTAACATCCTGACTGTCTGTCCATTCTGCTAAACTATCCATGTCCTGTTTCAGTCAATTACTATCATCCTGACTGTCTGTCCATTCTGCTAAACTATCCATGTCCTGTTTCAGTCAATTACTATCATCCTGACTGTCTGTCCATTCTGCTAAACTATCCATGTCCTGTTTCAGTCAATTACTATCATCCTGACTGTCTGTCCATTCTGCTAAACTATCCATGTCCTGTTTCAGTCAATTACTATCATCCTGACTGTCTGTCCATTCTGCTAAACTATCAATGTCCTGTTTCAGTCAATTACTATCATCCTGACTGTCTGTCCATTCTGCTAAACTATCAATGTCCTGTTTCAGTCAATTACTATCATCCTGACTGTCTGTCCATTCTGCTAAACTATCAATGTCCTGTTTCAGTCAATTACTATCATCCTGACTGTCTGTCCATTCTGCTAAACTATCAATGTCCTGTTTCAGTCAATTACTATCATCCTGACTGTCTGTCCATTCTGCTAAACTATCCATGTCCTGTTTCAGTCAATTACTATCATCCTGACTGTCTGTCCATTCTGCTAAACTATCAATGTCCTGTTTCAGTCAATTACAATCATCCTGACTGTCTGTCCATTCTGCTAAACTATCAATGTCCTGTTTCAGTCAATTACTATCATCCTGACTGTCTGTCCATTCTGCTAAACTATCCATGTCCTGTTTCAGTCAATTACTATCATCCTGACTGTCTGTCCATTCTGCTAAACTATCCATGTCCTGTTTCAGTCAATTACTATCATCCTGACTGTCTGTCCATTCTGCTAAACTATCAATGTCCTGTTTCAGTCAATTACTATCATCCTGACTGTCTGTCCATTCTGCTAAACTATCCATGTCCTGTTTCAGTCAATTACTATCATCCTGACTGTCTGTCCATTCTGCTAAACTATCAATGTCCTGTTTCAGTCAATTACTATCATCCTGACTGTCCGTCCATTCTGCTAAACTATCCATGTCCTGTTTCAGTCAATTACTATCATCCTGACTGTCCGTCCATTCTGCTAAACTATCAATGTCCTGTTTCAGTCAATTACTATCATCCTGACTGTCTGTCCATTCTGCTAAACTATAAATGTCCTGTTTCAGTCAATTACTATCATCCTGACTGTCTGTCCGTTCTGCTAAACTATCCATGTCCTGTTTCAGTCAATTACTATCATCCTGACTGTCTGTCCATTCTGCTAAACTATCAATGTCCTGTTTCAGTCAATTACTATCATCCTGACTGTCCGTCCATTCTGCTAAACTATCCATGTCCTGTTTCAGTCAATTACTATCATCCTGACTGTCTGTCCATTCTGCTAAACTATCAATGTCCTGTTTCAGTCAATTACTATCATCCTGACTGTCTGTCCATTCTGCTAAACTATCCATGTACTGTTTCATTCAATTACTATAATCCTGTCTGTCTGTCCATTCTGCTAAACTATCCATGTACTGTTTCAGTCAATTACTGTCATCCTGACTGTCTGTCCATTCTGCTAAACTATCCATGTACAGTTTCAGTCAATTACTATCATCCTGACTGTCTGTCCATTCTGATAAACTATCCATGTCCTGTTTCAGTCAATTACTATCATCCTGTCTGTCTGTCCATTCTGCTAAACTATCAATGTCCTGTTTCAGTCAATTACTATCATCCTGACTGTCTGTCCATTCTGATAAACTATCAATGTCCTGTTTCAGTCAATTACTATCATCCTGTCTGTCTGTCCATTCTGCTAAACTATCAATGTCAAGTTTCAGTCAATTACTATCATCCTGACTGTCTGTCCATTCTGCTAAACTATCAATGTCCTGTTTCAGTCAATTACTATCATCCTGACTGTCTGTCCATTCTGCTAAACTATCAATGTCCTGTTTCAGTCAATTACTATCATCCTGACTGTCTGTCCATTCTGCTAAACTATCAATGTCCTGTTTCAGTCAATTACTATCATCCTGACTGTCTGTCCATTCTGCTAAACTATTCATGTACTGTTTCAGTCAATTACTATCATCCTGACTGTCTGTCCATTCTGCTAAACTATCCATGTCCTGTTTCAGTCAATTACTATCATCCTGACTGTCTGTCCATTCTGCTAAACTATCCATGTACTGTTTCAGTCAATTACTATCATCCTGACTGTCTGTCCATTCTGCTAAACTATCCATTTCCTGTTTCAGTCAATTACTATCATCCTGACTGTCTGTCCATTCTGCTAAACTATCAATGTCCTGTTTCAGTCAATTACTATCATCCTGACTGTCTGTCCATTCTGCTAAACTATCAATGTCCTGTTTCAGTCAATTACTATCATCCTGACTGTCTGTCCATTCTGCTAAACTATCAATGTCCTGTTTCAGTCAATTACTATCATCCTGACTGTCTATCCATTCTGCTAAACTATCCATGTCCTGTTTCAGTCAATTACTATCATCCTGACTGTCTGTCCATTCTGCTAAACTATCCATGTCCTGTTTCAGTCAATTACTATCATCCTGACTGTCTGTCCATTCTGTAAACTATCCATGTCCTGTTTCAGTCAATTACTATCATCCTGACTGTCTGTCCATTCTGCTAAACTATCCATGTCCTGTTTCAGTCAATTACTATCATCCTGACTGTCTGTCCATTCTGCTAAACTATCAATGTCCTGTTTCAATCAATTACTATCATCCTGACTCTCTGTCCATTCTGCTAAACTATCCATGTCCTGTTTCAGTCAATTACTATCATCCTGACTGTCTGTCCATTCTGCTAAACTATCCATGTCCTGTTTCAGTCAATTACTGTCATCCTGACTGTCTGTCCATTCTGCTAAACTATCAATGTCCTGTTTCAGTCAATTACTATCATCCTGACTGTC
The DNA here is from genome assembly GCF_036365525.1 of Heterodontus francisci. Classification (NCBI taxonomy): domain Eukaryota; kingdom Metazoa; phylum Chordata; class Chondrichthyes; order Heterodontiformes; family Heterodontidae; genus Heterodontus; species Heterodontus francisci. The sequence continues at coordinate 1,214,145 of NW_027141021.1, forward strand.
TGTCCATTCTGCTAAACTATCAATGTCCTGTTCCAGTCAATTACTATCATCCTGACTGTCTGTCCATTCTGCTAAACTATCAATGTCCTGTTTCAGTCAATTACTATCATCCTGACTGTCTGTCCATTCTGCTAAACTATCAATGTCCTGTTTCAGTCAATTACTATCATCCTGACTGTCTGTCCATTCTGCTAAACTATCAATGTCCTGTTTCAGTCAATTACTATCATCCTGACTGTCTGTCCATTCTGCTAAACTATCCATGTCCTGTTACAGTCAATTACTATCATCCTGACTGTCTGTCCATTCTGCTAAACTATCCATGTCCTGTTTCAGTCAATTACTATCATCCTGACTGTCTGTCCATTCTGCTAAACTATCCATGTCCTGTTTCAGTCAATTACTATCATCCTGACTGTCTGTCCATTCTGCTAAACTATCAATGTCCTGTTTCAGTCAATTACTATCATCCTGACTGTCTGTCCATTCTGCTAAACTATCAATGTCCTGTTTCAGTCAATTACTATCATCCTGACTGTCTGTCCATTCTGCTAAACTATCAATGTCCTGTTTCAGTCAATTACTATCATCCTGACTGTCTGTCCATTCTGCTAAACTATCAATGTCCTGTTTCAGTCAATTACTATCATCCTGACTGTCTGTCCATTCTGCTAAACTATCCATGTCCTGTTTCAGTCAATTACTATCATCCTGACTGTCTGTCCATTCTGCTAAACTATCAATGTCCTGTTTCAGTCAATTACTAACATCCTGACTGTCTGTCCATTCCTCTAAACTATCAATGTCCTGTTTCAGTCAATTACTATCATCCTGACTGTCTGTCCATTCTGCTAAACTATCCATGTCCTGTTTCAGTCAATTACTATCATCCTGACTGTCTGTCCATTCTGATAAACTATCAATGTCCTGTTTCAGTCAATTACTATCATCCTGACTGTCTGTCCATTCTGCTAAACTATCCATGTCCTGTTTCAGTCAATTACTATCATCCTGACTGTCTGTCCATTCTGCTAAACTATCAATGTCCTGTTTCAGTCAATTACTAAAATCCTGACTGTCTGTCCATTCTGCTAAACTATCAATGTCCTGTTTCAGTCAATTACTTTCATCCTGACTGTCTGTCCATTCTGCTAAACTATCAATGTCCTGTTTCAGTCAATTACTATCATCCTGACTGCATGTCCATTCTGCTAAACTATCCATGTCCTGTTTCAGTCAATTATTATCATCCTGACTGTCTGTCCATTCTGCTAATCTATCAATGTCCTGTTTCAGTCAATTACTATCATCCTGTCTGTCTGTCCATTCTGCTAAACTATCAATGTCCTGTTTCAGTCAATTACTATCATCCTGTCTGTCTGTCCATTCTGCTAAACTATCCATGTCCTGTTTCAGTCAATTACTATCATCCTGACTGTCTGTCCATTCTGCTAAACTATCAATGTCCTGTTTCAGTCAATTACTATCATCCTGACTGTCTGTCCATTCTGCTAAACTATCAATGTCCTGTTTCAGTCAATTACTATCATCCTGACTGTCTGTCCATTCTGCTAAATTATCCATGTCCTGTTTCAGTCAATTACTATCATCCTGACTGTCTGTCCATTCTGCTAAACTATCAATGTCCTGTTTCAGTCAATTACTATCATCCTGACTTTCTGTCCATTCTGCTAAACTATCAATGTCCTGTTTCAGTCAATTACTATCATCCTGACTGTCTGGCCATTTTGCTAAACTATCAATGTCCTGTTTCAGTCAATTACTATCATCCTGACTGTCTGTCCATTCTGCTAAACTATCAATGTCCTGTTTCAGTCAATTACTATCATCCTGACTGTCTGTCCATTCTGCTAAACTATCAATGTCCTGTTTCAGTCAATTACTATCATCCTGACTGTCTGTCCATTCTGCTAAACTATCAATGTCCTGTTTCAGTCAATTACTATCATCCTGACTCTCTGTCCATTCTGCTAAACTATCAATGTCCTGTTTCAGTCAATTACTATCATACTGACTCTCTGTCCATTCTGCTAAACTATCAATGTCCTGTTTCAGTCAATTACTATCATCCTGACTCTCTGTCCATTCTGCTAAACTATCAATGTCCTGTTTCAGTCAATTACTATCATCCTGACTGTCTGTCCATTCTGCTAAACTATCAATGTCCTGTTTCAGTCAATTACTATCATCCTGACTGTCTGTCCAGTCTGCTAAACTATCAATGTCCTGTTTCAGTCAATTACTATCATCCTGACTGTCTGTCCATTCTGCTAAACTATCCATGTCCTGTTTCAGTCAATTACTATCATCCTGACTGTCTGTCCATTCTGCTAAACTATCCATGTCCTGTTTCAGTCAATTACGATCATCCTGACTCTCTGTCCATTCTGCTAAACTATCCATGTCCTGTTTCAGTCAATTACTATCATCCTGACTCTCTGTCCATTCTGTTATACTATCAATGTCCTGTTTCAGTCAATTACTATCATCCTGACTGTCTGTCCGTTCTGCTAAACTATCAATGTCCTGTTTCAGTCAATTACTATCATCCTGACTCTCTGTCCATTCTGCTAAACTATCAATGTCCTGTTTCAGTCAATTACTATCATCATGACTGTCTGTCCATTCTGCTAAACTATCAATGTCCTGTTTCAGTCAATTACTATCATCCTGACTGTCTGTCCATTCTGCTAAACTATCCATGTCCTGTTTCAGTCAATTACTATCATCCTGACTGTCTGTCCATTCTGCTAAACTATCAATGTCCTGTTTCAGTCAATTACTATCATCCTGACTGTCTGTCCATTCTGCTAAACTATCAATGTCCTGTTTCAGTCAATTACTATCATCCTGACTGTCTGTCCATTCTGCTAAATTATCCATGTCCTGTTTCAGTCAATTACTATCATCCTGACTGTCTGTCCATTCTGCTAAACTATCAATGTCCTGTTTCAGTCAATTACTATCATCCTGACTTTCTGTCCATTCTGCTAAACTATCAATGTCCTGTTTCAGTCAATTACTATCATCCTGACTGTCTGTCCATTCTGCTAAACTATCAATGTCCTGTTTCAGTCAATTACTATCATCCTGACTGTCTGTCCATTCTGCTAAACTATCAATGTCCTGTTTCAGTCAATTACTATCATCCAGACTGTCTGTCCATTCTGCTAAACTATCAATGTCCTGTTTCAGTCAATTACTATCATCCTGACTGTCTGTCCATTCTGCTAAACTATCAATGTCCTGTTTCAGTCAATTACTATCATACTGACTCTCTGTCCATTCTGCTAAACTATCAATGTCCTGTTTCAGTCAATTACTATCATCCTGACTTTCTGTCCATTCTGCTAAACTATCAATGTCCTGTTTCAGTCAATTACTATCATCCTGACTGTCTGGCCATTTTGCTAAACTATCAATGTCCTGTTTCAGTCAATTACTATCATCCTGACTGTCTGTCCATTCTGCTAAACTATCAATGTCCTGTTTCAGTCAATTACTATCATCCTGACTGTCTGTCCATTCTGCTAAACTATCAATGTCCTGTTTCAGTCAATTACTATCATCCTGACTGTCTGTCCATTCTGCTAAACTATCAATGTCCTGTTTCAGTCAATTACTATCATCCTGACTGTCTGTCCATTCTGCTAAACTATCAATGTCCTGTTTCAGTCAATTACTATCATACTGACTCTCTGTCCATTCTGCTAAACTATCAATGTCCTGTTTCAGTCAATTACTATCATCCTGACTCTCTGTCCATTCTGCTAAACTATCAATGTCCTGTTTCAGTCAATTACTATCATCCTGACTGTCTGTCCATTCTGCTAAACTATCAATGTCCTGTTTCAGTCAATTACTATCATCCTGACTGTCTGTCCAGTCTGCTAAACTATCAATGTCCTGTTTCAGTCAATTACTATCATCCTGACTGTCTGTCCATTCTGCTAAACTATCCATGTCCTGTTTCAGTCAATTACTATCATCCTGACTGTCTGTCCATTCTGCTAAACTATCCATGTCCTGTTTCAGTCAATTACGATCATCCTGACTCTCTGTCCATTCTGCTAAACTATCCATGTCCTGTTTCAGTCAATTACTATCATCCTGACTGTCTGTCCATTCTGTTATACTATCAATGTCCTGTTTCAGTCAATTACTATCATCCTGACTGTCTGTCCGTTCTGCTAAACTATCAATGTCCTGTTTCAGTCGATTACTATCATCCTGACTCTCTGTCCATTCTGCTAAACTATCAATGTCCTGTTTCAGTCAATTACTATCATCATGACTGTCTGTCCATTCTGCTAAACTATCAATGTCCTGTTTCAGTCAATTACTATCATCCTGACTGTCTGTCCATTCTGCTAAACTATCCATGTCCTGTTTCAGTCAATTACTATCATCCTGACTGTCTGTCCATTCTGCTAAACTATCAATGTCCTGTTTCAGTCAATTACTATCATCCTGACTGTCTGTCCATTCTGCTAAACTATCAATGTCCTGTTTCAGTCAATTACTATCATCCTGACTGTCTGTCCATTCTGCTAAATTATCCATGTCCTGTTTCAGTCAATTACTATCATCCTGACTGTCTGTCCATTCTGCTAAACTATCAATGTCCTGTTTCAGTCAATTACTATCATCCTGACTTTCTGTCCATTCTGCTAAACTATCAATGTCCTGTTTCAGTCAATTACTATCATCCTGACTGTCTGGCCATTTTGCTAAACTATCAATGTCCTGTTTCAGTCAATTACTATCATCCTGACTGTCTGTCCATTCTGCTAAACTATCAATGTCCTGTTTCAGTCAATTACTATCATCCTGACTGTCTGTCCATTCTGCTAAACTATCAATGTCCTGTTTCAGTCAATTACTATCATCCAGACTGTCTGTCCATTCTGCTAAACTATCAATGTCCTGTTTCAGTCAATTACTATCATCCTGACTGTCTGTCCATTCTGCTAAACTATCAATGTCCTGTTTCAGTCAATTACTATCATACTGACTCTCTGTCCATTCTGCTAAACTATCAATGTCCTGTTTCAGTCAATTACTATCATCCTGACTGTCTGTCCATTCTGCTAAACTATCAATGTCCTGTTTCAGTCAATTACTATCATCCTGACTGTCTGTCCATTCTGCTAAACTATCAATGTCCTGTTTCAGTCAATTACTATCATCCTGAATGTCTGTCCAGTCTGCTAAACTATCAATGTCCTGTTTCAGTCAATTACTATCATCCTGACTGTCTGTCCATTCTGCTAAACTATCCATGTCCTGTTTCAGTCAATTACTATCATCCTGACTGTCTGTCCATTCTGCTAAACTATCCATGTCCTGTTTCAGTCAATTACGATCATCCTGACTCTCTGTCCATTCTGCTAAACTATCCATGTCCTGTTTCAGTCAATTACTATCATCCTGACTCTCTGTCCATCTGTTATACTATCAATGTCCTGTTTCAGTCAATTACTATCATCCTGACTGTCTGTCCGTTCTGCTAAACTATCAATGTCCTGTTTCAGTCAATTACTATCATCCTGACTCTCTGTCCATTCTGCTAAACTATCAATGTCCTGTTTCAGTCAATTACTATCATCATGACTGTCTGTCCATTCTGCTAAACTATCAATGTCCTGTTTCAGTCAATTACTATCATCCTGACTGTCTGTCCATTCTGCTAAACTATCAATGTCCTGTTTCAGTCAATTACTATCATCCTGACTGTCTGTCCATTCTGCTAAACTATCAATGTCCTGTTTCAGTCAATTACTATCATCATGACTGTCTGTCCATTCTGCTAAACTATCAATGTCCTGTTTCAGTCAATTACTATCATCCTGACTGTCTGTCCATTCTGCTAAACTATCCATGTCCTGTTTCAGTCAATTACTATCATCCTGACTGTCTGTCCATTCTGCTAAACTATCAATGTCCTGTTTCAGTCAATTACTATCATCCTGACTGTCTGTCCATTCTGCTAAACTATCCATGTCCTGTTTCAGTCAATTACTATCATCCTGACTGTCTGTCCATTCTGCTAAACTATCCATGTCCTGTTTCAGTCAATTACTATCATCCTGACTGTCTGTCCATTCTGCTAAACTATCAATGTCCTGTTTCAGTCATTTACTATCATCCTGACTGTCTGTCCATTCTGCTAAACTATCAATGTCCTGTTTCAGTCAATTACTATCATTCTGACTCTCTGTCCATTCTGCTAAACTATCAATGTCCTGTTTCAGTCAATTACTATCATCCTGACTGTCTGTCCATTCTGCTAAACTATCAATGTCCTGTTTCAGTCAATTACTATCATCCTGACTGTCTGTCCATTCTGCTAAACTATCAATGTCCTGTTTCAGTCAATTACTATCATCCTGACTGTCTGGCCATTTTGCTAAACTATCAATGTCCTGTTTCAGTCAATTACTATCATCCTGACTGTCTGTCCATTCTGCTAAACTATCAATGTCCTGTTTCAGTCAATTACTATCATCCTGACTGTCTGTCCATTCTGCTAAACTATCAATGTCCTGTTTCAGTCAATTACTATCATCCTGACTGTCTGTCCATTCTGCTAAACTATCAATGTCCTGTTTCAGTCAATTACTATCATCCTGACTGTCTGTCCATTCTGCTAAACTATCAATGTCCTGTTTCAGTCAATTACTATCATACTGACTCTCTGTCCATTCTGCTAAACTATCAATGTCATGTTTCAGTCAATTACTATCATCCTGACTCTCTGTCCATTCTGCTAAACTATCAATGTCCTGTTTCAGTCAATTACTATCATCCTGACTGTCTGTCAATTCTGCTAAACTATCAATGTCCTGTTTCAGTCAATTACTATCATCCTGACTGTCTGTCCAGTCTGCTAAACTATCAATGTCCTGTTTCAGTCAATTACTATCATCCTGACTGTCTGTCCATTCTGCTAAACTATCCATGTCCTGTTTCAGTCAATTACTATCATCCTGACTGTCTGTCCATTCTGCTAAACTATCCATGTCCTGTTTCAGTCAATTACGATCATCCTGACTCTCTGTCCATTCTGCTAAACTATCCATGTCCTGTTTCAGTCAATTACTATCATCCTGACTCTCTGTCCATTCTGTTATACTATCAATGTCCTGTTTCAGTCAATTACTATCATCCTGACTGTCTGTCCGTTCTGCTAAACTATCAATGTCCTGTTTCAGTCAATTAATATCATCCTGACTCTCTGTCCATTCTGCTAAACTATCAATGTCCTGTTTCAGTCAATTACTATCATCATGACTGTCTGTCCATTCTGCTAAACTATCAATGTCCTGTTTCAGTCAATTACTATCATCCTGACTGTCTGTCCATTCTGCTAAACTATCAATGTCCTGTTTCAGTCAATTACTATCATCCTGACTGTCTGTCCATTCTGCTAAACTATCAATGTCCTGTTTCAGTCAATTACTATCATCATGACTGTCTGTCCATTCTGCTAAACTATCAATGTCCTGTTTCAGTCAATTACTATCATCCTGACTGTCTGTCCATTCTGCTAAACTATCAATGTCCTGTTTCAGTCAATTACTATCATCCTGACTGTCTGTCCATTCTGCTAAACTATCCATGTCCTGTTTCAGTCAATTACTATCATCCTGACTGTCTGTCCATTCTGCTAAACTATCAATGTCCTGTTTCAGTCAATTACTATCATCCTGACTGTCTGTCCATTCTGCTAAACTATCCATGTCCTGTTTCAGTCAATTACTATCATCCTGACTGTCTGTCCATTCTGCTAAACTATCAATGTCCTGTTTCAGTCATTTACTATCATCCTGACTGTCTGTCCATTCTGCTAAACTATCAATGTCCTGTTTCAGTCAATTACTATCATTCTGACTCTCTGTCCATTCTGCTAAACTATCAATGTCCTGTTTCAGTCAATTACTATCATCCTGACTGTCTGTCCATTCTGCTAAACTATCAATGTCCTGTTTCAGTCAATTACTATCATCCTGACTGTCTGTCCATTCTGCTAAACTATCAATGTCCTGTTTCAGTCAATTACTATCATCATGACTGTCTGTCCATTCTGCTAAACTATCAATGTCCTGTTTCAGTCAATTACTATCATCCTGACTGTCTGTCCATTCTGCTAAACTATCAATGTCCTGTTTCAGTCAATTACTATCATCGTGACTGTCTGTCCATTCTGCTAAACTATCAATGTCCTGTTTCAGTCAATTACTATCATCCTGACTGTCTGTCCATTCTGCTAAACTATCCATGTCCTGTTTCAGTCAATTACTATCATCCTGACTGTCTGTCCATTCTGCTAAACTATCCATGTCCTGTTTCAGTCAATTACTATCATCCTGACTCTCTGTCCATTCTGCTAAACTATCAATGTCCTGTTTCAGTCAATTACTATCATCCTGACTGTCTGTCCATTCTGCTAATCTATCAATGTCCTGTTTCAGTCAATTACTATCATCCTGACTGTCTGTCCGTTCTGCTTAACTATCCATGTCCTGTTTCAGTCAATTACTATCATCCTGACTGTCTGTCCGTTCTGCTAAACTATCCATGTCCTGTTTCAGTCAATTACTATCATCCTGACTGTCTGTCAAATCTGTTAAACTATCCATGTCCTGTTTCAGTCAATTACTATCATCCTGACTGTCTGTCCATTCTGCTAAACTATCCATGTCCTGTTTCAGTCAATTACTATCATCCTGACTGTCTGTCCATTCTGCTAAACTATCAATGTCCTGTTTCAGTCAATTACTATCATCCTGACTGTCTGTCCATTCTGCTAAACTATCAATGTCCTGTTTCAGTCAATTACTATCATCCTGACTGTCTGTCCATTCTGCTAAACTATCCATGTCCTGTTTCAGTCAATTACTATCATCCTGACTGTCTGTCCATTCTGCTAAACTATCAATGTCCTGTTTCATTCAATTACTATCATCCTGACTGTCTGTCCATTCTGCTAAACTATCAATGTCCTGTTTCAGTCAATTACTATCATCCTGACTGTCTGTCCATTCTGCTAAACTATCCATGTCCTGTTTCAGTCAATTACTATCATCCTGACTGTCTGTCCATTCTGCTAAACTATCCATGTCCTGTTTCAGTCAATTACTATCATCCTGACTGTCTGTCCATTCTGCTAAACTATCAATGTCCTGTTTCAGTCAATTACTATCATCCTGACTGTCTGTCCATTCTGCTAAACTATCCATGTCCTGTTTCAGTCAATTACTATCATCCTGACTGTCTGTCCATTCTGCTAAACTATCAATGTCCTGTTTCAGTCAATTACTGTCATCCTGACTGTCTGTCCATTCTGCTAAACTATCAATGTCCTGTTTCAGTCAATTACTATCATCCAGACTGTCTGTCCATTCTGCTAAACTATCAATGTCCTGTTTCAGTCAATTACTATCATCCTGATTCTCTGTCCATTCTGCTAAACTATCAATGTCCTGTTTCAGTCAATTACTATCATCCTGACTGTCGGTCCATTCTGCTAAACTATCCATGTCCTGTTTCAGTCAATTACTATCATCCTGACTGTCTGTCCATTCTGCTAAACTATCAATGTCCTGTTTCAGTCAATTACTATCATCCTGATTCTCTGTCCATTCTGCTAAACTATCCATGTCCTGTTTCAGTCAATTACTATCATCCTGACAGTCGGTCCATTCTGCTAAACTATCCATGTCCTTTTTCAGTCAATTACTATCATCCTGACTGTCTGTCCATTCTGCTAAACTATCAATGTCCTGTTTCAGTCAATTACTGTCATCCTGACTGTCAGTCCATTCTGCTAAACTATCCATGTCCTGTTTCAGTCAATTACTATCATCCTGACTGTCTGTCCATTCTGATAAACTATCAATGTCCTGTTTCAGTCAATTACAGTCATCCTGATTCTCTGTCCATTCTGCTAAACTATCAATGTCCTGTTTCAGTCAATTACTATCATCCTGACTGTCTGTCCATTCTGCTAAACTATCAATGTCCTGTTTCAGTCAATTACTATCATCCTGACTGTCTGTCCATTCTGCTAAACTATCAATGTCCTGTTTCAGTCAATTACTATCATCCTGACTGTCTGTCCATTCTGCTAAACTATCAGTGTACTGTTTCAATCAATTACTATCATCCTGATTCTCTGTCCATTCTGCCAAACTATCAATGTCCTGTTTCAGTCAATTACTATCATCCTGATTCTCTGTCCATTCTGCTAAACTATCAATGTCCTGTTTCAGTCAATTACTATCATCCTGATTCTCTGTCCATTCTGCCAAACTATCAATGTCCTGTTTCAGTCAATTACTATCATCCAGACTGTCTGTCCATTCTGCTAAACTATCCATGTCCTGTTTCAGTCAATTACTATCATCCAGACTGTCTGTCCATTCTGCTAAACTATCAATGTCCTGTTTCAGTCAATTACTATCATCCAGACAGTCTGTCCATTCTGCTAAACTATCAATGTCCTGTTTCAGTCAATTACTATCATTCTGACTCTCTGTCCATTCTGCTAAACTATCAATGTCCTGTTTCAGTCAATTACTATCATCCTGACTGTCTGTCCATTCTGCTAAACTATCAATGTCCTGTTTCAGTCAATTACTATCATCCTGACTGTCTGTCCATTCTGCTAAACTATCAATGTCCTGTTTCAGTCAATTACTATCATCATGACTGTCTGTCCATTCTGCTAAACTATCAATGTCCTGTTTCAGTCAATTACTATCATCCTGACTGTCTGTCCATTCTGCTAAACTATCAATGTCCTGTTTCAGTCAATTACTATCATCGTGACTGTCTGTCCATTCTGCTAAACTATCAATGTCCTGTTTCAGTCAATTACTATCATCCTGACTGTCTGTCCATTCTGCTAAACTATCCATGTCCTGTTTCAGTCAATTACTATCATCCTGACTGTCTGTCCATTCTGCTAAACTATCCATGTCCTGTTTCAGTCAATTACTATCATCCTGACTCTCTGTCCATTCTGCTAAACTATCCATGTCCTGTTTCAGTCAATTACTATCATCCTGACTGTCTGTCCATTCTGCTAATCTATCAATGTCCTGTTTCAGTCAATTACTATCATCCTGACTGTCTGTCCGTTCTGCTAAACTATCCATGTCCTGTTTCAGTCAATTACTATCATTCTGACTGTCTGTCCGTTCTGCTAAACTATCCATGTCCTGTTTCAGTCAATTACTATCATCCTGACTGTCTGTCAAATCTGTTAAACTATCCATGTCCTGTTTCAGTCAATTACTATCATCCTGACTGTCTGTCCATTCTGCTAAACTATCCATGTCCTGTTTCAGTCAATTACTATCATCCTGACTGTCTGTCCATTCTGCTAAACTATCAATGTCCTGTTTCAGTCAATTACTATCATCCTGACTGTCTGTCCATTCTGCTAAACTATCAATGTCCTGTTTCAGTCAATTACTATCATCCTGACTGTCTGTCCATTCTGCTAAACTATCCATGTCCTGTTTCAGTCAATTACTATCATCCTGACTGTCTGTCCATTCTGCTAAACTATCAATGTCCTGTTTCATTCAATTACTATCATCCTGACTGTCTGTCCATTCTGCTAAACTATCAATGTCCTGTTTCAGTCAATTACTATCATCCTGACTGTCTGTCCATTCTGCTAAACTATCCATGTCCTGTTTCAGTCAATTACTATCATCCTGACTGTCTGTCCATTCTGCTAAACTATCCATGTCCTGTTTCAGTCAATTACTATCATCCTGACTGTCTGTCCATTCTGCTAAACTATCAATGTCCTGTTTCAGTCAATTACTATCATCCTGACTGTCTGTCCATTCTGCTAAACTATCCATGTCCTGTTTCAGTCAATTACTATCATCCTGACTGTCTGTCCATTCTGCTAAACTATCAATGTCCTGTTTCAGTCAATTACTGTCATCCTGACTGTCTGTCCATTCTGCTAAACTATCAATGTCCTGTTTCAGTCAATTACTATCATCCAGACTGTCTGTCCATTCTGCTAAACTATCAATGTCCTGTTTCAGTCAATTACTATCATCCTGATTCTCTGTCCATTCTGCTAAACTATCAATGTCCTGTTTCAGTCAATTACTATCATCCTGACTGTCGGTCCATTCTGCTAAACTATCCATGTCCTGTTTCAGTCAATTACTATCATCCTGACTGTCTGTCCATTCTGCTAAACTATCAATGTCCTGTTTCAGTCAATTACTATCATCCTGATTCTCTGTCCATTCTGCTAAACTATCCATGTCCTGTTTCAGTCAATTACTATCATCCTGACAGTCGGTCCATTCTGCTAAACTATCCATGTCCTGTTTCAGTCAATTACTATCATCCTGACTCTCTGTCCATTCTGCTAAACTATCAATGTCCTGTTTCAGTCAATTACTGTCATCCTGACTGTCTGTCCATTCTGCTAAACTATCCATGTCCTGTTTCAGTCAATTACTATCATCCTGACTGTCTGTCCATTCTGCTAAACTATCCATGTCCTGTTTCAGTCAATTACTATCATCCTGACTGTCTGTCCATTCTGCTAAACTATCAATGTCCTGTTTCAGTCAATTACTATCATCCTGACTGTCTGTCCATTCTGCTAAACTATCCATGTCCTGTTTCAGTCAATTACTATCATCCTGACTGTCTGTCCATTCTGCTAAACTATCAATGTCCTGTTTCAGTCAATTACTGTCATCCTGACTGTCTGTCCATTCTGCTAAACTATCAATGTCCTGTTTCAGTCAATTACTATCATCCAGACTGTCTGTCCATTCTGCTAAACTATCAATGTCCTGTTTCAGTCAATTACTATCATCCTGATTCTCTGTCCATTCTGCTAAACTATCAATGTCCTGTTTCAGTCAATTACTATCATCCTGACTGTCGGTCCATTCTGCTAAACTATCCATGTCCTGTTTCAGTCAATTACTATCATCCTGACTGTCTGTCCATTCTGCTAAACTATCAATGTCCTGTTTCAGTCAATTACTATCATCCTGATTCTCTGTCCATTCTGCAAAACTATCCATGTCCTGTTTCAGTCAATTACTATCATCCTGACAGTCGGTCCATTCTGCTAAACTATCCATGTCCTTTTTCAGTCAATTACTATCATCCTGACTGTCTGTCCATTCTGCTAAACTATCAATGTCCTGTTTCAGTCAATTACTGTCATCCTGACTGTCAGTCCATTCTGCTAAACTATCCATGTCCTGTTTCAGTCAATTACTATCATCCTGACTGTCTGTCCATTCTGATAAACTATCAATGTCCTGTTTCAGTCAATTACAGTCATCCTGATTCTCTGTCCATTCTGCTAAACTATCAATGTCCTGTTTCAGTCAATTACTATCATCCTGACTGTCTGTCCATTCTGCTAAACTATCAATGTCCTGTTTCAGTCAATTACTATCATCCTGACTGTCTGTCCATTCTGCTAAACTATCAATGTCCTGTTTCAGTCAATTACTATCATCCTGACTGTCTGTCCATTCTGCTAAACTATCAGTGTACTGTTTCAATCAATTACTATCATCCTGATTCTCTGTCCATTCTGCCAAACTATCAATGTCCTGTTTCAGTCAATTACTATCATCCTGATTCTCTGTCCATTCTGCTAAACTATCAATGTCCTGTTTCAGTCAATTACTATCATCCTGATTCTCTGTCCATTCTGCCAAACTATCAATGTCCTGTTTCAGTCAATTACTATCATCCAGACTGTCTGTCCATTCTGCTAAACTATCCATGTCCTGTTTCAGTCAATTACTATCATCCAGACTGTCTGTCCATTCTGCTAAGCTATCAATGTCCTGTTTCAGTCAATTACTATCATCCAGACAGTCTGTCCATTCTGCTAAACTATCAATGTCCTGTTTCAGTCAATTACTATCATTCTGACTCTCTGTCCATTCTGCTAAACTATCAATGTCCTGTTTCAGTCAATTACTATCATCCTGACTGTCTGTCCATTCTGCTAAACTATCAATGTCCTGTTTCAGTCAATTACTATCATCCTGACTGTCTGTCCATTCTGCTAAACTATCAATGTCCTGTTTCAGTCAATTACTATCATCATGACTGTCTGTCCATTCTGCTAAACTATCAATGTCCTGTTTCAGTCAATTACTATCATCCTGACTGTCTGTCCATTCTGCTAAACTATCAATGTCCTGTTTCAGTCAATTACTATCATCGTGACTGTCTGTCCATTCTGCTAAACTATCAATGTCCTGTTTCAGTCAATTACTATCATCCTGACTGTCTGTCCATTCTGCTAAACTATCCATGTCCTGTTTCAGTCAATTACTATCATCCTGACTGTCTGTCCATTCTGCTAAACTATCCATGTCCTGTTTCAGTCAATTACTATCATCCTGACTGTCTGTCCATTCTGCTAATATATCAATGTCCTGTTTCAGTCAATTACTATCATCCTGACTGTCTGTCCGTTCTGCTAAACTATCCATGTCCTGTTTCAGTCAATTACTATCATCCTGACTGTCTGTCCGTTCTGCTAAACTATCCATGTCCTGTTTCAGTCAATTACTATCATCCTGACTGTCTGTCAAATCTGTTAAACTATCCATGTCCTGTTTCAGTCAATTACTATCATCCTGACTGTCTGTCCATTCTGCTAAACTATCCATGTCCTGTTTCAGTCAATTACTATCATCCTGACTGTCTGTCCATTCTGCTAAACTATCAATGTCCTGTTTCAGTCAATTACTATCATCCTGACTGTCTGTCCATTCTGCTAAACTATCAATGTCCTGTTTCAGTCAATTACTATCATCCTGACTGTCTGTCCATTCTGCTAAACTATCCATGTCCTGTTTCAGTCAATTACTATCATCCTGACTGTCTGTCCATTCTGCTAAACTATCAATGTCCTGTTTCATTCAATTACTATCATCCTGACTGTCTGTCCATTCTGCTAAACTATCAATGTCCTGTTTCAGTCAATTACTATCATCCTGACTGTCTGTCCATTCTGCTAAACTATCCATGTCCTGTTTCAGTCAATTACTATCATCCTGACTGTCTGTCCATTCTGCTAAACTATCCATGTCCTGTTTCAGTCAATTACTATCATCCTGACTGTCTGTCCATTCTGCTAAACTATCAATGTCCTGTTTCAGTCAATTACTATCATCCTGACTGTCTGTCCATTCTGCTAAACTATCCATGTCCTGTTTCAGTCAATTACTATCATCCTGACTGTCTGTCCATTCTGCTAAACTATCAATGTCCTGTTTCAGTCAATTACTGTCATCCTGACTGTCTGTCCATTCTGCTAAACTATCAATGTCCTGTTTCAGTCAATTACTATCATCCAGACTGTCTGTCCATTCTGCTAAACTATCAATGTCCTGTTTCAGTCAATTACTATCATCCTGATTCTCTGTCCATTCTGCTAAACTATCAATGTCCTGTTTCAGTCAATTACTATCATCCTGACTGTCGGTCCATTCTGCTAAACTATCCATGTCCTGTTTCAGTCAATTACTATCATCCTGACTGTCTGTCCATTCTGCTAAACTATCAATGTCCTGTTTCAGTCAATTACTATCATCCTGATTCTCTGTCCATTCTGCTAAACTATCCATGTCCTGTTTCAGTCAATTACTATCATCCTGACAGTCGGTCCATTCTGCTAAACTATCCATGTCCTGTTTCAGTCAATTACTATCATCCTGACTCTCTGTCCATTCTGCTAAACTATCAATGTCCTGTTTCAGTCAATTACTGTCATCCTGACTGTCTGTCCATTCTGCTAAACTATCCATGTCCTGTTTCAGTCAATTACTATCATCCTGACTGTCTGTCCATTCTGATAAACTATCAATGTCCTGTTTCAGTCAATTACAGTCATCCTGATTCTATGTCCATTCTGCTAAACTATCAATGTCCTGTTTCAGTCAATTACTATCATCCTGACTGTCTGTCCATTCTGCTAAACTATCAATGTCCTGTTTCAGTCAATTACTATCATCCTGACTGTCTGTCCATTCTGCTAAACTATCAATGTCCTGTTTCAGTCAATTACTATCATCCTGACTGTCTGTCCATTCTGCTAAACTATCAATGTCCTGTTTCAATCAATTACTATCATCCTGATTCTCTGACCATTCTGCCAAACTATCAATGTCCTGTTTCAGTCAATTACTATCATCCTGATTCTCTGTCCATTCTGCTAAACTATCAATGTCCTGTTTCAGTCAATTACTATCATCCTGATTCTCTGTCCATTCTGCCAAACTATCAATGTCCTGTTTCAGTCAATTACTATCATCCAGACTGTCTGTCCATTCTGCTAAACTATCCATGTCCTGTTTCAGTCAATTACTATCATCCAGACTGTCTGTCCATTCTGCTAAACTATCAATGTCCTGTTTCAGTCAATTACTATCATCCAGACTGTCTGTCCATTCTGCTAAACTATCAATGTCCTGTTTCAGTCAATTACTATCATCCTGATTCTCTGTCCATTCTGCTAAACTATCCATGTCCTGTTTCAGTCAATTACTATCATCCTGACTGTCTGTCCATTCTACTAAACTATCAATGTCCTGTTTCAGTCAATTACTATCATCCTGACTGTCTGTCCATTCTGCTAAACTATCCATGTCCTGTTTCAGTCAATTACTATCATCCTGACTGTCTGTCCATTCTGCTAAACTATCCATGTCCTGTTTCAGTCAATTACTATCATCCTGACTGTCTGTCCATTCTGCTAAACTATCAATGTCCTGTTTCAGTCAATTACTATCATCCTGACTGTCTGTCCATTCTGCTAAACTATCCATGTCCTGTTTCAGTCAATTACTATCATCCTGACTGTCTGTCCATTCTGCTAAACTATCAATGTCCTGTTTCAGTCAATTACTGTCATCCTGACTGTCTGTCCATTCTGCTAAACTATCAATGTCCTGTTTCAGTCAATTACTATCATCCTGACTGTCTGTCCATTCTGATAAACTATCAAATTCCTGTTTCAGTCAATTACAGTCATCCTGATTCTCTGTCCATTCTGCTAAACTATCAATGTCCTGTTTCAGTCAATTACTATCATCCTGACTGTCTGTCCATTCTGCTAAACTATCAATGTCCTGTTTCAGTCAATTACTATCATCCTGACTGTCTGTCCATTCTGCTAAACTATCAATGTCCTGTTTCAGTCAATTACTATCATCCTGACTGTCTGTCCATTCTGCTAAACTATCAATGTCCTGTTTCAATCAATTACTATCATCCTGATTCTCTGTCCATTCTGCCAAACTATCAATGTCCTGTTTCAGTCAATTACTATCATCCTGATTCTCTGTCCATTCTGCTAAACTATCAATGTCCTGTTTCAGTCAATTACTATCATCCTGATTCTCTGTCCATTCTGCCAAACTATCAATGTCCTGTTTCAGTCAATTACTATCATCCAGACTGTCTGTCCATTCTGCTAAACTATCCATGTCCTGTTTCAGTCAATTACTATCATCCAGACTGTCTGTCCATTCTGCTAAACTATCAATGTCCTGTTTCAGTCAATTACTATCATCCAGACTGTCTGTCCATTCTGCTAAACTATCAATGTCCTGTTTCAGTCAATTACTATCATCCTGATTCTCTGTCCATTCTGCTAAACTATCAATGTCCTGTTTCAGTCAATTACTATCATCCTGACTGTCTGTCCATTCTGCTAAACTATCCATGTCCTGTTTCAGTCAATTACTATCATCCTGACTGTCTGTCCATTCTACTAAACTATCAATGTCCTGTTTCAGTCAATTACTATCATCCTGACTGTCTGTCCATTCTGCTAAACTATCCATGTCCTGTTTCAGTCAATTACTATCATCCTGACTGTCTGTCCATTCTGCTAAACTATCCATGTCCTGTTTCAGTCAATTACTATCATCCTGACTGTCTGTCCATTCTGCTAAACTATCAATGTCCTGTTTCAGTCAATTACTATCATCCTGACTGTCTGTCCATTCTGCTAAACTATCCATGTCCTGTTTCAGTCAATTACTATCATCCTGACTGTCTGTCCATTCTGCTAAACTATCAATGTCCTGTTTCAGTCAATTACTGTCATCCTGACTGTCTGTCCATTCTGCTAAACTATCAATGTCCTGTTTCAGTCAATTACTATCATCCAGACTGTCTGTCCATTCTGCTAAACTATCAATGTCCTGTTTCAGTCAATTACTATCATCCTGATTCTCTGTCCATTCTGCTAAACTATCAATGTCCTGTTTCAGTCAATTACTATCATCCTGACTGTCGGTCCATTCTGCTAAACTATCCATGTCCTGTTTCAGTCAATTACTATCATCCTGACTGTCTGTCCATTCTGCTAAACTATCAATGTCCTGTTTCAGTCAATTACTATCATCCTGATTCTCTGTCCATTCTGCTAAACTATCCATGTCCTGTTTCAGTCAATTACTATCATCCTGACAGTCGGTCCATTCTGCTAAACTATCCATGTCCTGTTTCAGTCAATTACTATCATCCTGACTGTCTGTCCATTCTGCTAAACTATCAATGTCCTGTTTCAGTCAATTACTGTCATCCTGACTGTCTGTCCATTCTGCTAAACTATCCATGTCCTGTTTCAGTCAATTACTATCATCCTGACTGTCTGTCCATTCTGATAAACTATCAATGTCCTGTTTCAGTCAATTACAGTCATCCTGATTCTCTGTCCATTCTGCTAAACTATCAATGTCCTGTTTCAGTCAATTACTATCATCCTGACTGTCTGTCCATTCTGCTAAACTATCAATGTCCTGTTTCAGTCAATTACTATCATCCTGACTGTCTGTCCATTCTGCTAAACTATCAATGTCCTGTTTCAGTCAATTACTATCATCCTGACTGTCTGTCCATTCTGCTAAACTATCAATGTCCTGTTTCAATCAATTACTATCATCCTGATTCTCTGTCCATTCTGCCAAACTATCAATGTCCTGTTTCAGTCAATTACTATCATCCTGATTCTCTGTCCATTCTGCTAAACTATCAATGTCCTGTTTCAATCAATTACTATCATCCTGATTCTCTGTCCATTCTGCCAAACTATCAATGTCCTGTTTCAGTCAATTACTATCATCCAGACTGTCTGTCCATTCTGCTAAACTATCCATGTCCTGTTTCAGTCAATTACTATCATCCAGACTGTCTGTCCATTCTGCTAAACTATCAATGTCCTGTTTCAGTCAATTACTATCATCCAGACTGTCTGTCCATTCTGCTAAACTATCAATGTCCTGTTTCAGTCAATTACTATCATCCTGATTCTCTGTCCATTCTGCTAAACTATCAATGTCCTGTTTCAGTCAATTACTATCATCCTGACTGTCTGTCCATTCTGCTAAACTATCCATGTCCTGTTTCAGTCAATTACTATCATCCTGACTGTCTGTCCATTCTACTAAACTATCAATGTCATGTTTCAGTCAATTACTATCATCCAGACAGTCTGTCCATTCTGCTAAACTATCAATGTCCTGTTTCAAACAATTACTATCATCCTGACTGTCTGTCCATTCTGCTAAACTATCAATGTCCGGTTTCAGTCAATTACTATCATCCTGATTCTCTGTCCATTCTGCTAAACTATCAATGTCCTGTTTCAGTCAATTACTATCATCCAGACTGTCTGTCCATTCTGCTAAACTATCAATGTCCTGTTTCAGTCAATTACTATCATCCAGACTGTCTGTCCATTCTGCTAAACTATCCATGTCCTGTTTCAGTCAATTACTATCATCCTGACTGTCTATCCATTCTGCTAAACTATCAATGTCCTGTTTCAGTCAATTACTATCATCCTGACTGTCTGTCCATTCTGCTAAACTATCCATGTCCTGTTTCAGTCAATTACTATCATCCTGACTGTCTGTCCTTTCTGCTAAACTATCCATGTCCTGTTTCAGTCAATTACTATCATCCTGACTGTCTGTCCTTTCTGCCAAACTATCAATGTCCTGTTTCAGTCAATTACTATCATCCTGACTGTCTGTCCATTCTGCTAAACTATCAATGTCCTGTTTCAGTCAATTACTATCATCCTGACTGTCTGTCCATTCTGCTAAACTATCAATGTCCTGTTTCAGTCAATTACTATCATCCTGACTGTCTGTCCATTCTGCTAAACTATCAATGTCCTGTTTCAGTCAATTACTATCATCCTGATTCTCTGTCCATTCTGCCAAACTATCAATGTCCTGTTTCAGTCAATTACTATCATCCTGATTCTCTGTCCATTCTGCTAAACTATCAATGTCCTGTTTCAGTCAATTACTATCATCCTGATTCTCTGTCCATTCTGCCAATCTATCAATGTCCTGTTTCAGTCAATTACTATCATCCAGACTGTCTGTCCATTCTGCTAAACTATCAATGTCCTGTTTCAGTCAATTACTATCATCCTGACTGTCTGTCCATTCTGCTAAACTATCAATGTCCGGTTTCAGTCAATTACTATCATCCTGATTCTCTGTCCATTCTGCTAAACTATCAATGTCCTGTTTCAGTCAATTACTATCATCCAGACTGTCTGTCCATTCTGCTAAACTATCAATGTCCTGTTTCAGTCAATTACTATCATCCAGACTGTCTGTCCATTCTGCTAAACTATCAATGTCCTGTTTCAGTCAATTACTATCATCCTGATTCTCTGTCCATTCTGCTAAACTATCAATGTCCTGTTTCAGTCAATTACTATCATCCAGACTGTCTGTCCATTCTGCTAAACTATCAATGTCCTGTTTCAGTCAATTACTATCATCCTGATTCTCTGTCCATTCTGCTAAACTATCAATGTCCTGTTTCAGTCAATTACTATCATCCTGACTGTCTGTCCATTCTGCTAAAATATCCATGTCCTGTTTCAGTCAATTACTATCATCCTGACTGTCTGTCCATTCTGCTAATCTATCAATGTCCTGTTTCAGTCAATTACTATCATCCAGACTGTCTATCCATTCTGCTAAACTATCAATGTCCTGTTTCAGTCAATTACTATCATCCTGACTGTCTGTCCATTCTGCTAAACTATCAATGTCCTGTTTCAGTCAATTACTATCATCCTGACTGTCTGTCCATTCTGCTAAACTATCAATGTCCTGTTTCAGTCAATTACTATCATCCAGACTGTCTGTCCATTCTGCTAAACTATCAATGTCCTGTTTCAGTCAATTACTATCATCCAGACTGTCTGTCCATTCTGCTAAACTATCCATGTCCTGTTTCAGTCAATTACTATCATCCTGACTGTCTATCCATTCTGCTAAACTATCAATGTCCTGTTTCAGTCAATTACTATCATCCTGACTGTCTGTCCATTCTGCTAAACTATCCATGTCCTGTTTCAGTCAATTACTATCATCCTGACTGTCTGTCCTTTCTGCTAAACTATCCATGTCCTGTTTCAGTCAATTATTATCATCCTGACTCTCTGTCCTTTCTGCCAAACTATCAATGTCCTGTTTCAGTCAATTACTATCATCCTGACTGTCTGTCCATTCTGCTAAACTATCAATGTCCTGTTTCAGTAAATTACTATCATCCTGACTCTCTGTCCATTCTGCTAAACTATCAATGTCCTGTCTCAGTCAATTACTATCATCCTGACTGTCTGTCCGTTCTGCTAAACTATCAATGTCCTGTTTCAGTCAATTACTATCATCCTGACTGTCTGTCCATTCTGCTAAACTATCAATGTCCTGTTTCAGTCAATTACTATCATCCTGACTGTCTGTCCATTCTGCTAAACTATCAATGTCCTGTTTCAGTCAATTACTATCATCCTGACTCTCTGTCCATTCTGCTAAACTATCAATGTCCTGTTTCAGTCAATTACTATCATCCTGACTGTCTGTCCATTCTGCTAAACTATCCATGTCCTGTTTCAGTCAATTACTATCATTCTGACTGTCTGTCCATTCTGCTAAACTATCAATGTCCTGTTTCAGTCAATTACTATCATCCTGACTGTCTGTCCATTCTGCTAAACTATCAATGTCCTGTTTCAGTCAATTACTATCATCCTGATTCTCTGTCCATTCTGCTAAACTATCAATGTCCTGTTTCAGTCAATTACTATCATCCAGACTGTCTGTCCATTCTGCTAAACTATCAATGTCCTGTTTCAGTCAATTACTATCATCCTGACTGTCTGTCCATTCTGCTAAACTATCAATGTCCTGTTTCAGTCAATTACTATCATCCTGATTCTCTGTCCATTCTGCCAAACTATCAATGTCCTGTTTTAGTCAATTACTATCATCCAGACTGTCTGTCCATTCTGCTAAACTATCCATGTCCTGTTTCAGTCAATTACTATCATCCAGACTGTCTGTCCATTCTGCTAAACTATCAATGTCCTGTTTCAGTCAATTACTATCATCCAGACTGTCTGTCCATTCTGCTAAACTATCAATGTCCTGTTTCAGTCAATTACTATCATCCTGATTCTCTGTCCATTCTGCTAAACTATCAATGTCCTGTTTCAGTCAATTACTATCATCCTGACTGTCTGTCCATTCTGCTAAACTATCCATGTCCTGTTTCAGTCAATTACTATCATCCTGACTGTCTGTCCATTCTGCTAAACTATCAATGTCCTGTTTCAGTCAATTACTATCATCCAGACTGTCTGTCCATTCTGCTAAACTATCAATGTCCTGTTTCAGTCAATTACTATCATCCTGACTGTCTGCCCATTCTGCTAAACTATCAATGTCCGGTTTCAGTCAATTACTATCATCCTGATTCTCTGTCCATTCTGCTAAACTATCAACGTCCTGTTTCAGTCAATTACTATCATCCAGACTGTCTGTCCATTCTGCTAAACTATCAATGTCCTGTTTCAGTCAATTACTATCATCCAGACTGTCTGTCCATTCTGCTAAACTATCAATGTCCTGTTTCAGTCAATTACTATCATCCTGATTCTCTGTCCATTCTGCTAAACTATCAATGTCCTGTTTCAGTCAATTACTATCATCCAGACTGTCTGTCCATTCTGCTAAACTATCAATGTCCTGTTTCAGTCAATTACTATCATCCTGATTCTCTGTCCATTCTGCTAAACTATCAATGTCCTGTTTCAGTCAATTACTATCATCCTGACTGTCTGTCCATTCTGCTAAAATATCCATGTCCTGTTTCAGTCAATTACTATCATCCTGACTGTCTGTCCATTCTGCTAATCTATCAATGTCGTCCTGTTTCAGTCAATTACTATCATCCAGACTGTCTATCCATTCTGCTAAACTATCAATGTCCTGTTTCAGTCAATTACTATCATCCTGACTGTCTGTCCATTCTGCTAAACTATCAATGTCCTGTTTCAGTCAATTACTATCATCCTGACTGTCTGTCCATTCTGCTAAACTATCAATGTCCTGTTTCAGTCAATTACTATCATCCAGACTGTCTGTCCATTCTGCTAAACTATCAATGTCCTGTTTCAGTCAATTACTATCATCCAGACTGTCTGTCCATTCTGCTAAACTATCCATGTCCTGTTTCAGTCAATTACTATCATCCTGACTGTCTATCCATTCTGCTAAACTATCAATGTCCTGTTTCAGTCAATTACTATCATCCTGACTGTCTGTCCATTCTGCTAAACTATCCATGTCCTGTTTCAGTCAATTACTATCATCCTGACTGTCTGTCCTTTCTGCTAAACTATCCATGTCCTGTTTCAGTCAATTACTATCATCCTGACTCTCTGTCCTTTCTGCCAAACTATCAATGTCCTGTTTCAGTCAATTACTATCATCCTGACTGTCTGTCCATTCTGCTAAACTATCAATGTCCTGTTTCAGTAAATTACTATCATCCTGACTCTCTGTCCATTCTGCTAAACTATCAATGTCCTGTCTCAGTCAATTACTATCATCCTGACTGTCTGTCCGTTCTGCTAAACTATCAATGTCCTGTTTCAGTCAATTACTATCATCCTGACTGTCTGTCCATTCTGCTAAACTATCAATGTCCTGTTTCAGTCAATTACTATCATCCTGACTGTCTGTCCATTCTGCTAAACTATCAATGTCCTGTTTCAGTCAATTACTATCATCCTGACTCTCTGTCCATTCTGCTAAACTATCAATGTCCTGTTTCAGTCAATTACTATCATCCTGACTGTCTGTCCATTCTGCTAAACTATCCATGTCCTGTTTCAGTCAATTACTATCATTCTGACTGTCTGTCCTTTCTGCTAAACTATCAATGTCCTGTTTCAGTCAATTACTATCATCCTGACTGTCTGTCCATTCTGCTAAACTATCAATGTCCTGTTTCAGTCAATTACTATCATCCTGATTCTCTGTCCATTCTGCTAAACTATCAATGTCCTGTTTCAGTCAATTACTATCATCCAGACTGTCTGTCCATTCTGCTAAACTATCAATGTCCTGTTTCAGTCAATTACTATCATCCTGACTGTCTGTCCATTCTGCTAAACTATCAATGTCCTGTTTCAGTCAATTACTATCATCCTGATTCTCTGTCCATTCTGCTAAACTATCAATGTCCTGTTTCAGTCAATTACTATCATCCAGACTGTCTGTCCATTCTGCTAAACTATCAATGTCCTGTTTCAGTCAATTACTATCATCCTGATTCTCTGTCCATTCTGCTAAACTATCAATGTCCTGTTTCAGTCAATTACTATCATCCTGACTGTCTGTCCATTCTGCTAAACTATCCATGTCCTGTTTCAGTCAATTACTATCATCCTGACTGTCTGTCCATTCTGCTAAACTATCAATGTCCTGTTTCAGTCAATTACTATCATCCAGACTGTCTATCCATTCTGCTAAACTATCAATGTCCTGTTTCAGTCAATTACTATCATCCTGACTGTCTGTCCATTCTGCTAAACTATCAATGTCCTGTTTCAGTCAATTACTATCATCCTGACTGTCTGTCCATTCTGCTAAACTATCAATGTCCTGTTTCAGTCAATTACTATCATCCAGACTGTCTGTCCATTCTGCTAAACTATCAATGTCCTGTTTCAGTCAATTACTATCATCCAGACTGTCTGTCCATTCTGCTAAACTATCCATGTCCTGTTTCAGTCAATTACTATCATCCTGACTGTCTATCCATTCTGCTAAACTATCAATGTCCTGTTTCAGTCAATTACTATCATCCTGACTGTCTGTCCATTCTGCTAAACTATCCATGTCCTGTTTCAGTCAATTACTATCATCCTGACTGTCTGTCCATTCTGCTAAACTATCAATGTCCTGTTTCAGTCAATTACTATCATCCTGACTGTCTGTCCATTCTGCTAAACTATCAATGTCCTGTTTCAGTCAATTACTATCATCCAGAGTGTCTGTCCATTCCGCCAAACTATCAATGTCCTGTTTCAGTCAATTACTATCATCCTGACTGTCTGTCCATTCTGCTAAACTATCCATTTCCTGTTTCAGTCAATTACTATCATCCTGACTGTCTGTCCATTCTGCTAAACTATCAATGTCCTGTTTCAGTCAATTACTATCATCCTGACTGTCTGTCCATTCTGCTAAACTATCCATTTCCTGTTTCAGTCAATTACTATCATCCTGACTGTCTGTCCATTCTGCTAAACTATCAATGTCCTGTTTCAGTCAATTACTATCATCCTGACTGTCTGTCCATTCTGCTAAACTATCAATGTCCTGTTTCAGTCAATTACTATCATCCTGACTGTCTATCCATTCTGCTAAACTATCCATGTCCTGTTTCAGTAAATTACTGTCATCCTGACTGTCTATCCATTCTGCTAAACTATCCATGTCCTGTTTCAGTAAATTACTATCATCCTGACTGTCTGTCCATTCTGCTAAACTATCCATGTCCTGCTTCAGTCAATTACTATCATCCAGACTGTCTGTCCATTCTGCTAAACTATCAATGTCCTGTTTCAGTCAATTACTATCATCCTGACTGTCTGTCCATTCTGCTAAACTATCAATGTCCTGTTTCAGTCAATTACTATCATCCTGACTGTCTGTCCATTCTGATAACCTATCAATGTCCTGTTTCAGTCAATTACTATCATCCTGACTGTCTGTCCATTCTGCTAAACTATCAATGTCCTGTTTCAGTCAATTACTATCATCCTGACTGTCTGTCCATTCTGCTAAACTATCAATGTCCTGTTTCAGTCAATTACTATCATCCTGACTATCTGTCCATTCTGCTAAACTACCCATGTCCTGTTTCAGTCAATTACTATCATCCTGTCTTTCTGTCCATTCTGCTAATCTATCCATGTCCTGTTTCAGTCAATTACTATCATCCTGACTGTCTGTCCATTCTGCAAAACTATCCATGTCCTGTTTCAGTCAATTACTATCATCCTGACTCTCTGTCCATTCTGCTAATCTATCCATGTCCTGTTTCAGTCAATTACTATCATCCTGACTCTCTGTCCATTCTGCTAAACTATCAATGATCTGTTTCAGTCAATTACTATCATCCTGACTGTCTGTCCATTCTGCTAAACTATCAATGTCCTGTTTCAGTAAATTACTATCATCCTGACTCTCTGTCCATTCTGCTAAACTATCCATATCCTGTTTCAGTCAATTACTATCATCCTGACTGTCTGTCCATTCTGCTAAACTATCCATGTCCTGTTTCAGTCAATTACTATCATCCTGACTGTCTATCCATTCTGCTAAACTATCAATGTCCTGTTTCAGTCATTTACTATCATCCTGACTGTCTGTCCATTCTGCTAAACTATCAATGTCCTGTTTCAGTCAATTGCTATCATCCTGACTCTCTGTCCATTCTGCTAAACTATCCATGTCCTGTTTCAGTCAATTACTATCATCCTGACTGTCTGTCCATTTTGCTAAACTATCCATGTCCTGTTTCAGTCAATTACTATCATCCTGACTGTCTGTCCATTCTGCTAATCTATCAATGTCCTGTTTCAGTCAATTACTATCATCCTGACTGTCTGTCCATTCTGCTAAACTATCAATGTCCTGTTTCAGTCAATTACTATCATCCTGACTGTCTGTCCATTCTGCTAAACTATCAATGTCCTGTTTCAGTCAATTACTATCATCCTGACTGTCTGTCCATTCTGCTAAACTATCAATGTCCTGTTTCAGTCAATTACTATCATCCTGACTGTCTGTCCATTCTGCTAAACTATCCATGTCCTGTTTCAGTCAATTACTATCATCCTGACTGTCTGTCCATTCTGCTAAACTATCAATGTCCTGTTTCAGTCAATTACTATCATCCTGACTGTCTGTCCATTCTGCTAAACTATCAATGTCCTGTTTCAGTCAATTACTATCATCCAGACTGTCTGTCCATTCCGCCAAACTATCAATGTCCTGTTTCTGTCAATTACTATCATCCTGACTGTCTGTCCATTCTGCTAAACTATCCATTTCCTGTTTCAGTCAATTACTATCATCCTGACTGTCTGTCCATTCTGCTAAACTATCAATGTCCTGTTTCAGTCAATTACTATCATCCTGACTGTCTGTCCATTCTGCTAAACTATCAATGTCCTGTTTCAGTCAATTACTATCATCCAGACTGTCTGTCCATTCTGCTAAACTATCAATGTCCTGTTTCAGTCAATTACTATCATCCAGACTGTCTGTCCATTCTGCTAAACTATCCATGTCCTGTTTCAGTCAATTACTATCATCCTGACTGTCTATCCATTCTGCTAAACTATCAATGTCCTGTTTCAGTCAATTACTATCATCCTGACTGTCTGTCCATTCTGCTAAACTATCCATGTCCTGTTTCAGTCAATTACTATCATCCTGACTGTCTGTCCATTCTGCTAAACTATCAATGTCCTGTTTCAGTCAATTACTATCATCCTGACTGTCTGTCCATTCTGCTAAACTATCAATGTCCTGTTTCAGTCAATTACTATCATCCTGACTGTCTGTCCATTCTGCTAAACTATCAATGTCCTGTTTCAGTCAATTACTATCATCCTGATTCTCTGTCCATTCTGCTAAACTATCCATGTCCTGTTTCAGTCAATTACTATCATCCTGACTGTCTGTCCATTCTGCTAAACTATCCATGTCCTGTTTCAGTCAATTACTATCATCCTGACTGTCTGTCCATTCTGCTAAACTATCAATGTCCTGTTTCAGTCAATTACTATCATCCTGACTGTCTGTCCATTCTGCTAAACTATCCATGTCCTGTTTCAGTCAATTACTATCATCCTGACTGTCTGTCCTTTCTGCTAAACTATCCATGTCCTGTTTCAGTCAATTACTATCATCCTGACTCTCTGTCCTTTCTGCCAAACTATCAATGTCCTGTTTCAGTCAATTACTATCATCCTGACTGTCTGTCCATTCTGCTAAACTATCAATGTCCTGTTTCAGTCAATTACTATCATCCTGACTCTCTGTCCATTCTGCTAAACTATCAATGTCCTGTTTCAGTCAATTACTATCATCCTGATCCTCTGTCCGTTCTGCTAAACTATCAATGTCCTGTTTCAGTCAATTACTATCATCCTGACTGTCTGTCCATTCTGCTAAACTATCAATGTCCTGTTTCAGTCAATTACTATCATCCTGACTGTCTGTCCATTCTGCTAAACTATCAATGTACTGTTTCAGTCAATTACTATCATCCTGACTCTCTGTCCATTCTGCTAAACTATCAATGTCCTGTTTCAGTCAATTACTATCATCCTGACTGTCTGTCCATTCTGCTAAACTATCCATGTCCTGTTTCAGTCAATTACTATCATTCTGACTGTCTGTCCATTCTGCTAAACTATCAATGTCCTGTTTCAGTCAATTACTATCATCCTGACTGTCTGTCCATTCTGCTAAACTATCAATGTCCTGTTTCAGTCAATTACTATCATCCTGATTCTCTGTCCATTCTGCTAAACTATCAATGTCCTGTTTCAGTCAATTACTATCATCCAGACTGTCTGTCCATTCTGCTAAACTATCAATGTCCTGTTTCAGTCAATTACTATCATCCTGACTGTCTGTCCATTCTGCTAAACTATCAATGTCCTGTTTCAGTCAATTACTATCATCCTGATTCTCTGTCCATTCTGCTAAACTATCAATGTCCTGTTTCAGTCAATTACTATCATCCAGACTGTCTGTCCATTCTGCTAAACTATCCATGTCCTGTTTCAGTCAATTACTATCATCCTGACTGTCTATCCATTCTGCTAAACTATCAATGTCCTGTTTCAGTCAATTACTATCATCCTGACTGTCTGTCCATTCTGCTAAACTATCCATGTCCTGTTTCAGTCAATTACTATCATCCTGACTGTCTGTCCTTTCAGCTAAACTATCCATGTCCTGTTTCAGTCAATTACTATCATCCTGACTCTCTGTCCTTTCTGCCAAACTATCAATGTCCTGTTTCAGTCAATTACTATCATCCTGACTGTCTGTCCATTCTGCTAAACTATCAATGTCCTGTTTCAGTAAATTACTATCATCCTGACTCTCTGTCCATTCTGCTAAACTATCAATGTCCTGTCTCAGTCAATTACTATCATCCTGACTGTCTGTCCGTTCTGCTAAACTATCAATGTCCTGTTTCAGTCAATTACTATCATCCTGACTGTCTGTCCATTCTGCTAAACTATCAATGTCCTGTTTCAGTCAATTACTATCATCCTGACTGTCTGTCCATTCTGCTAAACTATCAATGTCCTGTTTCAGTCAATTACTATCATCCTGACTCTCTGTCCATTCTGCTAAACTATCAATGTCCTGTTTCAGTCAATTACTATCATCCTGACTGTCTGTCCATTCTGCTAAACTATCCATGTCCTGTTTCAGTCAATTACTATCATTCTGACTGTCTGTCCATTCTGCTAAACTATCAATGTCCTGTTTCAGTCAATTACTATCATCCTGACTTTCTGTCCATTCTGCTAAACTATCAATGTCCTGTTTCAGTCAATTACTATCATCCTGATTCTCTGTCCATTCTGCTAAACTATCAATGTCCTGTTTCAGTCAATTACTATCATCCAGACTGTCTGTCCATTCTGCTAAACTATCAATGTCCTGTTTCAGTCAATTACTATCATCCTGACTGTCTGTCCATTCTGCTAAACTATCAATGTCCTGTTTCAGTCAATTACTATCATCCTGATTCTCTGTCCATTCTGCTAAACTATCAATGTCCTGTTTCAGTCAATTACTATCATCCAGACTGTCTGTCCATTCTGCTAAACTATCAATGTCCTGTTTCAGTCAATTACTATCATCCTGATTCTCTGTCCATTCTGCTAAACTATCAATGTCCTGTTTCAGTCAATTACTATCATCCTGACTGTCTGTCCATTCTGCTAAACTATCCATGTCCTGTTGCAGTCAATTACTATCATCCTGACTGTCTGTCCATTCTGCCAAACTATCAATGTCCTGTTTCAGTCAATTACTATCATCCAGACTGTCTATCCATTCTGCTAAACTATCAATGTCCTGTTTCAGTCAATTACTATCATCCTGACTGTCTGTCCATTCTGCTAAACTATCAATGTCCTGTTTCAGTCAATTACTATCATCCTGACTGTCTGTCCATTCTGCTAAACTATCAATGTCCTGTTTCAGTCAATTACTATCATCCAGACTGTCTGTCCATTCTGCTAAACTATCAATGTCCTGTTTCAGTCAATTACTATCATCCAGACTGTCTGTCCATTCTGCTAAACTATCCATGTCCTGTTTCAGTCAATTACTATCATCCTGACTGTCTATCCATTCTGCTAAACTATCAATGTCCTGTTTCAGTCAATTACTATCATCCTGACTGTCTGTCCATTCTGCTAAACTATCCATGTCCTGTTTCAGTCAATTACTATCATCCTGACTGTCTGTCCATTCTGCTAAACTATCAATGTCCTGTTTCAGTCAATTACTATCATCCTGACTGTCTGTCCATTCTGCTAAACTATCAATGTCCTGTTTCAGTCAATTACTATCATCCAGACTGTCTGTCCATTCCGCCAAACTATCAATGTCCTGTTTCAGTCAATTACTATCATCCTGACTGTCTGTCCATTCTGCTAAACTATCCATTTCCTGTTTCAGTCAATTACTATCATCCTGACTGTCTGTCCATTCTGCTAAACTATCAATGTCCTGTTTCAGTCAATTACTATCATCCTGACTGTCTGTCCATTCTGCTAAACTATCCATTTCCTGTTTCAGTCAATTACTATCATCCTGACCTTCTGTCCATTCTGCTAAACTATCAATGTCCTGTTTCAGTCAATTACTATCATCCTGACTGTCTGTCCATTCTGCTAAACTATCAATGTCCTGTTTCAGTCAATTACTATCATCCTGACTGTCTATCCATTCTGCTAAACTATCCATGTCCTGTTTCAGTAAATTACTGTCATCCTGACTGTCTATCCATTCTGCTAAACTATCCATGTCCTGTTTCAGTAAATTACTATCATCCTGACTGTCTGTCCATTCTGCTAAACTATCCATGTCCTGTTTCAGTCAATTACTATCATCCAGACTGTCTGTCCATTCTGCTAAACTATCAATGTCCTGTTTCAGTCAATTACTATCATCCTGACTGTCTGTCCATTCTGCTAAACTATCAATGTCCTGTTTCAGTCAATTACTATCATCCTGACTGTCTGTCCATTCTGATAACCTATCAATGTCCTGTTTCAGTCAATTACTATCATCCTGACTGTCTGTCCATTCTGCTAAACTATCAATGTCCTGTTTCAGTCAATTACTATCATCCTGACTGTCTGTCCATTCTGCTAAACTATCAATGTCCTGTTTCAGTCAATTACTATCATCCTGACTATCTGTCCATTCTGCTAAACTACCCATGTCCTGTTTCAGTCAATTACTATCATCCTGTCTTTCTGTCCATTCTGCTAATCTATCCATGTCCTGTTTCAGTCAATTACTATCATCCTGACTGTCTGTCCATTCTGCTAAACTATCCATGTCCTGTTTCAGTCAATTACTATCATCCTGACTCTCTGTCCATTCTGCTAATCTATCCATGTCCTGTTTCAGTCAATTACTATCATCCTGACTCTCTGTCCATTCTGCTAAACTATCAATGATCTGTTTCAGTCAATTACTATCATCCTGACTGTCTGTCCATTCTGCTAAACTACCAATGTCCTGTTTCAGTAAATTACTATCATCCTGACTCTCTGTCCATTCTGCTAAACTATCCATATCCTGTTTCAGTCAATTACTATCATCCTGACTGTCTGTCCATTCTGCTAAACTATCCATGTCCTGTTTCAGTCAATTACTATCATCCTGACTGTCTATCCATTCTGCTAAACTATCAATGTCCTGTTTCAGTCATTTACTATCATCCTGACTGTCTGTCCATTCTGCTAAACTATCAATGTCCTGTTTCAGTCAATTGCTATCATCCTGACTCTCTGTCCATTCTGCTAAACTATCCATGTCCTGTTTCAGTCAATTACTATCATCCTGACTGTCTGTCCATTTTGCTAAACTATCCATGTCCTGTTTCAGTCAATTACTATCATCCTGACTGTCTGTCCATTCTGCTAATCTATCAATGTCCTGTTTCAGTCAATTACTATCATCCTGACTGTCTGTCCATTCTGCTAAACTATCAATGTCCTGTTTCAGTCAATTACTATCATCCTGACTGTCTGTCCATTCTGCTAAACTATCAATGTCCTGTTTCAGTCAATTACTATCATCCTGACTGTCTGTCCATTCTGCTAAACTATCAATGTCCTGTTTCAGTCAATTACTATCATCCTGACTGTCTGTCCATTCTGCTAAACTATCCATGTCCTGTTTCAGTCAATTACTATCATCCTGACTGTCTGTCCATTCTGCTAAACTATCAATGTCCTGTTTCAGTCAATTACTATCATCCAGACTGTCTGTCCATTCCGCCAAACTATCAATGTCCTGTTTCTGTCAATTACTATCATCCTGACTGTCTGTCCATTCTGCTAAACTATCCATTTCCTGTTTCAGTCAATTACTATCATCCTGACTGTCTGTCCATTCTGCTAAATTATCAATGTCCTGTTTCAGTCAATTACTATCATCCTGACTGTCTGTCCATTCTGCTAAACTATCAATGTCCTGTTTCAGTCAATTACTATCATCCAGACTGTCTGTCCATTCTGCTAAACTATCAATGTCCTGTTTCAGTCAATTACTATCATCCAGACTTTCTGTCCATTCTGCTAAACTATCCATGTCCTGTTTCAGTCAATTACTATCATCCTGACTGTCTATCCATTCTGCTAAACTATCAATGTCCTGTTTCAGTCAATTACTATCATCCTGACTGTCTGTCCATTCTGCTAAACTATCCATGTCCTGTTTCTGTCAATTACTATCATCCTGACTGTCTGTCCATTCTGCTAAACTATCAATGTCCTGTTTCAGTCAATTACTATCATCCTGACTGTCTGTCCATTCTGCTAAACTATCAATGTCCTGTTTCAGTCAATTACTATCATCCTGACTGTCTGTCCATTCTGCTAAACTATCAATGTCCTGTTTCAGTCAATTACTATCATCCTGATTCTCTGTCCATTCTGCTAAACTATCCATGTCCTGTTTCAGTCAATTACTATCATCCTGACTGTCTGTCCATTCTGCTAAACTATCCATGTCCTGTTTCAGTCAATTACTATCATCCTGACTGTCTGTCCATTCTGCTAAACTATCAATGTCCTGTTTCAGTCAATTACTATCATCCTGACTGTCTGTCCATTCTGCTAAACTATCCATGTCCTGTTTCAGTCAATTACTATCATCCTGACTGTCTGTCCTTTCTGCTAAACTATCCATGTCCTGTTTCAGTCAATTACTATCATCCTGACTCTCTGTCCTTTCTGCCAAACTATCAATGTCCTGTTTCAGTCAATTACTATCATCCTGACTGTCTGTCCATTCTGCTAAACTATCAATGTCCTGTTTCAGTCAATTACTATCATCCTGACTCTCTGTCCATTCTGCTAAACTATCAATGTCCTGTTTCAGTCAATTACTATCATCCTGACTGTCTGTCCGTTCTGCTAAACTATCAATGTCCTGTTTCAGTCAATTACTATCATCCTGACTGTCTGCCCATTCTGCTAAACTATCAATGTCCTGTTTCAGTCAATTACTATCATCCTGACTGTCTGTCCATTCTGCTAAACTATCAATGTCCTGTTTCAGTCAATTACTATCATCCTGACTCTCTGTCCATTCTGCTAAACTATCAATGTCCTGTTTCAGTCAATTACTATCATCCTGACTGTCTGTCCATTCTGCTAAACTATCCATGTCCTGTTTCAGTCAATTACTATCATTCTGACTGTCTGTCCATTCTGCTAAACTATCAATGTCCTGTTTCAGTCAATTACTATCATCCTGACTGTCTGTCCATTCTGCTAAACTATCAATGTCCTGTTTCAGTCAATTACTATCATCCTGATTCTCTGTCCATTCTGCTAAACTATCAATGTCCTGTTTCAGTCAATTACTATCATCCAGACTGTCTGTCCATTCTGCTAAACTATCAATGTCCTGTTTCAGTCAATTACTATCATCCTGACTGTCTGTCCATTCTGCTAAACTATCAATGTCCTGTTTCAGTCAATTACTATCATCCTGATTCTCTGTCCATTCTGCTAAACTATCAATGTCCTGTTTCAGTCAATTACTATCATCCAGACTGTCTGTCCATTCTGCTAAACTATCAATGTCCTGTTTCAGTCAATTACTATCATCCTGATTCTCTGTCCATTCTGCTAAACTATCAATGTCCTGTTTCAGTCAATTACTATCATCCTGACTGTCTGTCCATTCTGCTAAACTATCCATGTCCTGTTTCAGTCAATTACTATCATCCTGACTGTCTGTCCATTCTGCTAAACTATCAATGTCCTGTTTCAGTCAATTACTATCATCCAGACTGTCTATCCATTCTGCTAAACTATCAATGTCCTGTTTCAGTCAATTACTATCATCCTGACTGTCTGTCCATTCTGCTAAACTATCAATGTCCTGTTTCAGTCAATTACTATCATCCTGACTGTCTGTCCATTCTGCTAAACTATCAATGTCCTGTTTCAGTCAATTACTATCATCCTGACTGTCTGTCCATTCTGCTAAACTATCAATGTCCTGTTTCAGTCAATTACTATCATCCAGACTGTCTGTCCATTCTGCTAAACTATCAATGTCCTGTTTCAGTCAATTACTATCATCCAGACTGTCTGTCCATTCTGCTAAACTATCCATGTCCTGTTTCAGTCAATTACTATCATCCTGACTGTCTATCCATTCTGCTAAACTATCAATGTCCTGTTTCAGTCAATTACTATCATCCTGACTGTCTGTCCATTCTGCTAAACTATCCATGTCCTGTTTCAGTCAATTACTATCATCCTGACTGTCTGTCCATTCTGCTAAACTATCAATGTCCTGTTTCAGTCAATTACTATCATCCTGACTGTCTGTCCATTCTGCTAAACTATCAATGTCCTGTTTCAGTCAATTACTATCATCCAGACTGTCTGTCCATTCCGCCAAACTATCAATGTCCTGTTTCAGTCAATTACTATCATCCTGACTGTCTGTCCATTCTGCTAAACTATCCATTTCTTGTTTCAGTCAATTACTATCATCCTGACTGTCTGTCCATTCTGCTAAACTATCAATGTCCTGTTTCTGTCAATTACTATCATCCTGACTGTCTGTCCATTCTGCTAAACTATCCATTTCCTGTTTCAGTCAATTACTATCATCCTGACTGTCTGTCCATTCTGCTAAACTATCAATGTCCTGTTTCAGTCAATTACTATCATCCTGACTGTCTGTCCATTCTGCTAAACTATCAATGTCCTGTTTCAGTCAATTACTATCATCCTGATTCTCTGTCCATTCTGCTAAACTATCCATGTCCTGTTTCAGTCAATTACTATCATCCTGACTGTCTGTCCATTCTGCTAAACTATCCATGTCCTGTTTCAGTCAATTACTATCATCCTGACTGTCTGTCCATTCTGCTAAACTATCAATGTCCTGTTTCAGTCAATTACTATCATCCTGACTGTCTGTCCATTCTGCTAAACTATCCATGTCCTGTTTCAGTCAATTACTATCATCCTGACTGTCTGTCCTTTCTGCTAAACTATCCATGTCCTGTTTCAGTCAATTACTATCATCCTGACTCTCTGTCCTTTCTGCCAAACTATCAATGTCCTGTTTCAGTCAATTACTATCATCCTGACTGTCTGTCCATTCTGCTAAACTATCAATGTCCTGTTTCAGTCAATTACTATCATCCTGACTCTCTGTCCATTCTGCTAAACTATCAATGTCCTGTTTCAGTCAATTACTATCATCCTGACTGTCTGTCCGTTCTGCTAAACTATCAATGTCCTGTTTCAGTCAATTACTATCATCCTGACTGTCTGCCCATTCTGCTAAACTATCAATGTCCTGTTTCAGTCAATTACTATCATCCTGACTGTCTGTCCATTCTGCTAAACTATCAATGTCCTGTTTCAGTCAATTACTATCATCCTGACTCTCTGTCCATTCTGCTAAACTATCAATGTCCTGTTTCAGTCAATTACTATCATCCTGACTGTCTGTCCATTCTGCTAAACTATCCATGTCCTGTTTCAGTCAATTACTATCATTCTGACTGTCTGTCCATTCTGCTAAACTATCAATGTCCTGTTTCAGTCAATTACTATCATCCTGACTGTCTGTCCATTCTGCTAAACTATCAATGTCCTGTTTCAGTCAATTACTATCATCCTGATTCTCTGTCCATTCTGCTAAACTATCAATGTCCTGTTTCAGTCAATTACTATCATCCAGACTGTCTGTCCATTCTGCTAAACTATCAATGTCCTGTTTCAGTCAATTACTATCATCCTGACTGTCTGTCCATTCTGCTAAACTATCAATGTCCTGTTTCAGTCAATTACTATCATCCTGATTCTCTGTCCATTCTGCTAAACTATCAATGTCCTGTTTCAGTCAATTACTATCATCCAGACTGTCTGTCCATTCTGCTAAACTATCAATGTCCTGTTTCAGTCAATTACTATCATCCTGATTCTCTGTCCATTCTGCTAAACTATCAATGTCCTGTTTCAGTCAATTACTATCATCCTGACTGTCTGTCCATTCTGCTAAACTATCCATGTCCTGTTTCAGTCAATTACTATCATCCTGACTGTCTGTCCATTCTGCTAAACTATCAATGTCCTGTTTCAGTCAATTACTATCATCCAGACTGTCTATCCATTCTGCTAAACTATCAATGTCCTGTTTCAGTCAATTACTATCATCCTGACTGTCTGTCCATTCTGCTAAACTATCAATGTCCTGTTTCAGTCAATTACTATCATCCTGACTGTCTGTCCATTCTGCTAAACTATCAATGTCCTGTTTCAGTCAATTACTATCATCCTGACTGTCTGTCCATTCTGCTAAACTATCAATGTCCTGTTTCAGTCAATTACTATCATCCAGACTGTCTGTCCATTCTGCTAAACTATCAATGTCCTGTTTCAGTCAATTACTATCATCCAGACTGTCTGTCCATTCTGCTAAACTATCCATGTCCTGTTTCAGTCAATTACTATCATCCTGACTGTCTATCCATTCTGCTAAACTATCAATGTCCTGTTTCAGTCAATTACTATCATCCTGACTGTCTGTCCATTCTGCTAAACTATCCATGTCCTGTTTCAGTCAATTACTATCATCCTGACTGTCTGTCCATTCTGCTAAACTATCAATGTCCTGTTTCAGTCAATTACTATCATCCTGACTGTCTGTCCATTCTGCTAAACTATCAATGTCCTGTTTCAGTCAATTACTATCATCCAGACTGTCTGTCCATTCCGCCAAACTATCAATGTCCTGTTTCAGTCAATTACTATCATCCTGACTGTCTGTCCATTCTGCTAAACTATCCATTTCTTGTTTCAGTCAATTACTATCATCCTGACTGTCTGTCCATTCTGCTAAACTATCAATGTCCTGTTTCTGTCAATTACTATCATCCTGACTGTCTGTCCATTCTGCTAAACTATCCATTTCCTGTTTCAGTCAATTACTATCATCCTGACTGTCTGTCCATTCTGCTAAACTATCAATGTCCTGTTTCAGTCAATTACTATCATCCTGACTGTCTGTCCATTCTGCTAAACTATCAATGTCCTGTTTCAGTCAATTACTATCATCCTGACTGTCTATCCATTCTGCTAAACTATCCATGTCCTGTTTCAGTAAATTACTGTCATCCTGACTGTCTATCCATTCTGCTAAACTATCCATGTCCTGTTTCAGCAAATTACTATCATCCTGACTGTCTGTCCATTCTGCTAAACTATCCATGTCCTGTTTCAGTCAATTACTATCATCCAGACTGTCTGTCCATTCTGCTAAACTATCAATGTCCTGTTTCAGTCAATTACTATCATCCTGACTGTCTGTCCATTCTGCTAAACTATCAATGTCCTGTTTCAGTCAATTACTATCATCCTGACTGTCTGTCCATTCTGATAACCTATCAATGTCCTGTTTCAGTCAATTACTATCATCCTGACTGTCTGTCCATTCTGCTAAACTATCAATGTCCTGTTTCAGTCAATTACTATCATCCTGACTGTCTGTCCATTCTGCTAAACTATCAATGTCCTGTTTCAGTCAATTACTATCATCCTGACTATCTGTCCATTCTGCTAAACTATCCATGTCCTGTTTCAGTCAATTACTATCATCCTGTCTGTCTGTCCATTCTGCTAAACTATCCATGTCCTGTTTCAGTCAATTACTATCATCCTGACTCTCTGTCCATTCTGCTAATCTATCCATGTCCTGTTTCAGTCAATTACTATCATCCTGACTCTCTGTCCATTCTGCTAAACTATCAATGATCTGTTTCAGTCAATTACTATCATCCTGACTGTCTGTCCATTCTGCTAAACTATCAATGTCCTGTTTCAGTAAATTACTATCATCCTGACTCTCTGTCCATTCTGCTAAACTATCCATATCCTGTTTCAGTCAATTACTATCATCCTGACTGTCTGTCCATTCTGCTAAACTATCCATGTCCTGTTTCAGTCAATTGCTATCATCCTGACTGTCTATCCATTCTGCTAAACTATCAATGTCCTGTTTCAGTCATTTACTATCATCCTGACTGTCTGTCCATTCTGCTAAACTATCAATGTCCTGTTTCAGTCAATTGCTATCATCCTGACTCTCTGTCCATTCTGCTAAACTATCCATGTCCTGTTTCAGTCAATTACTATCATCCTGACTGTCTGTCCATTTTGCTAAACTATCCATGTCCTGTTTCAGTCAATTACTATCATCCTGACTGTCTGTCCATTCTGCTAATCTATCAATGTCCTGTTTCAGTCAATTACTATCATCCTGACTGTCTGTCCATTCTGCTAAACTATCAATGTCCTGTTTCAGTCAATTACTATCATCCTGACTGTCTGTCCATTCTGCTAAACTATCAATGTCCTGTTTCAGTCAATTACTATCATCCTGACTGTCTGTCCATTCTGCTAAACTATCAATGTCCTGTTTCAGTCAATTATTATCATCCTGACTGTCTGTCCATTCTGCTAAACTATCCATGTCCTGTTTCAGTCAATTACTATCATCCTGACTGTCTGTCCATTCTGCTAAACTATCAATGTCCTGTTTCAGTCAATTACTATCATCCTGACTGTCTGTCCATTCTGCTAAACTATCAATGTCCTGTTTCAGTCAATTACTATCATCCAGACTGTCTGTCCATTCCGCCAAACTATCAATGTCCTGTTTCTGTCAATTACTATCATCCTGACTGTCTGTCCATTCTGCTAAACTATCCATTTCCTGTTTCAGTCAATTACTATCATCCTGACTGTCTGTCCATTCTGCTAAACTATCAATGTCCTGTTTCAGTCAATTACTATCATCCTGACTGTCTGTCCATTCTGCTAAACTATCAATGTCCTGTTTCAGTCAATTACTATCATCCAGACTGTCTGTCCATTCTGCTAAACTATCAATGTCCTGTTTCAGTCAATTACTATCATCCAGACTGTCTGTCCATTCTGCTAAACTATCCATGTCCTGTTTCAGTCAATTACTATCATCCTGACTGTCTATCCATTCTGCTAAACTATCAATGTCCTGTTTCAGTCAATTACTATCATCCTGACTGTCTGTCCATTCTGCTAAACTATCCATGTCCTGTTTCAGTCAATTACTATCATCCTGACTGTCTGTCCATTCTGCTAAACTATCAATGTCCTGTTTCAGTCAATTACTATCATCCTGACTGTCTGTCCATTCTGCTAAACTATCAGTGTCCTGTTTCAGTCAATTACTATCATCCAGAGTGTCTGTCCATTCCGCCAAACTATCAATGTCCTGTTTCAGTCAATTACTATCATCCTGACTGTCTGTCCATTCTGCTAAACTATCCATTTCCTGTTTCAGTCAATTACTATCATCCTGACTGTCTGTCCATTCTGCTAAACTATCAATGTCCTGTTTCAGTCAATTACTATCATCCTGACTGTCTGTCCATTCTGCTAAACTATCCATTTCCTGTTTCAGTCAATTACTATCATCCTGACTGTCTGTCCATTCTGCTAAACTATCAATGTCCTGTTTCAGTCAATTACTATCATCCTGACTGTCTGTCCATTCTGCTAAACTATCAATGTCCTGTTTCAGTCAATTACTATCATCCTGACTGTCTATCCATTCTGCTAAACTATCCATGTCCTGTTTCAGTAAATTACTGTCATCCTGACTGTCTATCCATTCTGCTAAACTAACAATGTCCTGTTTCAGTAAATTACTATCATCCTGACTGTCTGTCCATTCTGCTAAACTATCCATGTCCTGTTTCAGTCAATTACTATCATCCAGACTGTCTGTCCATTCTGCTAAACTATCAATGTCCTGTTTCAGTCAATTACTATCATCCTGACTGTCTGTCCATTCTGCTAAACTATCAATGTCCTGTTTCAGTCAATTACTATCATCCTGACTGTCTGTCCATTCTGATAACCTATCAATGTCCTGTATCAGTCAATTACTATCATCCTGACTGTCTGTCCATTCTGCTAAACTATCAATGTCCTGTTTCAGTCAATTACTATCATCCTGACTGTCTGTCCATTCTGCTAAACTATCAATGTCCTGTTTCAGTCAATTACTATCATCCTGACTATCTGTCCATTCTGCTAAACTATCCATGTCCTGTTTCAGTCAATTACTATCATCCTGTCTGTCTGTCCATTCTGCTAATCTATCCATGTCCTGTTTCAGTCAATTACTATCATCCTGACTGTCTGTCCATTCTGCTAAACTATCCATGTCCTGTTTCAGTCAATTACTATCATCCTGACTCTCTGTCATTTCTGCTAATCTATCCATGTCCTGTTTCAGTCAATTTCTATCATCCTGACTCTCTGTCCATTCTGCTAAACTATCAATGATCTGTTTCAGTCAATTACTATCATCCTGACTGTCTGTCCATTCTGCTAAACTATCAATGTCCTGTTTCAGTAAATTACTATCATCCTGACTCT
The DNA here is from genome assembly GCF_036365525.1 of Heterodontus francisci. Taxonomy (NCBI): domain Eukaryota; kingdom Metazoa; phylum Chordata; class Chondrichthyes; order Heterodontiformes; family Heterodontidae; genus Heterodontus; species Heterodontus francisci. Next base: position 1,255,846 of record NW_027141021.1, read on the forward strand.
CTGTCCATTCTGCTAAACTATCCATATCCTGTTTCAGTCAATTACTATCATCCTGACTGTCTGTCCATTCTGCTAAACTATCCATGTCCTGTTTCAGTCAATTACTATCATCCTGACTGTCTATCCATTCTGCTAAACTATCAATGTCCTGTTTCAGTCATTTACTATCATCCTGACTGTCTGTCCATTCTGCTAAACTATCAATGTCCTGTTTCAGTCAATTGCTATCATCCTGACTCTCTGTCCATTCTGCTAAACTATCCATGTCCTGTTTCAGTCAATTACTATCATCCTGACTGTCTGTCCATTTTGCTAAACTATCCATGTCCTGTTTCAGTCAATTACTATCATCCTGACTGTCTGTCCATTCTGCTAATCTATCAATGTCCTGTTTCAGTCAATTACTATCATCCTGACTGTCTGTCCATTCTGCTAAACTATCAATGTCCTGTTTCAGTCAATTACTATCATCCTGACTGTCTGTCCATTCTGCTAAACTATCAATGTCCTGTTTCAGTCAATTACTATCATCCTGACTGTCTGTCCATTCTGCTAAACTATCAATGTCCTGTTTCAGTCAATTACTATCATCCTGACTGTCTGTCCATTCTGCTAAACTATCCATGTCCTGTTTCAGTCAATTACTATCATCCTGACTGTCTGTCCATTCTGCTAAACTATCAATGTCCTGTTTCAGTCAATTACTATCATCCTGACTGTCTGTCCATTCTGCTAAACTATCAATGTCCTGTTTCAGTCAATTACTATCATCCAGACTGTCTGTCCATTCCGCCAAACTATCAATGTCCTGTTTCTGTCAATTACTATCATCCTGACTGTCTGTCCATTCTGCTAAACTATACATTTCCTGTTTCAGTCAATTACTATCATCCTGACTGTCTGTCCATTCTGCTAAACTATCAATGTCCTGTTTCAGTCAATTACTATCATCCTGACTGTCTGTCCATTCTGCTAAACTATCCATTTCCTGTTTCAGTCAATTACTATCATCCTGACAGTCTGTCCATACTGCTAAACTATCAATGTCCTGTTTCAGTCAATTACTATCATCCTGACTGTCTGTCCATTCTGCTAAACTATCAATGTCCTGTTTCAGTCAATTACTATCATCCTGACTGTCTACCCATTCTGCTAAACTATCCATGTCCTGTTTCAGTAAATTACTATCATCCTGACTGTCTATCCATTCTGCTAAACTATCCATGTCCTGTTTCAGTAAATTACTATCATCCTGACTGTCTGTCCATTCTGCTAAACTATCCATGTCCTGTTTCAGTCAATTACTATCATCCAGACTGTCTGTCCATTCTGCTAAACTATCAATGTCCTGTTTCAGTCAATTACTATCATCCTGACTGTCTGTCCATTCTGCTAAACTATCAATGTCCTGTTTCAGTCAATTACTATCATCCTGACTGTCTGTCCATTCTGATAACCTATCAATGTCCTGTTTCAGTCAATTACTATCATCCTGACTGTCTGTCCATTCTGCTAAACTATCAATGTCCTGTTTCAGTCAATTACTATCATCCTGACTGTCTGTCCATTCTGCTAAACTATCAATGTCCTGTTTCAGTCAATTACTATCATCCTGACTATCTGTCCATTCTGCTAAACTATCCATGTCCTGTTTCAGTCAATTACTATCATCCTGTCTGTCTGTCCATTCTGCTAATCTATCCATGTCCTGTTTCAGTCAATTACTATCATCCTGACTGTCTGTCCATTCTGCTAAACTATCCATGTCCTGTTTCAGTCAATTACTATCATCCTGACTCTCTGTCCATTCTGCTAATCTATCCATGTCCTGTTTCAGTCAATTACTATCATCCTGACTCTCTGTCCATTCTGCTAAACTATCAATGATCTGTTTCAGTCAATTACTATCATCCTGACTGTCTGTCCATTCTGCTAAACTATCAATGTCCTGTTTCAGTAAATTACTATCATCCTGACTCTCTGTCCATTCTGCTAAACTATCCATATCCTGTTTCAGTCAATTACTATCATCCTGACTGTCTGTCCATTCTGCTAAACTATCCATGTCCTGTTTCAGTCAATTACTATCATCCTGACTGTCTATCCATTCTGCTAAACTATCAATGTCCTGTTTCAGTCATTTACTATCATCCTGACTGTCTGTCCATTCTGCTAAACTATCAATGTCCTGTTTCAGTCAATTGCTATCATCCTGACTCTCTGTCCATTCTGCTAAACTATCAATGTCCTGTTTCAGTCAATTACTATCATCCTGACTGTCTGTCCATTCTGCTAAACTATCAATGTCCTGTTTCAGTCATTTACTATCATCCTGACTGTCTGTCCATTCTGCTAAACTATCAATGTCCTGTTTCAGACAATTACTATCATCCTGACTCTCTGTCCATTCTGCTAAATTATCCATGTCCTGTTTCAGTCAATTACTATCATCCTGACTGTCTGTCCATTCTGCTAAACTATCAATGTCCTGTTTCAGTCAATTACTATCATCCTGACTGTCTGTCCATTCTGCTAAACTATCAATGTCCTGTTTCAGTCAATTACTATCATCCTGACTGTCTGTCCATTCTGCTAAACTATCAATGTCCTGTTTCAGTCAATTACTATCATCCTGACTCTCTGTCCATTCTGCTAAATTATCCATGTCCTGTTTCAGTCAATTACTATCATCCTGAGTCTCTGTCCATTCTGCTAAATTATCCATGTCCTGTTTCAGTCAATTACTATCATCCTGACTGTCTGTCCATTCTGCTAAACTATCCATGTCCTGTTTCAGTCAATTACTATCATCCTGACTGTCTGTCCATTCTGCTAAACTATCCATGTCCTGTTTCAGTCAATTACTATCATCCTGACTGTCTGTCCATTCTGCTAAACTATCAATGTCCTGTTTCAGTCATTTACTATCATCCTGACTGTCTGTCCATTCTGCTAAACTATCCATGTCCTGTTTCAGTCAATTACTATCATCCTGACTGTCTGTCCATTCTGCTAAACTATCAATGTCCTGTTTCAGTCAATTACTATCATCCTGACTGTCTGTCCATTCTGCTAAACTATCAATGTCCTGTTTCAGTCAATTACTATCATCCTGACTCTCTGTCCGTTCTGCTAAACTATCCATGTCCTGTTTCAGTCAATTACAATCATCCTGACTGTCTGTCCATTCTGCTAAACTATCAATGTCCTGTTTCAGTCAATTACTTTCATCCTGACTGTCTGTCCATTCTGCTAAACTATCAATGTCCTGTTTCAGTCAATTACTATCATCCTGACTGTCTGTCCATTCTGCTAACCTATCAATGTCCTGTTTCAGTCAAATACTATCATCCTGATCCTCTGTCCATTCTGCTAACCTATCAACGTCCTGTTTCAGTCAAATACTATCATCCTGACTGTCTGTGCATTCTGCTAAACTATCCATGTCCTGTTTCAGTCATTTACTATCATCCTGACTCTCTGTCCATTCTGCTAAACTATAAATGTCCTGTTTCAGTCATTTACTATCATCCTGACTCTCTGTCCATTCTGCTAAACTATCCATGTCCTGTTTCAGTCAATTACTATCATCCTGACTGTCTGTCCATTCTGCTAAACTATCAATGTCCTGTTTCAGTCAATTACTATCATCCTGACTGTCTGTCCATTCTGCTAAACAATCAATGTCCTGTTTCAGTCAATTACTATCATCCTGACTGTCTATCCATTCTGCTAAACTATCCATGTCCTGTTTCAGTAAATTACTATCATCCTGACTGTCTATCCATTCTGCTAAACTATCCATGTCCTGTTTCAGTAAATTACTATCATCCTGACTGTCTGTCCATTCTGCTAAACTATCCATGTCCTGTTTCAGTCAATTACTATCATCCAGACTGTCTGTCCATTCTGCTAAACTATCAATGTCCTGTTTCAGTCAATTACTATCATCCTGACTGTCTGTCCATTCTGCTAAACTATCAATGTCCTGTTTCAGTCAATTACTATCATCCTGACTGTCTGTCCATTCTGCTAAACTATCCATTTCCTGTTTCAGTCAATTACTATCATCCTGTCTGTCTGTCCATTCTGCTAAACTATCCATGTCCTGTTTCAGTCAATTACTATCATCCTGACTGTCTGTCCATTCTGCTAAACTATCCATGTCCTGTTTCAGTCAATTACTATCATCCTGACTCTCTGTCCATTCTGCTAATCTATCCATGTCCTGTTTCAGTCAATTACTATCATCCTGACTCTCTGTCCATTCTGCTAAACTATCAATGACCTGTTTCAGTCAATTACTATCATCCTGACTGTCTGTCCATTCTGCCAAACTATCAATGTCCTGTTTCAGTAAATTACTATCATCCTGACACTCTGTCCATTCTGCTAAACTATCCATATCCTGTTTCAGTCATTTACTATCATCCTGACTGTCTGTCCATTCTGCTAAACTATCCATGTCCTGTTTCAGTCAATTACTATCATCCTGACTGTCTATCCATTCTGCTAAACTATCAATGTCCTGTTTCAGTCATTTACTATCATCCTGACTGTCTGTCCATTCTGCTAAACTATCAGGTCCTGTTTCAGTCAATTGCTATCATCCTGACTCTCTGTCCATTCTGCTAAACTATCCATGTCCTGTTTCAGTCAATTACTATCATCCTGACTGTCTGTCCATTCTGCTAAACTATCAATGTCCTGTTTCAGTCAATTACTATCATCCTGACTGTCTGTCCATTCTGCTAAACTATCAATGTCCTGTTTCAGTCAATTACTATCATCCTGACTCTCTGTCCGTTCTGCTAAACTATCCATGTCCTGTTTCAGTCAATTACAATCATCCTGACTGTCTGTCCATTCTGCTAAACTATCAATGTCCTGTTTCAGTCAATTACTTTCATCCTGACTGTCTGTCCATTCTGCTAAACTATCAATGTCCTGTTTCAGTCAATTACTATCATCCTGACTGTCTGTCCATTCTGCTAACCTATCAATGTCCTGTTTCAGTCAAATACTATCATCCTGATCCTCTGTCCATTCTGCTAACCTATCAACGTCCTGTTTCAGTCAAATACTATCATCCTGACTGTCTGTGCATTCTGCTAAACTATCCATGTCCTGTTTCAGTCATTTACTATCATCCTGACTCTCTGTCCATTCTGCTAAACTATAAATGTCCTGTTTCAGTCATTTACTATCATCCTGACTCTCTGTCCATTCTGCTAAACTATCCATGTCCTGTTTCAGTCAATTACTATCATCCTGACTGTCTGTCCATTCTGCTAAACTATCAATGTCCTGTTTCAGTCAATTACTATCATCCTGACTGTCTGTCCATTCTGCTAAACAATCAATGTCCTGTTTCAGTCAATTACTATCATCCTGACTGTCTATCCATTCTGCTAAACTATCCATGTCCTGTTTCAGTAAATTACTATCATCCTGACTGTCTATCCATTCTGCTAAACTATCCATGTCCTGTTTCAGTAAATTACTATCATCCTGACTGTCTGTCCATTCTGCTAAACTATCCATGTCCTGTTTCAGTCAATTACTATCATCCAGACTGTCTGTCCATTCTGCTAAACTATCAATGTCCTGTTTCAGTCAATTACTATCATCCTGACTGTCTGTCCATTCTGCTAAACTATCAATGTCCTGTTTCAGTCAATTACTATCATCCTGACTGTCTGTCCATTCTGCTAAACTATCCATGTCCTGTTTCAGTCAATTACTATCATCCTGTCTGTCTGTCCATTCTGCTAAACTATCCATGTCCTGTTTCAGTCAATTACTATCATCCTGACTGTCTGTCCATTCTGCTAAACTATCCATGTCCTGTTTCAGTCAATTACTATCATCCTGACTCTCTGTCCATTCTGCTAATCTATCCATGTCCTGTTTCAGTCAATTACTATCATCCTGACTCTCTGTCCATTCTGCTAAACTATCAATGACCTGTTTCAGTCAATTACTATCATCCTGACTGTCTGTCCATTCTGCCAAACTATCAATGTCCTGTTTCAGTAAATTACTATCATCCTGACACTCTGTCCATTCTGCTAAACTATCCATATCCTGTTTCAGTCATTTACTATCATCCTGACTGTCTGTCCATTCTGCTAAACTATCCATGTCCTGTTTCAGTCAATTACTATCATCCTGACTGTCTATCCATTCTGCTAAACTATCAATGTCCTGTTTCAGTCATTTACTATCATCCTGACTGTCTGTCCATTCTGCTAAACTATCAGGTCCTGTTTCAGTCAATTGCTATCATCCTGACTCTCTGTCCATTCTGCTAAACTATCAATGTCCTGTTTCAGTCAATTACTATCATCCTGACTGTCTGTCCATTCTGCTAAACTATCAATGTCCTGTTTCAGTCAATTACTATCATCCTGACTGTCTGTCCATTCTGCTAAACTATCAATGTCCTGTTTCAGTCAATTACTATCATCCTGACACTCTGTCCATTCTGCTAAATTATCCATGTCCTGTTTCAGTCAATTACTATCATCCTGACTCTCTGTCCATTCTGCTAAATTATCCATGTCCTGTTTCAGTCAATTACTATCATCCTGACTGTTTGTCCATTCTGCTAAACTATCCATGTCCTGTTTCAGTCAATTACTATCATCCTGACTGTCTGTCCATTCTGCTAAACTATCCATGTCCTGTTTCAGTCAATTACTATCATCCTGACTGTCTGTCCATTCTGCTAACCTATCAATGTCCTGTTTCAGTCAAATACTATCATCCTGATCCTCTGTCCATTCTGCTAACCTATCAACGTCCTGTTTCAGTCAAATACTATCATCCTGACTGTCTGTGCATTCTGCTAAACTATCCATGTCCTGTTTCAGTCATTTACTATCATCCTGACTCTCTGTCCATTCTGCTAAACTATAAATGTCCTGTTTCAGTCATTTACTATCATCCTGACTCTCTGTCCATTCTGCTAAACTATCCATGTCCTGTTTCAGTCAATTACTATCATCCTGACTGTCTGTCCATTCTGCTAAACTATCAATGTCCTGTTTCAGTCAATTACTATCATCCTGACTGTCTGTCCATTCTGCTAAACAATCAATGTCCTGTTTCAGTCAATTACTATCATCCTGACTGTCTATCCATTCTGCTAAACTATCCATGTCCTGTTTCAGTAAATTACTATCATCCTGACTGTCTATCCATTCTGCTAAACTATCCATGTCCTGTTTCAGTAAATTACTATCATCCTGACTGTCTGTCCATTCTGCTAAACTATCCATGTCCTGTTTCAGTCAATTACTATCATCCAGACTGTCTGTCCATTCTGCTAAACTATCAATGTCCTGTTTCAGTCAATTACTATCATCCTGACTGTCTGTCCATTCTGCTAAACTATCAATGTCCTGTTTCAGTCAATTACTATCATCCTGACTGTCTGTCCATTCTGCTAAACTATCCATGTCCTGTTTCAGTCAATTACTATCATCCTGTCTGTCTGTCCATTCTGCTAAACTATCCATGTCCTGTTTCAGTCAATTACTATCATCCTGACTGTCTGTCCATTCTGCTAAACTATCCATGTCCTGTTTCAGTCAATTACTATCATCCTGACTCTCTGTCCATTCTGCTAATCTATCCATGTCCTGTTTCAGTCAATTACTATCATCCTGACTCTCTGTCCATTCTGCTAAACTATCAATGACCTGTTTCAGTCAATTACTATCATCCTGACTGTCTGTCCATTCTGCCAAACTATCAATGTCCTGTTTCAGTAAATTACTATCATCCTGACACTCTGTCCATTCTGCTAAACTATCCATATCCTGTTTCAGTCATTTACTATCATCCTGACTGTCTGTCCATTCTGCTAAACTATCCATGTCCTGTTTCAGTCAATTACTATCATCCTGACTGTCTATCCATTCTGCTAAACTATCAATGTCCTGTTTCAGTCATTTACTATCATCCTGACTGTCTGTCCATTCTGCTAAACTATCAGGTCCTGTTTCAGTCAATTGCTATCATCCTGACTCTCTGTCCATTCTGCTAAACTATCAATGTCCTGTTTCAGTCAATTACTATCATCCTGACTGTCTGTCCATTCTGCTAAACTATCAATGTCCTGTTTCAGTCAATTACTATCATCCTGACTGTCTGTCCATTCTGCTAAACTATCAATGTCCTGTTTCAGTCAATTACTATCATCCTGACACTCTGTCCATTCTGCTAAATTATCCATGTCCTGTTTCAGTCAATTACTATCATCCTGACTCTCTGTCCATTCTGCTAAATTATCCATGTCCTGTTTCAGTCAATTACTATCATCCTGACTGTTTGTCCATTCTGCTAAACTATCCATGTCCTGTTTCAGTCAATTACTATCATCCTGACTGTCTGTCCATTCTGCTAAACTATCCATGTCCTGTTTCAGTCAATTACTATCATCCTGACTGTCTGTCCATTCTGCTAACCTATCAATGTCCTGTTTCAGTCAAATACTATCATCCTGATCCTCTGTCCATTCTGCTAACCTATCAACGTCCTGTTTCAGTCAAATACTATCATCCTGACTGTCTGTGCATTCTGCTAAACTATCCATGTCCTGTTTCAGTCATTTACTATCATCCTGACTCTCTGTCCATTCTGCTAAACTATAAATGTCCTGTTTCAGTCATTTACTATCATCCTGACTCTCTGTCCATTCTGCTAAACTATCCATGTCCTGTTTCAGTCAATTACTATCATCCTGACTGTCTGTCCATTCTGCTAAACTATCAATGTCCTGTTTCAGTCAATTACTATCATCCTGACTGTCTGTCCATTCTGCTAAACAATCAATGTCCTGTTTCAGTCAATTACTATCATCCTGACTGTCTATCCATTCTGCTAAACTATCCATGTCCTGTTTCAGTAAATTACTATCATCCTGACTGTCTATCCATTCTGCTAAACTATCCATGTCCTGTTTCAGTAAATTACTATCATCCTGACTGTCTGTCCATTCTGCTAAACTATCCATGTCCTGTTTCAGTCAATTACTATCATCCAGACTGTCTGTCCATTCTGCTAAACTATCAATGTCCTGTTTCAGTCAATTACTATCATCCTGACTGTCTGTCCATTCTGCTAAACTATCAATGTCCTGTTTCAGTCAATTACTATCATCCTGACTGTCTGTCCATTCTGCTAAACTATCCATGTCCTGTTTCAGTCAATTACTATCATCCTGTCTGTCTGTCCATTCTGCTAAACTATCCATATCCTGTTTCAGTCATTTACTATCATCCTGACTGTCTGTCCATTCTGCTAAACTATCCATGTCCTGTTTCAGTCAATTACTATCATCCTGACTGTCTATCCATTCTGCTAAACTATCAATGTCCTGTTTCAGTCATTTACTATCATCCTGACTGTCTGTCCATTCTGCTAAACTATCAGGTCCTGTTTCAGTCAATTACTATCATCCTGACTCTCTGTCCATTCTGCTAAACTATCAATGTCCTGTTTCAGTCAATTACTATCATCCTGACTGTCTGTCCATTCTGCTAAACTATCAATGTCCTGTTTCAGTCAATTACTATCATCCTGACTGTCTGTCCATTCTGCTAAACTATCAATGTCCTGTTTCAGTCAATTACTATCATCCTGACACTCTGTCCATTCTGCTAAATTATCCATGTCCTGTTTCAGTCAATTACTATCATCCTGACTCTCTGTCCATTCTGCTAAATTATCCATGTCCTGTTTCAGTCAATTACTATCATCCTGACTGTTTGTCCATTCTGCTAAACTATCCATGTCCTGTTTCAGTCAATTACTGTCATCCTGACTGTCTGTCCATTCTGCTAAACTATCCATGTCCTGTTTCAGTCAATTACTATCATCCTGACTGTCTGTCCATTCTGCTAAACTATCAATGTCCTGTTTCAGTCATTTACTATCATCCTGACTGTCTGTCCATTCTGCTAAACTATCCATGTCCTGTTTCAGTCAATTACTATCATCCTGACTGTCTGTCCATTCTGCCAAACTATCAATGTCCTGTTTCAGTCAATTACTATCATCCTGACTGTCTGTCCATTCTGCTAAACTATCAATGTCCTGTTTCAGTCAATTACTATCATCCTGACTCTCTGTCCGTTCTGCTAAACTATCCATGTCCTGTTTCAGTCAATAAACAATCATCCTGACTGTCTGTCCATTCTGCTAAACTATCAATGTCCTGTTGCAGTCAATTACTTTCATCCTGACTGTCTTTCCATTCTGCTAAACTATCAATGTCCTGTTTCAGTCAATTACTATCATCCTGACTGTCTGTCCATTCTGCTAACCTATCAATGTCCTGTTTCAGTCAAATACTATCATCCTGATCCTCTGTCCATTCTGCTAACCTATCAATGTCCTGTTTCAGTCAAATACTATCATCCTGACTGTCTGTCCATTCTGATAACCTATCAATGTCCTGTTTCAGTCAATTACTATCATCCTGACTGTCTGTCCATTCTGCTAAACTATCAATGTCCTGTTTCAGTCAATTACTATCATCCTGACTATCTGTCCATTCTGCTAAACTATCCATGTCCTGTTTCAGTCAATTACTATCATCCTGTCTGTCTGTCCATTCTGCTAATCTATCCATGTCCTGTTTCAGTCAATTACTATCATCCTGACTGTCTGTCCATTCTGCTAAACTATCCATGTCCTGTTTCAGTCAATTACTATCATCCTGTCTGTCTGTCCATTCTGCTAAACTATCCATGTCCTGTTTCAGTCAATTACTATCATCCTGACTCTCTGTCCATTCTGCTAATCTATCCATGTCCTGTTTCAGTCAATTACTATCATCCTGACTCTCTGTCCATTCTGCTAAACTATCAATGATCTGTTTCAGTCAATTACTATCATCCTGACTGTCTGTCCATTCTGCTAAACTATCAATGTCCTGTTTCAGTAAATTACTATCATCCTGACTCTCTGTCCATTCTGCTAAACTATCCATATCCTGTTTCAGTCAATTACTATCATCCTGACTGTCTGTCCATTCTGCTAAACTATCCATGTCCTGTTTCAGTCAATTGCTATCATCCTGACTGTCTATCCATTCTGCTAAACTATCAATGTCCTGTTTCAGTCATTTACTATCATCCTGACTGTCTGTCCATTCTGCTAAACTATCAATGTCCTGTTTCAGTCAATTGCTATCATCCTGACTCTCTGTCCATTCTGCTAAACTATCCATGTCCTGTTTCAGTCAATTACTATCATCCTGACTGTCTGTCCATTTTGCTAAACTATCCATGTCCTGTTTCAGTCAATTACTATCATCCTGACTGTCTGTCCATTCTGCTAATCTATCAATGTCCTGTTTCAGTCAATTACTATCATCCTGACTGTCTGTCCGTTCTGCTAAACTATCAATGTCCTGTTTCAGTCAATTACTATCATCCTGACTGTCTGTCCATTCTGCTAAACTATCAATGTCCTGTTTCAGTCAATTACTATCATCCTGACTGTCTGTCCATTCTGCTAAACTATCAATGTCCTGTTTCAGTCAATTATTATCATCCTGACTGTCTGTCCATTCTGCTAAACTATCCATGTCCTGTTTCAGTCAATTACTATCATCCTGACTGTCTGTCCATTCTGCTAAACTATCAATGTCCTGTTTCAGTCAATTACTATCATCCTGACTGTCTGTCCATTCTGCTAAACTATCAATGTCCTGTTTCAGTCAATTACTATCATCCAGACTGTCTGTCCATTCCGCCAAACTATCAATGTCCTGTTTCTGTCAATTACTATCATCCTGACTGTCTGTCCATTCTGCTAAACTATCCATTTCCTGTTTCAGTCAATTACTATCATCCTGACTGTCTGTCCATTCTGCTAAACTATCAATGTCCTGTTTCAGTCAATTACTATCATCCTGACTGTCTGTCCATTCTGCTAAACTATCAATGTCCTGTTTCAGTCAATTACTATCATCCAGACTGTCTGTCCATTCTGCTAAACTATCAATGTCCTGTTTCAGTCAATTACTATCATCCAGACTGTCTGTCCATTCTGCTAAACTATCCATGTCCTGTTTCAGTCAATTACTATCATCCTGACTGTCTATCCATTCTGCTAAACTATCAATGTCCTGTTTCAGTCAATTACTATCATCCTGACTGTCTGTCCATTCTGCTAAACTATCCATGTCCTGTTTCAGTCAATTACTATCATCCTGACTGTCTGTCCATTCTGCTAAACTATCAATGTCCTGTTTCAGTCAATTACTATCATCCTGACTGTCTGTCCATTCTGCTAAACTATCAGTGTCCTGTTTCAGTCAATTACTATCATCCAGACTGTCTGTCCATTCCGCCAAACTATCAATGTCCTGTTTCAGTCAATTACTATCATCCTGACTGTCTGTCCATTCTGCTAAACTATCCATTTCCTGTTTCAGTCAATTACTATCATCCTGACTGTCTGTCCATTCTGCTAAACTATCAATGTCCTGTTTCAGTCAATTACTATCATCCTGACTGTCTGTCCATTCTGCTAAACTATCCATTTCCTGTTTCAGTCAATTACTATCATCCTGACTGTCTGTCCATTCTGCTAAACTATCAATGTCCTGTTTCAGTCAATTACTATCATCCTGACTGTCTGTCCATTCTGCTAACCTATCAATGTCCTGTTTCAGTCAATTACTATCATCCTGACTGTCTATCCATTCTGCTAAACTATCCATGTCCTGTTTCAGTAAATTACTGTCATCCTGACTGTCTATCCATTCTGCTAAACTAACAATGTCCTGTTTCAGTAAATTACTATCATCCTGACTGTCTGTCCATTCTGCTAAACTATCCATGTCCTGTTTCAGTCAATTACTATCATCCAGACTGTCTGTCCATTCTGCTAAACTATCAATGTCCTGTTTCAGTCAATTACTATCATCCTGACTGTCTGTCCATTCTGCTAAACTATCAATGTCCTGTTTCAGTCAATTACTATCATCCTGACTGTCTGTCCATTCTGATAACCTATCAATGTCCTGTATCAGTCAATTACTATCATCCTGACTGTCTGTCCATTCTGCTAAACTATCAATGTCCTGTTTCAGTCAATTACTATCATCCTGACTGTCTGTCCATTCTGCTAAACTATCAATGTCCTGTTTCAGTCAATTACTATCATCCTGACTATCTGTCCATTCTGCTAAACTATCCATGTCCTGTTTCAGTCAATTACTATCATCCTGTCTGTCTGTCCATTCTGCTAATCTATCCATGTCCTGTTTCAGTCAATTACTATCATCCTGACTGTCTGTCCATTCTGCTAAACTATCCACGTCCTGTTTCAGTCAATTACTATCATCCTGACTCTCTGTCCATTCTGCTAATCTATCCATGTCCTGTTTCAGTCAATTTCTATCATCCTGACTCTCTGTCCATTCTGCTAAACTATCAATGATCTGTTTCAGTCAATTACTATCATCCTGACTGTCTGTCCATTCTGCTAAACTATCAATGTCCTGTTTCAGTAAATTACTATCATCCTGACTCTCTGTCCATTCTGCTAAACTATCCATATCCTGTTTCAGTCAATTACTATCATCCTGACTGTCTGTCCATTCTGCTAAACTATCCATGTCCTGTTTCAGTCAATTACTATCATCCTGACTGTCTATCCATTCTGCTAAACTATCAATGTCCTGTTTCAGTCATTTACTATCATCCTGACTGTCTGTCCATTCTGCTAAACTATCAATGTCCTGTTTCAGTCAATTGCTATCATCCTGACTCTCTGTCCATTCTGCTAAACTATCCATGTCCTGTTTCAGTCAATTACTATCATCCTGACTGTCTGTCCATTTTGCTAAACTATCCATGTCCTGTTTCAGTCAATTACTATCATCCTGACTGTCTGTCCATTCTGCTAATCTATCAATGTCCTGTTTCAGTCAATTACTATCATCCTGACTGTCTGTCCATTCTGCTAAACTATCAATGTCCTGTTTCAGTCAATTACTATCATCCTGACTGTCTGTCCATTCTGCTAAACTATCAATGTCCTGTTTCAGTCAATTACTATCATCCTGACTGTCTGTCCATTCTGCTAAACTATCAATGTCCTGTTTCAGTCAATTACTATCATCCTGACTGTCTGTCCATTCTGCTAAACTATCCATGTCCTGTTTCAGTCAATTACTATCATCCTGACTGTCTGTCCATTCTGCTAAACTATCAATGTCCTGTTTCAGTCAATTACTATCATCCTGACTGTCTGTCCATTCTGCTAAACTATCAATGTCCTGTTTCAGTCAATTACTATCATCCAGACTGTCTGTCCATTCCGCCAAACTATCAATGTCCTGTTTCTGTCAATTACTATCATCCTGACTGTCTGTCCATTCTGCTAAACTATACATTTCCTGTTTCAGTCAATTACTATCATCCTGACTGTCTGTCCATTCTGCTAAACTATCAATGTCCTGTTTCAGTCAATTACTATCATCCTGACTGTCTGTCCATTCTGCTAAACTATCCATTTCCTGTTTCAGTCAATTACTATCATCCTGACAGTCTGTCCATACTGCTAAACTATCAATGTCCTGTTTCAGTCAATTACTATCATCCTGACTGTCTGTCCATTCTGCTAAACTATCAATGTCCTGTTTCAGTCAATTACTATCATCCTGACTGTCTACCCATTCTGCTAAACTATCCATGTCCTGTTTCAGTAAATTACTATCATCCTGACTGTCTATCCATTCTGCTAAACTATCCATGTCCTGTTTCAGTAAATTACTATCATCCTGACTGTCTGTCCATTCTGCTAAACTATCCATGTCCTGTTTCAGTCAATTACTATCATCCAGACTGTCTGTCCATTCTGCTAAACTATCAATGTCCTGTTTCAGTCAATTACTATCATCCTGACTGTCTGTCCATTCTGCTAAACTATCAATGTCCTGTTTCAGTCAATTACTATCATCCTGACTGTCTGTCCATTCTGATAACCTATCAATGTCCTGTTTCAGTCAATTACTATCATCCTGACTGTCTGTCCATTCTGCTAAACTATCAATGTCCTGTTTCAGTCAATTACTATCATCCTGACTGTCTGTCCATTCTGCTAAACTATCAATGTCCTGTTTCAGTCAATTACTATCATCCTGACTATCTGTCCATTCTGCTAAACTATCCATGTCCTGTTTCAGTCAATTACTATCATCCTGTCTGTCTGTCCATTCTGCTAATCTATCCATGTCCTGTTTCAGTCAATTACTATCATCCTGACTGTCTGTCCATTCTGCTAAACTATCCATGTCCTGTTTCAGTCAATTACTATCATCCTGACTCTCTGTCCATTCTGCTAATCTATCCATGTCCTGTTTCAGTCAATTACTATCATCCTGACTCTCTGTCCATTCTGCTAAACTATCAATGATCTGTTTCAGTCAATTACTATCATCCTGACTGTCTGTCCATTCTGCTAAACTATCAATGTCCTGTTTCAGTAAATTACTATCATCCTGACTCTCTGTCCATTCTGCTAAACTATCCATATCCTGTTTCAGTCAATTACTATCATCCTGACTGTCTGTCCATTCTGCTAAACTATCCATGTCCTGTTTCAGTCAATTACTATCATCCTGACTGTCTATCCATTCTGCTAAACTATCAATGTCCTGTTTCAGTCATTTACTATCATCCTGACTGTCTGTCCATTCTGCTAAACTATCAATGTCCTGTTTCAGTCAATTGCTATCATCCTGACTCTCTGTCCATTCTGCTAAACTATCAATGTCCTGTTTCAGTCAATTACTATCATCCTGACTGTCTGTCCATTCTGCTAAACTATCAATGTCCTGTTTCAGTCATTTACTATCATCCTGACTGTCTGTCCATTCTGCTAAACTATCAATGTCCTGTTTCAGACAATTACTATCATCCTGACTCTCTGTCCATTCTGCTAAATTATCCATGTCCTGTTTCAGTCAATTACTATCATCCTGACTGTCTGTCCATTCTGCTAAACTATCAATGTCCTGTTTCAGTCAATTACTATCATCCTGACTGTCTGTCCATTCTGCTAAACTATCTATGTCCTGTTTCAGTCAATTACTATCATCCTGACTGTCTGTCCATTCTGCTAAACTATCAATGTCCTGTTTCAGTCAATTACTATCATCCTGACTCTCTGTCCATTCTGCTAAATTATCCATGTCCTGTTTCAGTCAATTACTATCATCCTGAGTCTCTGTCCATTCTGCTAAATTATCCATGTCCTGTTTCAGTCAATTACTATCATCCTGACTGTCTGTCCATTCTGCTAAACTATCCATGTCCTGTTTCAGTCAATTACTATCATCCTGACTGTCTGTCCATTCTGCTAAACTATCCATGTCCTGTTTCAGTCAATTACTATCATCCTGACTGTCTGTCCATTCTGCTAAACTATCAATGTCCTGTTTCAGTCATTTACTATCATCCTGACTGTCTGTCCATTCTGCTAAACTATCCATGTCCTGTTTCAGTCAATTACTATCATCCTGACTGTCTGTCCATTCTGCTAAACTATCAATGTCCTGTTTCAGTCAATTACTATCATCCTGACTGTCTGTCCATTCTGCTAAACTATCAATGTCCTGTTTCAGTCAATTACTATCATCCTGACTCTCTGTCCGTTCTGCTAAACTATCCATGTCCTGTTTCAGTCAATTACAATCATCCTGACTGTCTGACCATTCTGCTAAACTATCAATGTCCTGTTTCAGTCAATTACTTTCATCCTGACTGTCTGTCCATTCTGCTAAACTATCAATGTCCTGTTTCAGTCAATTACTATCATCCTGACTGTCTGTCCATTCTGCTAACCTATCAATGTCCTGTTTCAGTCAAATACTATCATCCTGATCCTCTGTCCATTCTGCTAACCTATCAACGTCCTGTTTCAGTCAAATACTATCATCCTGACTGTCTGTGCATTCTGCTAAACTATCCATGTCCTGTTTCAGTCATTTACTATCATCCTGACTCTCTGTCCATTCTGCTAAACTATAAATGTCCTGTTTCAGTCATTTACTATCATCCTGACTCTCTGTCCATTCTGCTAAACTATCCATGTCCTGTTTCAGTCAATTACTATCATCCTGACTGTCTGTCCATTCTGCTAAACTATCAATGTCCTGTTTCAGTCAATTACTATCATCCTGACTGTCTGTCCATTCTGCTAAACAATCAATGTCCTGTTTCAGTCAATTACTATCATCCTGACTGTCTATCCATTCTGCTAAACTATCCATGTCCTGTTTCAGTAAATTACTATCATCCTGACTGTCTATCCATTCTGCTAAACTATCCATGTCCTGTTTCAGTAAATTACTATCATCCTGACTGTCTGTCCATTCTGCTAAACTATCCATGTCCTGTTTCAGTCAATTACTATCATCCAGACTGTCTGTCCATTCTGCTAAACTATCAATGTCCTGTTTCAGTCAATTACTATCATCCTGACTGTCTGTCCATTCTGCTAAACTATCAATGTCCTGTTTCAGTCAATTACTATCATCCTGACTGTCTGTCCATTCTGCTAAACTATCCATGTCCTGTTTCAGTCAATTACTATCATCCTGTCTGTCTGTCCATTCTGCTAAACTATCCATGTCCTGTTTCAGTCAATTACTATCATCCTGACTGTCTGTCCATTCTGCTAAACTATCCATGTCCTGTTTCAGTCAATTACTATCATCCTGACTCTCTGTCCATTCTGCTAATCTATCCATGTCCTGTTTCAGTCAATTACTATCATCCTGACTCTCTGTCCATTCTGCTAAACTATCAATGACCTGTTTCAGTCAATTACTATCATCCTGACTGTCTGTCCATTCTGCCAAACTATCAATGTCCTGTTTCAGTAAATTACTATCATCCTGACACTCTGTCCATTCTGCTAAACTATCCATATCCTGTTTCAGTCATTTACTATCATCCTGACTGTCTGTCCATTCTGCTAAACTATCCATGTCCTGTTTCAGTCAATTACTATCATCCTGACTGTCTATCCATTCTGCTAAACTATCAATGTCCTGTTTCAGTCATTTACTATCATCCTGACTGTCTGTCCATTCTGCTAAACTATCAGGTCCTGTTTCAGTCAATTGCTATCATCCTGACTCTCTGTCCATTCTGCTAAACTATCAATGTCCTGTTTCAGTCAATTACTATCATCCTGACTGTCTGTCCATTCTGCTAAACTATCAATGTCCTGTTTCAGTCAATTACTATCATCCTGACTGTCTGTCCATTCTGCTAAACTATCAATGTCCTGTTTCAGTCAATTACTATCATCCTGACACTCTGTCCATTCAGCTAAATTATCCATGTCCTGTTTCAGTCAATTACTATCATCCTGACTCTCTGTCCATTCTGCTAAATTATCCATGTCCTGTTTCAGTCAATTACTATCATCCTGACTGTTTGTCCATTCTGCTAAACTATCCATGTCCTGTTTCAGTCAATTACTATCATCCTGACTGTCTGTCCATTCTGCTAAACTATCAATGTCCTGTTTCAGTCAATTACTATCATCCTGACTCTCTGTCCGTTCTGCTAAACTATCCATGTCCTGTTTCAGTCAATTACAATCATCCTGACTGTCTGACCATTCTGCTAAACTATCAATGTCCTGTTTCAGTCAATTACTTTCATCCTGACTGTCTGTCCATTCTGCTAAACTATCAATGTCCTGTTTCAGTCAATTACTATCATCCTGACTGTCTGTCCATTCTGCTAACCTATCAATGTCCTGTTTCAGTCAAATACTATCATCCTGATCCTCTGTCCATTCTGCTAACCTATCAACGTCCTGTTTCAGTCAAATACTATCATCCTGACTGTCTGTGCATTCTGCTAAACTATCCATGTCCTGTTTCAGTCATTTACTATCATCCTGACTCTCTGTCCATTCTGCTAAACTATAAATGTCCTGTTTCAGTCATTTACTATCATCCTGACTCTCTGTCCATTCTGCTAAACTATCCATGTCCTGTTTCAGTCAATTACTATCATCCTGACTGTCTGTCCATTCTGCTAAACTATCAATGTCCTGTTTCAGTCAATTACTATCATCCTGACTGTCTGTCCATTCTGCTAAACAATCAATGTCCTGTTTCAGTCAATTACTATCATCCTGACTGTCTATCCATTCTGCTAAACTATCCATGTCCTGTTTCAGTAAATTACTATCATCCTGACTGTCTATCCATTCTGCTAAACTATCCATGTCCTGTTTCAGTAAATTACTATCATCCTGACTGTCTGTCCATTCTGCTAAACTATCCATGTCCTGTTTCAGTCAATTACTATCATCCAGACTGTCTGTCCATTCTGCTAAACTATCAATGTCCTGTTTCAGTCAATTACTATCATCCTGACTGTCTGTCCATTCTGCTAAACTATCAATGTCCTGTTTCAGTCAATTACTATCATCCTGACTGTCTGTCCATTCTGCTAAACTATCCATGTCCTGTTTCAGTCAATTACTATCATCCTGTCTGTCTGTCCATTCTGCTAAACTATCCATGTCCTGTTTCAGTCAATTACTATCATCCTGACTGTCTGTCCATTCTGCTAAACTATCCATGTCCTGTTTCAGTCAATTACTATCATCCTGACTCTCTGTCCATTCTGCTAATCTATCCATGTCCTGTTTCAGTCAATTACTATCATCCTGACTCTCTGTCCATTCTGCTAAACTATCAATGACCTGTTTCAGTCAATTACTATCATCCTGACTGTCTGTCCATTCTGCCAAACTATCAATGTCCTGTTTCAGTAAATTACTATCATCCTGACACTCTGTCCATTCTGCTAAACTATCCATATCCTGTTTCAGTCATTTACTATCATCCTGACTGTCTGTCCATTCTGCTAAACTATCCATGTCCTGTTTCAGTCAATTACTATCATCCTGACTGTCTATCCATTCTGCTAAACTATCAATGTCCTGTTTCAGTCATTTACTATCATCCTGACTGTCTGTCCATTCTGCTAAACTATCAGGTCCTGTTTCAGTCAATTGCTATCATCCTGACTCTCTGTCCATTCTGCTAAACTATCAATGTCCTGTTTCAGTCAATTACTATCATCCTGACTGTCTGTCCATTCTGCTAAACTATCAATGTCCTGTTTCAGTCAATTACTATCATCCTGACTGTCTGTCCATTCTGCTAAACTATCAATGTCCTGTTTCAGTCAATTACTATCATCCTGACACTCTGTCCATTCAGCTAAATTATCCATGTCCTGTTTCAGTCAATTACTATCATCCTGACTCTCTGTCCATTCTGCTAAATTATCCATGTCCTGTTTCAGTCAATTACTATCATCCTGACTGTTTGTCCATTCTGCTAAACTATCCATGTCCTGTTTCAGTCAATTACTATCATCCTGACTGTCTGTCCATTCTGCTAAACTATCCATGTCCTGTTTCAGTCAATTACTATCATCCTGACTGTCTGTCCATTCTGCTAACCTATCAATGTCCTGTTTCAGTCAAATACTATCATCCTGATCCTCTGTCCATTCTGCTAACCTATCAACGTCCTGTTTCAGTCAAATACTATCATCCTGACTGTCTGTGCATTCTGCTAAACTATCCATGTCCTGTTTCAGTCATTTACTATCATCCTGACTCTCTGTCCATTCTGCTAAACTATAAATGTCCTGTTTCAGTCATTTACTATCATCCTGACTCTCTGTCCATTCTGCTAAACTATCCATGTCCTGTTTCAGTCAATTACTATCATCCTGACTGTCTGTCCATTCTGCTAAACTATCAATGTCCTGTTTCAGTCAATTACTATCATCCTGACTGTCTATCCATTCTGCTAAACTATCCATGTCCTGTTTCAGTAAATTACTATCATCCTGACTGTCTATCCATTCTGCTAAACTATCCATGTCCTGTTTCAGTAAATTACTATCATCCTGACTGTCTGTCCATTCTGCTAAACTATCCATGTCCTGTTTCAGTCAATTACTATCATCCAGACTGTCTGTCCATTCTGCTAAACTATCAATGTCCTGTTTCAGTCAATTACTATCATCCTGACTGTCTGTCCATTCTGCTAAACTATCAATGTCCTGTTTCAGTCAATTACTATCATCCTGACTGTCTGTCCATTCTGCTAAACTATCCATGTCCTGTTTCAGTCAATTACTATCATCCTGTCTGTCTGTCCATTCTGCTAAACTATCCATGTCCTGTTTCAGTCAATTACTATCATCCTGACTGTCTGTCCATTCTGCTAAACTATCCATGTCCTGTTTCAGTCAATTACTATCATCCTGACTCTCTGTCCATTCTGCTAATCTATCCATGTCCTGTTTCAGTCAATTACTATCATCCTGACTCTCTGTCCATTCTGCTAAACTATCAATGACCTGTTTCAGTCAATTACTATCATCCTGACTGTCTGTCCATTCTGCCAAACTATCAATGTCCTGTTTCAGTAAATTACTATCATCCTGACACTCTGTCCATTCTGCTAAACTATCCATATCCTGTTTCAGTCATTTACTATCATCCTGACTGTCTGTCCATTCTGCTAAACTATCCATGTCCTGTTTCAGTCAATTACTATCATCCTGACTGTCTATCCATTCTGCTAAACTATCAATGTCCTGTTTCAGTCATTTACTATCATCCTGACTGTCTGTCCATTCTGCTAAACTATCAGGTCCTGTTTCAGTCAATTACTATCATCCTGACTCTCTGTCCATTCTGCTAAACTATCAATGTCCTGTTTCAGTCAATTACTATCATCCTGACTGTCTGTCCATTCTGCTAAACTATCAATGTCCTGTTTCAGTCAATTACTATCATCCTGACTGTCTGTCCATTCTGCTAAACTATCAATGTCCTGTTTCAGTCAATTACTATCATCCTGACACTCTGTCCATTCTGCTAAATTATCCATGTCCTGTTTCAGTCAATTACTATCATCCTGACTCTCTGTCCATTCTGCTAAATTATCCATGTCCTGTTTCAGTCAATTACTATCATCCTGACTGTTTGTCCATTCTGCTAAACTATCCATGTCCTGTTTCAGTCAATTACTGTCATCCTGACTGTCTGTCCATTCTGCTAAACTATCCATGTCCTGTTTCAGTCAATTACTATCATCCTGACTGTCTGTCCATTCTGCTAAACTATCAATGTCCTGTTTCAGTCATTTACTATCACCCTGACTGTCTGTCCATTCTGCTAAACTATCCATGTCCTGTTTCAGTCAATTACTATCATCCTGACTGTCTGTCCATTCTGCCAAACTATCAATGTCCTGTTTCAGTCAATTACTATCATCCTGACTGTCTGTCCATTCTGCTAAACTATCAATGTCCTGTTTCAGTCAATTACTATCATCCTGACTCTCTGTCCGTTCTGCTAAACTATCCATGTCCTGTTTCAGTCAATAAACAATCATCCTGACTGTCTGTCCATTCTGCTAAACTATCAATGTCCTGTTGCAGTCAATTACTTTCATCCTGACTGTCTTTCCATTCTGCTAAACTATCAATGTCCTGTTTCAGTCAATTACTATCATCCTGACTGTCTGTCCATTCTGCTAACCTATCAATGTCCTGTTTCAGTCAAATACTATCATCCTGATCCTCTGTCCATTCTGCTAACCTATCAATGTCCTGTTTCAGTCAAATACTATCATCCTGACTGTCTGTCCATTCTGATAACCTATCAATGTCCTGTTTCAGTCAATTACTATCATCCTGACTGTCTGTCCATTCTGCTAAACTATCAATGTCCTGTTTCAGTCAATTACTATCATCCTGACTATCTGTCCATTCTGCTAAACTATCCATGTCCTGTTTCAGTCAATTACTATCATCCTGTCTGTCTGTCCATTCTGCTAATCTATCCATGTCCTGTTTCAGTCAATTACTATCATCCTGACTGTCTGTCCATTCTGCTAAACTATCCATGTCCTGTTTCAGTCAATTACTATCATCCTGACTCTCTGTCCATTCTGCTAATCTATCCATGTCCTGTTTCAGTCAATTACTATCATCCTGACTCTCTGTCCATTCTGCTAAACTATCAATGATCTGTTTCAGTCAATTACTATCATCCTGACTGTCTGTCCATTCTGCTAAACTATCAATGTCCTGTTTCAGTAAATTACTATCATCCTGACTCTCTGTCCATTCTGCTAAACTATCCATATCCTGTTTCAGTCAATTACTATCATCCTGACTGTCTGTCCATTCTGCTAAACTATCCATGTCCTGTTTCAGTCAATTACTATCATCCTGACTGTCTATCCATTCTGCTAAACTATCAATGTCCTGTTTCAGTCATTTACTATCATCCTGACTGTCTGTCCATTCTGCTAAACTATCAATGTCCTGTTTCAGTCAATTGCTATCATCCTGACTCTCTGTCCATTCTGCTAAACTATCAATGTCCTGTTTCAGTCAATTACTATCATCCTGACTGTCTGTCCATTCTGCTAAACTATCAATGTCCTGTTTCAGTCATTTACTATCATCCTGACTGTCTGTCCATTCTGCTAAACTATCAATGTCCTGTTTCAGACAATTACTATCATCCTGACTCTCTGTCCATTCTGCTAAATTATCCATGTCCTGTTTCAGTCAATTACTATCATCCTGACTGTCTGTCCATTCTGCTAAACTATCAATGTCCTGTTTCAGTCAATTACTATCATCCTGACTGTCTGTCCATTCTGCTAAACTATCAATGTCCTGTTTCAGTCAATTACTATCATCCTGACTGTCTGTCCATTCTGCTAAACTATCAATGTCCTGTTTCAGTCAATTACTATCATCCTGACTCTCTGTCCATTCTGCTAAATTATCCATGTCCTGTTTCAGTCAATTACTATCATCCTGAGTCTCTGTCCATTCTGCTAAATTATCCATGTCCTGTTTCAGTCAATTACTATCATCCTGACTGTCTGTCCATTCTGCTAAACTATCCATGTCCTGTTTCAGTCAATTACTATCATCCTGACTGTCTGTCCATTCTGCTAAACTATCCATGTCCTGTTTCAGTCAATTACTATCATCCTGACTGTCTGTCCATTCTGCTAAACTATCAATGTCCTGTTTCAGTCATTTACTATCATCCTGACTGTCTGTCCATTCTGCTAAACTATCCATGTCCTGTTTCAGTCAATTACTATCATCCTGACTGTCTGTCCATTCTGCTAAACTATCAATGTCCTGTTTCAGTCAATTACTATCATCCTGACTGTCTGTCCATTCTGCTAAACTATCAATGTCCTGTTTCAGTCAATTACTATCATCCTGACTCTCTGTCCGTTCTGCTAAACTATCCATGTCCTGTTTCAGTCAATTACAATCATCCTGACTGTCTGTCCATTCTGCTAAACTATCAATGTCCTGTTTCAGTCAATTACTTTCATCCTGACTGTCTGTCCATACTGCTAAACTATCAATGTCCTGTTTCAGTCAATTACTATCATCCTGACTGTCTGTCCATTCTGCTAACCTATCAATGTCCTGTTTCAGTCAAATACTATCATCCTGATCCTCTGTCCATTCTGCTAACCTATCAACGTCCTGTTTCAGTCAAATACTATCATCCTGACTGTCTGTGCATTCTGCTAAACTATCCATGTCCTGTTTCAGTCATTTACTATCATCCTGACTCTCTGTCCATTCTGCTAAACTATAAATGTCCTGTTTCAGTCATTTACTATCATCCTGACTCTCTGTCCATTCTGCTAAACTATCCATGTCCTGTTTCAGTCAATTACTATCATCCTGACTGTCTGTCCATTCTGCTAAACTATCAATGTCCTGTTTCAGTCAATTACTATCATCCTGACTGTCTGTCCATTCTGCTAAACAATCAATGTCCTGTTTCAGTCAATTACTATCATCCTGACTGTCTATCCATTCTGCTAAACTATCCATGTCCTGTTTCAGTAAATTACTATCATCCTGACTGTCTATCCATTCTGCTAAACTATCCATGTCCTGTTTCAGTAAATTACTATCATCCTGACTGTCTGTCCATTCTGCTAAACTATCCATGTCCTGTTTCAGTCAATTACTATCATCCAGACTGTCTGTCCATTCTGCTAAACTATCAATGTCCTGTTTCAGTCAATTACTATCATCCTGACTGTCTGTCCATTCTGCTAAACTATCCATGTCCTGTTTCAGTCAATTACTATCATCCTGTCTGTCTGTCCATTCTGCTAAACTATCCATGTCCTGTTTCAGTCAATTACTATCATCCTGACTGTCTGCCCATTCTGCTAAACTATCCATGTCCTGTTTCAGTCAATTACTATCATCCTGACTCTCTGTCCATTCTGCTAATCTATCCATGTCCTGTTTCAGTCAATTACTATCATCCTGACTCTCTGTCCATTCTGCTAAACTATCAATGACCTGTTTCAGTCAATTACTATCATCCTGACTGTCTGTCCATTCTGCCAAACTATCAATGTCCTGTTTCAGTAAATTACTATCATCCTGACACTCTGTCCATTCTGCTAAACTATCCATATCCTGTTTCAGTCATTTACTATCATCCTGACTGTCTGTCCATTCTGCTAAACCATCCATGTCCTGTTTCAGTCAATTACTATCATCCTGACTGTCTATCCATTCTGCTAAACTATCAATGTCCTGTTTCAGTCATTTACTATCATCCTGACTGTCTGTCTATTCTGCTAAACTATCAGGTCCTGTTTCAGTCAATTGCTATCATCCTGACTCTCTGTCCATTCTGCTAAACTATCAATGTCCTGTTTCAGTCAATTACTATCATCCTGACTGTCTGTCCATTCTGCTAAACTATCAATGTCCTGTTTCAGTCAATTACTATCATCCTGACTGTCTGTCCATTCTGCTAAACTATCAATGTCCTGTTTCAGTCAATTACTATCATCCTGACACTCTGTCCATTCTGCTAAATTATCCATGTCCTGTTTCAGTCAATTACTATCATCCTGACTGTCTATCCATTCTGCTAAACTATCCATGTCCTGTTTCAGTAAATTACTATCATCCTGACTGTCTGTCCATTCTGCTAAACTATCCATGTCCTGTTTCAGTCAATTACTATCATCCAGACTGTCTGTCCATTCTGCTAAACTATCAATGTCCTGTTTCAGTCAATTACTATCATCCTGACTGTCTGTCCATTCTGCTAAACTATCCATGTCCTGTTTCAGTCAATTACTATCATCCTGTCTGTCTGTCCATTCTGCTAAACTATCCATGTCCTGTTTCAGTCAATTACTATCATCCTGACTGTCTGTCCATTCTGCTAAACTATCCATGTCCTGTTTCAGTCAATTACTATCATCCTGACTCTCTGTCCATTCTGCTAATCTATCCATGTCCTGTTTCAGTCAATTACTATCATCCTGACTCTCTGTCCATTCTGCTAAACTATCAATGACCTGTTTCAGTCAATTACTATCATCCTGACTGTCTGTCCATTCTGCCAAACTATCAATGTCCTGTTTCAGTAAATTACTATCATCCTGACACTCTGTCCATTCTGCTAAACTATCCATATCCTGTTTCAGTCATTTACTATCATCCTGACTGTCTGTCCATTCTGCTAAACTATCCATGTCCTGTTTCAGTCAATTACTATCATCCTGACTGTCTATCCATTCTGCTAAACTATCAATGTCCTGTTTCAGTCATTTACTATCATCCTGACTGTCTGTCCATTCTGCTAAACTATCAGGTCCTGTTTCAGTCAATTGCTATCATCCTGACTCTCTGTCCATTCTGCTAAACTATCAATGTCCTGTTTCAGTCAATTACTATCATCCTGACTGTCTGTCCATTCTGCTAAACTATCAATGTCCTGTTTCAGTCAATTACTATCATCCTGACTGTCTGTCCATTCTGCTAAACTATCAATGTCCTGTTTCAGTCAATTACTATCATCCTGACTCTCTGTCCATTCTGCTAAACTATCCATGTCCAGTTTCATTCAATTACTATCATCCTGACTGTCTGTCCATTCTGCTAAACTATCCATGTCCTGTTTCAGTCAATTACTTTCATCCTGACTGTCTGTCCATTCTGCTAAACTATCCATTTCCTGTTTCAGTCAATTACTATCATCCTGACTCTCTGTCCATTCTGCTAAACTATCCATGTCCTGTTTCAGTCAATTACTATCATCCTGACTGTCTGTCCATTCTGCTAAACTATCAATGCCCTGTTTCCGTCAATTAATATCATCCTGACTGTCTGTCCATTCTGCTAAACTATCAATGTCCCGTTTCAGTCAATTACTATCATCCTGACTCTCTGTCCATTCTGTTATACTATCAATGTCCTGTTTCAGTCAATTACTATCATCCTGACTCTCTGTCCATTCTGCTAAACTATCCATGTCCTGTTTCAGTCAATTACTATCATCCTGACTGTCTGTCCATTCTGCTAAACTATCAATGTCCTGTTTCAATCAATTACTATCATCCTGACTGTCTGTCCATTCTGCTAAACTATCCATGTCCTGTTTCAATCAATTACTATCATCCTGACAGTGTGTCCATTCTGCTAAACTATCCATGTCCTGTTTCAGTCAATTACTATCATCCTGACTGTCTGTCCATTCTGCTAAACTATCCATGTCCTGTTTCAGTCAATTACTATCATCCTGACTCTCTGTCCATTCTGCTAAACTATCCATGTCCTGTTTCAGTCAATTACTATCATCCTGACTGTCTGTCCATTCTGCTAAACTATCAATGTCCTGTTTCAATCAATTACTATCATCCTGACCGTCTGTCCATTCTGCTAAACTATCAATGTCCTGTTTCAGTCAATTACTATCATTCTGACTGTCTGTCCGTTCTGCTAAACTATCAATGTCCTGTTTCAATCAATTACTATCATCCTGACCGTCTGTCCATTCTGCTCAACTATCCATGTCCTGTTTCAGTCAATTACTATCATCCTGACTGTCTATCCATTCTGCTAAACTATCAATGTCCTGTTTCAGTCAATTACTATCATCCTGACTGTCTGTCCATTCTGCTAAACTATCAATGTCCTGTTTCAGTCAATTACTATCATCCTGACTGTCTATCCCTTCTGCTAAACTATCAATGTCCTGTTTCAGTCAATTACTATCATCCTGACTCTCTGTCCATTCTGCTAAACTATCCATGTCCTGTTTCAGTCAATTACTATCATCCTGACTGTCTATCCATTCTGCTAAACTATCCATGTCCTGTTTCAGTCAATTACTATCATCCTGACTCTCTGTCCATTCTGCTAAACTATCCATGTCCTGTTTCAGTCAATTACTATCATCCTGACTGTCTGTCCATTCTGCTAAACTATCAATGTCCTGTTTCAGTCAATTACTATCATCCTGACTCTCTGTCCATTCTGCTAAACGACCCATGTCCTGTTTCAGTCAATTACTATCATCCTGACTGTCTGTCCATTCTGCTAAACTATCAATGTCCTGTTTCAGTCAATTACTATCATCCTGACTGTCTGTCCATTCTGCTAAACTATCAATGTCCTGTTTCAGTCAATTACTATCATCCTGACTGTCTGTCCATTCTGCTAAACTATCAATGTCCTGTTTCAGTCAATTACTATCATCCTGACTCTCTGTCCATTCTGCTAAACTATCCATGTCCTGTTTCAGTCAATTACTATCATCCTGACTTTCTGTCCATTCTGCGAAACTATCAATGTCCTGTTTCAGTCAATTACTATCATCCTGACTGTCTGTCCATTCTGCTAAACTATCCATGTCCTGTTTCAGTAAATTACTATCATCCTGACTCTCTGTCCATTCTGTTATATTATCAATGTCCTGTTTCAGTCAATTACTATCATCCTGACTGTCTGTCCATTCTGCTAAACTATCAATGTCCTGTTTCAGTCAATTACTATCATCCTGACTCTCTGTCCATTCTGTTATACTATCAATGTCCTGTTTCAGTCAATTACTATCATTCAGACTCTCTGTCCATTCTGCTAAACTATCCATGTCCTGTTTCAGTCAATTACTATCATCCTGACTGTCTGTCCATTCTGCTAAACTATCAATGTCCTGTTTCAGTCAATTAATATCATCCTGACTGTCTGTCCATTCTGCTAAACTATCAATGTCCCGTTTCAGTCAATTACTATCATCCTGACTCTCTGTCCATTCTGTTATACTATCAATGTCCTGTTTCAGTCAATTACTATCATCCTGACTCTCTGTCCATTCTGCTAAACTATCCATGTCCTGTTTCAGTCAATTACTATCATCCTGACTGTCTGTCCATTCTGCTAAACTATCAATGTCCTGTTTCAATCAATTACTATCATCCTGACTGTCTGTCCATTCTGCTAAACTATCCATGTCCTGTTTCAATCAATTACTATCATCCTGACAGTCTGTCCATTCTGCTAAACTATCCATGTCCTGTTTCAGTCAATTACTATCATCCTGACTGTCTGTCCATTCTGCTAAACTATCCATGTCCTGTTTCAGTCAATTACTATCATCCTGACTCTCTGTCCATTCTGCTAAACTATCCATGTCCTGTTTCAGTCAATTACTATCATCCTGACTGTCTGTCCATTCTGCTAAACTATCAATGTCCTGTTTCAATCAATTACTATCATCCTGACCGTCTGTCCATTCTGCTAAACTATCAATGTCCTGTTTCAGTCAATTACTATCATTCTGACTGTCCGTCCGTTCTGCTAAACTATCAATGTCCTGTTTCAATCAATTACTATCATCCTGACCGTCTGTCCATTCTGCTCAACTATCCATGTCCTGTTTCAGTCAATTACTATCATCCTGACTGTCTATCCATTCTGCTAAACTATCAATGTCCTGTTTCAGTCAATTACTATCATCCTGACTGTCTGTCCATTCTGCTAAACTATCAATGTCCTGTTTCAGTCAATTACTATCATCCTGACTGTCTATC
This sequence comes from Heterodontus francisci, assembly GCF_036365525.1. NCBI lineage: Eukaryota > Metazoa > Chordata > Chondrichthyes > Heterodontiformes > Heterodontidae > Heterodontus > Heterodontus francisci. The sequence continues at coordinate 1,285,844 of NW_027141021.1, forward strand.
CCTTCTGCTAAACTATCAATGTCCTGTTTCAGTCAATTACTATCATGCTGACTCTCTGTCCATTCTGCTAAACTATCCATGTCCTGTTTCAGTCAATTACTATCATCCTGACTGTCTATCCATTCTGCTAAACTATCCATGTCCTGTTTCAGTCAATTACTATCATCCTGACTCTCTGTCCATTCTGCTAAACTATCCATGTCCTGTTTCAGTCAATTACTATCATCCTGACTGTCTGTCCATTCTGCTAAACTATCAATGTCCTGTTTCAGTCAATTACTATCATCCTGACTGTCTGTCCATTCTGCTAAACTATCAATGTCCTGTTTCAGTCAATTACTATCATCCTGACACTCTGTCCATTCTGCTAAACGACCCATGTCCTGTTTCAGTCAATTACTATCATCCTGACTGTCTGTCCATTCTGCTAAACTATCAATGTCCTGTTTCAGTCAATTACTATCATCCTGACTGTCTGTCCATTCTGCTAAACTATCAATGTCCTGTTTCAGTCAATTACTATCATCCTGACTGTCTGTCCATTCTGCTAAACTATCAATGTCCTGTTTCAGTCAATTACTATCATCCTGACTCTCTGTCCATTCTGCTAAACTATCCATGTCCTGTTTCAGTCAATTACTATCATCCTGACTTTCTGTCCATTCTGCGAAACTATCAATGTCCTGTTTCAGTCAATTAATATCATCCTGACTGTCTGTCCATTCTGCTAAACTATCAATGTCCTGTTTCAGTCAATTACTATCATCCTGACTGTCTGTCCATTCTGCTAAACTATCCATGTCCTGTTTCAGTCAATTACTGTCATCCTGACTGTCTGTCCATTCTGCTAAACTATCAATGTCCTGTTTCAATCAATTACTATCATCCTGACTGTCTGTCCATTCTGCTAAACTATCAATGTCCCGTTTCAGTCAATTACTGTCATCCTGACTGTCTGTCCATTCTGCTAAACTATCAATGTCCTGTTTCAGTCAATTACTATCATCCTGACTGTCTGTCCATTCTGCTAAACTATCAATGTCCTGTTTCAGTCAATTACTGTCATCCTGACTGTCTGTCCATTCTGCTAAACTATTCATGTCCTGTTTCAGTCAATTACTGTCATCCTGACTGTCTGTCCATTCTGCTAAACTATCAATGTCCTGTTTCAGTCAATTACTGTCATCCTGACTGTCTGTCCATTCTGCTAAACTATCAATGTCCTGTTTCAGTCAATTACTATCATCCTGACTGTCTGTCCATTCTGCTAAACTATCCATGTCCTGTTTCAGTCAATTACTGTCATCCTGACTGTCTGTCCATTCTGCTAAACTATCCATGTCCTGTTTCAGTCAATTACTATCATCCTGACTGTCTGTCCATTCTGCTAAACTATCCATGTCCTGTTTCAGTCAATTACTATCATCCTGACTGTCTGTCCATTCTGCTAAACTATCAATGTCCTGTTTCAGTCAATTACTATCATCCTGACTGTCTGTCCATTCTGCTAAACTATCCACGTCCTGTTTCAGTCAATTACTATCATCCTGACTGACTGTCCATTCTGCTAAACTATCCATGTCCTGTTTCAGTCAATTACTGTCATCCTGACTGTCTGTCCATTCTGCTATACTATCAATGTCCTGTTTCAATCAATTACTATCATCCTGACTGTCTGTCCATTCTGCTACACTATCCATGTCCTGTTTCAGTCAATTACTATCGTCCTGACTGTCTGTCCATTCTGCTAAACTATCCATGTCCTGTTTCAGTCAATTACTATCATCCTGACAGTCTGTCCATTCTGCTAAACTATCAATGTCCTGTTTCAGTCAATTACTATCATCCTGACTGTCTGTCCATTCTGCTAAACTATCAATGTCCTGTTTCAGTCAATTACTACCATCCTGACTGTCTGTCCATTCTGCTAAACTATCAATGTCCTGTTTCAGTCAATTACTATCATCCTGAATCTCTGTCCATTCTGCTAAACTATCAATGTCCTGTTTCAGTCAATTACTATCATCCTGACTGTCGGTCCATTCTGCTAAACTATCAATGTCCTGTTTCAGTCAATTACTATCATCCTGACTGTCTGTCCATTCTGCGAAACTATCCATGTCCTGTTTCAGTCAATTACTATCATCCTGACTGTCTGTCCATTCTGCTAAACTATCAATGTCCTTTTTCAGTCAATTACTATCATCCTGACTGTCTGTCCATTCTGCTAAACTATCCATGTCCTGTTTCAATCAATTACTATCATCCTGACCGTCTGTCCATTCTGCTAAACTATCCATGTCCTGTTTCAGTCAATTACTATCATCCTGACTGTCTGTCCATTCTGATAAACTATCAATGTCCTGTTTCAGTCAATTACTATCATCCTGACTGTCTGTCCATTCTGCTAAACTATCCATGTCCTGTTTCAGTCAATTACTATCATCCTGACTGTCTATCCATTCTGCTAAACTATCAATGTCCTGTTTCAGTCAATTACTATCATCCTGACTGTCTGTCCATTCTGCTAAACTATCCATGTCCTGTTTCAATCAATTGCTATCATCCTGACCGTCTGTCCATTCTGCTAAACTTTCCATGTCCTGTTTCAGTCAATTACTATCATCCTGACTGTCTGTCCATTCTGCTAAACTATCAATGTCCTGTTTCAGTCAATTACTATCATCCTGACTGTCTGTCCATTCTGCTAAACTATCAATGTCCTGTTTCAGTCAATTACTACCATCCTGACTGTCTGTCCATTCTGCTAAACTATCAATGTCCTGTTTCAGTCAATTACTGTCATCCTGACTGTCTGTCCATTCTGCTAAACTATCAATGTCCTGTTTCAGTCAATTACTGTCATCCTGACTGTCTGTCCATTCTGCTAAACTATCAATGTCCTGTTTCAGTCAATTACTGTCATCCTGACTGTCTGTCCATTCTGCTAAACTATCAATGTCCTGTTTCAGTCAATTACTATCATCCTGACTGTCTGTCCATTCTGCTAAACTATCCATGTCCTGTTTCAGTCAATTACTGTCATCCTGACTGTCTGTCCATTCTGCTAAACTATCCATGTCCTGTTTCAGTCAATTACTATCATCCTGACTGTCTGTCCATTCTGCTAAACTATCCATGTCCTGTTTCAGTCAATTACTATCATCCTGACTGTCTGTCCATTCTGCTAAACTATCAATGTCCTGTTTCAGTCAATTACTATCATCCTGACTGTCTGTCCATTCTGCTAAACTATCCACGTCCTGTTTCAGTCAATTACTATCATCCTGACTGTCTGTCCATTCTGCTAAACTATCCATGTCCTGTTTCAGTCAATTACTGTCATCCTGACTGTCTGTCCATTCTGCTACACTATCAATGTCCTGTTTCAATCAATTACTATCATCCTGACTGTCTGTCCATTCTGCTACACTATCCATGTCCTGTTTCAGTCAATTACTATCATCCTGACTGTCTGTCCATTCTGCTAAACTATCCATGTCCTGTTTCAGTCAATTACTATCATCCTGACAGTCTGTCCATTCTGCTAAACTATCAATGTCCTGTTTCAGTCAATTACTATCATCCTGACTGTCTGTCCATTCTGCGAAACTATCAATGTCCTGTTTCAGTCAATTACTACCATCCTGACTGTCTGTCCATTCTGCTAAACTATCAATGTCCTGTTTCAGTCAATTACTATCATCCTGACTGTCTGTCCATTCTGCGAAACTATCCATGTCCTGTTTCAGTCAATTACTATCATCCTGACTGTCTGTCCATTCTGCTAATCTATCAATGTCCTGTTTCAGTCAATTACTATCATCCTGACTGTCTGTCCATTCTGCTAAACTATCCATGTCCTGTTTCAATCAATTACTATCATCCTGACCGTCTGTCCATTCTGCTAAACTATCCATGTCCTGTTTCAGTCAATTACTATCATCCTGACTGTCTGTCCATTCTGATACACTATCAATGTCCTGTTTCAGTCAATTACTATCATCCTGACTGTCTGTCCATTCTGCTAAACTATCAATGTCCTGTTTCAGTCAATTACTACCATCCTGACTGTCTGTCCATTCTGCTAAACTATCAATGTCCTGTTTCAGTCAATTACTATCATCCTGACTGTCTGTCCATTCTGCGAAACTATCCATGTCCTGTTTCAGTCAATTACTATCATCCTGACTGTCTGTCCATTCTGCTAATCTATCAATGTCCTGTTTCAGTCAATTACTATCATCCTGACTGTCTGTCCATTCTGCTAAACTATCCATGTCCTGTTTCAATCAATTACTATCATCCTGACCGTCTGTCCATTCTGCTAAACTATCCATGTCCTGTTTCAGTCAATTACTATCATCCTGACTGTCTGTCCATTCTGATAAACTATCAATGTCCTGTTTCAGTCAATTACTATCATCCTGACTGTCTGTCCATTCTGCTAAACTATCCATGTCCTGTTTCAGTCAATTACTATCATCCTGAATGTCTATCCATTCTGCTAAACTATCAATGTCCTGTTTCAGTCAATTACTATCATCCTGACTGTCTGTCCATTCTGCTAAACTATCCATGTCCTGTTTCAATCAATTGCTATCATCCTGACCGTCTGTCCATTCTGCTAAACTTTCCATGTCCTGTTTCAGTCAATTACTATCATCCTGACTGTCTGTCCATTCTGCTAAACTATCAATGTCCTGTTTCAGTCAATTACTATCATCCTGACTGTCTGTCCATTCTGCTACACTATCCATGTCCTGTTTCAGTCAATTACTATCATCCTGACTGTCTGTCCATTCTGCTAAACTATCCATGTCCTGTTTCAGTCAATTACTATCATCCTGACAGTCTGTCCATTCTGCTAAACTATCAATGTCCTGTTTCAGTCAATTACTATCATCCTGACTGTCTGTCCATTCTGCTAAACTATCAATGTCCTGTTTCAGTCAATTACTACCATCCTGACTGTCTGTCCATTCTGCTAAACTATCAATGTCCTGTTTCAGTCAATTACTATCATCCTGACTGTCTGTCCATTCTGCGAAACTATCCATGTCCTGTTTCAGTCAATTACTATCATCCTGACTGTCTGTCCATTCTGCTAATCTATCAATGTCCTGTTTCAGTCAATTACTATCATCCTGACTGTCTGTCCATTCTGCTAAACTATCCATGTCCTGTTTCAATCAATTACTATCATCCTGACCATCTGTCCATTCTGCTAAACTATCCATGTCCTGTTTCAGTCAATTACTATCATCCTGACTGTCTGTCCATTCTGATAAACTATCAATGTCCTGTTTCAGTCAATTACTATCATCCTGACTGTCTGTCCATTCTGCTAAACTATCAATGTCCTGTTTCAGTCAATTACTACCATCCTGACTGTCTGTCCATTCTGCTAAACTATCAATGTCCTGTTTCAGTCAATTACTATCATCCTGACTGTCTGTCCATTCTGCGAAACTATCCATGTCCTGTTTCAGTCAATTACTATCATCCTGACTGTCTGTCCATTCTGCTAATCTATCAATGTCCTGTTTCAGTCAATTACTATCATCCTGACTGTCTGTCCATTCTGCTAAACTATCCATGTCCTGTTTCAATCAATTACTATCATCCTGACCGTCTGTCCATTCTGCTAAACTATCCATGTCCTGTTTCAGTCAATTACTATCATCCTGACTGTCTGTCCATTCTGATAAACTATCAATGTCCTGTTTCAGTCAATTACTATCATCCTGACTGTCTGTCCATTCTGCTAAACTATCCATGTCCTGTTTCAGTCAATTACTATCATCCTGACTGTCTATCCATTCTGCTAAACTATCAATGTCCTGTTTCAGTCAATTACTATCATCCTGACTGTCTGTCCATTCTGCTAAACTATCCATGTCCTGTTTCAATCAATTGCTATCATCCTGACCGTCTGTCCATTCTGCTAAACTTTCCATGTCCTGTTTCAGTCAATTACTATCATCCTGACTGTCTGTCCATTCTGCTAAACTATCAATGTCCTGTTTCAGTCAATTACTATCATCCTGACTCTCTGTCCATTCTGCTAAACTATCAATGTCCTGTTTCAGTCAATTACTATCATCCTGACTGTCTGTCCATTCTGCTAAACTATCAATGTCCTGTTTCGGTCAATTACTACCATCCTGACTGTCTGTCCATTCTGCTAAACTATCAATGTCCTGTTTCAGTCAATTACTATCATCCTGACTCTCTGTCCATTCTGCTAAACTATCAATGTCCTGTTTCAGTCAATTACTATCATCCTGACTGTCGGTCCATTCTGCTAAACTATCAATGTCCTGTTTCAGTCAATTACTATCATCCTGACTGTCTGTCCATTCTGCGAAACTATCCATGTCCTGTTTCAGTCAATTACTATCATCCTGACTGTCTGTCCATTCTGCTAAACTATCAATGTCCTGTTTCAGTCAATTACTATCATCCTGACTGTCTGTCCATTCTGCTAAACTATCCATGTCCTGTTTCAATCAATTACTATCATCCTGACCGTCTGTCCATTCTGCTAAACTATCCATGTCCTGTTTCAGTCAATTACTATCATCCTGACTGTCTGTCCATTCTGATAAACTATCAATGTCCTGTTTCAGTCAATTACTATCATCCTGACTGTCTGTCCATTCTGCTAAACTATCCATGTCCAGTTTCATTCAATTACTATCATCCTGACTGTCTATCCATTCTGCTAAACTATCAATGTCCTGTTTCAGTCAATTACTATCATCCTGACTGTCTGTCCATTCTGCTAAACTATCCATGTCCTGTTTCAATCAATTGCTATCATCCTGACCGTCTGTCCATTCTGCTAAACTTTCCATGTCCTGTTTCAGTCAATTACTATCATCCTGACTGTCTGTCCATTCTGCTAATCTATCAATGTCCTGTTTCAGTCAATTACTATCATCCTGACTGTCTGTCCATTCTGCTATACTATCATTGTCCTGTTTCAGTCAATTACTATCATCCTGACTGTCTGTCCATTCTGCTAAACTATCAATGTCCTGTTTCAGTCAATTACTATCATCCTGACTGTCTGTCCATTCTGCTAAACTTTCCATGTCCTGTTTCAGTCAATTACTATCATCCTGACTGTCTGTCCATTCTGCTAAACTATCAATGTCCTGTTTCAGTCAATTACTATCATCCTGACTCTCTGTCCATTCTGCTAAACTATCAATGTCCTGTTTCAATCAATTACTATCATCCTGACTGTCTGTCCATTCTGCTAACCTATCAATGTCCTGTTTCAGTCATTTACTATCATCCTGACTGTCTGTCCATTCTGCTAAACTATCAATGTCCTGTTTCAGTCAATTACTGTCATCCTGACTGTCTGTCCATTCTGCTAAACTATCAATGTCCTGTTTCAGTCAATTACTGTCATCCTGACTCTCTGTCCATTCTGCTAAACTATCAATGTCCTGTTTCAGTCAATTACTGTCATCCTGACTCTCTGTCCATTCTGCTAAACTATCAATGTCCTGTTTCAGTCAATTACTATCATCCTGACTGTCGGTCCATTCTGCTAAACTATCAATGTCCTGTTTCAGTCAATTACTATCATCCTGACTGTCTGTCCATTCTGCGAAACTATCCATGTCCTGTTTCAGTCAATTACTATCATCCTGACTGTCTGTCCATTCTGCTAAACTATCAATGTCCTGTTTCAGTCAATTACTATCATCCTGACTGTCTGTCCATTCTGCTAAACTATCCATGTCCTGTTTCAATCAATTACTATCATCCTGACCGTCTGTCCATTCTGCTAAACTATCCATGTCCTGTTTCAGTCAATTACTATCATCCTGACTGTCTGTCCATTCTGATAAACTATCAATGTCCTGTTTCAGTCAATTACTATCATCCTGACTGTCTGTCCATTCTGCTAAACTATCCATGTCCAGTTTCATTCAATTACTATCATCCTGACTGTCTATCCATTCTGCTAAACTATCAATGTCCTGTTTCAGTCAATTACTATCATCCTGACTGTCTGTCCATTCTGCTAAACTATCCATGTCCTGTTTCAATCAATTGCTATCATCCTGACCGTCTGTCCATTCTGCTAAACTTTCCATGTCCTGTTTCAGTCAATTACTATCATCCTGACTGTCTGTCCATTCTGCTAATCTATCAATGTCCTGTTTCAGTCAATTACTATCATCCTGACTGTCTGTCCATTCTGCTATACTATCATTGTCCTGTTTCAGTCAATTACTATCATCCTGACTGTCTGTCCATTCTGCTAAACTATCAATGTCCTGTTTCAGTCAATTACTATCATCCTGACTGTCTGTCCATTCTGCTAAACTTTCCATGTCCTGTTTCAGTCAATTACTATCATCCTGACTGTCTGTCCATTCTGCTAAACTATCAATGTCCTGTTTCAGTCAATTACTATCATCCTGACTCTCTGTCCATTCTGCTAAACTATCAATGTCCTGTTTCAATCAATTACTATCATCCTGACTGTCTGTCCATTCTGCTAACCTATCAATGTCCTGTTTCAGTCATTTACTATCATCCTGACTGTCTGTCCATTCTGCTAAACTATCAATGTCCTGTTTCAGTCAATTACTGTCATCCTGACTGTCTGTCCATTCTGCTAAACTATCAATGTCCTGTTTCAGTCAATTACTGTCATCCTGACTGTCTGTCCATTCTGCTAAACTATCAATGTCCTGTTTCAATCAATTACTATCATCCTGACTGTCTGTCCATTCTGCTAAACTATCAATGTCCTTTTTCAGTCAATTACTATCATCCTGACGGTCTGTCCATTCTGCTAAACTATCCATGCCCTTTTTCAGTCAATTACTGTCATCCTGACTGTCTGTCCATTCTGCTAAACTATCCATGTCCTGTTTCAGTCAATTACTATCATCCTGACTGTCTGTCCATTCTGCTAAACTATCAATGTCCTGTTTCAGTCAATTACTATCATCCTGACTGTCAGTCCATTCTGCTAAACTATCCACGTCCTGTTTCAGTCTATTACTATCATCCTGACTGTCTGTCCATTCTGCTAAACTATCCATGTCCTGTTTCAGTCAATTACTGTCATCCTGACTGTCTGTCCATTCTGCTACACTATCAATGTCCTGTTTCAATCAATTACTATCATCCTGACTGTCTGTCCATTCTGCTAAACTATCCATGTCCTGTTTCAATCAATTACTATCATCCTGACTGTCTGTCCATTCTGCTAAACTATCCATGTCCTGTTTCAATCAATTACTATCATCCTGACAGTCTGTCCATTCTGCTAAACTATCAATGTCCTGTTTCAGTCCATTACTATCATCCTGACTGTCTGTCCATTCTGCTAAACTATCAATGTCCTGTTTCAGTCCATTACTATCATCCTGACTGTCTGTCCATTCTGCTAAACTATCAATGTCCTGTTTCAGTCAATTACTACCATCCTGACTGTGTGTCCATTCTGCTAAACTATCAATGTCCTGTTTCAGTCAATTACTATCATCCTGACTGTCTGTCCATTCTGCTAAACTATCAATGTCCTGTTTCAGTCAATTACTATCATCCTGACAGTCGGTCCATTCTGCTAAACTATCAATGTCCTGTTTCAGTCAATTACTATCATCCTGACTGTCTGTCCATTCTGCTAAACTATCCATGTCCTGTTTCAGTCAATTACTATCATCCTGACTGTCTGTCCATTCTGCTAAACTATCAATGTCCTGTTTCAGTCAATTACTATCATCCTGACTGTCTGTCCATTCTGCTAAACTATCCATGTCCTGTTTCAATCAATTACTATCATCCTGACCGTCTGTCCATTCTGCTAAACTATCCATGTCCTGTTTCAGTCAATTACTATCATCCTGACTGTCTGTCCATTCTGCTAAACTATCCATGTCCTGTTTCAGTCAATTACTATCATCCTGACTGTCTATCCATTCTGCTAAACTCTCCATGTCCTGTTTCAGTCAATTACTATCATCCTGACTGTCTATCCATTCTGCTAAACTATCAATGTCCTGTTTCAGTCAATTACTATCATCCTGACTGTCTGTCCATTCTGCTAAACTATCCATGTCCTGTTTCAGTCAATTACTATCATCCTGACCGTCTGTCCATTCTGCTAAACTATCCATGTCCTGTTTCAGTCAATTACTATCATCCTGACTGTCTGTCCATTCTGCTAAACTATCAATGTCCTGTTTCAGTCAATTACTATCACCCTGACTGTCTGTCCATTCTGCTAAACTATCAATATCCTGTTTCAGTCAATTACTATCATCCTGACTGTCTCTCCATTCTGCTAAAATATCCATGTCCTGTTTCATTCAATTACTATCATCCTGACTCTCTGTCCATTCTGCTAAACTATCATTGTCCTGTTTCAGTCAATTACTATCATTCTGACTGTCTGTCCATTCTGCTAAACTATCAATGTCCTGTTTCAGTCAATTACTATCATCCTGACTGTCTCTCCATTCTGCTAAACTATCCATGTTCTGTTTCATTCAATTACTATCATCCTGACTGTCTGTCCATTCTGCTAAACTATCATTGTCCTGTTTCAGTCAATTACTATCATCCTGACTGTCTGTCCATTCTGCTATACTATCATTGTCCTGTTTCAGTCAATTACTATCATCCTGACTGTCTGTCCATTCTGCTAAACTATCAATGTCCTGTTTCAGTCAATTACTATCATCCTGACTGTCTGTCCATTCTGCTAAACTTTCCATGTCCTGTTTCAGTCAATTACTATCATCCTGACTGTCTGTCCATTCTGCTAAACTATCAATGTCCTGTTTCAGTCAATTACTGTCATCCTGACTCTCTGTCCATTCTGCTAAACTATCAATGTCCTGTTTCAATCAATTACTATCATCCTGTCTGTCTGTCCATTCTGCTAACCTATCAATGTCCTGTTTCAGTCATTTACTATCATCCTGACTGTCTGTCCATTCTGCTAAACTATCAATGTCCTGTTTCAGTCAATTACTATCATCCTGACTGTCTGTCCATTCTGCTAAACTATCAATGTCCTGTTTCAGTCAATTACTATCATCCTGACTGTCTGTCCTTTCTGCTAAACTATCAATGTCCTGTTTCAGTCAATTACTATCATCCTGACTCTCTGTCCATTCTGCTAAACTATCAATGTCCTGTTTCAGTCAATTACTATCATCCTGACTGTCCGTCCATTCTGCTAAACTATCAATGTCCTGTTTCAGTCAATTACTATCATACTGATCCTCTGTCCATTCTGCGAACCTATCAATGTCCTGTTTCAGTCAATTACTATCATCCTGACTGTCTGTCGATTCTGCTAAACTATCAATGTCCTGTTTCAGTCAATTACTATCATCCTGTCTGTCTGTCCATTCTGCTAAACTATCCATTTCCTGTTTCAGTCAATTACTATCATCCTGACTGTCTGTCCATTCTGCTAAACTATCCATGTCCTGTTTCAGTCAATTACTATCATCCTGACTCTCTGTCCATTCTGTTATACTATCAATGTCCTGTTTCAGTCTATTACTATCATCCTGACTGTCTGTCCATTCTGCTAAGCTATCAATGTCCTGTTTCAGTCAATTACTATCATCCTGACTGTCTGTCCATTCTGCTAAACTATCCATGTCCTGTTTCAGTCAATTACTATCATCCTGACTGTCTGTCCATTCTGCTAAACTATCAATGTCCTGTTTCAGTCAATTACTGTCATCCTGACTGTCTGTCCATTCTGCTAAACTATCCATGTCCTGTTTCAGTCAATTACTGTCATCCTGACTCTCTGTCCATTCTGCTAAACTATCCATGTCCTGTTTCAGTCAATTACTATCATCCTGACTGTCCGTCCATTCTGCTAAACTATCAATGTCCTGTTTCAGTCAATTACTATCATCCTGACTGTCCGTCCATTCTGCTAAACTATCAATATCCTGTTTCAGTCAATTACTATCATACTGATCCTCTGTCCATTCTGCGAATCTATCAATGTCCTGTTTCAGTCAATTACTATCATCCTGACTGTCTGTCCATTCTGCTAAACTATCAATGTCCTGTTTCAGTCAATTACTATCATCCTGTCTGTCTGTCCATTCTGCTAAACTATCCATTTCCTGTTTCAGTCAATTACTATCATCCTGACTCTCTGTCCATTCTGCTAAATTATCAATGTCCTGTTTCAGTCAATTACTATCATCCTGACTGTCTGTCCATTCTGCTAAACTATCAATGTCCTGTTTCAGTCAATTACTATCATCCTGACTGTCTGTCCATTCTGCTAAACTATCCATGTCCTGTTTCAGTCAATTACTATCATCCTGACTCTCTGTCCATTCTGCTAAATTATCAATGTCCTGTTTCAGTCAATTACTATCATCCTGATCCTCTGTCCATTCTGCTAAACTATCAATGTCCTGTTTCAATCAATTACTATCATCCTGACTGTCTGTCCATTCTGCTAAACTATCCATGTCCTGTTTCAGTCAATTACTTTCATCCTGACTCTCTGTCCATTCTGTTATACTATCAATGTCCTGTTTCAGTCTATTACTATCATCCTGACTGTCTGTCCATTCTGCTAAGCTATCAATGTCCTGTTTCAGTCAATTACTATCATCCTGACTGTCTGTCCATTCTGCTAAACTATCAATGTCCTGTTTCAGTCAATTAATATCATCCTGACTGTCTGTCCATTCTGCTAAACTATCCATGTCCTGTTTCAGTCAATTACTGTCATCCTGACTGTCTGTGCATTCTGCTAAACTATCCATGTCCTGTTTCAGTCAATTACTGTCATCCTGACTCTCTGTCCATTCTGCTAAACTATCCATGTCCTGTTTCAGTCAATTACTATCATCCTGACTGTCTGTCCATTCTGCTAAACTATCAATGTCCTGTTTCAGTCAATTACTATCATCCTGACTCTCTGTCCATTCTGCTAATCTATCAATGTCCTGTTTCAGTCAATTACTATCATCCTGACTGTCTGTCCATTCTGCTAAACTATCCATGTCCTGTTTCAGTCAATTACTATCATCCTGACTGTCTGTCCATTCTGCTAAACTATCAATGTCCTGTTTCAGTCAATTACTATCATCCTGACTGTCTGTCCATTCTGCTAAACTATCAATGTCCTGTTTCAGTCAATTACTATAATCCTGACTCTCTGTCCATTCTGCTAAACTATCCATGTCCTGTTTCAGTCAATTACTGTCATCCTGACTGTCTGTCCATTCTGCTAAACTATCCATGTCCTGTTTCAGTCAATTACTGTCATCCTGACTCTCTGTCCATTCTGCTAATCTATCCATGTCCTGTTTCAGTCAATTACTATCATCCTGACTGTCTGTCCATTCTGCAAAACTATCCATGTCCTGTTTCAGTCAATTACTATCATCCAGACTGTCTGTCCATTCTGCTAAACTATCCATGTCCTGTTTCAATAAATTACTATCATCCTGACTGTCTGTCCATTCTGCTAAACTATCAATGTCCTGTTTCAGTCAATTACTATCATCCTGACTGTCTCTCCATTCTGCTAAACTATCCATGTCCTGTTTCATTCAATTACTATCATCCTGACTGTCTGTCCATTCTGCTAATCTATCAATGTCCTGTTTCAGTCAATTACTATCATCCTGACTGTCTGTCCATTCTGCTAAACTATCAATGTCCTGTTTCAGTCAATTACTATCATCCTGACCGTCTGTCCATTCTGCTAAACTATCAATGTCCTGTTTCAGTCAATTACTATCATCCTGACTGTCTGTCCATTCTGCTAAACTATCCATGTCCTGTTTCAGTCAATTACTATCATCCTGACTGTCTGTCCATTCTGCTCAACTATCAATGTCCTGTTTCAGTCAATTACTATCATCCTGACTGTCTGTCCATTCTGCTAAACTATCAATGTCCTGTTTCAGTCAATTACTATCATCCTGACTGTCTGTCCATTCTGCTAAACTATCAATGTCCTGTTTCAGTCAATTACTATCATCCTGACTGTCCGTCCATTCTGCTAAACTATCAATATCCTGTTTCAGTCAATTACTATCATACTGATCCTCTGTCCATTCTGCGAACCTATCAATGTCCTGTTTCAGTCAATTACTATCATCCTGTCTGTCTGTCCATTCTGCTAAACTATCCATTTCCTGTTTCAGTCAATTACTATCATCCTGACTCTCTGTCCATTCTGCTAAACTATCCATGTCCTGTTTCAGTCAATTACTATCATCCTGACTGTCTGTCCATTCTGCTAAACTATCAATGTCCTGTTTCAGTCAATTACTATCATCCAGACTGTCTGTCCATTCTGATAAACTATCCATGTCCTGTTTCAGTCATTTACTATCATCCTGACTGTCTGTCCATTCTGCTAAACTATCCATGTCCTGTTTCAGTCAATTACTATCATCCTGACTGTCTGTCCATTCTGCTAAACTATCAATGTCCTGTTTCAGTCAATTACTATCATCGTGACTCTCTGTCCATTCTGCTAAACTATCATTGTCCTGTTTCAGTCAATTACTATCATCCTGACTGTCTGTCCATTCTGCTAAACTATCAATGTCCTGTTTCAGTCAATTACTATCATCCTGACTCTCTGTCCATTCTGCTAAACTATCAATGTCCTGTTTCAGTCAATTACTATCATCCTGACTGTCTGTCCATTCTGCTAAACTATCAATGTCCTGTTTCAGTCAATTACTATCATCCTGACTGTCTGTCCATTCTGCTAAACTATCAATGTCCTGTTTCAGTCAATTACTATCATCCTGACTGTCCGTCCATTCTGCTAAACTATCAATATCCTGTTTCAGTCAATTACTATCATACTGATCCTCTGTCCATTCTGCGAACCTATCAATGTCCTGTTTCAGTCAATTACTATCATCCTGTCTGTCTGTCCATTCTGCTAAACTATCCATTTCCTGTTTCAGTCAATTACTATCATCCTGACTCTCTGTCCATTCTGCTAAACTATCCATGTCCTGTTTCAGTCAATTACTATCATCCTGACTGTCTGTCCATTCTGCTAAACTATCAATGTCCTGTTTCAGTCAATTACTATCATCCAGACTGTCTGTCCATTCTGATAAACTATCCATGTCCTGTTTCAGTCATTTACTATCATCCTGACTGTCTGTCCATTCTGCTAAACTATCCATGTCCTGTTTCAGTCAATTACTATCATCCTGACTGTCTGTCCATTCTGCTAACCTCTCAAAGTCCTGTTTCAGTCAATTACTATCATCCTGAATGTCTGTCCATTCTGCTAAACTATCCATGTCCTGTTTCAGTCAATTACTATCATCCTGACTGTCTGTCCATTCTGCTAAACTATCAATGTCCAGTTTCAGTCAATTACTATCATCCTGACTGTCTGTCCATTCTGCTAAACTATCCATGTCCTGTCTCAGTCAATTACTATCATCCTGACTGTCTATCCATTCTGATAAACTATCAAAGTCCTGTTTCAGTCAATTACTATCATCCTGACTGTCTGTCCATTCTGCTAAACTATCAATGTCCTGTTTCAGTCAATTACTATCATCCTGACTGTCTGTCCATTCTGCTAAACTATCAAAGTCCTGTTTCAGTCAATTACTATCATCCTGACTGTCCGTCCATTCTGCTAAACTATCCATGTCCTGTTTCAGTCAATTACTATCATCCTGACTGTCTGTCCATTCTGATAAACTATCAAAGTCCTGTTTCAGTCAATTACTATCATCCTGACTGTCTGTCCATTCTGCTAAACTATCAATGTCCTGTTTCAGTCAATTACTGTCATTCTGACTGTCTGACCATTCTGCTAAACTATCCATGTCCTGTTTCAGTCAATTACTATCATCCAGACTGTCTGTCCATTCTGCTATCTATCCATGTCCTGTTTCAGTCAATTACTATCATCCTGACTGTCTGTCCATTCTGCTAAACTATCCATGTCCTGTTTCAGTCAATTACTATCATCCTGACTGTCTGTCCATTCTGCTAAACTATCAATGTCCTGTTTCAGTCAATTACTATCATCCTGACTGTCTGTCCATTCTGCTAAACTATCCATGTCCTGTTTCAGTCAATTACTATCATCCTGACTGTCTGTCCATTCTGCTAATCTATCAATGTCCTGTTTCAGTCAATTACTATCATCCTGACTCTCTGTCCATTCTGCTAAACTATCCATGTCCTGTTTCAGTCAATTACTATCATCCTGACTCTCTGTCCATTCTGCTAAACTATCAATGTCCTGTTTCAGTCAATTACGATCATCCTGACTGTCTCTCCATTCTGCTAAACTACCCATGTCCTGTTTCAGTCATTTACTATCATCCTGACTCTCTGTCCATTTTGCTAATTTATCAATGTCCTGTTTCAGTCAATTACTATCATCCTGACTCTCTGTCCCTTCTGCTAAACTATCCATGTTCTGTTTCAGTCAATTACTATCATCCTGACTCTCTGTCCATTCTGCTAATCTATCCATGTCCTTTTTCAGTCAATTACTATCATCCTGACTGTCTGTCCATTCTGATAATTTATCAATGTCCTGTTTCAGTCAATTACTATCATCCAGACTGTCTGTCCATTCTGCTAAACTATCAATGTCCAGTTTCAGTCAATTACTATCATCCTGACTGTCTGTCCATTCTGCTAAACTATCAATGTCCTGTTTCATTCAATTACTATCATCCTGACTGTCTGTCCATTCTGCTAATCTATCAATGTCCTGTTTCAGTCAATTACTATCATCCTGACTCTCTGTCCATTCTGCTAAACTACCCATGTCCTGTTTCAGTCATTTACTATTATCCTGACTCTCTGTCCATTCTGCTAAACTATCAATGTCCTGTTTCAGTCAATTACTATCATCCTGACTGTCTGTCCATTCTGCTAAACTACCCATGTCCTGTTTCAGTCATTTACTATCATCCTGACTCTCTGTCCATTCTGCTAAATTATCAATGTCCTGTTTCAGTCAATTACTATCATCCTGACTCTCTGTCCATTCTGCTAAACTATCCATGTCCTGTTTCAGTCAATTACTATCATCCTGACTCTCTGTCCATTCTGCTAAACTATCAAAGTCCTGTTTCAGTCAATTACTATCATCCTGACTGTCCGTCCATTCTGCTAAACTATCAATGTCCTGTTTCAGTCAATTACTATCATCCTGACTGTCCGTCCATTCTGCTAAACTATCAATATCCTGTTTCAGTCAATTACTATCATACTGATCCTCTGTCCATTCTGCGAATCTATCAATGTCCTGTTTCAGTCAATTACTATCATCCTGACTGTCTGTCCATTCTGCTAAACTATCAATGTCCTGTTTCAGTCAATTACTATCATCCTGTCTGTCTGTCCATTCTGCTAAACTATCCATTTCCTGTTTCAGTCAATTACTATCATCCTGACTCTCTGTCCATTCTGCTAAATTATCAATGTCCTGTTTCAGTCAATTACTATCATCCTGACTGTCTGTCCATTCTGCTAAACTATCAATGTCCTGTTTCAGTCAATTACTATCATCCTGACTGTCTGTCCATTCTGCTAAACTATCCATGTCCTGTTTCAGTCAATTACTATCATCCTGACTCTCTGTCCATTCTGCTAAATTATCAATGTCCTGTTTCAGTCAATTACTATCATCCTGATCCTCTGTCCATTCTGCTAAACTATCAATGTCCTGTTTCAATCAATTACTATCATCCTGACTGTCTGTCCATTCTGCTAAACTATCCATGTCCTGTTTCAGTCAATTACTTTCATCCTGACTCTCTGTCCATTCTGTTATACTATCAATGTCCTGTTTCAGTCTATTACTATCATCCTGACTGTCTGTCCATTCTGCTAAGCTATCAATGTCCTGTTTCAGTCAATTACTATCATCCTGACTGTCTGTCCATTCTGCTAAACTATCAATGTCCTGTTTCAGTCAATTAATATCATCCTGACTGTCTGTCCATTCTGCTAAACTATCCATGTCCTGTTTCAGTCAATTACTGTCATCCTGACTGTCTGTGCATTCTGCTAAACTATCCATGTCCTGTTTCAGTCAATTACTGTCATCCTGACTCTCTGTCCATTCTGCTAAACTATCCATGTCCTGTTTCAGTCAATTACTATCATCCTGACTGTCTGTCCATTCTGCTAAACTATCAATGTCCTGTTTCAGTCAATTACTATCATCCTGACTCTCTGTCCATTCTGCTAATCTATCAATGTCCTGTTTCAGTCAATTACTATCATCCTGACTGTCTGTCCATTCTGCTAAACTATCCATGTCCTGTTTCAGTCAATTACTATCATCCTGACTGTCTGTCCATTCTGCTAAACTATCAATGTCCTGTTTCAGTCAATTACTATCATCCTGACTGTCTGTCCATTCTGCTAAACTATCAATGTCCTGTTTCAGTCAATTACTATAATCCTGACTCTCTGTCCATTCTGCTAAACTATCCATGTCCTGTTTCAGTCAATTACTGTCATCCTGACTGTCTGTCCATTCTGCTAAACTATCCATGTCCTGTTTCAGTCAATTACTGTCATCCTGACTCTCTGTCCATTCTGCTAATCTATCCATGTCCTGTTTCAGTCAATTACTATCATCCTGACTGTCTGTCCATTCTGCAAAACTATCCATGTCCTGTTTCAGTCAATTACTATCATCCAGACTGTCTGTCCATTCTGCTAAACTATCCATGTCCTGTTTCAATAAATTACTATCATCCTGACTGTCTGTCCATTCTGCTAAACTATCAATGTCCTGTTTCAGTCAATTACTATCATCCTGACTGTCTCTCCATTCTGCTAAACTATCCATGTCCTGTTTCATTCAATTACTATCATCCTGACTGTCTGTCCATTCTGCTAATCTATCAATGTCCTGTTTCAGTCAATTACTATCATCCTGACTGTCTGTCCATTCTGCTAAACTATCAATGTCCTGTTTCAGTCAATTACTATCATCCTGACCGTCTGTCCATTCTGCTAAACTATCAATGTCCTGTTTCAGTCAATTACTATCATCCTGACTGTCTGTCCATTCTGCTAAACTATCCATGTCCTGTTTCAGTCAATTACTATCATCCTGACTGTCTGTCCATTCTGCTCAACTATCAATGTCCTGTTTCAGTCAATTACTATCATCCTGACTGTCTGTCCATTCTGCTAAACTATCAATGTCCTGTTTCAGTCAATTACTATCATCCTGACTGTCTGTCCATTCTGCTAAACTATCAATGTCCTGTTTCAGTCAATTACAATCATCCTGACTGTCCGTCCATTCTGCTAAACTATCAATATCCTGTTTCAGTCAATTACTATCATACTGATCCTCTGTCCATTCTGCGAACCTATCAATGTCCTGTTTCAGTCAATTACTATCATCCTGTCTGTCTGTCCATTCTGCTAAACTATCCATTTCCTGTTTCAGTCAATTACTATCATCCTGACTCTCTGTCCATTCTGCTAAACTATCCATGTCCTGTTTCAGTCAATTACTATCATCCTGACTGTCTGTCCATTCTGCTAAACTATCAATGTCCTGTTTCAGTCAATTACTATCATCCAGACTGTCTGTCCATTCTGATAAACTATCCATGTCCTGTTTCAGTCATTTACTATCATCCTGACTGTCTGTCCATTCTGCTAAACTATCCATGTCCTGTTTCAGTCAATTACTATCATCCTGACTGTCTGTCCATTCTGCTAAACTATCAATGTCCTGTTTCAGTCAATTACTATCATCCTGACTCTCTGTCCATTCTGCTAAACTATCATTGTCCTGTTTCAGTCAATTACTATCATCCTGACTGTCTGTCCATTCTGCTAAACTATCAATGTCCTGTTTCAGTCAATTACTATCATCCTGACTCTCTGTCCATTCTGCTAAACTATCAATGTCCTGTTTCAGTCAATTACTATCATCCTGACTGTCTGTCCATTCTGCTAAACTATCCATGTCCTGTTTCAGTCAATTACTATCATCCTGACTGTCTGTCCATTCTGCTAAACTATCAATGTCCTGTTTCAGTCAATTACTATCATCCTGACTGTCTGTCCATTCTGCTAAACTATCAATGTCCTGTTTCAGTCAATTACTATAATCCTGACTCTCTGTCCATTCTGCTAAACTATCCATGTCCTGTTTCAGTCAATTACTGTCATCCTGACTGTCTGTCCATTCTGCTAAACTATCCATGTCCTGTTTCAGTCAATTACTGTCATCCTGACTCTCTGTCCATTCTGCTAATCTATCCATGTCCTGTTTCAGTCAATTACTATCATCCTGACTGTCTGTCCATTCTGCAAAACTATCCATGTCCTGTTTCAGTCAATTACTATCATCCAGACTGTCTGTCCATTCTGCTAAACTATCCATGTCCTGTTTCAATAAATTACTATCATCCTGACTGTCTGTCCATTCTGCTAAACTATCAATGTCCTGTTTCAGTCAATTACTATCATCCTGACTGTCTCTCCATTCTGCTAAACTATCCATGTCCTGTTTCATTCAATTACTATCATCCTGACTGTCTGTCCATTCTGCTAATCTATCAATGTCCTGTTTCAGTCAATTACTATCATCCTGACTGTCTGTCCATTCTGCTAAACTATCAATGTCCTGTTTCAGTCAATTACTATCATCCTGACCGTCTGTCCATTCTGCTAAACTATCAATGTCCTGTTTCAGTCAATTACTATCATCCTGACTGTCTGTCCATTCTGCTAAACTATCCATGTCCTGTTTCAGTCAATTACTATCATCCTGACTGTCTGTCCATTCTGCTCAACTATCAATGTCCTGTTTCAGTCAATTACTATCATCCTGACTGTCTGTCCATTCTGCTAAACTATCAATGTCCTGTTTCAGTCAATTACTATCATCCTGACTGTCTGTCCATTCTGCTAAACTATCAATGTCCTGTTTCAGTCAATTACTATCATCCTGACTGTCCGTCCATTCTGCTAAACTATCAATATCCTGTTTCAGTCAATTACTATCATACTGATCCTCTGTCCATTCTGCGAACCTATCAATGTCCTGTTTCAGTCAATTACTATCATCCTGTCTGTCTGTCCATTCTGCTAAACTATCCATTTCCTGTTTCAGTCAATTACTATCATCCTGACTCTCTGTCCATTCTGCTAAACTATCCATGTCCTGTTTCAGTCAATTACTATCATCCTGACTGTCTGTCCATTCTGCTAAACTATCAATGTCCTGTTTCAGTCAATTACTATCATCCAGACTGTCTGTCCATTCTGATAAACTATCCATGTCCTGTTTCAGTCATTTACTATCATCCTGACTGTCTGTCCATTCTGCTAAACTATCCATGTCCTGTTTCAGTCAATTACTATCATCCTGACTGTCTGTCCATTCTGCTAAACTATCAATGTCCTGTTTCAGTCAATTACTATCATCCTGACTCTCTGTCCATTCTGCTAAACTATCATTGTCCTGTTTCAGTCAATTACTATCATCCTGACTGTCTGTCCATTCTGCTAAACTATCAATGTCCTGTTTCAGTCAATTACTATCATCCTGACTCTCTGTCCATTCTGCTAAACTATCAATGTCCTGTTTCAGTCAATTACTATCATCCTGACTGTCTGTCCATTCTGCTAAACTATCAATGTCCTGTTTCAGTCAATTACTATCATCCTGACTGTCCGTCCATTCTGCTAAACTATCAATATCCTGTTTCAGTCAATTACTATCATACTGATCCTCTGTCCATTCTGCGAACCTATCAATGTCCTGTTTCAGTCAATTACTATCATCCTGTCTGTCTGTCCATTCTGCTAAACTATCCATTTCCTGTTTCAGTCAATTACTATCATCCTGACTCTCTGTCCATTCTGCTAAACTATCCATGTCCTGTTTCAGTCAATTACTATCATCCTGACTGTCTGTCCATTCTGCTAAACTATCAATGTCCTGTTTCAGTCAATTACTATCATCCAGACTGTCTGTCCATTCTGATAAACTATCCATGTCCTGTTTCAGTCATTTACTATCATCCTGACTGTCTGTCCATTCTGCTAAACTATCCATGTCCTGTTTCAGTCAATTACTATCATCCTGACTGTCTGTCCATTCTGCTAACCTCTCAAAGTCCTGTTTCAGTCAATTACTATCATCCTGAATGTCTGTCCATTCTGCTAAACTATCCATGTCCTGTTTCAGTCAATTACTATCATCCTGACTGTCTGTCCATTCTGCTAAACTATCAATGTCCAGTTTCAGTCAATTACTATCATCCTGACTGTCTGTCCATTCTGCTAAACTATCCATGTCCTGTCTCAGTCAATTACTATCATCCTGACTGTCTATCCATTCTGATAAACTATCAAAGTCCTGTTTCAGTCAATTACTATCATCCTGACTGTCTGTCCATTCTGCTAAACTATCAATGTCCTGTTTCAGTCAATTACTATCATCCTGACTGTCTGTCCATTCTGCTAAACTATCAAAGTCCTGTTTCAGTCAATTACTATCATCCTGACTGTCCGTCCATTCTGCTAAACTATCCATGTCCTGTTTCAGTCAATTACTATCATCCTGACTCTCTGTCCATTCTGCTAAACTATCCATGTCCTGTTTCAGTCAATTACTATCATCCTGACTGTCTGTCCATTCTGCTAAACTATCAATGTCCTGTTTCAGTCAATTACTATCATCCAGACTGTCTGTCCATTCTGATAAACTATCCATGTCCTGTTTCAGTCATTTACTATCATCCTGACTGTCTGTCCATTCTGCTAAACTATCCATGTCCTGTTTCAGTCAATTACTATCATCCTGACTGTCTGTCCATTCTGCTAAACTATCAATGTCCTGTTTCAGTCAATTACTATCATCCTGACTCTCTGTCCATTCTGCTAAACTATCATTGTCCTGTTTCAGTCAATTACTATCATCCTGACTGTCTGTCCATTCTGCTAAACTATCAATGTCCTGTTTCAGTCAATTACTATCATCCTGACTCTCTGTCCATTCTGCTAAACTATCAATGTCCTGTTTCAGTCAATTACTATCATCCTGACTGTCTGTCCATTCTGCTAAACTATCAATGTCCTGTTTCAGTCAATTACTATCATCCTGACTGTCTGTCCATTCTGCTAAACTATCAATGTCCTGTTTCAGTCAATTACTATCATCCTGACTGTCCGTCCATTCTGCTAAACTATCAATATCCTGTTTCAGTCAATTACTATCATACTGATCCTCTGTCCATTCTGCGAACCTATCAATGTCCTGTTTCAGTCAATTACTATCATCCTGTCTGTCTGTCCATTCTGCTAAACTATCCATTTCCTGTTTCAGTCAATTACTATCATCCTGACTCTCTGTCCATTCTGCTAAACTATCCATGTCCTGTTTCAGTCAATTACTATCATCCTGACTGTCTGTCCATTCTGCTAAACTATCAATGTCCTGTTTCAGTCAATTACTATCATCCAGACTGTCTGTCCATTCTGATAAACTATCCATGTCCTGTTTCAGTCATTTACTATCATCCTGACTGTCTGTCCATTCTGCTAAACTATCCATGTCCTGTTTCAGTCAATTACTATCATCCTGACTGTCTGTCCATTCTGCTAACCTCTCAAAGTCCTGTTTCAGTCAATTACTATCATCCTGAATGTCTGTCCATTCTGCTAAACTATCCATGTCCTGTTTCAGTCAATTACTATCATCCTGACTGTCTGTCCATTCTGCTAAACTATCAATGTCCAGTTTCAGTCAATTACTATCATCCTGACTGTCTGTCCATTCTGCTAAACTATCCATGTCCTGTCTCAGTCAATTACTATCATCCTGACTGTCTATCCATTCTGATAAACTATCAAAGTCCTGTTTCAGTCAATTACTATCATCCTGACTGTCTGTCCATTCTGCTAAACTATCAATGTCCTGTTTCAGTCAATTACTATCATCCTGACTGTCTGTCCATTCTGCTAAACTATCAAAGTCCTGTTTCAGTCAATTACTATCATCCTGACTGTCCGTCCATTCTGCTAAACTATCCATGTCCTGTTTCAGTCAATTACTATCATCCTGACTGTCTGTCCATTCTGATAAACTATCAAAGTCCTGTTTCAGTCAATTACTATCATCCTGACTGTCTGTCCATTCTGCTAAACTATCAATGTCCTGTTTCAGTCAATTACTGTCATTCTGACTGTCTGACCATTCTGCTAAACTATCCATGTCCTGTTTCAGTCAATTACTATCATCCAGACTGTCTGTCCATTCTGCTATCTATCCATGTCCTGTTTCAGTCAATTACTATCATCCTGACTGTCTGTCCATTCTGCTAAACTATCCATGTCCTGTTTCAGTCAATTACTATCATCCTGACTGTCTGTCCATTCTGCTAAACTATCAATGTCCTGTTTCAGTCAATTACTATCATCCTGACTGTCTGTCCATTCTGCTAAACTATCCATGTCCTGTTTCAGTCAATTACTATCATCCTGACTGTCTGTCCATTCTGCTAATCTATCAATGTCCTGTTTCAGTCAATTACTATCATCCTGACTCTCTGTCCATTCTGCTAAACTATCCATGTCCTGTTTCAGTCAATTACTATCATCCTGACTCTCTGTCCATTCTGCTAAACTATCAATGTCCTGTTTCAGTCAATTACGATCATCCTGACTGTCTCTCCATTCTGCTAAACTACCCATGTCCTGTTTCAGTCATTTACTATCATCCTGACTCTCTGTCCATTTTGCTAATTTATCAATGTCCTGTTTCAGTCAATTACTATCATCCTGACTCTCTGTCCCTTCTGCTAAACTATCCATGTCCTGTTTCAGTCAATTACTATCATCCTGACTCTCTGTCCATTCTGCTAATCTATCCATGTCCTTTTTCAGTCAATTACTATCATCCTGACTGTCTGTCCATTCTGATAATTTATCAATGTCCTGTTTCAGTCAATTACTATCATCCAGACTGTCTGTCCATTCTGCTAAACTATCAATGTCCAGTTTCAGTCAATTACTATCATCCTGACTGTCTGTCCATTCTGCTAAACTATCAATGTCCTGTTTCATTCAATTACTATCATCCTGACTGTCTGTCCATTCTGCTAATCTATCAATGTCCTGTTTCAGTCAATTACTATCATCCTGACTCTCTGTCCATTCTGCTAAACTACCCATGTCCTGTTTCAGTCATTTACTATTATCCTGACTCTCTGTCCATTCTGCTAAACTATCAATGTCCTGTTTCAGTCAATTACTATCATCCTGACTGTCTGTCCATTCTGCTAAACTACCCATGTCCTGTTTCAGTCATTTACTATCATCCTGACTCTCTGTCCATTCTGCTAAATTATCAATGTCCTGTTTCAGTCAATTACTATCATCCTGACTCTCTGTCCATTCTGCTAAACTATCCATGTCCTGTTTCAGTCAATTACTATCATCCTGACTCTCTGTCCATTCTGCTAAACTATCAATGTCCTGTTTCAGTCAATTACTATCATCCTGACTGTCTGTCCATTCTGCTAAACTATCCATGTCCTGTTTCAGTCAATTACTATCATCCTGACTGTCTGTCCATTCTGATAAACTATCAAAGTCCTGTTTCAGTCAATTACTATCATACAGACTGTCTGTCCATTCTGCTAAACTATCAATGTCCTGTTTCAGTCAATTACTATCATCCTGACTGTCTGTCCATTCTGCTAAACTATCAATGTCCTGTTTCAGTCAATTACTGTCATCCTGACTGTCTGTCCATTCTGCTAAACTATCCATGTCCTGTTTCAGTCAATTACTATCATCCAGACTGTCTGTCCATTCTGCTATCTATCCATGTCCTGTTTCAGTCAATTACTATCACCCTGACTGTCTGTCCATTCTGCTAAATTATCCATGTCCTGTTTCAGTCAATTACTATCATCCTGACTGTCTGTCCATTCTGCTAAACTATCAATGTCCTGTTTCAGTCAATTACTGTCATCCTGACTGTCTGTCCATTCTGCTAAACTATCCATGTCATGTTTCAGTCAATTACTATCATCCTGACTGTCTGTCCATTCTGCTAAACTATCAATGTCCTGTTTCAGTCAATTACTGTCATCCTGACTGTCTGTCCATTCTGCTAACCTATCAATGTCCTGTTTCAGTCAATTACTATCATCCTGACTCTCTTTCCATTCTGCTAAACTATCCATGTCCTGTTTCAGTCAATTACTATCATCCTGACTCTCTGTCCATTCTGCTAATCTATCCATGTCCTGTTTCAGTCAATTACTATCATCCTGACTCTCTGTCCATTCTGCTAATTTATCAATGTCCTGTTTCAGTCAATTACTATCATCCTGACTGTCTGTCCATTCTGCTAAACTATCAATGTCCTGTTTCAGTCAATTACTATCATCCTGACTGTCTGTCCATTCTGCTAATTTATCAATGTCCTGTTTCAGTCAATTACTATCATCCTGACTGTCTGTCCATTCTGCTAAACTATCAATGTCCTGTTTCATTCAATTACTATCATCCTGACTGTCTGTCCATTCTGCTAATCTATCAATGTCCTGTTTCAGTCAATTACTATCATCCTGACTCTCTGTCCATTCTGCTAAACTACCCATGTCCTGTTTCAGTCATTTACTATTATCCTGACTCTCTGTCCATTCTGCTAAACTATCAATGTCCTGTTTCTGTCAATTACTATCATCCTGACTCTCTGTAGATTCTGCTAAACTACCCATGTCCTGTTTCAGTCATTTACTATCATCCTGACTCTCTGTCCATTCTGCTAAATTATCAATGTCCTGTTTCAGTCAATTACTATCATCCTGACTCTCTGTCCATTCTGCTAAACTATCCATATCCTGTTTCAGTCAATTACTATCATCCTGACTCTCTGTCCATTCTGCTAATCTATCCATGTCCTGTTTCAGTCAATTACTATCATCCTGACTGTCTGTCCATTCTGCTAATTTATCAATGTCCTGTTTCAGTCAATTACTATCATCCAGACGGTCTGTCCATTCTGCTAAACTATCAATGGCCTGTTTCAATCAATTACTGTCATCCTGACTGTCTGTCCATTCTGCTAAACTATCAATGTCCTGTTTCATTCAATTACTATCATCCTGACTGTCTGTCCATTCTGCTAATCTATCAATGTCCTGTTTCAGTCAATTACTATCATCCTGACTCTCTGTCCATTCTGCTAAACTACCAATGTCCTGTTTCAGTCATTTACTATTATCCTGACTCTCTGTCCATTCTGCTAAACTATCAATGTCCTGTTTCTGTCAATTACTATCATCCTGACTCTCTGTAGATTCTGCGAAACTACCCATGTCCTGTTTCAGTCATTTACTATCATCCTGACTCTCTGTCCATTCTGCTAAATTATCAATGTCCTGTTTCAGTCAATTACTATCATCCTGACTCTCTGTCCATTCTGCTAAACTATCCATGTCCTGTTTCAGTCAATTACTATCATCCTGACTCTCTGTCCATTCTGCTAAACTATCAATGTCCTGTTTCAGTCAATTACTATCATCCTGACTGTCTGTCCATTCTGCTAAACTATCCATGTCCTGTTTCAGTCAATTACTATCATCCTGACTGTCTGTCCATTCTGATAAACTATCAAAGTCCTGTTTCAGTCAATTACTATCATACAGACTGTCTGTCCATTCTGCTAAACTATCAATGTCCTGTTTCAGTCAATTACTATCATCCTGACTGTCTGTCCATTCTGCTAAACTATCAATGTCCTGTTTCAGTCAATTACTGTCATCCTGACTGTCTGTCCATTCTGCTAAACTATCCATGTCCTGTTTCAGTCAATTACTATCATCCAGACTGTCTGTCCATTCTGCTATCTATCCATGTCCTGTTTCAGTCAATTACTATCACCCTGACTGTCTGTCCATTCTGCTAAATTATCCATGTCCTGTTTCAGTCAATTACTATCATCCTGACTGTCTGTCCATTCTGCTAAACTATCAATGTCCTGTTTCAGTCAATTACTGTCATCCTGACTGTCTGTCCATTCTGCTAAACTATCCATGTCATGTTTCAGTCAATTACTATCATCCTGACTGTCTGTCCATTCTGCTAAACTATCAATGTCCTGTTTCAGTCAATTACTGTCATCCTGACTGTCTGTCCATTCTGCTAACCTATCAATGTCCTGTTTCAGTCAATTACTATCATCCTGACTCTCTTTCCATTCTGCTAAACTATCCATGTCCTGTTTCAGTCAATTACTATCATCCTGACTCTCTGTCCATTCTGCTAATCTATCCATGTCCTGTTTCAGTCAATTACTATCATCCTGACTGTCTGTCCATTCTGCTAATTTATCAATGTCCTGTTTCAGTCAATTACTATCATCCTGACTGTCTGTCCATTCTGCTAAACTATCAATGTCCTGTTTCAGTCAATTACTATCATCCTGACTGTCTGTCCATTCTGCTAATTTATCAATGTCCTGTTTCAGTCAATTACTATCATCCTGACTGTCTGTCCATTCTGCTAAACTATCAATGTCCTGTTTCATTCAATTACTATCATCCTGACTGTCTGTCCATTCTGCTAATCTATCAATGTCCTGTTTCAGTCAATTACTATCATCCTGACTCTCTGTCCATTCTGCTAAACTACCCATGTCCTGTTTCAGTCATTTACTATTATCCTGACTCTCTGTCCATTCTGCTAAACTATCAATGTCCTGTTTCTGTCAATTACTATCATCCTGACTCTCTGTAGATTCTGCTAAACTACCCATGTCCTGTTTCAGTCATTTACTATCATCCTGACTCTCTGTCCATTCTGCTAAATTATCAATGTCCTGTTTCAGTCAATTACTATCATCCTGACTCTCTGTCCATTCTGCTAAACTATCCATATCCTGTTTCAGTCAATTACTATCATCCTGACTCTCTGTCCATTCTGCTAATCTATCCATGTCCTGTTTCAGTCAATTACTATCATCCTGACTGTCTGTCCATTCTGCTAATTTATCAATGTCCTGTTTCAGTCAATTACTATCATCCAGACGGTCTGTCCATTCTGCTAAACTATCAATGGCCTGTTTCAATCAATTACTGTCATCCTGACTGTCTGTCCATTCTGCTAAACTATCAATGTCCTGTTTCATTCAATTACTATCATCCTGACTGTCTGTCCATTCTGCTAATCTATCAATGTCCTGTTTCAGTCAATTACTATCATCCTGACTCTCTGTCCATTCTGCTAAACTACCAATGTCCTGTTTCAGTCATTTACTATTATCCTGACTCTCTGTCCATTCTGCTAAACTATCAATGTCCTGTTTCTGTCAATTACTATCATCCTGACTCTCTGTAGATTCTGCGAAACTACCCATGTCCTGTTTCAGTCATTTACTATCATCCTGACTCTCTGTCCATTCTGCTAAACTATCAATGTCCTGTTTCAGTCAATTACTATCATCCTGACTGTCTGTCCATTCTGCTAAACTATCAATGTCCTGTTTCAGTCAATTACTATCATCCTGACTGTCTGTCCATTCTGCTAATCTGTCAATGTCCAGTTTCTGTCAATTACTATCATCCTGACAGTCTGTCCATTCTGCTAAACTATCAATGTCCTGTTTCAGTCAATTACTATCATCCTGACTATCTGCCCATTCTGCTAAACTATCAATGTCCTGTTTCAGTCAATTACTATCATCCTTACAGTCTGACCATTCTGCTAAACTATCCATGTCCTGTTTCAGTCAATTACTATCATCCTGACTGTCTGTCCATTCTGCTAAACTATCCATGTCCTGTTTCAGTCAATTACTATCATCCTGACTGTCTGTCCATTCTGCTAAATTATCAATGTCCTGTTTCAGTCAATTACTATCATCCTGACTCTCTGTCCATTCTGCTAAACTACCCATGTCCTGTTTCAGTCATTTACTATCATCCTGACTGTCTGTCCATTCTGCTAAACTATCAATGTCCTGTTTCAGTCAATTACTATCATCCTGACTGTCTGTCCATTCTGCTAAACTATCCATGTCCTGTTTCAGTCAATTACTATCATCCTGACTGTCTGTCCATTCTGCTAAACTATCCATGTCCTGTTTCAGTCAATTACTATCATCCAGACTGTCTGTCCATTCTGCTATCTATCCATGTCCTGTTTCAGTCAATTACTATCATCCTGACTCTCTGTCCATTCTGCTAAACTATCAATGTCCTGTTTCAGTCAATTACTATCATCAAGACTGGCTGACCATTCTGCTAATCTATCCATGTCCTGTTTCAGTCAATTACTATCATCCTGACTGTCTGTCCATTCTGCTAAACTATCCATGTCCTGTTTCAGTCAATTACTATCATCCAGTCTGTCTGTCCATTCTGCTATCTATCCATGTCCTGTTTCAGTCAATTACTATCATCCTGACTGTCTGTCCATTCTGCTAAACTATCAATGTCCTGTTTCAGTCAATTACTATCATCCAGACTGTCTGACCATTCTGCTAATCTATCCATGTCCTGTTTCAGTCAATTACTATCATCCTGACTGTCTGTCCATTCTGCTAAACTATCAATGTCCTGTTTCAGTCAATTACTATCATCCTGACTGTCTGTCCATTCTGCTAAACTATCCATGTCCTGTTTCAGTCAATTACTATCATCCAGACTGTCTGTCCATTCTGCTATCTATCCATGTCCTGTTTCAGTCAATTACTATCATCCTGACTGTCTGTCCATTCTGCTAAACTATCAATGTCCTGTTTCAGTCAATTACTATCATCCTGACTGTCTGTCCATTCTGCTAAACTATCAATGTCCTGTTTCAGTCAATTACTATCATCCTGACTGTCTGTCCATTCTGCTAAACTATCAATGTCCTGTTTCAGTCAATTACCATCATCCTGACTGTCTGTCCATTCTGCTAAATTATCCATGTCCTGTTTCAGTCAATTACTATCATCCTGATTGTCTGTTCAAAAGTGCAATGCGCTTAGCGGCTATGACAGGTTCCAGCTCTTCATTATGAGATTGAAACCAGTCTGCATTTCTCTTCGCACTTTTGCCGTAGGTGGTCAAAGCTGACTCATAGATGGCGTCTCTGATGTGGGCCCACTTGGTCTCAGCATCCCCTGTGGGAGTGTTTTGAAGGGCTGTTACAAGTGAATTTAGAAATTTTTGTAACAGCTGTGGGTGAGAAATTCTGCTCGTGTTGATGCGCGGGTGGCCCTTCTGCTTGGAATGATGCAACTTCTTTGGTCTGAGTCTAACCTTGCTGCACACCAGGGAGTGGTCGGTGTCGCAGTCCGCACTGTGGAAGCTGCGTGTGATTTGAACACTGTTTAAGGCGGCTCGCCTTGTGACAATGAGGTCTAGCTGGTGCCAACGACGTGATCTTGGGTGCCTCCATGAAACCTGGTGACAGGGTTTAGTGTGAAAGAACGAGTTGGTGATGCAGAGGTTATGATAGGTACACAACTCAAGCAGTCTCTGCCCGTTCTCATTCATCCTTCCAACGCCATAGCGCCCAAGGCAGGAGGGCCATGAGTCATGGTCGGCCCCAACCCTGGCATTAAAGTCCCCCAGCAGGAATAGGTGTTCGGTGTTGGGGATGCTGTTAATGATGTTATGGAGTTGTTCATAGAACTGGTCTTTAGCTTCAGGTGCGGAACAGAGTGTTGGAGCATAGATGCTGAGTAGGTGTACTGGACCAGAGGTGGTGAGCAGTCGGATGGACAGTATGCGTTCCGAGCCATTTGAGGGAGGCTCTATCATGCTGAGCAAGGAGTTTCTGATGGCGAAGCCCACTCCATGTTGTCTTGGTTCTTCAGGATCCCTGCCCTGCCAGAAGAAGGTGTAGTCTTGCTCTGCTAGAGAGCCACTTGCAGGGAGGCGAGTCTCCTGAAGTGCTGCAATGTCCACATTGAGTCTACTGAGCTCGTTGTTAATGATGGCGGTCTTCCGAGAATCGTTGATTTGTGTAAGGTCTTCCGACAGGCCAGGACACATAGTTCTGACGTTCCAGCTTGCAAAGCGAAGGGCTGGTACCTTCTTTCCTTTTTTCATGTTGTTTGGTGCGGTGTATCAGTCCACCTTTCGGGCAATGACCCTGAGCTCCAAGCACCCATTGAAGCAGGCAGACTGTGGCGGGACAGAACCTTATTGACCGGGGGCTGCCCGGTTTGAGGCGGGCGGTAGCTGTCCAGTGAGGTGCAATGACCTCTCCCACCGACAAAGGCAACCCGTGGCGCCCAGTTTCTACGCCAATTTATCTGGACTTATAACCCGTAACTGCTGCCTTCCGTGTTGTTTCAGTCGCTGTGAGGCAACTATGGAGTGACCTCTCCATGGCGCATGCCTGGGCAAATTTATGGAGGTTGAGAGTTGCCCAGTCGTCAAAACCCCCCTCTCGGCCTTTCTGGTGGGGTCCAAAGGAGTGCAGGACACGACGTTTGGCACCAGTATGGCTGCAGGAACTGCCGGAAACATGCCAAAGGTGACACATGACCGCCTACGGGGTTCCGCTCCGGATTTTCTGTTAGGGTTTACTCCCTTAGCCTTGGTCTCTCCCGAGACGCCAACAAGGCAGTGGGGTTGTTGGGGCCCCTACACAGGTGTAGGATGGTGCCGGTGGGAGGAGGGGATGCAAGGGGGAGGGGTAGAGGGAGGGGGTGGGGGGGAAGGGGGTGCGGGGTGAAGATGGTGCGAGGGGGGGCGGGCTGGGACGGGGTTGTGAGGGGGTGAGCTGAGAGGGTGGAGCAGGGAAGGGGACGGGGGTGGGGGGGGGGTGGAAGGGGGGTAAAGGGGGGGGGAGGGGGGGTAGAATCTGGTGCAGGTAATAAGCCATTTCCTCAGTGCCCACCATCGACGTCCGGAAAGCTCATCCACGTCCTTCGGGAGGTGAAGCATCATTTGGCAGACTTAGAGGTGATTACATTTGTTAAGGGTTTTTTTTTTGCAGTGGTTTAAATAAAGGCATGCAGCATTGCCGACAGTGCGCTGCAGATGCTCTCCGAGCCATCTCCCGCGGGCGCTTTGAAGTTGCGGCCGGGGGGGCCGTTCGTGGATGTTTTGGGTGTTCGGGGCACCTTTTCCCAGGACTTCTCTCGGGTCCCGCAGCTCCTTCTTCACCTCAATGGACTTACCGCATGCCGTGGCTGCAGACACTCTGGACTGTGAAGACAGCAGGATCGGAGATTAAAGTATCGGCAGCTGTTCTCGTCAGTTTCATCCGGATCAATTTCATTGAGAAAACAAAGAGCAGGTGTGGCTGGGGGAGGGCAGTGGGCCCAGGTAACATACACTAAACTAACTGTTAACTTTTAGATAGGGCTAAAATGAACTGATTTAAAGAGCCAGGGGAATTTAAACAGTTTAAGAGGGCAGATTGGGGGAGAAAACGTTAGGGATGGGAGCAGATGGCCATGGATAGAGTTGAACAGCAAGGGAGCTTCCAGCCCAGGAGCCATCTTGCCGCAGATTACAGTGCCATTCACTTTTGAACTACAAGAAAGCCCCCAGCGATTTAACATCCGCAGCACTTAAAGCAGCCAGAAGTACTGCACAAAGAACAGCTAGGCGTTGCGCAAACGACTACTGGCAACACCTATGCAGTCATATTCAGCTGGCCTCAGACACCGGAAACATCAGAGGAATGTATGATGGCATGAAGAGAGCTCTTGGGCCAACCATCAAGAAGATCACCCCCCTCAAATCTAAATCGGGGGACATAATCACTGACCAACGCAAACAGATGGACCGCTGGGTTGAGCACTACCTAGAACTGTACTCCAGGGAGAATGCTGTCACTGAGACTGCCCTCAATGCAGCCCAGCCTCTACCAGTCATGGATGAGCTGGACATACAGCCAACCAAATCGGAACTCAGTGATGCCATTGATTCCCTAGCCAGCGGAAAAGCCCCTGGGAAGGACAGCATTACCCCTGAAATAATCAAGAGTGCCAAGCCTGCTATACTCTCAGCACTACATGAACTGCTATGCCTGTGCTGGGACGAGGGAGCAGTACCCCAGGACATGCGCGATGCCAACATCATCACCCTCTATAAAAACAAAGGTGACCGCGGTGACTGCAACAACTACCGTGGAATCTCCCTGCTCAGCATAGTGGGGAAAGTCTTTGCTCGAGTCGCTCTGAACAGGCTCCAGAAGCTGGCCGAGCGCGTCTACCCTGAGGCACAGTGTGGCTTTCGTGCAGAGAGATCGACTATTGACATGCTGTTCTCCCTTCGTCAGATACAGGAGAAATGCCGTGAACAACAGATGCCCCTCTACATTGCTTTCATTGATCTCACCAAAGCCTTTGACCTCGTCAGCAGACGTGGTCTCTTCAGACTACTAGAAAAGATCGGATGTCCACCAAAGCTACTAAGTATCATCACCTCATTCCATGACAATATGAAAGGCACAATTCAACATGGTGGCTCCTCATCAGAGCCCTTTCCTATCCTGAGTGGTGTGAAACAGGGCTGTGTTCTCGCACCCACACTTTTTGGGATTTTCTTCTCCCTGCTGCTTTCACATGCGTTCAAATCCTCTGAAGAAGGAATTTTCCTCCACACAAGATCAGGGGGCAGGTTGTTCAACCTTGCCCGTCTAAGAGCGAAGTCCAAAGTACGGAAAGTCCTCATCAGAGAACTCCTCTTTGCTGACGATGCTGCTTTAACATCTCACACTGAAGAATGCCTGCAGAGTCTCATCGACAGGTTTGCGTCTGCCTGCAATGAATTTGGCCTAACCATCAGCCTCAAGAAAACGAACATCATGGGGCAGGATGTCAGAAATGCTCCATCCATCAATATTGGCGACCACGCTCTGGAAGTGGTTCAAGAGTTCACCTACCTAGGCTCAACTATCACCAGTAACCTGTCTCTAGATGCAGAAATCAACAAGCGCATGGGTAAGGCTTCCACTGCTATGTTCAGACTGGCCAAGAGAGTGTGGGAAAATGGCGCACTGACACGGAACACAAAAGTCCGAGTGTATCAGGCCTGTGTCCTCAGTACCTTGCTCTACGGCAGCGAGGCCTGGACAACGTATGCCAGCCAAGAGCGACGTCTCAATTCATTCCATCTTCGCTGCCTTCGGAGAATACTTGGCATCAGGTGGCAGGACTATATCTCCAACACAGAAGTCCTTGAAGCGGCCAACATCCCCAGCTTATACACACTACTGAGTCAGCGGCGCTTGAGATGGCTTGGCCATGTGAGCCGCATGGAAGATGGCAGGATCCCCAAAGACACATTGTACAGCGAGCTCGCCACTGGTATCAGACCCACCGGCCGTCCATGTCTCCGTTATAAAGACGTCTGCAAACGCGACATGAAATCGTGTGACATTGATCACAAGTCGTGGGAGTCATTTGCCAGCATTCGCCAGAGCTGGCGGGCAGCCATAAAGACAGGGCTAAATTGTGGCGAGTCGAAGAGACTTAGTAGTTGGCAGGAAAAAAGACAGAGGCGCAAGGGGAGAGCCAACTGTGCAACAGCCCCAACAAACAAATTTCTCTGCAGCACCTGTGGAAGAGCCTGTCACTCCAGAATTGGCCTTTATAGCCACTCCAGGCGCTGCTTCACAAACCACTGACCACCTCCAGGCGCGTATCCATTGTCTCTCGAGATAAGGAGGCCCAAAAGATTGTCTGTCCATTCTGCTAATCTATCAATGTCCTGTTTCAGTCAATTACTATCATCCTGACTCTCTGTCCATTCTGCTAAACTATCCATGTCCTGTTTCAGTCAATTACTATCATCCTGACTCTCTGTCCATTCTGCTAAACTATCAATGTCCTGTTTCAGTCAATTACTATCATCCTGACTGTCTGTCCATTCTGCTAAACTACCCATGTCCTGTTTCAGTCATTTACTATCATCCTGACTGTCTGACCATTTTGCTAAACTATCCATGTCCTGTTTCAGTCAATTACTATCATACAGACTGTCTGTCCATTCTGCTAATTTATCAATGTCCTGTTTCAGTCAATTACTATCATCCTGACTGTCTGTCCATTCTGCTAAACTATCCATGTCCTGTTTCAGTCAATTACTATCATCCTGACTGTCTGTCCATTCTGCTAAACTATCAATGTCCTGTTTCAGTCAATTACCATCATCCTGACGGTCTGTCCATTCTGCTAAACTATCCACGTCCTGTTTCAGTCAATTACTATCATCCTGACTGTCTGTCCATTCTGCTAAACTATCAATGTCCTGTTTCAGTCAATTACTATCATCCTGACTGTCTGTCCATTCTGCTAAACTATCCATGTCCTGTTTCAGTCAATTACTATCATCCTGACTGTCTGTCCATTCTGCTAACCTATCAATGTCCTGTTTCAGTCAATTACTATCATCCTGACTGTCTGTCCATTCTGCTAAACTATCCATGTCCTGTTTCAGTCAATTACTATCATCCTGACTGTCTGTCCATTCTGCTAAACTATCAATGTCCTGTTTCATTCAATTACTATCATCCTGACTGTCTGTCCATTCTGCTAATCTATCAATGTCCTGTTTCAGTCAATTACTATCATCCTGACTTTCTGTCCATTCTGCTAAACTACCCATGTCCTGTTTCAGTCATTTACTATTATCCTGACTCTCTGTCCATTCTGCTAAACTATCAATGTCCTGTTTCTGTCAATTACTATCATCCCTGACTCTCTGTAGATTCTGCTAAACTACCCATGTCCTGTTTCAGTCATTTACTATCATCCTGACTCTCTGTCCATTCTGCTAAATCATCAATGTCCTGTTTCAGTCAATTACTATCATCCTGACTCTCTGTCCATTCTGCTAAACTACCCATGTCCTGTTTCAGTCATTTACTATCATCCTGACTCTCTGTCCATTCTGCTAAACTATCCATGTCCTGTTTCAGTCAATTACTATCATCCTGACTGTCTGTCCATTCTGCTAAACTATCCATGTCCTGTTTCAGTCAATTACTATCATCCTGACTCTCTGTCCATTCTGCTAATCTATCCATGTCCTGTTTCAGTCAATTACTATCATACAGACTGTCTGTCCATTCTGCTAATCTATCCATGTCCTGTTTCAGTCAATTACTATCATCCTGACTCTCTGTCCATTCTGCTAATCTATCCATGTTCTGTTTCAGTCAATTACTATCATCCTGACTGTCTGTCCATTCTGCTAATTTATCAATGTCCTCTTTCAGTCAATTACTATCACCCTGACTGTCTGTCCATTCTGCTAAACTATCAATGTCATGTTTCAGTCAATTACTATCATCCTGACTGTCTGTCCATTCTGCTAATCTATCCATGTCCTGTTTCAGTCAATTACTATCATCCTGACTGTCTGTCCATTCTGCTAAACTATCAATGTCCTGTTTCAGTCAATTACCATCATCCTGACTGTCTGTCCATTCTGCTAAACTATCAATGTCCTGCTTCAGTCAATTACTATCATCCTGACTGTCTGTCCATTCTGCTAAACTATCCATGTCCTGTTTCAGTCAATTACTATCATCCTGACTCTCTGTCCATTCTGCTAAACTACCCATGTCCTGTTTCAGTCATTTACTATTATCCTGACTCTCTGTCCATTCTGCTAAGCTATCAATGTCCTGTTTCTGTCAATTACTATCATCCTGACACTCTGTAGATTCTGCTAAACTACCCATGTCCTGTTTCAGTCATTTACTATCATCCTGACTCTCTGTCCATTCTGCTAAATCATCAATGTCCTGTTTCAGTCAATTACCATCATCCTGACTCTCTGTCCATTCTGCTAAACTACCCATGTCCTGTTTCAGTCATTTACTATCATCCTGACTCTCTGTCCATTCTGCTAAACTATCCATGTCCTGTTTCAGTCAATTACTATCATCCTGACTGTCTGTCCATTCTGCTAAACTATCCATGTCCTGTTTCAGTCAATTACTATCATCCTGACTCTCTGTCCATTCTGCTAATCTATCCATGTCCTGTTTCAGTCAATTACTATCATACAGACTGTCTGTCCATTCTTCTAATCTATCCATGTCCTGTTTCAGTCAATTACTATCATCCTGACTCTCTGTCCATTCTGCTAATCTATCCATGTCCTGTTTCAGTCAATTACTATAATCCTGACTGTCTGTCCATTCTGCTAATTTATCAATGTCCTGTTTCAGTCAATTACTATCACCCTGACTGTCTGTCCATTCTGCTAAACTATCAATGTCCTGTTTCAGTCAATTACTATCATCCTGACTGTCTGTCCATTCTGCTAATCTATCCATGTCCTGTTTCAGTCAATTACTATCATCCTGACTGTCTGTCCATTCTGCTAAACTATCAATGTCCTGTTTCAGTCAATTACTATCATCCTGACTGTCTGTCCATTCTGCTAAACTATCAGTGTCCTGTTTCATTCAATTACTATCATCCTGACTGTCTGTCCATTCTGCTAATCTATCAATGTCCTGTTTCAGTCAATTACTATCATCCTGACTCTCTGTCCATTCTGCTAAACTATTCATGTCCTGTTTCAGTCATTTACTATCATCCTGACTGTCTGTCCATTCTGCTAAACTATCAATGTCCTGTTTCAGTCAATTACTATCATCCTGACTCTCTATCCATTCTGCTAAACTATTCATGTCCTGTTTCAGTCATTTACTATCATCCTGACTGTCTGTCCATTCTGCTAAACTATCAATGTCCTGTTTCAGTCAATTACTATCATCCTGACTCTCTGTCCATTCTGCTAATCTATCCATGTCCTGTTTCAGTCAATTGCTATCATCCTGAATGTCTGTCCATTCTGCTAAACTATCCATGTCCTGTTTCAGTCAATTACTATCATACAGACTGTCTGTCCATTCTGCTAATTTATCAATGTCCTGTTTCAGTCAATTACTATCATCCTGATGTCTATCCATTCTGCTATACTATCCACGTCCTGTTTCAGTCAATTACCATCATCCTGACTCTCTGTCCATTCTGCTAATCGATCCATGTCCTGTTTCAGTCAATTACTATCATCCTGACTGTCTGTCCATTCTGCTAATTTATCAATGTCCTGTTTCAGTCAATTACTATCATCCTGACTGTCTGTCCATTCTGCTAAACTATCAATGTCCTGTTTCAGTCAATTACTATCATCCTGACTGTCTGTCCATTCTGCTAATTTATCAATGTCCTGTTTCAGTCAATTACTATCATCCTGACTGTCTGTCCATTCTGCTAATTTATCAATGTCCTGTTTCAGTCAATTACTATCATCCTGACTGTCTGTCCATTCTGCTGATTTATCAATGTCCTGTTTCAGTCAATTACTATCATCCTGACTGTCTGTCCATTCTGCTAAACTATCAATGTCCTGTTTCAGTCAATTACTATCATCCTGACTGTCTGTCCATTCTGCTAAACTATCAATGTCCTGTTTCAGTCAATTACTATCATCCTGACTGTCTATCCATTCTGCTAAACTATTCATGTCCTGTTTCAGTCATTTACTATCATCCTGACTGTCTGTCCATTCTGCTAAACTATCAATGTCCTGTTTCAGTCAATTACTATCATCCTGATCCTCTGTCCATTTTGCTAAACTATCAATGTCCTGTTTCAGTCAATTACTATCATCCTGACTGTCTATCCATTCTGCTAAACTATTCATGTCCTGTTTCAGTCATTTACTATCATCCTGACTGTCTGTCCATTCTGCTAACCTATCAATGTCCTGTTTCAGTCATTTACTATCATCCTGACTGTCTGTCCATTCTGCTAAACTATCCATGTCCTGTTTCAGTCAATTACTATCATCCTGACTGTCTGTCCATTCTGCTAAA
The DNA here is from genome assembly GCF_036365525.1 of Heterodontus francisci. Classification (NCBI taxonomy): domain Eukaryota; kingdom Metazoa; phylum Chordata; class Chondrichthyes; order Heterodontiformes; family Heterodontidae; genus Heterodontus; species Heterodontus francisci. Next base: position 1,325,696 of record NW_027141021.1, read on the forward strand.
CTATCCATGTCCTGTTTCAGTCAATTACTATCATCCTGACTGTCTGTCCATTCTGCTAAACTATCCATGTCCTGTTTCAATCAATTACTATCATCCTGATCCTCTGTCCATTTTGCTAAACTATCAATGTCCTGTTTCAGTCAATTACTATCATCCTGACTGTCTGTCCATTCTGCTAAACTATTCATGTCCTGTTTCAGTCAATTACTATCATCCTGACTGTCTATCCATTCTGCTAAACTATCCATGTCCTGTTTCAGTCAATTACTATCATACAGACTGTCTGTCCATTCTGCTAATTTATCAATGTCCTGTTTCAGTCATTTACTATCATCCTGACTCTCTGTCCATTCTGCTAAACTATTCATGTCCTGTTTCAGTCAATTACTATCATCCTGACTGTCTATCCATTCTGCTAAACTATCAATGTCCTGTTTCAGTCAATTACTATCATCCTGACTGTCTGTCCATTCTGCTAAACTATCCATGTCCTGTTTCAGTCAATTACTATCATCCTGACTGTCTGTCCATTCTGCTAAACTATCCATGTCCTGTTTCAGTCAATTACTATCATCCTGACTGTCTGTCCATTCTGCTAAACTATCCATGTCCTGTTTCAGTCAATTACTATCATCCTGACTGTCTGTCCATTCTGCTAAACTATCCATGTCCTGTATCAGTCAATTACTATCATCCTGACTGTCTGTCCATTCTGCTAAACTATCAATGTCCTGTTTCAGTCAATTACTATCATCCTGACTGTCTGTCCATTCTGCTAAACTATCAGTGTCCTGTTTCATTCAATTACTATCATCCTGACTGTCTGTCCATTCTGCTAATCTATCAATGTCCTGTTTCAGTCAATTACTATCATCCTGACTCTCTGTCCATTCTGCTAAACTATTCATGTCCTGTTTCAGTCATTTACTATCATCCTGACTGTCTGTCCATTCTGCTAAACTATCAATGTCCTGTTTCAGTCAATTACTATCATCCTGACTGTCTATCCATTCTGCTAAACTATTCATGTCCTGTTTCAGTCAATTACTATCATCCTGACTGTCTATCCATTCTGCTAAACTATTCATGTCCTGTTTCAGTCAATTACTATCATCCTGACTCTCTGTCCATTCTGCTAATCTATCCATGTCCTGTTTCAGTCAATTGCTATCATCCTGAATGTCTGTCCATTCTGCTAAACTATCCATGTCCTGTTTCAGTCAATTACTATCATACAGACTGTCTGTCCATTCTGCTAATTTATCAATGTCCTGTTTCAGTCAATTACTATCATCCTGATGTCTATCCATTCTGCTATACTATCCACGTCCTGCTTCAGTCAATTACCATCATCCTGACTCTCTGTCCATTCTGCTAATCTATCCATGTCCTGTTTCAGTCAATTACTATCATCCTGACTGTCTGTCCATTCTGCTAATTTATCAATGTCCTGTTTCAGTCAATTACTATCATCCTGACTGTCTGTCCATTCTGCTAAACTATCAATGTCCTGTTTCAGTCAATTACTATCATCCTGACTGTCTGTCCATTCTGCTAATTTATCAATGTCCTGTTTCAGTCAATTACTATCATCCTGACTGTCTGTCCATTCTGCTAATTTATCAATGTCCTGTTTCAGTCAATTACTATCATCCTGACTGTCTGTCCATTCTGCTGATTTATCAATGTCCTGTTTCAGTCAATTACTATCATCCTGACTGTCTGTCCATTCTGCTAAACTATCAATGTCCTGTTTCAGTCAATTACTATCATCCTGACTGTCTGTCCATTCTGCTAAACTATCAATGTCCTGTTTCAGTCAATTACTATCATCCTGACTGTCTATCCATTCTGCTAAACTATTCATGTCCTGTTTCAGTCATTTACTATCATCCTGACTGTCTGTCCATTCTGCTAAACTATCCATGTCCTGTTTCAGTCAATTACTATCATCCTGACTGTCTATCCATTCTGCTAAACTATCCATGTCCTGTTTCAGTCAATTACTATCATACAGACTGTCTGTCCATTCTGCTAATTTATCAATGTCCTGTTTCAGTCATTTACTATCATCCTGACTGTCTGTCCATTCTGCTAAACTATTCATGTCCTGTTTCAGTCAATTACTATCATCCTGACTGTCTATCCATTCTGCTAAACTATCAATGTCCTGTTTCAGTCAATTACTATCATCCTGACTGTCTGTCCATTCTGCTAAACTATCCATGTCCTGTTTCAGTCAATTACTATCATCCTGACTGTCTCTCCATTCTGCTAAACTATCCATGTCCTGTTTCAGTCAATTACTATCATCCTGACTGTCTGTCCATTCTGCTAAACTATCCATGTCCTGTTTCAGTCAATTACTATCATCCTGACTGTCTGTCCATTCTGCTAAACTATCCATGTCCTGTATCAGTCAATTACTATCATCCTGACTGTCTGTCCATTCTGCTAAACTATCCATGTCCTGTTTCAGTCAATTACTATCATCCTGACTTTCTATTCATTCTGCTAAACTATCCATGTCCTGTTTCAGTCAATTACTATCATACAGACTGTCTGTCCATTCTGCTAATTTATCAATGTCCTGTTTCAGTCATTTACTATCATCCTGACTGTCTGTCCATTCTGCTAAACTATTCATGTCCTGTTTCAGTCAATTACTATCATCCTGACTGTCTATCCATTCTGCTAACCTATCAATGTCCTGTTTCAGTCATTTACTATCATCCTGACTGTCTGTCCATACTGCTAAACTATCCATGTCCTGTTTCAGTCAATTACTGTCATACAGACTGTCTGTCCATTCTGCTAATTTATCAATGTCCTGTTTCAGTCAATTACTATTATCCTGATCCTCTGTCCATTTTGCTAAACTATCAATGTCCTGTTTCAGACAATTACTATCATCCTGACTGTCTATCCATTCTGCTAAACTATTCATGTCCTGTTTCAGTCATTTACTATCATCCTGACTGTCTATCCATTCTGCTAATCTATCAATGTCCTGTTTCAGTCATTTGCTATCATCCTGACTGACTGTCCATTATGCTAAACTATCAATGTCCTGTTTCAGTCAATTACTATCATCCTGACTGTCTATCCATTCTGCTATACTATCCACGTCCTGTTTCAGTCAATTACTATCATCCTGACTGTCTGTCCATACTGCTAAACTATCCATGTCCTGTTTCAGTCAATTACTATCATACAGACCGTCTGTCCATTCTGCTAATTTATCAATGTCCTGTTTCAGTCAATTACTATTATCCTGATCCTCTGTCCATTTTGCTAAACTATCAATGTCCTGTTTCAGACAATTACTATCATCCTGACTGTCTATCCATTCTGCTAAACTATTCATGTCCTGTTTCAGTCATTTACTATCATCCTGACTGTCTATCCATTCTGCTAATCTATCCATGTCCTGTTTCAGTCAATTACTATCATCCTGACTTTCTATCCATTCTGCTAAACTATCCATGTCCTGTTTCAGTCAATTACTATCATACAGACTGTCTGTCCATTCTGCTAATTTATCAATGTCCTGTTTCAGACAATTACTATCATCCTGACTGTCTATCCATTCTGCTAAACTATTCATGTCCTGTTTCAGTCATTTACTATCATCCTGACTGTCTATCCATTCTGCTAATCTATCAATGTCCTGTTTCAGTCAATTACTATCATCCTGACTGTCTGTCCATTCTGCTAAACTATCAATGTCCTGTTTCAGTCAATTACTCTCATCCTGACTGTCTGTCCATTCTGCTAAACTATCCATGTCCTGTTTCAGTCAATTACTATCATCCTGACTCTCTGCCCATTCTGCTAAACTATCCATGTCCTGTTTCAGTCAATTACTATCATCCTGACTGTCTGTCCATTCTGCTAAACTATCAATGTCCTGTTTCAGTCAATTACTCTCATCCTGACTGTCTGTCCATTCTGCTAAACTATCCATGTCCTGTTTCAGTCAATTACTATCATCCTGAATCTCTGCCCATTCTGCTAAACTATCCATGTCCTGTTTCAGTCAATTACTATCATCCTGACTGTCTGTCCATTCTGCTAAACTGTCAATGTCCTGTTTCAGTCAATTACTATCATCCTGACTGTCTGTCCATTCTGCTAAACTATCAATGTCCTGTTTCATTCAATTACTATCATCCTGACTGTCTGTCCATTCTGCTAATCTATCAATGTCCTGTTTCAGTCAATTACTATCATCCTGACTGTCTGTCCATTCTGCTAAACTACCCATGTCCTGTTTCAGTCATTTACTATTATCCTGACTCTCTGTCCATTCTGCTAAACTATCAATGTCCTGTTTCTGTCAATTACTATCATCCTGACTCTCTGTAGATTCTGCTAAACTACCCATGTCCTGTTTCAGTCATTTACTATCATCCTGACTCTCTGTCCATTCTGCTAAATTATCAATGTCCTGTTTCAGTCAATTACTTTCATCCTGACTGTCTGTCCATTCTGCTAAACTACCCATGTCCTGTTTCAGTCATTTACTATCATCCTGACTCTCTGTCCATTCTGCTAAACTATCCATGTCCTGTTTCAGTCAATTACTATCATCCTGACTCTCTGTCCATTCTGCTAATCTATCCATGTCCTGTTTCAGTCAATTACTATCATACAGACTGTCTGTCCATTCTGCTAATTTATCAATGTCCTGTTTCAGTCAATTACTATCACCCTGACTGTCTGTCCATTCTGCTAAACTATCAATGTCCTGTTTCAGTCAATTACTATCATCCTGACTGTCTGTCCATTCTGCTAAACTATCAATGTCCTGTTTCAGTCAATTACTATCATCCTGACTGTCTGTCCATTCTGCTAAACTATCAATGTCCTGTTTCAGTCAATTACTATCATCCTGACTGTCTGTCCATTCTGCTAACCTCTCAATGTCCTGTTTCATTCAATTACTATCATCCTGACTGTCTGTCCATTCTGCTAATCTATCAATGTCCTGTTTCAGTCAATTACTATCATGCTGACTCTCTGTCCACTCTGCTAAACTATTCATGTCCTGTTTCAGTCATTTACTATCATCCTGACTCTCTGTCCATTCTGCTAAACTATCCATGTCCTGTTTCAGTCAATTACTATCATCCTGACTGTCTGTCCATTCTGCTAAACTATCAATGTCCTGTTTCAGTCAATTACTATCATCCTGACTGTCTGTCCATTCTGCTAAACTATCAATGTCCTGTTTCATTCAATTACTATCATCCTGACTGTCTGTCCATTCTGCTAATCTATCAATGTCCTGTTTCAGTCAATTACTATCATCCTGACTCTCTGTCCACTCTGCTAAACTATTCATGTCCTGTTTCAGTCATTTACTATCATCCTGACTGTCTGTCCATTCTGCTAAACTATCAATGTCCTGTTTCAGTCAATTACTATCATCCTGAATGTCTATCCATTCTGCTAAACTATTCATGTCCTGTTTCAGTCATTTACTATCATCCTGACTGTCTGTCCATTCTGCTAAACTATCAATGTCCTGTTTCAGTCAATTACTATCATCCTGACTCTCTGTCCATTCTGCTAAACTACCCATGTCCTGTTTCAGTCAATTACTATCATACAGACTGTCTGTCCATTCTGCTAATTTATCAATGTCCTGTTTCAGTCAATTACTATCATCCTGATGTCTATCCATTCTGCTATACTATCCACGTCCTGTTTCAGTCAATTACCATCATCCTGACTCTCTGTCCATTCTGCTAATCTATCCATGTCCTGTTTCAGTCAATTACTATCATCCTGAATGTCTGTCCATTCTGCTAAACTATCAATGTCCTGTTTCAGTCAATTACTCTCATCCTGACTGTCTGTCCATTCTGCTAAACTATCCATGTCCTGTTTCAGTCAATTACTATCATCCTGAATCTCTGCCCATTCTGCTAAACTATCCATGTCCTGTTTCAGTCAATTACTATCATCCTGACTGTCTGTCCATTCTGCTAAACTATCAATGTCCTGTTTCAGTCAATTACTATCATCCTGACTGTCTGTCCATTCTGCTAAACTATCAATGTCCTGTTTCATTCAATTACTATCATCCTGACTGTCTGTCCATTCTGCTAATCTATCAATGTCCTGTTTCAGTCAATTACTATCATCCTGACTCTCTGTCCACTCTGCTAAACTTTTCATGTCCTGTTTCAGTCATTTACTATCATCCTGACTGTCTGTCCATTCTGCTAAACTATCAATGTCCTGTTTCAGTCAATTACTATCATCCTGAATGTCTATCCATTCTGCTAAACTATCAATGTCCTGTTTCATTCAATTACTATCATCCTGACTGTCTGTCCATTCTGCTAATCTATCAATGTCCTGTTTCAGTCAATTACTATCATCCTGACTCTCTGTCCACTCTGCTAAACTATTCATGTCCTGTTTCAGTCATTTACTATCATCCTGACTCTCTGTCCATTCTGCTAAACTATCAATGTCCTGTTTCAGTCAATTACTATCATCCTGAATGTCTATCCATTCTGCTAAACTATTCATGTCCTGTTTCAGTCATTTACTATCATCCTGACTGTCTGTCCATTCTGCTAAACTATCAATGTCCTGTTTCAGTCAATTACTATCATCCTGACTCTCTGTCCATTCTGCTAAACTACCCATGTCCTGTTTCAGTCAATTACTATCATACAGACTGTCTGTCCATTCTGCTAATTTATCAATGTCCTGTTTCAGTCAATTACTATCATCCTGATGTCTATCCATTCTGCTATACTATCCACGTCCTGTTTCAGTCAATTACCATCATCCTGACTCTCTGTCCATTCTGCTAATCTATCCATGTCCTGTTTCAGTCAATTACTATCATCCTGAATGTCTGTCCATTCTGCTAATTTATCAATGTCCTGTTTCAGTCAATTACTATCATCCAGACTGTCTGTCCATTCTGCTAAGCTATCAATGTCCTGTTTCAGTCAATTACTATCATCCTGACTGTCTGTCCATTCTGCTAAACTATCCATGTCCTGTTTCAGTCAATTACTATCATCCTGACTGTCTCTCCATTCTGCTAAACTATCCATGTCCTGTTTCAGTCAATTACTATCATCCTGACTGTCTGACCATTCTGCTAAACTATCCATGTCCTGTTTCAGTCAATTACTATCATCCTGACTGTCTGTCCATTCTGCTAAACTATCCATGTCCTGTATCAGTCAATTACTATCATCCTGACTGTCTGTCCATTCTGCTAAACTATCCATGTCCTGTTTCAGTCAATTACTATCATCCTGACTTTCTATCCATTCTGCTAAACTATCCATGTCCTGTTTCAGTCAATTACTATCATACAGACTGTCTGTCCATTCTGCTAATTTATCAATGTCCTGTTTCAGTCATTTACTATCATCCTGACTGTCTGTCCATTCTGCTAAACTATTCATGTCCTGTTTCAGTCAATTACTATCATCCTGACTGTCTATCCATTCTGCTAACCTATCAATGTCCTGTTTCAGTCATTTACTATCATCCTGACTGTCTGTCCATACTGCTAAACTATCCATGTCCTGTTTCAGTCAATTACTATCATACAGACTGTCTGTCCATTCTGCTAATTTATCAATGTCCTGTTTCAGTCAATTACTATTATCCTGATCCTCTGTCCATTTTGCTAAACTATCAATGTCCTGTTTCAGACAATTACTATCATCCTGACTGTCTATCCATTCTGCTAAACTATTCATGTCCTGTTTCAGTCATTTACTATCATCCTGACTGTCTATCCATTCTGCTAATCTATCAATGTCCTGTTTCAGTCATTTGCTATCATCCTGACTGACTGTCCATTATGCTCAACTATCAATGTCCTGTTTCAGTCAATTACTATCATCCTGACTGTCTATCCATTCTGCTATACTATCCACGTCCTGTTTCAGTCAATTACTATCATCCTGACTGTCTGTCCATACTGCTAAACTATCCATGTCCTGTTTCAGTCAATTACTATCATACAGACTGTCTGTCCATTCTGCTAATTTATCAATGTCCTGTTTCAGTCAATTACTATTATCCTGATCCTCTGTCCATTTTGCTAAACTATCAATGTCCTGTTTCAGACAATTACTATCATCCTGACTGTCTATCCATTCTGCTAAACTATTCATGTCCTGTTTCAGTCATTTACTATCATCCTGACTGTCTATCCATTCTGCTAATCTATCCATGTCCTGTTTCAGTCAATTACTATCATCCTGACTTTCTATCCATTCTGCTAAACTATCCATGTCCTGTTTCAGTCAATTACTATCATACAGACTGTCTGTCCATTCTGCTAATTTATCAATGTCCTGTTTCAGACAATTACTATCATCCTGACTGTCTATCCATTCTGCTAAACTATTCATGTCCTGTTTCAGTCATTTACTATCATCCTGACTGTCTATCCATTCTGCTAATCTATCAATGTCCTGTTTCAGTCAATTACTATCATCCTGACTGTCTGTCCATTCTGCTAAACTATCAATGTCCTGTTTCAGTCAATTACTCTCATCCTGACTGTCTGTCCATTCTGCTAAACTATCCATGTCCTGTTTCAGTCAATTACTATCATCCTGACTCTCTGCCCATTCTGCTAAACTATCCATGTCCTGTTTCAGTCAATTACTATCATCCTGACTGTCTGTCCATTCTGCTAAACTATCAATGTCCTGTTTCAGTCAATTACTCTCATCCTGACTGTCTGTCCATTCTGCTAAACTATCCATGTCCTGTTTCAGTCAATTACTATCATCCTGAATCTCTGCCCATTCTGCTAATCTATCCATGTCCTGTTTCAGTCAATTACTATCATCCTGACTGTCTGTCCATTCTGCTAAACTGTCAATGTCCTGTTTCAGTCAATTACTATCATCCTGACTGTCTGTCCATTCTGCTAAACTATCAATGTCCTGTTTCATTCAATTACTATCATCCTGACTGTCTGTCCATTCTGCTAATCTATCAATGTCCTGTTTCAGTCAATTACTATCATCCTGACTCTCTGTCCATTCTGCTAAACTACCCATGTCCTGTTTCAGTCATTTACTATTATCCTGACTCTCTGTCCATTCTGCTAAACTATCAATGTCCTGTTTCTGTCAATTACTATCATCCTGACTCTCTGTAGATTCTGCTAAACTACCCATGTCCTGTTTCAGTCATTTACTATCATCCTGACTCTCTGTCCATTCTGCTAAATTATCAATGTCCTGTTTCAGTCAATTACTTTCATCCTGACTGTCTGTCCATTCTGCTAAACTACCCATGTCCTTTTTCAGTCATTTACTATCATCCTGACTCTCTGTCCATTCTGCTAAACTATCCATGTCCTGTTTCAGTCAATTACTATCATCCTGACTCTCTGTCCATTCTGCTAATCTATCCATGTCCTGTTTCAGTCAATTACTATCATACAGACTGTCTGTCCATTCTGCTAATTTATCAATGTCCTGTTTCAGTCAATTACTATCACCCTGACTGTCTGTCCATTCTGCTAAACTATCAATGTCCTGTTTCAGTCAATTACTATCATCCTGACTGTCTGTCCATTCTGCTAAACTATCAATGTCCTGTTTCAGTCAATTACTATCATCCTGACTGTCTGTCCATTCTGCTAAACTATCAATGTCCTGTTTCAGTCAATTACTATCATCCTGACTGTCTGTCCATTCTGCTAACCTCTCAATGTCCTGTTTCATTCAATTACTATCATCCTGACTGTCTGTCCATTCTGCTAATCTATCAATGTCCTGTTTCAGTCAATTACTATCATCCTGACTCTCTGTCCACTCTGCTAAACTATTCATGTCCTGTTTCAGTCATTTACTATCATCCTGACTCTCTGTCCATTCTGCTAAACTATCCATGTCCTGTTTCAGTCAATTACTATCATCCTGACTGTCTGTCCATTCTGCTAAACTATCAATGTCCTGTTTCAGTCAATTACTATCATCCTGACTGTCTGTCCATTCTGCTAAACTATCAATGTCCTGTTTCATTCAATTACTATCATCCTGACTGTCTGTCCATTCTGCTAATCTATCAATGTCCTGTTTCAGTCAATTACTATCATCCTGACTCTCTGTCCACTCTGCTAAACTATTCATGTCCTGTTTCAGTCATTTACTATCATCCTGACTGTCTGTCCATTCTGCTAAACTATCAATGTCCTGTTTCAGTCAATTACTATCATCCTGAATGTCTATCCATTCTGCTAAACTATTCATGTCCTGTTTCAGTCATTTACTATCATCCTGACTGTCTGTCCATTCTGCTAAACTATCAATGTCCTGTTTCAGTCAATTACTATCATCCTGACTCTCTGTCCATTCTGCTAAACTACCCATGTCCTGTTTCAGTCAATTACTATCATACAGACTGTCTGTCCATTCTGCTAATTTATCAATGTCCTGTTTCAGTCAATTACTATCATCCTGATGTCTATCCATTCTGCTATACTATCCACGTCCTGTTTCAGTCAATTACCATCATCCTGACTCTCTGTCCATTCTGCTAATCTATCCATGTCCTGTTTCAGTCAATTACTATCATCCTGAATGTCTGTCCATTCTGCTAAACTATCAATGTCCTGTTTCAGTCAATTACTATCATCCTGACTGTCTGTCCATTCTGCTAATTTATCAATGTCCTGTTTCAGTCAATTACTATCATCCTGACTGTCTGTCCATACTGCTAATTTATCAATGTCCTGTTTCAGTCAATTACTATCATCCTGACTGTCTGTCCATTCTGCTAAACTATCAATGTCCTGTTTCAGTCAATTACTATCATCCTGACTGTCTGTCCATTCTGCTAAATTATCAATGTCCTGTTTCAGTCAATTACTATCATCCTGACTGTCTGTCCGTTCTGCTAAACTATCAATGTCCTGTTTCAGTCAATTACTATCATCCTGACTGTCTATCCATTCTGCTAAACTATTCATGTCCTGTTTCAGTCATTTACTATCATCCTGACTGTCTTTCCATTCTGCTAAACTATCAATGTCCTGTTTCAGTCAATTACTATCATCCTGATCCTCTGTCCATTTTGCTAAACTATTCATGTCCTGTTTCAGTCATTTACTATCATCCTGACTGTCTATCCATTCTGCTAACCTATCAATGTCCTGTTTCAGTCATTTACTATCACCCTGACTGTCTGTCCATTCTGCTAAACTATCAATGTCCTGTTTCAGTCAATTACTATCATCCTGACTCTCTGTCCATTCTGCTAATCTATCCATGTCCTGTTTCAGTCAATTACTATCATCCTGACTGTCTGTCCATTCTGCTAAACTATCAATGTCCTGTTTCAGTCAATTACTATCATCCTGACTGTCTGTCCATTCTGCTAAACTATCAATGTCCTGTTTCATTCAATTACTATCATCCTGACTGTCTGTCCATTCTGCTAATCTATCAATGTCCTGTTTCAGTCAATTACTATCATCCTGACTCTCTGTCCATTCTGCTAAACTACCCATGTCCTGTTTCAGTCATTTACTATTATCCTGACTCTCTGTCCATTCTGCTAAACTATCAATGTCCTGTTTCAGTCAATTACTATCATCCTGACTGTCTGTCCATTCTGCTAAACTATCAATGTCCTGTTTCATTCAATTACTATCATCCTGACTGTCTGTCCATTCTGCTAATCTATCAATGTCCTGTTTAAGTCAATTACTATCATCCTGACTCTCTGTCCATTCTGCTAAACTACCCATGTCCTGTTTCAGTCATTTACTATTATCCTGACTCTCTGTCCATTCTGCTAAACTATCAATGTCCTGTTTCAGTCAATTACTATCATCCTGACTGTCTATCCATTCTGCTAAACTATTCATGACCTGTTTCAGTCATTTACTATCATCCTGACTGTCTGTCCATTGTGCTAAACTATCAATGTCCTGTTTCAGTCAATTACTATCATCCTGATCCTCTGTCCATTTTGCTAAACTATCAATGTCCTGTTTCAGTCAATTACTATCATCCTGACTGTCTATCCATTCTGCTAAATTATTCATGTCCTGTTTCAGTCATTTACTATCATCCTGACTGTCTATCCATTCTGCTAACCTATCAATGTCCTGTTTCAGTCATTTACTATCACCCTGACTGTCTGTCCATTCTGTTAAACTATCAATGTCCTGTTTCAGTCAATTACTATCATCCTGACTCTCTGTCCATTCTGCTAATCTATCCATGTCCTGTTTCCGTCAATTACTATCATCCTGACTGTCTGTCCATTCTGCTAATTTATCAATGTCCTGTTTCAGTCAATTACTATCATCCTGACTGTCTGTCCATTCTGCTAATTTATCAATGTCCTGTTTCAGTCAATTACTATCATCCTGACTGTCTGTCCATTCTGCTAAACTATCCATGTCCTGTTTCAGTTAATTACTATCATACGGACTGTCTGTCCATTCTGCTAATTTATCAATGTCCTGTTTCAGTCAATTACTATCACCCTGACTGTCTGTCCATTCTGCTAAACTATCAATGTCCTGTTTCAGTCAATTACTATCATCCTGACTGTCTGTCCATTCTGCTAAACTATCAATGTCCTGTTTCAGTCAATTACTATCATCCTGACTGTCTGTCCATTCTGCTAAACTATCAATGTCCTGTTTCAGTCAATTACTATCATCCTGACTGTCTGTCCATTCTGCTAAACTATCAATGTCCTGTTTCATTCAATTACTATCATCCTGACTGTCTGTCCATTCTGCTAATCTATCAATGTCCTGTTTCAGTCAATTACTATCATCCTGACTCTCGGTCCACTCTGCTAAACTTTTCATGTCCTGTTTCAGTCATTTACTATCATCCTGACTGTCTGTCCATTCTGCTAAACTATCAATGTCCTGTTTCAGTCAATTACTATCATCCTGAATGTCTATCCATTCTGCTAAACTATCAATGTCCTGTTTCATTCAATTACTATCATCCTGACTGTCTGTCCATTCTGCTAATCTATCAATGTCCTGTTTCAGTCAATTACTATCATCCTGAATGTCTATCCATTCTGCTAAACTATTCATGTCCTGTTTCAGTCATTTACTATCATCCTGACTCTCTGTCCATTCTGCTAAACTATTCATGTCCTGTTTCAGTCATTTACTATCATCCTGACTCTCTGTCCATCCTGCTAAACTATCAATGTCCTGTTTCAGTCAATTACTATCATCCTGAATGTCTATCCATTCTGCTAAACTATTCATGTCCTGTTTCAGTCATTTACTATCATCCTGACTGTCTGTCCATTCTGCTAAACTATCAATGTCCTGTTTCAGTCAATTACTATCATCCTGACTGTCTGTCCATTCTGCTAAACTATCCATGTCCTGTTTCAGTCAATTACTATCATCCTGACTGTCTGTCCATTCTGCTAAACTATCCATGTCCTGTATCAGTCACTTACTATCATCCTGACTGTCTGTCCATTCTGCTAAACTATCCATGTCCTGTTTCAGTCAATTACTATCATCCTGACTTTCTATCCATTCTGCTAAACTATCCATGTCCTGTTTCAGTCAATTACTATCATACAGACTGTCTGTCCATTCTGCTAATTTATCAATGTCCTGTTTCAGTCATTTACTATCATCCTGACTGTCTGTCCATTCTGCTAAACTATTCATGTCCTGTTTCAGTCAATTACTATCATCCTGACTGTCTATCCATTCTGCTAACCTATCAATGTCCTGTTTCAGTCATTTACTATCATCCTGACTGTCTGGCCATACTGCTAAACTATCCATGTCCTGTTTCAGTCAATTACTATCATACAGACTGTCTGTCCATTCTGCTAATTTATCAATGTCCTGTTTCAGTCAATTACTATTATCCTGATCCTCTGTCCATTTTGCTAAACTATCAATGTCCTGTTTCAGACAATTACTATCATCCTGACTGTCTATCCATTCTGCTAAACTATTCATGTCCTGTTTCAGTCATTTACTATCATCCTGACTGTCTATCCATTCTGCTAATCTATCAATGTCCTGTTTCAGTCATTTGCTATCATCCTGACTGACTGTCCATTATGCTAAACTATCAATGTCCTGTTTCAGTCAATTACTATCATCCTGACTGTCTATCCATTCTGCTATACTATCCACGTCCTGTTTCAGTCAATTACTATCATCCTGACTGTCTGTCCATACTGCTAAACTATCCATGTCCTGTTTCAGTCAATTACTATCATACAGACTGTCTGTCCATTCTGCTAATTTATCAATGTCCTGTTTCAGTCAATTACTATTATCCTGATCCTCTGTCCATTTTGCTAAACTATCAATGTCCTGTTTCAGACAATTACTATCATCCTGACTGTCTATCCATTCTGCTAAACTATTCATGTCCTGTTTCAGTCATTTACTATCATCCTGACTGTCTATCCATTCTGCTAATCTATCCATGTCCTGTTTCAGTCAATTACTATCATCCTGACTTTCTATCCATTCTGCTAAACTATCCATGTCCTGTTTCAGTCAATTACTATCATACAGACTGTCTGTCCATTCTGCTAATTTATCAATGTCCTGTTTCAGACAATTACTATCATCCTGACTGTCTATCCATTCTGCTAAACTATTCATGTCCTGTTTCAGTCATTTACTATCATCCTGACTGTCTATCCATTCTGCTAATCTATCAATGTCCTGTTTCAGTCAATTACTATCATCCTGACTGTCTGTCCATTCTGCTAAACTATCAATGTCCTGTTTCAGTCAATTACTCTCATCCTGACTGTCTGTCCATTCTGCTAAACTATCCATGTCCTGTTTCAGTCAATTACTATCATCCTGACTCTCTGCCCATTCTGCTAAACTATCCATGTCCTGTTTCAGTCAATTACTATCATCCTGACTGTCTGTCCATTCTGCTAAACTATCAATGTCCTGTTTCAGTCAATTACTCTCATCCTGACTGTCTGTCCATTCTGCTAAACTATCCATGTCCTGTTTCAGTCAATTACTATCATCCTGAATCTCTGCCCATTCTGCTAATCTATCCATGTCCTGTTTCAGTCAATTACTATCATCCTGACTGTCTGTCCATTCTGCTAAACTGTCAATGTCCTGTTTCAGTCAATTACTATCATCCTGACTGTCTGTCCATTCTGCTAAACTATCAATGTCCTGTTTCATTCAATTACTATCATCCTGACTGTCTGTCCATTCTGCTAATCTATCAATGTCCTGTTTCAGTCAATTACTATCATCCTGACTCTCTGTCCATTCTGCTAAACTACCCATGTCCTGTTTCAGTCATTTACTATTATCCTGACTCTCTGTCCATTCTGCTAAACTATCAATGTCCTGTTTCTGTCAATTACTATCATCCTGACTCTCTGTAGATTCTGCTAAACTACCCATGTCCTGTTTCAGTCATTTACTATCATCCTGACTCTCTGTCCATTCTGCTAAATTATCAATGTCCTGTTTCAGTCAATTACTTTCATCCTGACTGTCTGTCCATTCTGCTAAACTACCCATGTCCTGTTTCAGTCATTTACTATCATCCTGACTCTCTGTCCATTCTGCTAAACTATCCATGTCCTGTTTCAGTCAATTACTATCATCCTGACTCTCTGTCCATTCTGCTAATCTATCCATGTCCTGTTTCAGTCAATTACTATCATACAGACTGTCTGTCCATTCTGCTAATTTATCAATGTCCTGTTTCAGTCAATTACTATCACCCTGACTGTCTGTCCATTCTGCTAAACTACCCATGTCCTGTTTCAGTCATTTACTATTATCCTGACTCTCTGTCCATTCTGCTAAACTATCAATGTCCTGTTTCTGTCAATTACTATCATCCTGACTGTCTGTCCATTCTGCTAAACTATCCATGTCCTGTTTCAGTCAATTACTATCATCCTGACTGTCTGTCCATTCTGCTAAACTATCCATGTCCTGTATCAGTCACTTACTATCATCCTGACTGTCTGTCCATTCTGCTAAACTATCCATGTCCTGTTTCAGTCAATTACTATCATCCTGACTTTCTATCCATTCTGCTAAACTATCCATGTCCTGTTTCAGTCAATTACTATCATACAGACTGTCTGTCCATTCTGCTAATTTATCAATGTCCTGTTTCAGTCATTTACTATCATCCTGACTGTCTGTCCATTCTGCTAAACTATTCATGTCCTGTTTCAGTCAATTACTATCATCCTGACTGTCTATCCATTCTGCTAACCTATCAATGTCCTGTTTCAGTCATTTACTATCATCCTGACTGTCTGTCCATACTGCTAAACTATCCATGTCCTGTTTCAGTCAATTACTATCATACAGACTGTCTGTCCATTCTGCTAATTTATCAATGTCCTGTTTCAGTCAATTACTATTATCCTGATCCTCTGTCCATTTTGCTAAACTATCAATGTCCTGTTTCAGACAATTACTATCATCCTGACTGTCTATCCATTCTGCTAAACTATTCATGTCCTGTTTCAGTCATTTACTATCATCCTGACTGTCTATCCATTCTGCTAATCTATCAATGTCCTGTTTCAGTCATTTGCTATCATCCTGACTGACTGTCCATTATGCTAAACTATCAATGTCCTGTTTCAGTCAATTACTATCATCCTGACTGTCTATCCATTCTGCTATACTATCCACGTCCTGTTTCAGTCAATTACTATCATCCTGACTGTCTGTCCATACTGCTAAACTATCCATGTCCTGTTTCAGTCAATTACTATCATACAGACTGTCTGTCCATTCTGCTAATTTATCAATG
The DNA here is from genome assembly GCF_036365525.1 of Heterodontus francisci. Taxonomy (NCBI): domain Eukaryota; kingdom Metazoa; phylum Chordata; class Chondrichthyes; order Heterodontiformes; family Heterodontidae; genus Heterodontus; species Heterodontus francisci. The sequence goes on from NW_027141021.1 coordinate 1,342,501, forward strand.
TCCTGTTTCAGTCAATTACTATTATCCTGATCCTCTGTCCATTTTGCTAAACTATCAATGTCCTGTTTCAGACAATTACTATCATCCTGACTGTCTATCCATTCTGCTAAACTATTCATGTCCTGTTTCAGTCATTTACTATCATCCTGACTGTCTATCCATTCTGCTAATCTATCCATGTCCTGTTTCAGTCAATTACTATCATCCTGACTTTCTATCCATTCTGCTAAACTATCCATGTCCTGTTTCAGTCAATTACTATCATACAGACTGTCTGTCCATTCTGCTAATTTATCAATGTCCTGTTTCAGACAATTACTATCATCCTGACTGTCTATCCATTCTGCTAAACTATTCATGTCCTGTTTCAGTCATTTACTATCATCCTGACTGTCTATCCATTCTGCTAATCTATCAATGTCCTGTTTCAGTCAATTACTATCATCCTGACTGTCTGTCCATTCTGCTAAACTATCAATGTCCTGTTTCAGTCAATTACTCTCATCCTGACTGTCTGTCCATTCTGCTAAACTATCCATGTCCTGTTTCAGTCAATTACTATCATCCTGACTCTCTGCCCATTCTGCTAAACTATCCATGTCCTGTTTCAGTCAATTACTATCATCCTGACTGTCTGTCCATTCTGCTAAACTATCAATGTCCTGTTTCAGTCAATTACTCTCATCCTGACTGTCTGTCCATTCTGCTAAACTATCCATGTCCTGTTTCAGTCAATTACTATCATCCTGAATCTCTGCCCATTCTGCTAATCTATCCATGTCCTGTTTCAGTCAATTACTATCATCCTGACTGTCTGTCCATTCTGCTAAACTGTCAATGTCCTGTTTCAGTCAATTACTATCATCCTGACTGTCTGTCCATTCTGCTAAACTATCAATGTCCTGTTTCATTCAATTACTATCATCCTGACTGTCTGTCCATTCTGCTAATCTATCAATGTCCTGTTTCAGTCAATTACTATCATCCTGACTCTCTGTCCATTCTGCTAAACTACCCATGTCCTGTTTCAGTCATTTACTATTATCCTGACTCTCTGTCCATTCTGCTAAACTATCAATGTCCTGTTTCTGTCAATTACTATCATCCTGACTCTCTGTAGATACTGCTAAACTACCCATGTCCTGTTTCAGTCATTTACTATCATCCTGACTCTCTGTCCATTCTGCTAAATTATCAATGTCCTGTTTCAGTCAATTACTTTCATCCTGACTGTCTGTCCATTCTGCTAAACTACCCATGTCCTGTTTCAGTCATTTACTATCATCCTGACTCACTGTCCATTCTGCTAAACTATCCATGTCCTGTTTCAGTCAATTACTATCATCCTGACTCTCTGTCCATTCTGCTAATCTATCCATGTCCTGTTTCAGTCAATTACTATCATACAGACTGTCTGTCCATTCTGCTAATTTATCAATGTCCTGTTTCAGTCAATTACTATCACCCTGACTGTCTGTCCATTCTGCTAACCTCTCAATGTCCTGTTTCATTCAATTACTATCATCCTGACTGTCTGTCCATTCTGCTAATCTATCAATGTCCTGTTTCAGTCAATTACTATCATCCTGACTCTCTGTCCACTCTGCTAAACTATTCATGTCCTGTTTCAGTCATTTACTATCATCCTGACTCTCTGTCCATTCTGCTAAACTATCCATGTCCTGTTTCAGTCAATTACTATCATCCTCACTGTCTGTCCATTCTGCTAAACTATCAATGTCCTGTTTCAGTCAATTACTATCATCCTGACTGTCTGTCCATTCTGCTAAACTATCAATGTCCTGTTTCATTCAATTACTATCATCCTGACTGTCTGTCCATTCTGCTAATCTATCAATGTCCTGTTTCAGTCAATTACTATCATCCTGACTCTCTGTCCACTCTGCTAAACTATTCATGTCCTGTTTCAGTCATTTACTATCATCCTGACTGTCTGTCCATTCTGCTAAACTATCAATGTCCTGTTTCAGTCAATTACTATCATCCTGAATGTCTATCCATTCTGCTAAACTATTCATGTCCTGTTTCAGTCATTTACTATCATCCTGACTGTCTGTCCATTCTGCTAAACTATCAATGTCCTGTTTCAGTCAATTACTATCATCCTGACTCTCTGTCCATTCTGCTAAACTACCCATGTCCTGTTTCAGTCAATTACTATCATACAGACTGTCTGTCAATTCTGCTAATTTATCAATGTCCTGTTTCAGTCAATTACTATCATCCTGATGTCTATCCATTCTGCTATACTATCCACGTCCTGTTTCAGTCAATTACCATCATCCTGACTCTCTGTCCATTCTGCTAATCTATCCATGTCCTGTTTCAGTCAATTACTATCATCCTGAATGTCTGTCCATTCTGCTAAACTATCAATGTCCTGTTTCAGTCAATTACTATCATCCTGACTGTCTGTCCATTCTGCTAATTTATCAATGTCCTGTTTCAGTCAATTACTATCATCCTGACTGTCTGTCCATTCTGCTAATTTATCAATGTCCTGTTTCAGTCAATTACTATCATCCTGACTGTCTGTCCATTCTGCTAAACTATCAATGTCCTGTTTCAGTCAATTACTATCATCCTGACTGTCTGTCCATTCTGCTAATTTATCAATGTCCTGTTTCAGTCAATTACTATCATCCTGACTGTCTGTCCGTTCTGCTAAACTATCAATGTCCTGTTTCAGTCAATTACTATCATCCTGACTGTCTATCCATTCTGCTAAACTATTCATGTCCTGTTTCAGTCATTTACTATCATCCTGACTGTCTTTCCATTCTGCTAAACTATCAATGTCCTGTTTCAGTCAATTACTATCATCCTGATCCTCTGTCCATTTTGCTAAACTATCAATGTCCTGTTTCAGTCAATTACTATCATCCTGACTGTCTATCCATTCTGCTAAACTATTCATGTCCTGTTTCAGTCATTTACTATCATCCTGACTGTCTATCCATTCTGCTAACCTATCAATGTCCTGTTTCAGTCATTTACTATCACCCTGACTGTCTGTCCATTCTGCTAAACTATCAATGTCCTGTTTCAGTCAATTACTATCATCCTGACTCTCTGTCCATTCTGCTAATCTATCCATGTCCTGTTTCAGTCAATTACTATCATCCTGACTGTCTGTCCATTCTGCTAAACTATCAATGTCCTGTTTCAGTCAATTACTATCATCCTGACTGTCTGTCCATTCTGCTAAACTATCAATGTCCTGTTTCATTCAATTACTATCATCCTGACTGTCTGTCCATTCTGCTAATCTATCAATGTCCTGTTTCAGTCAATTACTATCATCCTGACTCTCTGTCCATTCTGCTAAACTACCCATGTCCTGTTTCAGTCATTTACTATTATCCTGACTCTCTGTCCATTCTGCTAAACTATCAATGTCCTGTTTCAGTCAATTACTATCATCCTGACTGTCTGTCCATTCTGCTAAACTATCAATGTCCTGTTTCATTCAATTACTATCATCCTGACTGTCTGTCCATTCTGCTAATCTATCAATGTCCTGTTTAAGTCAATTACTATCATCCTGACTCTCTGTCCATTCTGCTAAACTACCCATGTCCTGTTTCAGTCATTTACTATTATCCTGACTCTCTGTCCATTCTGCTAAACTATCAATGTCCTGTTTCAGTCAATTACTATCATCCTGACTGTCTATCCATTCTGCTAAACTATTCATGACCTGTTTCAGTCATTTACTATCATCCTGACTGTCTGTCCATTGTGCTAAACTATCAATGTCCTGTTTCAGTCAATTACTATCATCCTGATCCTCTGTCCATTTTGCTAAACTATCAATGTCCTGTTTCAGTCAATTACTATCATCCTGACTGTCTATCCATTCTGCTAAATTATTCATGTCCTGTTTCAGTCATTTACTATCATCCTGACTGTCTATCCATTCTGCTAACCTATCAATGTCCTGTTTCAGTCATTTACTATCACCCTGACTGTCTGTCCATTCTGTTAAACTATCAATGTCCTGTTTCAGTCAATTACTATCATCCTGACTCTCTGTCCATTCTGCTAATCTATCCATGTCCTGTTTACGTCAATTACTATCATCCTGACTGTCTGTCCATTCTGCTAATTTATCAATGTCCTGTTTCAGTCAATTACTATCATCCTGACTGTCTGTCCATTCTGCTAATTTATCAATGTCCTGTTTCAGTCAATTACTATCATCCTGACTGTCTGTCCATTCTGCTAAACTATCCATGTCCTGTTTCAGTTAATTACTATCATACGGACTGTCTGTCCATTCTGCTAATTTATCAATGTCCTGTTTCAGTCAATTACTATCACCCAGACTGTCTGTCCATTCTGCTAAACTATCAATGTCCTGTTTCAGTCAATTACTATCATCCTGACTGTCTGTCCATTCTGCTAAACTATCAATGTCCTGTTTCAGTCAATTACTATCATCCTGACTGTCTGTCCATTCTGCTAAACTATCAATGTCCTGTTTCAGTCAATTACTATCATCCTGACTGTCTGTCCATTCTGCTAAACTATCAATGTCCTGTTTCATTCAATTACTATCATCCTGACTGTCTGTCCATTCTGCTAATCTATCAATGTCCTGTTTCAGTCAATTACTATCATCCTGACTCTCGGTCCACTCTGCTAAACTTTTCATGTCCTGTTTCAGTCATTTACTATCATCCTGACTGTCTGTCCATTCTGCTAAACTATCAATGTCCTGTTTCAGTCAATTACTATCATCCTGAATGTCTATCCATTCTGCTAAACTATCAATGTCCTGTTTCATTCAATTACTATCATCCTGACTGTCTGTCCATTCTGCTAATCTATCAATGTCCTGTTTCAGTCAATTACTATCATCCTGACTCTCTGTCCACTCTGCTAAACTATTCATGTCCTGTTTCAGTCATTTACTATCATCCTGACTCTCTGTCCATTCTGCTAAACTATCAATGTCCTGTTTCAGTCAATTACTATCATCCTGAATGTCTATCCATTCTGCTAAACTATTCATGTCCTGTTTCAGTCATTTACTATCATCCTGACTGTCTGTCCATTCTGCTAAACTATCAATGTCCTGTTTCAGTCAATTACTATCATCCTGACTCTCTGTCCATTCTGCTAAACTACCCATGTCCTGTTTCAGTCAATTACTATCATACAGACTGTCTGTCCATTCTGCTAATTTATCAATGTCCTGTTTCAGTCAATTACTATCATCCTGATGTCTATCCATTCTGCTATACTATCCACGTCCTGTTTCAGTCAATTACCATCATCCTGACTCTCTGTCCATTCTGCTAATCTATCCATGTCCTGTTTCAGTCAATTACTATCATCCTGAATGTCTGTCCATTCTGCTAATTTATCAATGTCCTGTTTCAGTCAATTACTATCATCCAGACTGTCTGTCCATTCTGCTAAACTATCAATGTCCTGTTTCAGTCAATTACTATCATCCTGACTGTCTGTCCATTCTGCTAAACTATCCATGTCCTGTTTCAGTCAATTACTATCATCCTGACTGTCTCTCCATTCTGCTAAACTATCCATGTCCTGTTTCAGTCAATTACTATCATCCTGACTGTCTGTCCATTCTGCTAAACTATCCATGTCCTGTTTCAGTCAATTACTATCATCCTGACTGTCTGTCCATTCTGCTAAACTATCCATGTCCTGTATCAGTCAATTACTATCATCCTGACTGTCTGTCCATTCTGCTAAACTATCCATGTCCTGTTTCAGTCAATTACTATCATCCTGACTTTCTATCCATTCTGCTAAACTATCCATGTCCTGTTTCAGTCAATTACTATCATACAGACTGTCTGTCCATTCTGCTAATTTATCAATGTCCTGTTTCAGTCATTTACTATCATCCTGACTGTCTGTCCATTCTGCTAAACTATTCATGTCCTGTTTCAGTCAATTACTATCATCCTGACTGTCTATCCATTCTGCTAACCTATCAATGTCCTGTTTCAGTCATTTACTATCATCCTGACTGTCTGTCCATACTGCTAAACTATCCATGTCCTGTTTCAGTCAATTACTATCATACAGACTGTCTGTCCATTCTGCTAATTTATCAATGTCCTGTTTCAGTCAATTACTATTATCCTGATCCTCTGTCCATTTTGCTAAACTATCAATGTCCTGTTTCAGACAATTACTATCATCCTGACTGTCTATCCATTCTGCTAAACTATTCATGTCCTGTTTCAGTCATTTACTATCATCCTGACTGTCTATCCATTCTGCTAATCTATCAATGTCCTGTTTCAGTCATTTGCTATCATCCTGACTGTCTATCCATTCTGCTAATCTATCCATGTCCTGTTTCAGTCAATTACTATCATCCTGACTTTCTATCCATTCTGCTAAACTATCCATGTCCTGTTTCAGTCAATTACTATCATACAGACTGTCTGTCCATTCTGCTAATTTATCAATGTCCTGTTTCAGACAATTACTATCATCCTGACTGTCTATCCATTCTGCTAAACTATTCATGTCCTGTTTCAGTCATTTACTATCATCCTGACTGTCTATCCATTCTGCTAATCTATCAATGTCCTGTTTCAGTCAATTACTATCATCCTGACTGTCTGTCCATTCTGCTAAACTATCAATGTCCTGTTTCAGTCAATTACTCTCATCCTGACTGTCTGTCCATTCTGCTAATCTATCCATGTCCTGTTTCCGTCAATTACTATCATCCTGACTGTCTGTCCATTCTGCTAATTTATCAATGTCCTGTTTCAGTCAATTACTATCATCCTGACTGTCTGTCCATTCTGCTAATTTATCAATGTCCTGTTTCAGTCAATTACTATCATCCTGACTGTCTGTCCATTCTGCTAAACTATCCATGTCCTGTTTCAGTTAATTACTATCATACGGACTGTCTGTCCATTCTGCTAATTTATCAATGTCCTGTTTCAGTCAATTACTATCACCCAGACTGTCTGTCCATTCTGCTAAACTATCAATGTCCTGTATCAGTCAATTACTATCATCCTGACTGTCTGTCCATTCTGCTAAACTATCAATGTCCTGTTTCAGTCAATTACTATCATCCTGACTGTCTGTCCATTCTGCTAAACTATCAATGTCCTGTTTCAGTCAATTACTATCATCCTGACTGTCTGTCCATTCTGCTAAACTATCAATGTCCTGTTTCATTCAATTACTATCATCCTGACTGTCTGTCCATTCTGCTAATCTATCAATGTCCTGTTTCAGTCAATTACTATCATCCTGACTCTCGGTCCACTCTGCTAAACTTTTCATGTCCTGTTTCAGTCATTTACTATCATCCTGACTGTCTGTCCATTCTGCTAAACTATCAATGTCCTGTTTCAGTCAATTACTATCATCCTGAATGTCTATCCATTCTGCTAAACTATCAATGTCCTGTTTCATTCAATTACTATCATCCTGACTGTCTGTCCATTCTGCTAATCTATCAATGTCCTGTTTCAGTCAATTACTATCATCCTGACTCTCTGTCCACTCTGCTAAACTATTCATGTCCTGTTTCAGTCATTTACTATCATCCTGACTCTCTGTCCATTCTGCTAAACTATCAATGTCCTGTTTCAGTCAATTACTATCATCCTGAATGTCTATCCATTCTGCTAAACTATTCATGTCCTGTTTCAGTCATTTACTATCATCCTGACTGTCTGTCCATTCTGCTAAACTATCAATGTCCTGTTTCAGTCAATTACTATCATCCTGACTCTCTGTCCATTCTGCTAAACTACCCATGTCCTGTTTCAGTCAATTACTATCATACAGACTGTCTGTCCATTCTGCTAATTTATCAATGTCCTGTTTCAGTCAATTACTATCATCCTGATGTCTATCCATTCTGCTATACTATCCACGTCCTGTTTCAGTCAATTACCATCATCCTGACTCTCTGTCCATTCTGCTAATCTATCCATGTCCTGTTTCAGTCAATTACTATCATCCTGAATGTCTGTCCATTCTGCTAATTTATCAATGTCCTGTTTCAGTCAATTACTATCATCCAGACTGTCTGTCCATTCTGCTAAACTATCAATGTCCTGTTTCAGTCAATTACTATCATCCTGACTGTCTGTCCATTCTGCTAAACTATCCATGTCCTGTTTCAGTCAATTACTATCATCCTGACTATCTCTCCATTCTGCTAAACTATCCATGTCCTGTTTCAGTCAATTACTATCATCCTGACTGTCTGTCCATTCTGCTAAACTATCCATGTCCTGTTTCAGTCAATTACTATCATCCTGACTGTCTGTCCATTCTGCTAAACTATCCATGTCCTGTATCAGTCAATTACTATCATCCTGACTGTCTGTCCATTCTGCTAAACTATCCATGTCCTGTTTCAGTCAATTACTATCATCCTGACTTTCTATCCATTCTGCTAAACTATCCATGTCCTGTTTCAGTCAATTACTATCATACAGACTGTCTGTCCATTCTGCTAATTTATCAATGTCCTGTTTCAGTCATTTACTATCATCCTGACTGTCTGTCCATTCTGCTAAACTATTCATGTCCTGTTTCAGTCAATTACTATCATCCTGACTGTCTATCCATTCTGCTAACCTATCAATGTCCTGTTTCAGTCATTTACTATCATCCTGACTGTCTGTCCATACTGCTAAACTATCCATGTCCTGTTTCAGTCAATTACTATCATACAGACTGTCTGTCCATTCTGCTAATTTATCAATGTCCTGTTTCAGTCAATTACTATTATCCTGATCCTCTGTCCATTTTGCTAAACTATCAATGTCCTGTTTCAGACAATTACTATCATCCTGACTGTCTATCCATTCTGCTAAACTATTCATGTCCTGTTTCAGTCATTTACTATCATCCTGACTGTCTATCCATTCTGCTAATCTATCAATGTCCTGTTTCAGTCATTTGCTATCATCCTGACTGACTGTCCATTATGCTAAACTATCAATGTCCTGTTTCAGTCAATTACTACCATCCTGACTGTCTATCCATTCTGCTATACTATCCACGTCCTGTTTCAGTCAATTACTATCATCCTGACTGTCTGTCCATACTGCTAAACTATCCATGTCCTGTTTCAGTCAATTACTATCATACAGACTGTCTGTCCATTCTGCTAATTTATCAATGTCCTGTTTCAGTCAATTACTATTATCCTGATCCTCTGTCCATTTTGCTAAACTATCAATGTCCTGTTTCAGACAATTACTATCATCCTGACTGTCTATCCATTCTGCTAAACTATTCATGTCCTTTTTCAGTCATTTACTATCATCCTGACTGTCTATCCATTCTGCTAATCTATCCATGTCCTGTTTCAGTCAATTACTATCATCCTGACTTTCTATCCATTCTGCTAAACTATCCATGTCCTGTTTCAGTCAATTACTATCATACAGACTGTCTGTCCATTCTGCTAATTTATCAATGTCCTGTTTCAGACAATTACTATCATCCTGACTGTCTATCCATTCTGCTAAACTATTCATGTCCTGTTTCAGTCATTTACTATCATCCTGACTGTCTATCCATTCTGCTAATCTATCAATGTCCTGTTTCAGTCAATTACTATCATCCTGACTGTCTGTCCATTCTGCTAAACTATCAATGTCCTGTTTCAGTCAATTACTCTCATCCTGACTGTCTGTCCATTCTGCTAAACTATCCATGTCCTGTTTCAGTCAATTACTATCATCCTGACTCTCTGCCAATCTGCTAAACTATCCATGTCCTGTTTCAGTCAATTACTATCATCCTGACTGTCTGTCCATTCTGCTAAACTATCAATGTCCTGTTTCAGTCAATTACTCTCATCCTGACTGTCTGTCCATTCTGCTAAACTATCCATGTCCTGTTTCAGTCAATTACTATCATCCTGAATCTCTGCCCATTCTGCTAAACTATCCATGTCCTGTTTCAGTCAATTACTATCATCCTGACTGTCTGTCCATTCTGCTAAACTGTCAATGTCCTGTTTCAGTCAATTACTATCATCCTGACTGTCTGTCCATTCTGCTAAACTATCAATGTCCTGTTTCATTCAATTACTATCATCCTGACTGTCTGTCCATTCTGCTAATCTATCAATGTCCTGTTTCAGTCAATTACTATCATCCTGACTCTCTGTCCATTCTGCTAAACTACCCATGTCCTGTTTCAGTCATTTACTATTATCCTGACTCTCTGTCCATTCTGCTAAACTATCAATGTCCTGTTTCTGTCAATTACTATCATCCTGACTCTCTGTAGATTCTGCTAAACTACCCATGTCCTGTTTCAGTCATTTACTATCATCCTGACTCTCTGTCCATTCTGCTAAATTATCAATGTCCTGTTTCAGTCAATTACTTTCATCCTGACTGTCTGTCCATTCTGCTAAACTACCCATGTCCTGTTTCAGTCATTTACTATCATCCTGACTCTCTGTCCATTCTGCTAAACTATCCATGTCCTGTTTCAGTCAATTACTATCATCCTGACTCTCTGTCCATTCTGCTAATCTATCCATGTCCTGTTTCAGTCAATTACTATCATACAGACTGTCTGTCCATTCTGCTAAACTATCAATGTCCTGTTTCAGTCAATTACTATCATCCTGACTGTCTGTCCATTCTGCTAAACTATCAATGTCCTGTTTCAGTCAATTACTATCATCCTGACTGTCTGTCCATTCTGCTAAACTATCAATGTCCTGTTTCAGTCAATTACTATCATCCTGACTGTCTGTCCATTCTGCTAAACTATCAATGTCCTGTTTCATTCAATTACTATCATCCTGACTGTCTGTCCATTCTGCTAATCTATCAATGTCCTGTTTCAGTCAATTACTATCATCCTGACTCTCTGTCCACTCTGCTAAACTATTCATGTCCTGTTTCAGTCATTTACTATCATCCTGACTGTCTGTCCATTCTGCTAAACTATCAATGTCCTGTTTCAGTCAATTACTATCATCCTGAATGTCTATCCATTCTGCTAAACTATTCATGTCCTGTTTCAGTCATTTACTATCATCCTGACTGTCTGTCCATTCTGCTAAACTATCAATGTCCTGTTTCAGTCAATTACTATCATCCTGACTCTCTGTCCATTCTGCTAAACTACCCATGTCCTGTTTCAGTCAATTACTATCATACAGACTGTCTGTCCATTCTGCTAATTTATCAATTTCCTGTTTCAGTCAATTACTATCATCCTGATGTCTATCCATTCTGCTATACTATCCACGTCCTGTTTCAGTCAATTACCATCATCCTGACTCTCTGTCCATTCTGCTAATCTATCCATGTCCTGTTTCAGTCAATTACTATCATCCTGAATGTCTGTCCATTCTGCTAAACTATCAATGTCCTGTTTCAGTCAATTACTATCATCCTGACTGTCTGTCCATTCTGCTAATTTATCAATGTCCTGTTTCAGTCAATTACTATCATCCTGACTGTCTGTCCATTCTGCTAATTTATCAATGTCCTGTTTCAGTCAATTGCTATCATCCTGACTGTCTGTCCATTCTGCTAAACTATCAATGTCCTGTTTCAGTCAATTACTATCATCCTGACTGTCTGTCCATTCTGCTAAACTATCAATGTCCTGTTTCAGTCAATTACTATCATCCTGACTGTCTATCCATTCTGCTAAACTATTCATGTCCTGTTTCAGTCATTTACTATCATCCTGACTGTCTGTCCATTCTGCTAAACTATCAATGTCCTGTTTCAGTCAATTACTATCATCCTGATCCTCTGTCCATTTTGCTAAACTATCAATGTCCTGTTTCAGTCAATTACTATCATCCTGACTGTCTATCCATTCTGCTAAACTATTCATGTCCTGTTTCAGTCATTTACTATCATCCTGACTGTCTATCCATTCTGCTAACCTATCAATGTCCTGTTTCAGTCATTTACTATCACCCTGACTGTCTGTCCATTCTGCTAAACTATCAATGTCCTGTTTCAGTCAATTACTATCATCCTGACTCTCTGTCCATTCTGCTAATCTATCCATGTCCTGTTTCAGTCAATTACTATCATCCTGACTGTCTGTCCATTCTGCTAAACTATCAATGTCCTGTTTCAGTCAATTACTATCATCCTGACTGTCTGTCCATTCTGCTAAACTATCAATGTCCTGTTTCATTCAATTACTATCATCCTGACTGTCTGTCCATTCTGCTAATCTATCAATGTCCTGTTTCAGTCAATTACTATCATCCTGACTCTCTGTCCATTCTGCTAAACTACCCATGTCCTGTTTCAGTCATTTACTATTATCCTGACTCTCTGTCCATTCTGCTAAACTATCAATGTCCTGTTTCAGTCAATTACTATCATCCTGACTGTCTGTCCATTCTGCTAAACTATCAATGTCCTGTTTCATTCAATTACTATCATCCTGACTGTCTGTCCATTCTGCTAATCTATCAATGTCCTGTTTCAGTCAATTACTATCATCCTGACTGTCTGTCCATTCTGCTAAACTATTCATGACCTGTTTCAGTCATTTACTATCATCCTGACTGTCTGTCCATTGTGCTAAACTATCAATGTCCTGTTTCAGTCAATTACTATCATCCTGATCCTCTGTCCATTTTGCTAAACTATCAATGTCCTGTTTCAGTCAATTACTATCATCCTGACTGTCTATCCATTCTGCTAAATTATTCATGTCCTGTTTCAGTCATTTACTATCATCCTGACTGTCTATCCATTCTGCTAACCTATCAATGTCCTGTTTCAGTCATTTACTATCACCCTGACTGTCTGTCCATTCTGCTAAACTATCAATGTCCTGTTTCAGTCATTTACTGTCATCCTGAATGTCTGTCCATTCTGCTAAACTATTCATGTCCTGTTTCAGTCATTTACTATCATCCTGACTGTCTGTCCATTCTGCTAAACTATCAATGTCCTGTTTCAGTCAATTACTATCATCCTGACTGTCTGTCCATTCTGCTAAACTGTTCATGTCCTGTTTCAGTCATTTACTATCATCCTGACTGTCTGTCCATTCTGCTAAACTATCAATGTCCTGTTTCAGTCGTTTACTATCATCCTGACTGTCTGTCCATTCTGCTGAACTATCAATGTCCTGTTTCAGTCATTTACTATCATCCTGACTGTCTGTCCATTCTGCTAATCTATCCATGTCCTGTTTCAGTCAATTGCTATCATCCTGAATGTCTGTCCATTCTGCTAAACTATCCATGTCTTGTTTCAGTCAATTACTATCATACAGACTGTCTGTCCATTCTGCTAATTTATCAATGTCCTGTTTCAGTCAATTACTATCATCCTGATGTCTGTCCATTCTGCTAAACTATCAATGTCCTGTTTCAGTCAATTACTATCATCCTGACTGTCTGTCCATTCTGCTAAACTATCCATGTCCTGTTTCAGTCAATTACTGTCACCTGACTGTCTATCCATTCTGCTAAACTATTCATGTCCTGTTTCAGTCATTTACTATCACCCTGACTGTCTATCCATTCTGCTAAACTATCAATGTCCTGTTTCAGTCAATTACTATCATCCTGACTCTCTGTCCATTCTGCTAATCTATCCATGTCCTGTTTCAGTCAATTACTATCATCCTGACTGTCTGTCCATTCTGCTAATTTATCAATGTCCTGTTTCAGTCAATTACTATCATCCTGACTGTCTGTCCATTCTGCTAAACTATCAATGTCCTGTTTCATTCAATTACTATCATCCTGACTGTCTGTCCATTCTGCTAATCTATCAATGTCCTGTTTCAGTCAATTACTATCATCCTGACTCTCTGTCCACTCTGCTAAACTATTCATGTCCTGTTTCAGTCATTTACTATCATCCTGACTGTCTGTCCATTCTGCTAAACTATCAATGTCCTGTTTCAGTCAATTACTATCATCCTGAATGTCTATCCATTCTGCTAAACTATTCATGTCCTGTTTCAGTCATTTACTATCATCCTGACTGTCTGTCCATTCTGCTAAACTATCAATGTCCTGTTTCAGTCAATTACTATCATCCTGACTCTCTGTCCATTCTGCTAAACTACCCATGTCCTGTTTCAGTCAATTACTATCATACAGACTGTCTGTCCATTCTGCTAATTTATCAATGTCCTGTTTCAGTCAATTACTATCATCCTGATGTCTATCCATTCTGCTATACTATCCACGTCCTGTTTCAGTGAATTACCATCATCCTGACTCTCTGTCCATTCTGCTAATCTATCCATGTCCTGTTTCAGTCAATTACTATCATCCTGAATGTCTGTCCATTCTGCTAAACTATCAATGTCCTGTTTCAGTCAATTACTATCATCCTGACTGTCTGTCCATTCTGCTAATTTATCAATGTCCTGTTTCAGTCAATTACTATCATCCTGACTGTCTGTCCATTCTGCTAATTTATCAATGTCCTGTTTCAGTCAATTGCTATCATCCTGACTGTCTGTCCATTCTGCTAAACTATCAATGTCCTGTTTCAGTCAATTACTATCATCCTGACTGTCTGTCCATTCTGCTAAACTATCAATGTCCTGTTTCAGTCAATTACTATCATCCTGACTGTCTATCCATTCTGCTAAACTATTCATGTCCTGTTTCAGTCATTTACTATCATCCTGACTGTCTGTCCATTCTGCTAAACTATCAATGTCCTGTTTCAGTCAATTACTATCATCCTGATCCTCTGTCCATTTTGCTAAACTATCAATGTCCTGTTTCAGTCAATTACTATCATCCTGACTGTCTATCCATTCTGCTAAACTATTCATGTCCTGTTTCAGTCATTTACTATCATCCTGACTGTCTATCCATTCTGCTAACCTATCAATGTCCTGTTTCAGTCATTTACTATCACCCTGACTGTCTGTCCATTCTGCTAAACTATCAATGTCCTGTTTCAGGCAATTACTATCATCCTGACTCTCTGTCCATTCTGCTAATCTATCCATGTCCTGTTTCAGTCAATTACTATCATCCTGACTGTCTGTCCATTCTGCTAAACTATCAATGTCCTGTTTCAGTCAATTACTATCATCCTGACTGTCTGTCCATTCTGCTAAACTATCAATGTCCTGTTTCATTCAATTACTATCATCCTGACTGTCTGTCCATTCTGCTAATCTATCAATGTCCTGTTTCAGTCAATTACTATCATCCTGACTCTCTGTCCATTCTGCTAAACTACCCATGTCCTGTTTCAGTCATTTACTATTATCCTGACTCTCTGTCCATTCTGCTAAACTATCAATGTCCTGTTTCAGTCAATTACTATCATCCTGACTGTCTGTCCATTCTGCTAAACTATCAATGTCCTGTTTCATTCAATTACTATCATCCTGACTGTCTGTCCATTCTGCTAATCTATCAATGTCCTGTTTCAGTCAATTACTATCATCCTGACTCTCTGTCCATTCTGCTAAACTACCCATGTCCTGTTTCAGTCATTTACTATTATCCTGACTCTCTGTCCATTCTGCTAAACTATCAATGTCCTGTTTCAGTCAATTACTATCATCCTGACTGTCTATCCATTCTGCTAAACTATTCATGACCTGTTTCAGTCATTTACTATCATCCTGACTGTCTGTCCATTGTGCTAAACTATCAATGTCCTGTTTCAGTCAATTACTATCATCCTGATCCTCTGTCCATTTTGCTAAACTATCAATGTCCTGTTTCAGTCAATTACTATCATCCTGACTGTCTATCCATTCTGCTAAATTATTCATGTCCTGTTTCAGTCATTTACTATCATCCTGACTGTCTATCCATTCTGCTAACCTATCAATGTCCTGTTTCAGTCATTTACTATCACCCTGACTGTCTGTCCATTCTGTTAAACTATCAATGTCCTGTTTCAGTCAATTACTATCATCCTGACTCTCTGTCCATTCTGCTAATCTATCCATGTCCTGTTTCCGTCAATTACTATCATCCTGACTGTCTGTCCATTCTGCTAATTTATCAATGTCCTGTTTCAGTCAATTACTATCATCCTGACTGTCTGTCCATTCTGCTAATTTATCAATGTCCTGTTTCAGTCAATTACTATCATCCTGACTGTCTGTCCATTCTGCTAAACTATCCATGTCCTGTTTCAGTTAATTACTATCATACGGACTGTCTGTCCATTCTGCTAATTTATCAATGTCCTGTTTCAGTCAATTACTATCACCCTGACTGTCTGTCCATTCTGCTAAACTATCAATGTCCTGTTTCAGTCAATTACTATCATCCTGACTGTCTGTCCATTCTGCTAAACTATCAATGTCCTGTTTCAGTCAATTACTATCATCCTGACTGTCTGTCCATTCTGCTAAACTATCAATGTCCTGTTTCAGTCAATTACTATCATCCTGACTGTCTGTCCATTCTGCTAAACTATCAATGTCCTGTTTCATTCAATTACTATCATCCTGACTGTCTGTCCATTCTGCTAAACTTTTCATGTCCTGTTTCAGTCATTTACTATCATCCTGACTGTCTGTCCACTCTGCTAAACTATCAATGTCCTGTTTCAGTCAATTACTATCATCCTGAATGTCTATCCATTCTGCTAAACTATCAATGTCCTGTTTCATTCAATTACTATCATCCTGACTGTCTGTCCATTCTGCTAAACTATCAATGTCCTGTTTCAGTCAATTACTATCATCCTGACTCTCTGTCCATTCTGCTAAACTACCCATGTCCTGTTTCAGTCAATTACTATCATACAGACTGTCTGTCCATTCTGCTAATTTATCAATGTCCTGTTTCAGTCAATTACTATCATCCTGATGTCTATCCATTCTGCTATACTATCCACGTCCTGTTTCAGTCAATTACCATCATCCTGACTCTCTGTCCATTCTGCTAATCTATCCATGTCCTGTTTCAGTCAATTACTATCATCCTGAATGTCTGTCCATTCTGCTAATTTATCAATGTCCTGTTTCAGTCAATTACTATCATCCAGACTGTCTGTCCATTCTGCTAAACTATCAATGTCCTGTTTCAGTCAATTACTATCATCCTGACTGTCTGTCCATTCTGCTAATTTATCAATGTCCTGTTTCAGTCAATTACTATCATCCTGACTGTCTGTCCATTCTGCTAATTTATCAATGTCCTGTTTCAGTCAATTACTATCATCCTGACTGTCTGTCCATTCTGCTAAACTATCAATGTCCTGTTTCAGTCAATTACTATCATCCTGACAGTCTGTCCATTCTGCTAAACTATCAATGTCCTGTTTCAGTCAATTACTATCATCCTGACTGTCTATCCATTCTGCTAAACTATTCATGTCCTGTTTCAGTCATTTACTATCACCCTGACTGTCTGTCCATTCTGCTAAACTATCAATGTCCTGTTTCAGTCAATTACTATCATCCTGACAGTCTGTCCATTCTGCTAAACTATCAATGTCCTGTTTCAGTCATTTACTATCATCCTGACTGTCTGTCCATTCTGCTAACCTATCAATGTCCTGTTTCAGTCATTTACTATCACCCTGACTGTCTGTCCATTCTGCTAAACTATCAATGTCCTGTTTCAGTCAATTACTATCATCCTGACTCTCTGTCCATTCTGCTAATCTATCCATGTCCTGTTTCAGTCAATTACTATCATCCTGACTGTCTGTCCATTCTGCTAAACTATCAATGTCCTGTTTCAGTCAATTACTATCATCCTGACTGTCTGTCCATTCTGCTAAACTATCAATGTCCTGTTTCATTCAATTACTATCATCCTGACTGTCTGTCCATTCTGCTAATCTATCAATGTCCTGTTTCAGTCAATTACTATCATCCTGACTCTCTGTCCATTCTGCTAAACTACCCATGTCCTGTTTCAGTCATTTACTATTATCCTGACTCTCTGTCCATTCTGCTAAACTATCAATGTCCTGTTTCAGTCAATTACTATCATCCTGACTGTCTGTCCATTCTGCTAAACTATCAATGTCCTGTTTCATTCAATTACTATCATCCTGACTGTCTGTCCATTCTGCTAATCTATCAATGTCCTGTTTCAGTCAATTACTATCATCCTGACTCTCTGTCCATTCTGCTAAACTACCCATGTCCTGTTTCAGTCATTTACTATTATCCTGACTCTCTGTCCATTCTGCTAATCTATCCATGTCCTGTTTCCGTCAATTACTATCATCCTGACTGTCTATCCATTCTGCTAAATTATTCATGTCCTGTTTCAGTCATTTACTATCATCCTGACTGTCTATCCATTCTGCTAACCTATCAATGTCCTGTTTCAGTCATTTACTATCACCCTGACTGTCTGTCCATTCTGTTAAACTATCAATGTCCTGTTTCAGTCAATTACTATCATCCTGACTCTCTGTCCATTCTGCTAATCTATCCATGTCCTGTTTCCGTCAATTACTATCATCCTGACTGTCTGTCCATTCTGCTAATTTATCAATGTCCTGTTTCAGTCAATTACTATCATCCTGACTGTCTGTCCATTCTGCTAATTTATCAATGTCCTGTTTCAGTCAATTACTATCATCCTGACTGTCTGTCCATTCTGCTAAACTATCCATGTCCTGCTTCAGTCAATTAATGTCATCCTGAATCTCTGTCCATTCTGCTAAACTATCCATGTCCTTTTTCAGTCAATTACTATCATCCTGAATGTCTGTCCATTCTGCTAAACTATCAATGTCCTGTTTCAGTCAATTACTATCATCCTGACTGTCTGTCCATTCTGCTAAACTATCCATGTCCTGCTTCAGTCAATTACTATCATCCTGACTGTCTGTCCATTCTGCTAAACTATCAATGTCCTGTTTCAGTCAATTACTATCATTCTGACTGTCTGTCCATTCTGCTAAACTATCAGTGTCCTGTTCCAGTCAATTACTATCATCCTGACTCTCTGTCCATTCTGCTAAACTACCCATGTCCTGTTTCAGTCATTTACTATCATCCTGACTCTCTGTCCATTCTGCTAAACTATCCATGTCCTGTTTCAGTCAATTACTATCATCCTGACTCTCTGTCCATTCTGCTAAACTATCAATGTCCTGTTTCAGTCAATTACTATCATCTTGACTCTCTGTCCATTCTGCTAAACTACCCATGTCCAGTTTCAGTCATTTACTATCATCCTGACTCTCTGTCCATTCTGCTAAACTATCAATGTCCTGTTTCAGTCAATTACTATCATCCTGACTCTCTGTCCATTCTGCGAATCTATTCATGTCCTGTTTCAGTCAATTGCTATCATCCTGACTGTCTGTCCATTCTGCTAAACTATCAATGTCCTGTTTCAGTCAATTACTATCATACAGACTGTCTGTCCATTCTGCTAATTTATCAATGTCCTGTTTCAGTCAATTACTATCATCTTGACTCTCTGTCCATTCTGCTAAACTACCCATGTCCTGTTTCAGTCATTTACTATTATCCTGACTCACTGTCCATTCTGCTAAACTATCAATGTCCTGTTTCAGTCAATTACTATCATCCTGACTCTCTGTAGATTCTGCTCAACTACCCATGTCCTGCTTCAGTCATTTACTATCATCCTGACTCTCTGTCCATTCTGCTAAATTATCAATGTCCTGTTTCAGTCAATTACTATCATCCTGACTGTCTGTCCATTCTGCTAAACTATCAATGTCCTGTTTCAGTCAATTACTATCATTCTGACTGTCTGTCCATTCTGCTAAACTATCAGTGTCCTGTTCCAGTCAATTACTATCATCCTGACTCTCTGTCCATTCTGCTAAACTACCCATGTCCTGTTTCAGTCATTTACTGTCATCCTGACTCTCTGTCCATTCTGCTAAACTATCCATGTCCTGTTTCAGTCAATTACTATCATCCTGACTCTCTGTCCATTCTGCTAAACTATCAATGTCCTGTTTCAGTCAATTACTATCATCTTGACTCTCTGTCCATTCTGCTAAACTACCCATGTCCAGTTTCAGTCATTTACTATCATCCTGACTCTCTGTCCATTCTGCTAAACTATCAATGTCCTGTTTCAGTCAATTACTATCATCCTGACTCTCTGTCCATTCTGCGAATCTATCCATGTCCTGTTTCAGTCAATTGCTATCATCCTGACTGTCTGTCCATTCTGCTAAACTATCAATGTCCTGTTTCAGTCAATTACTATCATACAGACTGTCTGTCCATTCTGCTAATTTATCAATGTCCTGTTTCAGTCAATTACTATCATCTTGACTCTCTGTCCATTCTGCTAAACTACCCATGTCCTGTTTCAGTCATTTACTATTATCCTGACTCACTGTCCATTCTGCTAAACTATCAATGTCCTGTTTCAGTCAATTACTATCATCCTGACTCTCTGTAGATTCTGCTCAACTACCCATGTCCTGCTTCAGTCATTTACTATCATCCTGACTCTCTGTCCATTCTGCTAAATTATCAATGTCCTGTTTCAGTCAATTACTATCATCCTGACTCTCTGTCCATTCTGCTAAACTACCCATGTCCTGTTTCAGTCATTTACTATCATCCTGACTCTCTGTCCATTCTGCTAAACTATCCATGTCCTGTTTCAGTCAATTACTATCATCCTGACTCTCTGTCCATTCTGCTAAACTATCAATGTCCTGTTTCAGTCAATTACTATCATCTTGACTCTCTGTCCATTCTGCTAAACTACCCATGTCCTGTTTCAGTCATTTACTATCATCCTGACTCTCTGTCCATTCTGCTAAATTATCAATGTCCTGTTTCAGTCAATTACTATCATCCTGACTCTCTGTCCATTCTGCTAAACTACCCATGTCCTGTTTCAGTCATTTACTATCATCCTGACTGTCTGTCCATTCTGCTAAACTATCCATGTCCTGTTTCAGTCAATTACTATCATCCTGACTCTCTGTCCATTCTGCTATACTCTCAATGTCCTGTTTCAGTCAATTACTATCATCTTGACTCTCTGTCCATTCTGCTAAACTACCCATGTCCTGTTTCAGTCATTTACTATCACACTGACTGTCTGTCCATTCTGCTAAACTATCAATGTCCTGTTTCATTCAATTACTATCATCCTGACTCTCTGTCCATTCTGCTAATCTATCCATGTCCTGTTTCAGTCAATTACTATCATCCTGACTGTCTTTCCATTCTGCTAAACTATCAATGTCCTGTTTCAGTCAATTACTATCATCCTGACTGTCTGTCCATTCTGCTAAACTATCCATGTCCTGCTTAAGTCAATTACTATCATCCTGACTGTCTGTCCATTCTGCTAAACTATCAATGTCCTGTTTCAGTCAATTACTATCATTCTGACTGTCTGTCCATTCTGCTAAACTATCCATATCCTGCTTCAGTCAATTACTATCATCCTGACTGTCTGTCCATTCTGCTAAACTGTCCATGTCCTGCTTCAGTCAATTACTATCATCCTGACTGTCTGTCCATTCTGCTAAACTATCAATGTCCTGTTTCAGTCAATTACTATCATCCTGACTGTCCATTCTGCTAAACTATCAGTGTCCTGTTCCAGTCAATTACTATCATCCTGACTCTCTGTCCATTCTGCTAAACTACCCATGTCCTGTTTCAGTCATTTACTATTATCCTGACTCTCTGTCCATTCTGCTAAACTATCAATGTCCTGTTTCAGTCAATTACTATCATCCTGACTCTCTGTAGATTCTGCTAAACTACCCATGTCCTGTTTCAGTCATTTACTATCATCCTGACTCTCTGTCCATTCTGCTAAATTATCAATGTCCTGTTTCAGGCAATTACTATCATCCTGACTCTCTGTCCATTCTGCTAAACTACCCATGTCCTGTTTCAGTCATTTACTATCATCCTGACTCTCTGTCCATTCTGCTAAACTATCCATGTCCTTTTTCAGTCAATTACTATCATCCTGACTCTCTGTCCATTCTGCTAAACTACCCATGTCCTGTTTCAGTCATTTACTATCATCCTGACTCTCTGTCCATTCTGCTAAACTATCAATGTCCTGTTTCAGTCAATTACTATCATCCTGACTCTCTGTCCATTCTGCGAATCTATCCATGTCCTGTTTCAGTCAATTGCTATCATCCTGACTGTCTGTCCATTCTGCTAAACTATCAATGTCCTGTTTCAGTCAATTACTATCATACAGACTGTCTGTCCATTCTGCTAATGTTTCAATGTCCTGTTTCAGTCAATTACTATAATCTTGACTCTCTGTCCATTCTGCTAAACTACCCATGTCCTGTTTCAGTCATTTACTATTATCCTGACTCTCTGTCCATTCTGCTAAACTATCAATGTCCTGTTTCATTCAATTACTATCATCCTGACTCTCTGTAGATTCTGCTCAACTACCCATGTCCTGCTTCAGTCATTTACTATCATCCTGACTCTCTGTCCATTCTGCTAAACTATCAATGTCCTGTTTCAGTCAATTACTATCATCCTGACTGTCTGTCCATTCTGCTAAACTATCCATGTCCTGTTTCAGTCAATTACTATCATCCTGACTGTCTGTCCATTCTGCTAAACTATCCATGTCCTGTTTCAGTCAATTACTATCATCCTGACTGTCTGTCCATTCTGCTAAACTATCCATGTCCTGTTTCAGTCAATTACTATCATCCTGACTGTCTGTCCATTCTGCTAAACTATCCATGTCCTGTATCAGTCAATTACTATCATCCTGACTGTCTGTCCATTCTGCTAAACTATCCATGTCCTGTTTCAGTCAATTACTATCATCCTGACTTTCTATCCATTCTGCTAAACTATCCATGTCCTGTTTCAGTCAATTACTGTCATACAGACTGTCTGTCCATTCTGCTAATTTATCAATGTCCTGTTTCAGTCATTTACTATCATCCTAACTGTCTGTCCATTCTGCTAAACTATTCATGTCCTGTTTCAGTCAATTACTATCATCCTGACTGTCTATCCATTCTGCTAACCTATCAATGTCCTGTTTCAGTCATTTACTATCATCCTGACTGTCCATTCTGCTAAACTATCAGTGTCCTGTTCCAGTCAATTACTATCATCCTGACTGTCCATTCTGCTAAACTATCAGTGTCCTGTTCCAGTCAATTACTATCATCCTGTCTCTCTGTCCATTCTGCTAAACTACCCATGTCCTGTTTCAGTCATTTACTATTATCCTGACTCTCTGTCCATTCTGCTAAACTATCAATGTCCTGTTTCAGTCAATTACTATCATCCTGACTCTCTGTAGATTCTGCTAAACTACCCATGTCCTGTTTCAGTCATTTACTATCATCCTGACTCTCTGTCCATTCTGCTAAATTATCAATGTCCTGTTTCAGGCAATTACTATCATCCTGACTCTCTGTCCATTCTGCTAAACTACCCATGTCCTGTTTCAGTCATTTACTATCATCCTGACTCTCTGTCCATTCTGCTAAACTATCCATGTCCTTTTTCAGTCAATTACTATCATCCTGACTCTCTGTCCATTCTGCTAAACTATCAATGTCCTGTTTCAGTCAATTACTAACATCTTGACTCTCTGTCCATTCTGCTAAACTACCCATGTCCTGTTTCAGTCATTTACTATCATCCTGACTCTCTGTCCATTCTGCTAAACTATCAATGTCCTGTTTCAGTCAATTACTATCATCCTGACTCTCTGTCCATTCTGCGAATCTATCCATGTCCTGTTTCAGTCAATTGCTATCATCCTGACTGTCTGTCCATTCTGCTAAACTATCAATGTCCTGTTTCAGTCAATTACTATCATACAGACTGTCTGTCCATTCTGCTAATGTATCAATGTCCTGTTTCAGTCAATTACTATCATCTTGACTCTCTGTCCATTCTGCTAAACTACCCATGTCCTGTTTCAGTCATTTACTATTATCCTGACTCTCTGTCCATTCTGCTAAACTATCAATGTCCTGTTTCAGTCAATTACTATCATCCTGACTCTCTGTAGATTCTGCTCAACTACCCATGTCCTGCTTCAGTCATTTACTATCATCCTGACTCTCTGTCCATTCTGCTAAACTATCAATGTCCTGTTTCAGTCAATTACTATCATCCTGACTGTCTGTCCATTCTGCTAAACTATCCATGTCCTGTTTCAGTCAATTACTATCATCCTGACTGTCTGTCCATTCTGCGAAACTATCCATGTCCTGTTTCAGTCAATTACTATCATCCTGACTGTCTGTCCATTCTGCTAAACTATCCATGTCCTGTTTCAGTCAATTACTATCATCCTGACTGTCTGTCCATTCTGCTAAACTATCCATGTCCTGTATCAGTCAATTTCTATCATCCTGACTGTCTGTCCATTCTGCTAAACTATCCATGTCCTGTTTCAGTCAATTACTATCATCCTGACTTTCTATCCATTCTGCTAAACTATCCATGTCCTGTTTCAGTCAATTACTATCATACAGACTGTCTGTCCATTCTGCTAATTTATCAATGTCCTGTTTCAGTCATTTACTATCATCCTGACTGTCTGTCCATTCTGCTAAACTATTCATGTCCTGTTTCAGTCAATTACTATCATCCTGACTGTCTATCCATTCTGCTAACCTATCAATGTCCTGTTTCAGTCATTTACTATCATCCTGACTGTCTGTCCATTCTGCTAAACTATCCATGTCCTGTTTCAGTCAATTACTATCATACAGACTGTCTGTCCATTCTGCTAATTTATCAATGTCCTGTTTCAGTCAATTACTATTATCCTGATCCTCTGTCCATTTTGCTAAACTATCAATGTCCTGTTTCAGTCAATTACTATCATCCTGACTGTCTATCCATTCTGCTAAACTATTCATGTCCTGTTTCAGTCATTTACTATCATCCTGACTGTCTATCCATTCTGCTAACCTATCAATGTCCTGTTTCAGTCATTTACTATCATCCTGACTGTCTGTCCATTCTGCTAAACTATCAATGTCCTGTTTCAATCAATTACTATCATCCTGACTGTCTATCCATTCTGCTATACTATCAACGTCCTGTTTCAGTCAATTACTATCATCCTGACTCTCTGTCCATTCTGCTAACCTATCAATGTCCTGTTTCAGTCAATTACTATCATCCTGACTGTCTGTCCATTCTGCTAAACTATCCATGTCCTGTTTCAGTCAATTACTATCATCCTGACTGTCTGTCCATTCTGCTAAACTATCAATGTCCTGTTTCAGTCAATTACTCTCATCCTGACTGTCTGTCCATTCTGCTAAACTATCCATGTCCTGTTTCAGTCAATTACTATCATCCTGACTCTCTGCCCATTCTGCTAAACTATCCATGTCCTGTTTCAGTCAATTACTATCATCCTGACTGTCTGTCCAATCTGCTAAACTGTCAATGTCCTGTTTCAGTCAATTACTATCATCCTGACTGTCTGTCCATTCTGCTAAACTATCCATGTCCTGTATCAGTCAATTAATATCATCCTGACTGTCTGTCCATTCTGCTAAACTATCCATGTCCTGTTTCAGTCAATTACTATCATCCTGACTTTCTATCCATTCTGCTAAACTATCCATGTCCTGTTTCAGTCAATTACTATCATACAGACTGTCTGTCCATTCTGCTAATTTATCAATGTCCTGTTTCAGTCATTTACTATCATCCTGACTGTCTGTCCATTCTGCTAAACTATTCATGTCCTGTTTCAGTCAATTACTATCATCCTGACTGTCTATCCATTCTGCTAACCTATCAATGTCCTGTTTCAGTCATTTACTATCATCCTGACTGTCTGTCCATTCTGCTAAACTATCCATGTCCTGTTTCAGTCAATTACTATCATACAGACTGTCTGTCCATTCTGCTAATTTATCAATGTCCTGTTTCAGTCAATTACTATTATCCTGATCCTCTGTCCATTTTGCTAAACTATCAATGTCCTGTTACAGTCAATTACTATCATCCTGACTGTCTATCCATTCTGCTAAACTATTCATGTCCTGTTTCAGTCATTTACTATCATCCTGACTGTCTATCCATTCTGCTAACCTATCAATGTCCTGTTTCAGTCATTTACTATCATCCTGACTGTCTGTCCGTTCTGCTAAACTATCAATGTCCTGTTTCAGTCAATTACTATCATCCTGACTGTCTATCCATTCTGCTAAACTATCCACGTCCTGTTTCAGTCAATTACTATCATCCTGACTGTCTGTCCATTCTGCTAACCTATCAATGTCCTGTTTCAGTCAATTACTATCATCCTGACTGTCTGTCCATTCTGCTAAACTATCAATGTCCTGTTTCAGTCAATTACTCTCATCCTGACTGTCTGTCCATTCTGCTAAACTATCCATGTCCTGTTTCAGTCAATTACTATCATCCTGACTCTCTGCCCATTCTGCTAAACTATCCATGTCCTGTTTCAGTCAATTACTATCATCCTGACTCTCTGTCCATTCTGCTAAACTATCAATGTCCTGTTTCAGTCAATTACTCTCATCCTGACTGTCTGTCCATTCTGCTAAACTATCCATGTCCTGTTTCAGTCAATTACTATCATCCTGACTCTCTGCCCATTCTGCTAAACTATCCATGTCCTGTTTCAGTCAATTACTATCATCCTGACTGTCTGTCCATTCTGCTAATCTATCAATGTCCTGTTTCAGTCAATTACTATCATCCTGACTCTCTGTCCATTCTGCTAAACTACCCATGTCCTGTTTCAGTCATTTACTATTATCCTGACTCTCTTTCCATTCTGCTAAACTATCAATGTCCTGTTTCTGTCAATTACTATCATCCTGACTCTCTGTAGATTCTGCTAAACTACCAATGTCCTGTTTCAGTCATTTACTATCATCCTGACTCTCTGTCCATTCTGCTAAATTATCAATGTCCTGTTTCAGTCAATTACTTTCATCCTGACTGTCTGTCCATTCTGCTAAACTACCCATGTCCTGTTTCAGTCATTTACTATCATCCTGACTCTCTGTCCATTCTGCTAAACTATCCATGTCCTGTTTCAGTCAATTACTATCATCCTGACTCTCTGTCCATTCTGCTAATCTATCCATGTCCTGTTTCAGTCAATTACTATCATACAGACTGTCTGTCCATTCTGCTAATTTATCAATGTCCTGTTTCAGTCAATTATTATCACCCTGACTGTCTGTCCATTCTGCTAAACTATCAATGTCCTGTTTCAGTCAATTACTATCATCCTGACTGTCTGTCCATTCTGCTAAACTATCAATGTCCTGTTTCAGTCAATTACTATCATCCTGACTGTCTGTCCATTCTGCTAATCTATCCATGTCCTGTTTCAGTCAATTACTATCATCCTGACTGTCTGTCCATTCTGCTAAACTATCAATGTCCTGTTTCAGTCAATTACTATCATCCTGACTGTCTGTCCATTCTGCTAAACTATCAATGTCCTGTTTCATTCAATTACTATCATCCAGACTGTCTGTCCATTCTGCTAATCTATCAATGTCCTGTTTCAGTCAATTACTATCATCCTGACTCTCTGTCCATTCTGCTAAACTATTCATGTCCTGTTTCAGTCATTTACTATCATCCTGACTGTCTGTCCATTCTGCTAAACTATCAATGTCCTGTTTCAGTCAATTACTATCATCCTGACTGTCTATCCATTCTGCTAAACTATTCATGTCCTGTTTCAGTCATTTACTATCATCCTGACTTCCTGACCATTCTGCTAAACTATTAATGTCCTGTTTCAGTCAATTACTATCATCCTGACTCTCTGTCCATTCTGCTAAACTATCCATGTCCTGTTTCAGTCAATTACTATCATACAGACTGTCTGTCCATTCTGCTAATTTATCAATGTCCTGTTTCAGTCAATTACTATCATCCTGATGTCTATCCATTCTGCTATACTATCCACGTCCTGTTTCAGTCAATTACCATCATCCTGACTCTCTGTCCATTCTGCTAATCTATCCATGTCCTGTTTCAGTCAATTACTATCATCCTGACTGTCTGTCCATTCTGCTAATTTATCAATGTCCTGTTTCAGTCAATTACTATCATCCAGACTGTCTGTCCATTCTGCTAAACTATCAATGTCCTGTTTCAGTCAATTACTATCATCCTGACTGTCTGTCCATTCTGCTAATTTATCAATGTCCTGTTTCAGTCAATTACTATCATCCTGACTGTCTGTCCATTCTGCTAATTTATCAATGTCCTGTTTCAGTCAATTACTATCATCCAGACTGTCTGTCCATTCTGCTAAACTATCAATGTCCTGTTTCAGTCAATTACTATCATCCTGACTGTCTGTCCATTCTGCTAAACTATCAATGTCCTGTTTCAGTCAATTACTATCATCCTGACTGTCTGTCCATTCTGCTAAACTATCAATGTCCTGTTTCAGTCAATTACTATCATCCTGACTGTCTGTCCATTCTGCTAAACTATCAATGTCCTGTTTCATTCAATTACTATCATCCAGACTGTCTGTCCATTCTGCTAATCTATCAATGTCCTGTTTCAGTCAATTACTATCATCCTGACTCTCTGTCCATTCTGCTAAACTATTCATGTCCTGTTTCAGTCATTTACTATCATCCTGACTGTCTGTCCATTCTGCTAAACTATCAATGTCCTGTTTCAGTCAATTACTATCATCCTGACTGTCTATCTATTCTGCTAAACTATTCATGTCCTGTTTCCATCATTTACTATCATCCTGACTGTCTGTCCATTCTGCTAAACTATTAATGTCCTGTTTCAGTCAATTACTATCATCCTGACTCTCTGTCCATTCTGCTAAACTATCAATGTCCTGTTTCAGTCAATTACTATCATCCTGACTGTCTGTCCATTCTGCTAATTTATCAATGTCCTGTTTCAGTCAATTACTATCATCCTGACTTTCTGTCCATTCTGCTAATTTATCAATGTCCTGTTTCAGTCAATTACTATCATCCAGACTGTCTGTCCATTCTGCTAAACTATCAATGTCCTGTTTCAGTCAATTACTATCATCCGGACTGTCTGTCCATTCTGCTAAACTATCAATGTCCTGTTTCAGTCAATTACTATCATCCTGACTGTCTGTCCATTCTGCTAATCTATCCATGTCCTGTTTCAGTCAATTACTATCATCCTGACTGTCTGTCCATTCTGCTAAACTATCAATGTCCTGTTTCAGTCAATTACTATCATCCTGACTGTCTGTCCATTCTGCTAAACTATCAATGTCCTGTTTCATTCAATTACTATCATCCAGACTGTCTGTCCATTCTGCTAATCTATCAATGTCCTGTTTCAGTCAATTACTATCATCCTGACTCTCTGTCCATTCTGCTAAACTATTCATGTCCTGTTTCAGTCATTTACTATCATCCTGACTGTCTGTCCATTCTGCTAAACTATCAATGTCCTGTTTCAGTCAATTACTATCATCCTGACTGCATATCCATTCTGCTAAACTATTCATGTCCTGTTTCAGTCATTTACTATCATCCTGACTGTCTGTCCATTCTGCTAAACTATTAATGTCCTGTTTCAGTCAATTACTATCATCCTGACTCTCTGTCCATTCTGCTAAACTATCCATGTCCTGTTTCAGTCAATTACTATCATACAGACTGTCTGTCCATTCTGCTAATTAATCAATGTCCTGTTTCAGTCAATTACTATCATCCTGATGTCTATCCATTCTGCTATACTATCCACGTCCTGTTTCAGTCAATTACCATCATCCTGACTCTCTGTCCATTCTGCTAATCTATCCATGTCCTGTTTCAGTCAATTACTATCATCCTGACTGTCTGTCCATTCTGCTAATTTATCAATGTCCTGTTTCAGTCAATTACTATCATCCAGACTGTCTGTCCATTCTGCTAAACTATCAATGTCCTGTTTCAGTCAATTACTATCATCCTGACTGTCTGTCCATTCTGCTAATTTATCAATGTCCTGTTTCAGTCAATTACTATCATCCTGACTGTCTGTCCATTCTGCTAATTTATCAATGTCCTGTTTCAGTCAATTACTATCATCCTGACTGTCTGTCCATTCTGCTAAACTATCAATGTCCTGTTTCAGTCAATTACTATCATCCTGACTGTCTGTCCATTCTGCTAAACTATCAATGTCCTGTTTCAGTCAATTCCTATCATCCTGACTGTCTATCCATTCTGCTAAACTATTCATGTCCTGTTTCAGTCATTTACTATCATCCTGACTGTCTGTCCATTCTGCTAAACTATCAATGTCCTGTTTCAGTCAATTACTATCATCCTGATCCTCTGTCCATTTTGCTAAACTATCAATGTCCTGTTTCAGTCAATTACTATCATCCTGACTGTCTATCCATTCTGCTAAACTATTCATGTCCTGTTTCAGTCATTTACTATCATCCTGACTGTCTATCCATTCTGCTAACCTATCAATGTCCTGTTTCAGTCATTTACTATCACCCTGACTGTCTGTCCATTCTGCTAAACTATCAATGTCCTGTTTCAGTCAATTACTATCATCCTGACTGTCTGTCCATTCTGCTAAACTATCAATGTCCTGTTTCATTCAATTACTATCATCCTGACTGTCTGTCCATTCTGCTAATCTATCAATGTCCTGTTTCAGTCAATTACTATCATCCTGACTCTCTGTCCATTCTGCTAATCTATCCATGTCCTGTTTCAGTCAATTACTATCATCCTGACTGTCTGAACATTCTGCTAATTTATCAATGTCCTGTTTCAGTCAATTACTATCATCCAGACTGTCTGTCCATTCTGCTAAACTATCAATGTCCTGTTTCAGTCAATTACTATCATCCTGACTGTCTGTCCATTCTGCTAAACTATCAATGTCCTGTTTCATTCAATTACTATCATCCTGACTGTCTGTCCATTCTGCTAATCTATCAATGTCCTGTTTCAGTCAATTACTATCATCCTGACTCTCTGTCCATTCTGCTAAACTACCCATGTCCTGTTTCAGTCATTTACTATTATCCTGACTCTCTGTCCATTCTGCTAAACTATCAATGTCCTGTTTCAGTCAATTACTATCATCCTGACTGTCTATCCATTCTGCTAAACTATTCATGACCTCTTTCAGTCATTTACTATCATCCTGACTGTCTGTCCATTGTGCTAAACTATCAATGTCCTGTTTCAGTCAATTACTATCATCCTGATCCTCTGTCCATTTTGCTAAACTTTCAAAGTCCTGTTTCAGTCAATTACTATCATCCTGACTGTCTATCCATTCTGCTAAATTATTCATGTCCTGTTTCAGTCATTTACTATCATCCTGACTGTCTATCCATTCTGCTAACCTATCAATGTCCTGTTTCAGTCATTTACTATCACCCTGACTGTCTGTCCATTCTGTTAAACTATCAATGTCCTGTTTCAGTCAATTACTATCATCCTGACTCTCTGTCCATTCTGCTAATCTATCCATGTCCTGTTTCCGTCAATTACTATCATCCTGACTGTCTGTCCATTCTGCTAATTTATCAATGTCCTGTTTCAGTCAATTACTATCATCCTGACTGTCTGTCCATTCTGCTAAACTATCCATGTCCTGTTTCAGTCAATTACTATCATCCAGACTGTCTGTCCATTCTGCTAAACTATCCATGTCCTGCTTCAGTCAATTAATGTCATCCTGAATCTCTGTCCATGCTGCTAAACTATCCATGTCCTGTTTCAGTCAATTACTATCATCCTGACTGTCTGTCCATTCTGCTAAACTATCAATGTCCTGTTTCAGTCAATTACTATCATCCTGACTGTCTGTCCATTCTGCTAAACTATCCATGTCCTGCTTCAGTCAATTACTATCATCCTGACTGTCTGTCCATTCTGCTAAACTATCAATGTCCTGTTTCAGTCAATTACTATCATTCTGACTGTCTGTCCATTCTGCTAAACTATCAGTGTCCTGTTCCAGTCAATTACTATCATCCTGACTCTCTGTCCATTCTGCTAAACTACCCATGTCCTGTTTCAGTCATTTACTATTATCCTGACTCTCTGTCCATTCTGCTAAACTATCAATGTCCTGTTTCAGTGAATTACTATCATCCTGACTCTCTGTAGATTCTGCGAAACTACCCATGTCCTGTTTCAGTCATTTACTATCATCCTGACTCTCTGTCCATTCTGCTAAATTATCAATGTCCTGTTTCAGTCAATTACTATCATCCTGACTCTCTGTCCATTCTGCTAAACTACCCATGTCCTGTTTCAGTCATTTACTATCATCCTGACTCTCTGTCCATTCTGCTAAACTATCCATGTCCTGTTTCAGTCAATTACTATCATCCTGACTCTCTGTCCATTCTGCTTAACTATCAATGTCCTGTTTCAGTCAATTACTATCATCTTGACTCTCTGTCCATTCTGCTAAACTACCCATGTCCTGTTTCAGTCATTTACTATCATCCTGACTCTTTGTCCATTCTGCTAAACTATCAATGTCCTGTTTCAGTCAATTACTATCATCCTGACTCTCTGTCCATTCTGCGAATCTATCCATGTCCTGTTTCAGTCAATTGCTATCATCCTGACTGTCTGTCCATTCTGCTAAACTATCAATGTCCTGTTTCAGTCAATTACTATCATACAGACTGTCTGTCCATTCTGCTAATTTATCAATGTCCTGTTTCAGTCAATTACTATCATCTTGACTCTCTGTCCATTCTGCTAAACTACCCATGTCCTGTTTCAGTCATTTACTATTATCCTGACTCTCTGTCCATTCTGCTAAACTATCAATGTCCTGTTTCAGTCAATTACTATCATCCTGACTCTCTGTAGATTCTGCTCAACTACCCATGTCCTGCTTCAGTCATTTACTATCATCCTGACTCTCTGTCCATTCTGCTAAATTATCAATGTCCTGTTTCAGTCAATTACTATCATCCTGACTCTCTGTCCATTCTGCTAAACTACCCATGTCCTGTTTCAGTCATTTACTATCATCCTGACTGTCTGTCCATTCTGCTAAACTATCAGTGTCCTGTTCCAGTCAATTACTATCATCCTGACTCTCTGTCCATTCTGCTAAACTACCCATGTCCTGTTTCAGTCATTTACTATTATCCTGACTCTCTGTCCATTCTGCTAAACTATCAATGTCCTGTTTCAGTGAATTACTATCATCCTGACTCTCTGTAGATTCTGCGAAACTACCCATGTCCTGTTTCAGTCATTTACTATCATCCTGACTCTCTGTCCATTCTGCTAAATTATCAATGTCCTGTTTCAGTCAATTACTATCATCCTGACTCTCTGTCCATTCTGCTAAACTACCCATGTCCTGTTTCAGTCATTTACTATCATCCTGACTCTCTGTCCATTCTGCTAAACTATCCATGTCCTGTTTCAGTCAATTACTATCATCCTGACTCTCTGTCCATTCTGCTAAACTATCAATGTCCTGTTTCAGTCAATTACTATCATCTTGACTCTCTGTCCATTCTGCTAAACTACCCATGTCCTGTTTCAGTCATTTACTATCATCCTGACTCTCTGTCCATTCTGCTAAACTATCAATGTCCTGTTTCAGTCAATTACTATCATCCTGACTCTCTGTCCATTCTGCGAATCTATCCATGTCCTGTTTCAGTCAATTGCTATCATCCTGACTGTCTGTCCATTCTGCTAAACTATCAATGTCCTGTTTCAGTCAATTACTATCATACAGACTGTCTGTCCATTCTGCTAATTTATCAATGTCCTGTTTCAGTCAATTACTATCATCTTGACTCTCTGTCCATTCTGCTAAACTACCCATGTCCTGTTTCAGTCATTTACTATTATCCTGACTCTCTGTCCATTCTGCTAAACTATCAATGTCCTGTTTCAGTCAATTACTACCATCCTGACTCTCTGTAGATTCTGCTCAACTACCCATGTCCTGCTTCAGTCATTTACTATCATCCTGACTCTCTGTCCATTCTGCTAAATTATCAATGTCCTGTTTCAGTCAATTACTATCATCCTGACTCTCTGTCCATTCTGCTAAACTACCCATGTCCTGTTTCAGTCATTTACTATCATCCTGACTCTCTGTCCATTCTGCTAAACTATCCATGTCCTGTTTCAGTCAATTACTATCATCCTGACTCTCTGTCCATTCTGCTAAACTATCAATGTCCTGTTTCAGTCAATTACTATCATCTTGACTCTCTGTCCATTCTGCTAAACTACCCATGTCCTGTTTCAGTCATTTACTATCATCCTGACTGTCTGTCCATTCTGCTAAACTATCAATGTCCTGTTTCAGTCAATTACTATCATCCTGACTCTCTGTCCATTCTGCTAATCTATCCATGTCCTGTTTCAGTCAATTACTATCATCCTGACTGTCTGAACATTCTGCTAATTTATCAATGTCCTGTTTCAGTCAATTACTATCATCCAGACTGTCTGTCCATTCTGCTAAACTATCAATGTCCTGTTTCAGTCAATTACTATCATCCTGACTGTCTGTCCATTCTGCTAAACTATCAATGTCCTGTTTCATTCAATTACTATCATCCTGACTGTCTGTCCATTCTGCTGATCTATCAATGTCCTGTTTCAGTCAATTACTATCATCCTGACTCTCTGTCCATTCTGCAAAACTACCCATGTCCTGTTTCAGTCATTTACTATTATCCTGACTCTCTCTCCATTCTGCTAAACTATCAATGTCCTGTTTCAGTCAATTACTATCATCCTGACTGTCTATCCATTCTGCTAAACTATTCATGACCTGTTTCAGTCATTTACTATCATCCTGACTGTCTGTCCATTGTGATAAACTATCAATGTCCTGTTTCAGTCAATTACTATCATCCTGATCCTCTGTCCATTTTGCTGAACTATCAATGTCCTGTTTCAGTCAATTACTATCATCCTGACTGTCTATCCATTCTGCTAAATTATTCATGTCCTGTTTCAGTCATTTACTATCATCCTGACTGTCTATCCATTCTGCTAACCTATCAATGTCCTGTTTCAGTCATTTACTATCACCCTGACTGTCTGTCCATTCTGTTAAACTATCAATGTCCTGTTTCAGTCAATTACTATCATCCTGACTCTCTGTCCATTCTGCTAATCTATCCATGTCCTGTTTCCGTCAATTACTATCATCCTGACTGTCTGTCCATTCTGCTAATTTATCAATGTCCTGTTTCAGTCAATTACTATCATCCTGACTGTCTGTCCATTCTGCTAATTTATCAATGTCCTGTTTCAGTCAATTACTATCATCCTGACTGTCTGTCCATTCTGCTAAACTATCCATGTCCTGTTTCAGTCAATTACTATCATCCAGACTGTCTGTCCATTCTGCTAAACTATCCATGTCCTGCTTCAGTCAATTAATGTCATCCTGAATCTCTGTCCATTCTGCTAAACTATCCATGTCCTGTTTCAGTCAATTACTATCATCCTGACTGTCTGTCCATTCTGCTAAACTATCAATGTCCTGTTTCAGTCAATTACTATCATCCTGACTGTCTGTCCATTCTGCTAAACTATCCATGTCCTGCTTCAGTCAATTACTATCATCCTGACTGTCTGTCCATTCTGCTAAACTATCAATGTCCTGTTTCAGTCAATTACTATCATTCTGACTGTCTGTCCATTCTGCTAAACTATCAGTGTCCTGTTCCAGTCAATTACTATCATCCTGACTCTCTGTCCATTCTGCTAAACTACCCATGTCCTGTTTCAGTCATTTACTATTATCCTGACTCTCTGTCCATTCTGCTAAACTATCAATGTCCTGTTTCAGTGAATTACTATCATCCTGACTCTCTGTAGATTCTGCGAAACTACCCATGTCCTGTTTCAGTCATTTACTATCATCCTGACTCTCTGTCCATTCTGCTAAATTATCAATGTCCTGTTTCAGTCAATTACTATCCTCCTGACTCTCTGTCCATTCTGCTAAACTACCCATGTCCTGTTTCAGTCATTTACTATCATCCTGACTCTCTGTCCATTCTGCTAAACTATCCATGTCCTGTTTCAGTCAATTACTATCATCCTGACTCTCTGTCCATTCTGCTAAACTATCAATGTCCTGTTTCAGTCAATTACTATCATCTTGACTCTCTGTCCATTCTGCTAAACTACCCATGTCCTGTTTCAGTCATTTACTATCATCCTGACTCTCTGTCCATTCTGCTAAACTATCAATGTCCTGTTTCAGTCAATTACTATCATCCTGACTCTCTGACCATTCTGCGAATCTATCCATGTCCTGTTTCAGTCAATTGCTATCATCCTGACTGTCTGTCCATTCTGCTAAACTATCAATGTCCTGTTTCAGTCAATTACTATCATACAGACTGTCTGTCCATTCTGCTAATTTATCAATGTCCTGTTTCAGTCAATTACTATCATCCTGACTGTCTGTCCATTCTGCTAAACTATCAATGTCCTGTTTCATTCAATTACTATCATCCTGACTCTCTGTCCATTCTGCTAATCTATCAATGTCCTGTTTCAGTCAATTACTATCATCCTGACTCTCTGTCCATTCTGCTAAACTACCCATGTCCTGTTTCAGTCATTTACTATTATCCTGACTCTCTGTCCATTCTGCTAAACTATCAATGTCCTGTTTCAGTCAATTACTATCATCCTGACTGTCTATCCATTCTGCTAAACTATTCATGACCTGTTTCAGTCATTTACTATCATCCTGACTGTCTGTCCATTGTGCTAAACTATCAATGTCCTGTTTCAGTCAATTACTATCATCCTGATCCTCTGTCCATTTTGCTGAACTATCAATGTCCTGTTTCAGTCAATTACTATCATCCTGACTGTCTATCCATTCTGCTAAATTATTCATGTCCTGTTTCAGTCATTTACTATCATCCTGACTGTCTATCCATTCTGCTAACCTATCAATGTCCTGTTTCAGTCATTTACTATCACCCTGACTGTCTGTCCATTCTGTTAAACTATCAATGTCCTGTTTCAGTCAATTACTATCATCCTGACTCTCTGTCCATTCTGCTAATCTATCCATGTCCTGTTTCCGTCAATTACTATCATCCTGACTGTCTGTCCATTCTGCTAATTTATCAATGTCCTGTTTCAGTCAATTACTATCATCCTGACTGTCTGTCCATTCTGCTAATTTATCAATGTCCTGTTTCAGTCAATTACTATCATCCTGACTGTCTGTCCATTCTGCTAAACTATCCATGTCCTGTTTCAGTCAATTACTATCATCCAGACTGTCTGTCCATTCTGCTAAACTATCCATGTCCTGCCTCAGTCAATTAATGTCATCCTGAATCTCTGTCCATTCTGCTAAACTATCCATGTCCTGTTTCAGTCAATTACTATCATCCTGACTGTCTGTCCATTCTGCTAAACTATCCATGTCCTGCTTCAGTCAATTACTATCATCCTGACTGTCTGTCCATTCTGCTAAACTATCAATGTCCTGTTTCAGTCAATTACTATCATTCTGACTGTCTGTCCATTCTGCTAAACTATCAGTGTCCTGTTCCAGTCAATTACTATCATCCTGACTCTCTGTCCATTCTGCTAAACTACCCATGTCCTGTTTCAGTCATTTACTATTATCCTGACTCTCTGTCCATTCTGCTAAACTATCAATGTCCTGTTTCAGTGAATTACTATCATCCTGACTCTCTGTAGATTCTGCGAAACTACCCATGTCCTGTTTCAGTCATTTACTATCATCCTGACTCTCTGTCCATTCTGCTAAATTATCAATGTCCTGTTTCAGTCAATTACTATCATCCTGACTCTCTGTCCATTCTGCTAAACTACCCATGTCCTGTTTCAGTCATTTACTATCATCCTGACTCTCTGTCCATTCTGCTAAACTATCCATGTCCTGTTTCAGTCAATTACTATCATCCTGACTCTCTGTCCATTCTGCTAAACTATCAATGTCCTGTTTCAGTCAATTACTATCATCTTGACTCTCTGTCCATTCTGCTAAACTACCCATGTCCTGTTTCAGTCATTTACTATCATCCTGACTCTCTGTCCATTCTGCTAAACTATCAATGTCCTGTTTCAGTCAATTACTATCATACAGACTGTCTGTCCATTCTGCTAATTTATCAATGTCCTGTTTCAGTCAATTACTATCATCTTGACTCTCTGTCCATTCTGCTAAACTACCCATGTCCTGTTTCAGTCATTTACTATTATCCTGACTCTCTGTCCATTCTGCTAAACTATCAATGTCCTGTTTCAGTCAATTACTATCATCCTGACTCTCTGTAGATTCTGCTCAACTACCCATGTCCTGCTTCAGTCATTTACTATCATCCTGACTCTCTGTCCATTCTGCTAAATTATCAATGTCCTGTTTCAGTAAATTACTATCATCCTGACTCTCTGTCCATTCTGCTAAACTACCCATGTCCTGTTTCAGTCATTTACTATCATCCTGACTCTCTGTCCATTCTGCTAAACTATCCATGTCCTGTTTCAGTCAATTACTATCATCCTGACTCTCTGTCCATTCTGCTAAAATATCAATGTCCTGTTTCAGTCAATTACTATCATCTTGACTCTCTGTCCATTCTGCTAAACTACCCATGTCCTGTTTCAGTCATTTACTATCATCCTGATTCTCTGTCCATTCTGCTAAATTATCAATGTCCTGTTTCAGTCAATTACTATCATCCTGACTCTCTGTCCATTCTGCTAAACTACCCATGTCCTGTTTCAGTCATTTACTATCATCCTGACTCTCTGTCCATTCTGCTAAACTATCCATGTCCTGTTTCAGTCAATTACTATCATCCTGACTCTCTGTCCATTCTGCTATACTCTCAATGTCCTGTTTCAGTCAATTACTATCATCTTGACTCTCTGTCCATTCTGCTAAACTACCCATGTCCTGTTTCAGTCATTTACTATCACCCTGACTGTCTGTCCATTCTGCTAAACTATCAATGTCCTGTTTCAGTCAATTACTATCATCCTGACTCTCTGTCCATTCTGCTAATCTATCCATGTCCTGTTTCAGTCAATTACTATAATCCTGACTGTCTGTCCGTTCTGCTAATTTATCAATGTCCTGTTTCAGTCAATTACTATCATCCTGACTGTCTGTCCATTCTGCTAATTTATCAATGTCCTGTTTCAGTCAATTACTATCATCCTGACTGTCTGTCCATTCTGCTAAACTATCCATGTCCTGTTTCAGTCAATTACTATCATCCAGACTGTCTGTCCATTCTGCTAAACTATCAATGTCCTGTTTCAGTCAATTACTATCATCCTGATCCTCTGTCCATTCTGCTAAACTATCAATGTCCTGTTTCAGTCAATTACTATCATCCTGACTGTCTGTCCATTCTGCTAAACTATCAATGTCCTGTTTCAGTCAATTACTATCATCCTGACTGTCTGTCCATTCTGCTAAACTATCCATGTCCTGCTTCAGTCAATTACTGTCATCCTGAATCTCTGTCCAATCTGCTAAACTATCCATGTCCTGTTTCAGTCAATTACTATCATCCTGACTGTCTGTCCATTCTGCTAAACTATCAATGTCCTGTTTCAGTCAATTACTATCATCCTGACTGTCTGTCCATTCTGCTAAACTATCCATGTCCTGCTTCAGTCAATTACTATCATCCTGACTGTCTGTCCATTCTGCTAAACTATCAATGTCCTGTTTCAGTCAATTACTATCATTCTGACTGTCTGTCCATTCTGCTAAACTATCCATATCCTGCTTCAGTCAATTACTATCATCCTGACTGTCTGTCCATTCTGCTAAACTGTCCATGTCCTGCTTCAGTCAATTACTATCATCCTGACTGTCTGTCCATTCTGCTAAACTATCAATGTCCTGTTTCAGTCAATTACTATCATCCTGACTGTCCATTCTGCTAAACTATCAGTGTCCTGTTCCAGTCAATTACTATCATCCTGACTGTCTGTCCATTCTGCTAAACTACCCATGTCCTGTTTCAGTCATTTACTATTATCCTGACTCTCTGTCCATTCTGCTAAACTATCAATGTCCTGTTTCAGTCAATTACTATCATCCTGACTCTCTGTAGATTCTGCTAAACTACCCATGTCCTGTTTCAGTCATTTACTATCATCCTGACTCTCTGTCCATTCTGCTAAATTATCAATGTCCTGTTTCAGGCAATTACTATCATCCTGACTCTCTGTCCATTCTGCTAAACTACCCATGTCCTGTTTCAGTCATTTACTATCATCCTGACTCTCTGTCCATTCTGCTAAACTATCCATGTCCTGTTTCAGTCAATTACTATCATCCTGACTCTCTGTCCATTCTGCTAAACTATCAATGTCCTGTTTCAGTCAATTACTAACATCTTGACTCTCTGTCCATTCTGCTATACTACCCATGTCCTGTTTCAGTCATTTACTATCATCCTGACTCTCTGTCCATTCTGCTAAACTATCAATGTCCTGTTTCAGTCAATTACTATCATCCTGACTCTCAGTCCATTCTGCGAATCTATCCATGTCCTGTTTCAGTCAATTGCTATCATCCTGACTGTCTGTCCATTCTGCTAAACTATCAATGTCCTGTTTCAGTCAATTACTATCATCCTGACTGTCTGTCCATTCTGCTAAACTATCAGTGTCCTGTTTCAGTCAACTACTATCATCTTGACTCTCTGTCCATTCTGCTAAACTACCCATGTCCTGTTTCAGTCATTTACTATTATCCTGACTCTCTGTCCATTCTGCTAAACTATCAATGTCCTGTTTCAGTCAATTACTATCATCCTGACTCTCTGTAGATTCTGCTCAACTACCCATGTCCTGCTTCAGTCATTTACTATCATCCTGACTCTCTGTCCATTCTGCTAAATTATCAATGTCCTGTTTCAGTCAATTACTATCATCCTGACTCTCTGTCCATTCTGCTAAACTACCCATGTCCTGTTTCAGTCATTTACTATCATCCTGACTGTCTGTCCATTCTGCTAAACTATCCATGTCCTGTTTCAGTCAATTACTATCATCCTGACTCTGTGTCCATTCTGCTAAACTATCAATGTCCTGTTTCAGTCAATTACTATCATCTTGACTCTCTGTCCATTCTGCTAAACTACCCATGTCCTGTTTCAGTCATTTACTATCATCCTGACTGTCTATCCATTCTGCTAAATTATCAATGTCCTGTTTCAGTCAATTACTATCATCCTGACTCTCTGTCCATTCTGCTAAACTACCCATGTCCTGTTTCAGTCATTTACTATCATCCTGGCTCTCTGTCCATTCTGCTAAACTATCCATGTCCTGTTTCAGTCAATTACTATCATCCTGACTCTCTGTCCATTCTGCTAAACTATCAATGTCCTGTTTCAGTCAATTACTATCATCTTGACTCTCTGTCCATTCTGCTAAACTACCCATGTCCTGTTTCAGTCATTTACTATCATCCTGACTGTCTGTCCATTCTGCTAAACTATCCATGTCCTGTTTCAGTCAATTACTATCATCTTGACTCTCTGTCCATTCTGCTAAACTACCCATGTCCTGTTTCAGTCATTTACTATCATCCTGACTCTCTGTCCATTCTGCTAAATTATCAATGTCCTGTTTCAGTCAATTACTATCATCCTGACTCTCTGTCCATTCTGCTAAACTACCCATGTCCTGTTTCAGTCATTTACTATCATCCTGACTCTCTGTCCATTCTGCTAAACTATCCATGTCCTGTTTCAGTCAATTACTATCATCCTGACTCTCTGTCCATTCTGCTAAACTATCAATGTCCTGTTTCAGTCAATTACTATCATCTTGACTCTCTGTCCATTCTGCTAAACTACCCATGTCCTGTTTCAGTCATTTACTATCATCCTGACTCTCTGTCCATTCTGCTAAACTATCAATGTCCTGTTTCAGTCAATTACTATCATCCTGACTCTCTGTCCATTCTGCGAATCTATCCATGTCCTGTTTCAGTCAATTGCGATCATCCTGACTGTCTGTCCATTCTGCTAAACTATCAATGTCCTGTTTCAGTCAATTACTATCATACAGACTGTCTGTCCATTCTGCTAATTTATCAATGTCCTGTTTCAGTCAATTACTATCATCTTGACTCTCTGTCCATTCTGCTAAACTACCCATGTCCTGTTTCAGTCATTTACTATTATCCTGACTCTCTGTCCATTCTGCTAAACTATCAATGTCCTGTTTCAGTCAATTACTATCATCCTGACTCTCTGTAGATTCTGCTCAACTACCCATGTCCTGTTTCAGTCATTTACTATCATCCTGACTCTCTGTCCATTCTGCTAAATTATCAATGTCCTGTTTCAGTCAATTACTATCATCCTGACTCTCTGTCCATTCTGCTAAACGACCCATGTCCTGTTTCAGTCATTTACTATCATCCTGAATCTCTGTCCATTCTGCTAAACTATCCATGTCCTGTTTCAGTCAATTACTATCATCCTGACTGTCTGTCCATTCTGCTAAACTATCAATGTCCTGTTTCAGTCAATTACTATCATCTTGACTCTCTGTCCATTCTGCTAAACTACCCATGTCCTGTTTCAGTCATTTACTATCATCCTGACTCTCTGTCCATTCTGCTAAACTATCAATGTCCTGTTTCAGTCAATTACTATCATCCTGACTCTCTGTCCATTCTGCGAATCTATCCATGTCCTGTTTCAGTCAATTGCTATCATCCTGACTGTCTGTCCATTCTGCTAAACTATCCATGTCCTGTTTCAGTCAATTGCTATCATCCTGTCTGTCTGTCCATTCTGCTAAACTATCCACGTCCTGTTTCAGTCAATTACTATCATCCTGACTCTCTGTCCAGTCTGCTAATCTATCCATGTCCTGTTTCAGTCATTTACTATCATCCTGACTGTCTGTCCATTCTGCTAATTTATCAATGTCCTGTTTAAGTCAATTACTATCGTCCAGACTGTCTGTCCATTCTGCTAAACTATCAATGTCCTGTTTCAGTCAATTACTATGATCCTGACTGTCTGTCCATTCTGCTAATCTATCCATGTCCTGTTTCAGTCAATTACTATCATCCTGACTGTCTATCCATTCTGCTAAACTATTCATGTCCTGTTTCAGTCATTTACTATCATCCTGACTGTCTGTCCATTCTGCTGAACTATCAATGTCCTGTTTCAGTCATTTACTATCATCCTGACTGTCTGTCTATTCTGCTGAACTATCAATGTCCTGTTTCAGTCGTTTACTATCATCCTGACTGTCTGTCCATTCTGCTGAACTATTCATGTCCTGTTTCAGTCAATTACTATCATCCTGACTCTCTGTCCATTCTGCTAAACTACCCATGTCCTGTTTCAGTCATTTACTATCATCCTGACTCTTTGTCCATTCTGCTAAACTATCCATGTCCTGTTTCAGTCAATTACTATCATCCTGACTCTCTGTCCATTCTGCTAAACTATCAATGTCCTGTTTCAGTCAATTACTATCATCTTGACTCTCTGTCCATTCTGCTAAACTACCCATGTCCTGTTTCAGTCATTTACTATCATCCTGACTCTCTGTCCATTCTGCTAAACTATCAATGTCCTGTTTCAGTCAATTACTATCATCCTGACTCTCTGTCCATTCTGCGAATCTATCCATGTCCTGTTTCAGTCAATTGCTATCATCCTGACTGTCTGTCCATTCTGCTAAACTATCAATGTCCTGTTTCAGTCAATTACTATCATACAGACTGTCTGTCCATTCTGCTAAATTATCAATGTCCTGTTTCAGTCAATTACTATCATCTTGACTCTCTGTCCATTCTGCTAAACTACCCATGTCCTGTTTCAGTCATTTACTATCATCCTGACTCTCTGTCCATTCTGCTAAATTATCAATGTCCTGTTTCAGTCAATTACTATCATCCTGACTCTCTGTCCATTCTGCTAAACTACCCATGTCCTGTTTCAGTCATTTACTATCATCCTGACTCTCTGTCCATTCTGCTAAACTATCCATGTCCTGTTTCAGTCAATTACTATCATCCTGACTCTCTGTCCATTCTGCTAAACTATCAATGTCCTGTTTCAGTCAATTACTATCATCTTGACTCTCTGTCCATTCTGCTAAACTACCCATGTCCTGTTGCAGTCATTTACTATCATCCTGACTCTCTGTCCATTCTGCTAAACTATCAATGTCCTGTTTCAGTCAATTACTATCATCCTGACTCTCTGTCCATTCTGCTAAACTACCCATGTCCTGTTTCAGTCATTTACTATCATCCTGACTCTCTGTCCATTCTGCTAAACTATCCATGTCCTGTTTCAGTCAATTACTATCATCCTGACTCTCTGTCCATTCTGCTAAACTATCAATGTCCTGTTTCAGTCAATTACTATCATCTTGACTCTCTGTCCATTCTGCTAAACTACCCATGTCCTGTTTCAGTCATTTACTATCATCCTGACTCTCTGTCCATTCTGCTAAACTATCAATGTCCTGTTTCAGTCAATTACTATCATCCTGACTCTCTGACCATTCTGCGAATCTATCCATGTCC
This sequence comes from Heterodontus francisci, assembly GCF_036365525.1. Lineage (NCBI taxonomy): Eukaryota > Metazoa > Chordata > Chondrichthyes > Heterodontiformes > Heterodontidae > Heterodontus > Heterodontus francisci. The sequence continues at coordinate 1,386,997 of NW_027141021.1, forward strand.
TGTTTCAGTCAATTGCTATCATCCTGACTGTCTGTCCATTCTGCTAAACTATCAATGTCCTGTTTCAGTCAATTACTATCATACAGACTGTCTGTCCATTCTGCTAATTTATCAATGTCCTGTTTCAGTCAATTACTATCATCCTGACTGTCTGTCCATTCTGCTAAACTATCAATGTCCTGTTTCATTCAATTACTATCATCCTGACTCTCTGTCCATTCTGCTAATCTATCAATGTCCTGTTTCAGTCAATTACTATCATCCTGACTCTCTGTCCATTCTGCTAAACTACCCATGTCCTGTTTCAGTCATTTACTATTATCCTGACTCTCTGTCCATTCTGCTAAACTATCAATGTCCTGTTTCAGTCAATTACTATCATCCTGACTGTCTATCCATTCTGCTAAACTATTCATGACCTGTTTCAGTCATTTACTATCATCCTGACTGTCTGTCCATTGTGCTAAACTATCAATGTCCTGTTTCAGTCAATTACTATCATCCTGATCCTCTGTCCATTTTGCTAAACTATCAATGTCCTGTTTCAGTCAATTACTATCATCCTGACTGTCTATCCATTCTGCTAAATTATTCATGTCCTGTTTCAGTCATTTACTATCATCCTGACTGTCTATCCATTCTGCTAACCTATCAATGTCCTGTTTCAGTCATTTACTATCACCCTGACTGTCTGTCCATTCTGTTAAACTATCAATGTCCTGTTTCAGTCAATTACTATCATCCTGACTCTCTGTCCATTCTGCTAATCTATCCATGTCCTGTTTCCGTCAATTACTATCATCCTGACTGTCTGTCCATTCTGCTAATTTATCAATGTCCTGTTTCAGTCAATTACTATCATCCTGACTGTCTGTCCATTCTGCTAATTTATCAATGTCCTGTTTCAGTCAATTACTATCATCCTGACTGTCTGTCCATTCTGCTAAACTATCCATGTCCTGTTTCAGTCAATTACTATCATCCAGACTGTCAGTCCATTCTGCTAAACCATCCATGTCCTGCCTCAGTCAATTAATGTCATCCTGAATCTCTGTCCATTCTGCTAAACTATCCATGTCCTGTTTCAGTCAATTACTATCATCCTGACTGTCTGTCCATTCTGCTAAACTATCAATGTCCTGTTTCAGTCAATTACTATCATCCTGACTGTCTGTCCATTCTGCTAAACTATCCATGTCCTGCTTCAGTCAATTACTATCATCCTGACTGTCTGTCCATTCTGCTAAACTATCAATGTCCTGTTTCAGTCAATTACTATCATTCTGACTGTCTGTCCATTCTGCTAAACTATCAGTGTCCTGTTCCAGTCAATTACTATCATCCTGACTCTCTGTCCATTCTGCTAAGCTACCCATGTCCTGTTTCAGTCATTTACTATTATCCTGACTCTCTGTCCATTCTGCTAAACTATCAATGTCCTGTTTCAGTGAATTACTATCATCCTGACTCTCTGTAGATTCTGCGAAACTACCCATGTCCTGTTTCAGTCATTTACTATCATCCTGACTCTCTGTCCATTCTGCTAAATTATCAATGTCCTGTTTCAGTCAATTACTATCATCCTGACTCTCTGTCCATTCTGCTAAACTACCCATGTCCTGTTTCAGTCATTTACTATCATCCTGACTCTCTGTCCATTCTGCTAAACTATCCATGTCCTGTTTCAGTCAATTACTATCATCCTGACTCTCTGTCCATTCTGCTAAACTATCAATGTCCTGTTTCAGTCAATTACTATCATCTTGACTCTCTGTCCATTCTGCTAAACTACCCATGTCCTGTTTCAGTCATTTACTATCATCCTGACTCTCTGTCCATTCTGCTAAACTATCAATGTCCTGTTTCAGTCAATTACTATCATCCTGACTCTCTGTCCATTCTGCGAATCTATCCATGTCCTGTTTCAGTCAATTGCTATCATCCTGACTGTCTGTCCATTCTGCTAAACTATCAATGTCCTGTTTCAGTCAATTACTATCATACAGACTGTCTGTCCATTCTGCTAATTTATCAATGTCCTGTTTCAGTCAATTACTATCATCTTGACTCTCTGTCCATTCTGCTAAACTACCCATGTCCTGTTTCAGTCATTTACTATTATCCTGACTCTCTGTCCATTCTGCTAAACTATCAATGTCCTGTTTCAGTCAATTACTATCATCCTGACTCTCTGTAGATTCTGCTCAACTACCCATGTCCTGCTTCAGTCATTTACTATCATCCTGACTCTCTGTCCATTCTGCTAAATTATCAATGTCCTGTTTCAGTCAATTACTATCATCCTGACTCTCTGTCCATTCTGCTAAACTACCCATGTCCTGTTTCAGTCATTTACTATCATCCTGACTCTCTGTCCATTCTGCTAAACTATCCATGTCCTGTTTCAGTCAATTACTATCATCCTGACTCTCTGTCCATTCTGCTAAACTATCAATGTCCTGTTTCAGTCAATTACTATCATCTTGACTCTCTGTCCATTCTGCTAAACTACCCATGTCCTGTTTCAGTCATTTACTATCATCCTGACTCTCTGTCCATTCTGCTAAATTATCAATGTCCTGTTTCAGTCAATTACTATCATCCTGACTCTCTGTCCATTCTGCTAAACTACCCATGTCCTGTTTCAGTCATTTACTATCATCCTGACTCTCTGTCCATTCTGCTAAACTATCCATGTCCTGTTTCAGTCAATTACTATCATCCTGACTCTCTGTCCATTCTGCTATACTCTCAATGTCCTGTTTCAGTCAATTACTATCATCTTGACTCTCTGTCCATTCTGCTAAACTACCCATGTCCTGTTTCAGTCATTTACTATCACCCTGACTGTCTGTCCATTCTGCTAAACTATCAATGTCCTGTTTCAGTCAATTACTATCATCCTGACTCTCTGTCCATTCTGCTAATCTATCCATGTCCTGTTTCAGTCAATTACTATCATCCTGACTGTCTGTCCATTCTGCTAATTTATCAATGTCCTGTTTCAGTCAATTACTATCATCCTGACTGTCTGTCCATTCTGCTAATTTATCAATGTCCTGTTTCAGTCAATTACTATCATCCTGACTGTCTGTCCATTCTGCTAAACTATCCATGTCCTGTTTCAGTCAATTACTATCATCCAGACTGTCTGTCCATTCTGCTAATCTATCCATGTCCTGTTTCAGTCAATTACTATCATCCTGACTGTCTGTCCATTCTGCTAAACTATCAATGTCCTGTTTCAGTCAATTACTATCATCCTGACTGTCTGTCCATTCTGCTAAACTATCAATGTCCTGTTTCAGTCAATTACTATCATCCTGACTGTCTGTCCATTCTGCTAAACTATCCATGTCCTGCTTCAGTCTATTACTGTCATCCTGAATCTCTGTCCATTCTGCTAAACTATCCATGTCCTGTTTCAGTCAATTACTATCATCCTGACTGTCTGTCCATTCTGCTAAACTATCAATGTCCTGTTTCAGTCAATTACTATCATCCTGACTGTCTGTCCATTCTGCTAAACTATCCATGTCCTGCTTCAGTCAATTACTATCATCCTGACTGTCTGTCCATTCTGCTAAACTATCAATGTCCTGTTTCAGTCAATTACTATCATTCTGACTGTCTGTCCATTCTGCTAAACTATCCATATCCTGCTTCAGTCAATTACTATCATCCTGACTGTCTGTCCATTCTGCTAAACTGTCCATGTCCTGCTTCAGTCAATTACTATCATCCTGACTGTCTGTCCATTCTGCTAAACTATCAATGTCCTGTTTCAGTCAATTACTATCATCCTGACTGTCCATTCTGCTAAACTATCAGTGTCCTGTTCCAGTCAATTACTATCATCCTGACTGTCTGTCCATTCTGCTAAACTACCCATGTCCTGTTTCAGTCATTTACTATTATCCTGACTCTCTGTCCATTCTGCTAAACTATCAATGTCCTGTTTCAGTCAATTACTATCATCCTGACTCTCTGTAGATTCTGCTAAACTACCCATGTCCTGTTTCAGTCATTTACTATCATCCTGACTCTCTGTCCATTCTGCTAAATTATCAATGTCCTGTTTCAGGCAATTACTATCATCCTGACTCTCTGTCCATTCTGCTAAACTACCCATGTCCTGTTTCAGTCATTTACTATCATCCTGACTCTCTGTCCATTCTGCTAAACTATCCATGTCCTGTTTCAGTCAATTACTATCATCCTGACTCTCTGTCCATTCTGCTAAACTATCAATGTCCTGTTTCAGTCAATTACTAACATCTTGACTCTCTGTCCATTCTGCTATACTACCCATGTCCTGTTTCAGTCATTTACTATCATCCTGACTCTCTGTCCATTCTGCTAAACTATCAATGTCCTGTTTCAGTCAATTACTATCATCCTGACTCTCAGTCCATTCTGCGAATCTATCCATGTCCTGTTTCAGTCAATTGCTATCATCCTGACTGTCTGTCCATTCTGCTAAACTATCAATGTCCTGTTTCAGTCAATTACTATCATCCTGACTGTCTGTCCATTCTGCTAAACTATCAGTGTCCTGTTTCAGTCAACTACTATCATCTTGACTCTCTGTCCATTCTGCTAAACTACCCATGTCCTGTTTCAGTCATTTACTATTATCCTGACTCTCTGTCCATTCTGCTAAACTATCAATGTCCTGTTTCAGTCAATTACTATCATCCTGACTCTCTGTAGATTCTGCTCAACTACCCATGTCCTGCTTCAGTCATTTACTATCATCCTGACTCTCTGTCCATTCTGCTAAATTATCAATGTCCTGTTTCAGTCAATTACTATCATCTTGACTCTCTGTCCATTCTGCTAAACTACCCATGTCCTGTTTCAGTCATTTACTATCATCCTGACTGTCTGTCCATTCTGCTAAACTATCCATGTCCTGTTTCAGTCAATTACTATCATCCTGACTCTGTGTCCATTCTGCTAAATTATCAATGTCCTGTTTCAGTCAATTACTATCATCTTGACTCTCTGTCCATTCTGCTAAACTACCCATGTCCTGTTTCAGTCATTTACTATCATCCTGACTCTCTGTCCATTCTGCTAAACTACCCATGTCCTGTTTCAGTCATTTACTATCATCCTGACTCTCTGTCCATTCTGCTAAACTATCCATGTCCTGTTTCAGTCAATTACTATCATCCTGACTCTCTGTCCATTCTGCTAAACTATCAATGTCCTGTTTCAGTCAATTACTATCATCTTGACTCTCTGTCCATTCTGCTAAACTACCCATGTCCTGTTTCAGTCATTTACTATCATCCTGACTGTCTGTCCATTCTGCTAAACTATCCATGTCCTGTTTCAGTCAATTACTATCATCCTGACTCTGTGTCCATTCTGCTAAACTATCAATGTCCTGTTTCAGTCAATTACTATCATCTTGACTCTCTGTCCATTCTGCTAAACTACCCATGTCCTGTTTCAGTCATTTACTATCATCCTGACTCTCTGTCCATTCTGCTAAATTATCAATGTCCTGTTTCAGTCAATTACTATCATCCTGACTCTCTGTCCATTCTGCTAAACTACCCATGTCCTGTTTCAGTCATTTACTATCATCCTGACTCTCTGTCCATTCTGCTAAACTATCCATGTCCTGTTTCAGTCAATTACTATCATCCTGACTCTCTGTCCATTCTGCTAAACTATCAATGTCCTGTTTCAGTCAATTACTATCATCTTGACTCTCTGTCCATTCTGCTAAACTACCCATGTCCTGTTTCAGTCATTTACTATCATCCTGACTCTCTGTCCATTCTGCTAAACTATCAATGTCCTGTTTCAGTCAATTACTATCATCCTGACTCTCTGTCCATTCTGCGAATCTATCCATGTCCTGTTTCAGTCAATTGCGATCATCCTGACTGTCTGTCCATTCTGCTAAACTATCAATGTCCTGTTTCAGTCAATTACTATCATACAGACTGTCTGTCCATTCTGCTAATTTATCAATGTCCTGTTTCAGTCAATTACTATCATCTTGACTCTCTGTCCATTCTGCTAAACTACCCATGTCCTGTTTCAGTCATTTACTATTATCCTGACTCTCTGTCCATTCTGCTAAACTATCAATGTCCTGTTTCAGTCAATTACTATCATCCTGACTCTCTGTAGATTCTGCTCAACTACCCATGTCCTGTTTCAGTCATTTACTATCATCCTGACTCTCTGTCCATTCTGCTAAATTATCAATGTCCTGTTTCAGTCAATTACTATCATCCTGACTCTCTGTCCATTCTGCTAAACGACCCATGTCCTGTTTCAGTCATTTACTATCATCCTGAATCTCTGTCCATTCTGCTAAACTATCCATGTCCTGTTTCAGTCAATTACTATCATCCAGACTGTCTGTCCATTCTGCTAAACTATCAATGTCCTGTTTCAGTCAATTACTATCATCTTGACTCTCTGTCCATTCTGCTAAACTGCCCATGTCCTGTTTCAGTCATTTACTATCATCCTGACTCTCTGTCCATTCTGCTAAACTATCAATGTCCTGTTTCAGTCAATTACTATCATCCTGACTCTCTGTCCATTCTGCGAATCTATCCATGTCCTGTTTCAGTCAATTGCTATCATCCTGACTGTCTGTCCATTCTGCTAAACTATCCATGTCCTGTTTCAGTCAATTGCTATCATCCTGTCTGTCTGTCCATTCTGCTAAACTATCCACGTCCTGTTTCAGTCAATTACTATCATCCTGACTCTCTGTCCAGTCTGCTAATTTATCAATGTCCTGTTTCAGTCAATTACTATCGTCCAGACTGTCTGTCCATTCTGCTAAACTATCAATGTCCTGTTTCAGTCAATTACTATCATCCTGACTGTCTGTCCATTCTGCTAATCTATCCATGTCCTGTTTCAGTCAATTACTATCATCCTGACTGTCTATCCATTCTGCTAAACTATTCATGTCCTGTTTCAGTCATTTACTATCATCCTGACTGTCTGTCCATTCTGCTGAACTATCAATGTCCTGTTTCAGTCATTTACTATCATCCTGACTGTCTGTCTATTCTGCTGAACTATCAATGTCCTGTTTCAGTCGTTTACTATCATCCTGACTGTCTGTCCATTCTGCTGAACTATTCATGTCCTGTTTCAGTCATTTACTATCATCCTGACTGTCTGTCCATTCTGCTGAACTATCAATGTCCTGTTTCAGTCATTTACTATCATCCTGACTGTCTGTCCATTCTGCTAATCTATCCATGTCCTGTTTCAGTCAATTACTATCATCCTGTCTGTCTGTCCATTCTGCTAAACTATCAATGTCCTGTTTCAGTCAATTACTATCATCCTGACTCTCTGTCCATTCTGCTAAACTACCCATGTCCTGTTTCAGTCATTTACTATCATCCTGACTCTCTGTCCATTCTGCTAAACTATCCATGTCCTGTTTCAGTCAATTACTATCATCCTGACTCTCTGTCCATTCTGCTAAACTATCAATGTCCTGTTTCAGTCAATTACTATCATCTTGACTCTCTGTCCATTCTGCTAAACTACCCATGTCCTGTTTCAGTCATTTACTATCATCCTGACTCTCTGTCCATTCTGCTAAACTATCAATGTCCTGTTTCAGTCAATTACTATCATCCTGACTCTCTGTCCATTCTGCGAATCTATCCATGTCCTGTTTCAGTCAATTGCTATCATCCTGACTGTCTGTCCATTCTGCTAAACTATCAATGTCCTGTTTCAGTCAATTACTATCATACAGACTGTCTGTCCATTCTGCTAATTTATCAATGTCCTGTTTCAGTCAATTACTATCATCTTGACTCTCTGTCCATTCTGCTAAACTACCCATGTCCTGTTTCAGTCATTTACTATCATCCTGACTCTCTGTCCATTCTGCTAAATTATCAATGTCCTGTTTCAGTCAATTACTATCATCCTGACTCTCTGTCCATTCTGCTAAACTACCCATGTCCTGTTTCAGTCATTTACTATCATCCTGACTCTCTGTCCATTCTGCTAAACTATCCATGTCCTGTTTCAGTCAATTACTATCATCCTGACTCTCTGTCCATTCTGCTAAACTATCAATGTCCTGTTTCAGTCAATTACTATCATCTTGACTCTCTGTCCATTCTGCTAAACTACCCATGTCCTGTTTCAGTCATTTACTATCATCCTGACTCTCTGTCCATTCTGCTAAACTATCAATGTCCTGTTTCAGTCAATTCCTATCATCCTGACTCTCTGTCCATTCTGCGAATCTATCCATGTCCTGTTTCAGTCAATTGCGATCATCCTGACTGTCTGTCCATTCTGCTAAACTATCAATGTCCTGTTTCAGTCAATTACTATCATACAGACTGTCTGTCCATTCTGCTAATTTATCAATGTCCTGTTTCAGTCAATTACTATCATCTTGACTCTCTGTCCATTCTGCTAAACTACCCATGTCCTGTTTCAGTCATTTACTATTATCCTGACTCTCTGTCCATTCTGCTAAACTATCAATGTCCTGTTTCAGTCAATTACTATCATCCTGACTCTCTGTAGATTCTGCTCAACTACCCATGTCCTGTTTCAGTCATTTACTATCATCCTGACTCTCTGTCCATTCTGCTAAATTATCAATGTCCTGTTTCAGTCAATTACTATCATCCTGACTCTCTGTCCATTCTGCTAAACGACCCATGTCCTGTTTCAGTCATTTACTATCATCCTGAATCTCTGTCCATTCTGCTAAACTATCCATGTCCTGTTTCAGTCAATTACTATCATCCTGACTGTCTGTCCATTCTGCTAAACTATCAATGTCCTGTTTCAGTCAATTACTATCATCTTGACTCTCTGTCCATTCTGCTAAACTACCCATGTCCTGTTTCAGTCATTTACTATCATCCTGACTCTCTGTCCATTCTGCTAAACTATCAATGTCCTGTTTCAGTCAATTACTATCATCCTGACTCTCTGTCCATTCTGCGAATCTATCCATGTCCTGTTTCAGTCAATTGCTATCATCCTGACTGTCTGTCCATTCTGCTAAACTATCCATGTCCTGTTTCAGTCAATTGCTATCATCCTGTCTGTCTGTCCATTCTGCTAAACTATCCACGTCCTGTTTCAGTCAATTACTATCATCCTGACTCTCTGTCCAGTCTGCTAATCTATCCATGTCCTGTTTCAGTCATTTACTATCATCCTGACTGTCTGTCCATTCTGCTAATTTATCAATGTCCTGTTTCAGTCAATTACTATCGTCCAGACTGTCTGTCCATTCTGCTAAACTATCAATGTCCTGTTTCAGTCAATTACTATCATCCTGACTGTCTGTCCATTCTGCTAATCTATCCATGTCCTGTTTCAGTCATTTACTATCATCCTGACTGTCTGTCCATTCTGCTGAACTATCAATGTCCTGTTTCAGTCATTTACTATCATCCTGACTGTCTGTCTATTCTGCTGAACTATCAATGTCCTGTTTCAGTCGTTTACTATCATCCTGACTGTCTGTCCATTCTGCTGAACTATTCATGTCCTGTTTCAGTCATTTACTATCATCCTGACTGTCTGTCCATTCTGCTGAACTATCAATGTCCTGTTTCAGTCATTTACTATCATCCTGACTGTCTGTCCATTCTGCTAATCTATCCATGTCCTGTTTCAGTCAATTACTATCATCCTGACTGTCTGTCCATTCTGCTAATCTATCAATGTCCTGTTTCAGTCAATTACTATCATCCTGACTCTCTGTCCATTCTGCTAAACTACCCATGTCCTGTTTCAGTCATTTACTATCATCCTGACTCTCTGTCCATTCTGCTAAACTATCCATGTCCTGTTTCAGTCAATTACTATCATCCTGACTCTCTGTCCATTCTGCTAAACTATCAATGTCCTGTTTCAGTCAATTACTATCATCTTGACTCTCTGTCCATTCTGCTAAACTACCCATGTCCTGTTTCAGTCATTTACTATCATCCTGACTCTCTGTCCATTCTGCTAAACTATCAATGTCCTTTTTCAGTCAATTACTATCATCCTGACTCTCTGTCCATTCTGCGAATCTATCCATGTCCTGTTTCAGTCAATTGCTATCATCCTGACTGTCTGTCCATTCTGCTAAACTATCAATGTCCTGTTTCAGTCAATTACTATCATACAGACTGTCTGTCCATTCTGCTAATTTATCAATGTCCTGTTTCAGTCAATTACTATCATCTTGACTCTCTGTCCATTCTGCTAAACTACCCATGTCCTGTTTCAGTCATTTACTATTATCCTGACTCTCTGTCCATTCTGCTAAACTATCAATGTCCTGTTTCAGTCAATTACTATCATCCTGACTCTCTGTAGATTCTGCTCAACTACCCATGTCCTGTTTCAGTCATTTACTATCATCCTGACTCTCTGTCCATTCTGCTAAATTATCAATGTCCTGTTTCAGTCAATTACTATCATCCTGACTGTCTGTCCATTCTGCTAAACGACCCATGTCCTGTTTCAGTCATTTAATATCATCCTGAATCTCTGTCCATTCTGCTAAACTATCCATGTCCTGTTTCAGTCAATTACTATCATCCTGACTGTCTGTCCATTCTGCTAAACTATCAATGTCCTGTTTCAGTCAATTACTATCATCTTGACTCTCTGTCCATTCTGCTAAACTACCCATGTCCTGTTACAGTCATTTACTATCATCCTGACTCTCTGTCCATTCTGCTAAACTATCAATGTCCTGTTTCAGTCAATTACTATCATCCTGACTCTCTGTCCATTCTGCGAATCTATCCATGTCCTGTTTCAGTCAATTGCTATCATCCTGACTGTCTGTCCATTCTGCTAAACTATCCATGTCCTGTTTCAGTCAATTGCTATCATCCTGTCTGTCTGTCCATTCTGCTAAACTATCCACGTCCTGTTTCAGTCAATTACTATCATCCTGACTCTCTGTCCAGTCTGCTAATCTATCCATGTCCTGTTTCAGTCATTTACTATCATCCTGACTGTCTGTCCATTCTGCTAATTTATCAATGTCCTGTTTCAGTCAATTACTATCGTCCAGACTGTCTGTCCATTCTGCTAAACTATCAATGTCCTGTTTCAGTCAATTACTATCATCCTGACTGTCTGTCCATTCTGCTAATCTATCCATGTCCTGTTTCAGTCAATTACTATCATCCTGACTGTCTATCCATTCTGCTAAACTATTCATGTCCTGTTTCAGTCATTTACTATCATCCTGACTGTCTGTCCATTCTGCTGAACTATCAATGTCCTGTTTCAGTCATTTACTATCATCCTGACTGTCTGTCTATTCTGCTGAACTATCAATGTCCTGTTTCAGTCATTTACTATCATCCTGACTGTCTGTCCATTCTGCTGAACTATTCATGTCCTGTTTCAGTCATTTACTATCATCCTGACTGTCTGTCCATTCTGCTGAACTATCAATGTCCTGTTTCAGTCATTTACTATCATCCTGACTGTCTGTCCATTCTGCTAATCTATCCATGTCCTGTTTCAGTCAATTACTATCATCCTGACTGTCTGTCCATTCTGCTAAACTATCAATGTCCTGTTTCAGTCAATTACTATCATCCTGACTGTCTATCCATTCTGCTAAACTATCAATGTCCTGTTTCAGTCACTTACTATCATCCTGACTGTCTGTCCATTCTGCTAAACTATCAATGTCCTGTTTCAGTCATTTACTGTCATCCTGAATGTCTGTCCATTCTGCTAAACTATTCATGTCCTGTTTCAGTCATTTACTATCATCCTGACTGTCTGTCCATTCTGCTAAACTATCAATGTCCTGTTTCAGTCAATTACTATCATCCTGACTGTCTGTCCATTCTGCTAAACTGTTCATGTCCTGTTTCAGTCATTTACTATCATCCTGACTGTCTGTCCATTCTGCTAAACTATCAATGTCCTGTTTCAGTCGTTTACTATCATCCTGACTGTCTGTCCATTCTGCTGAACTATCAATGTCCTGTTTCAGTCATTTACTATCATCCTGACTCTCTGTCCATTCTGCTAATCTATCCATGTCCTGTTTCAGTCAATTGCTATCATCCTGAATGTCTGTCCATTCTGCTAAACTATCCATGTCTTGTTTCAGTCAATTACTATCATACAGACTGTCTGTCCATTCTGCTAATTTATCAATGTCCTGTTTCAGTCAATTACTATCATCCTGATGTCTGTCCATTCTGCTAAACTATCAATGTCCTGTTTCAGTCAATTACTATCATCCTGACTGTCTGTCCATTCTGCTAAACTATCCATGTCCTGTTTCAGTCAATTACTGTCATCCTGACTGTCTATCCATTCTGCTAAACTATTCATGTCCTGTTTCAGTCATTTACTATCACCCTGACTGTCTATCCATTCTGCTAAACTATCAATGTCCTGTTTCAGTCAATTACTATCATCCTGACTCTCTGTCCATTCTGCTAATCTATCCATGTCCTGTTTCAGTCAATTACTATCATCCTGACTGTCTGTCCATTCTGCTAATTTATCAATGTCCTGTTTCAGTCAATTACTATCATCCAGACTGTCTGTCCATTCTGCTAAACTATCAATGTCCTGTTTCAGTCAATTACTATCATCCTGACTGTCTGTCCATTCTGCTAAACTATCCATGTCCTGCTTCAGTCAATTACTGTCATCCTGAATCTCTGTCCATTCTGCTAAACTATCCATGTCCTGTTTCAGTCAATTATTATCATCCTGACTGTCTGTCCATTCTGCTAAACTATCAATGTCCTGTTTCAGTCAACTACTATCATCCTGACTGTCCATTCTGCCAAACTATCAGTGTCCTGTTCCAGTCAATTACTATCATCCTGACTGTCTGTCCATTCTGCTAAACTATCAATGTCCTGTTTCAGTCAATTACTATCATCCTGACTGTCTGTCCATTCTGGGAAACTATCAATGTCCTGTTTCAGTCAATTACTATCATCCTGACTGTCTGTCCATTCTGCTAAGGGTCCATGTCCTGGTTCAGTCAATTACTATCATCCTGACTCTCTGTCCATTCTGCTAAACTATCAATGTCCTGTTTCAGTCAATTACAATCATCCTGACTGTCTGTCCATTCTGCTAAACTATCAATGTCCTGTTTCAGTCAATTACTATCATCCTGACTGTCCATTCTGCTAAACTATCAGTGTCCTGTTCCAGTCAATTACTATCATCCTGACTGTCTATCCATTCTGCTAAACTATCAATGTCCTGTTTCAGTCAATTACTATCATCCAGACTGTCTGTCCATTCTGCTAAACTATCCATGTCCTGTTTCAGTCAATTACTATCATCCTGACTCTCTGTCCATTCTGCTGAACTATTCATGTCCTGTTTCAGTCATTTACTATCATCCTGACTGTCTGTCCATTCTGCTGAACTATCAATGTCCTGTTTCAGTCATTTACTATCATCCTGACTGTCTGTCCATTCTGCTAATCTATCCATGTCCTGTTTCAGTCAATTACTATCATCCTGACTGTCTGTCCATTCTGCTAATCTATCAATGTCCTGTTTCAGTCAATTACTATCATCCTGACTCTCTGTCCATTCTGCTAAACTACCCATGTCCTGTTTCAGTCATTTACTATCATCCTGACTCTCTGTCCATTCTGCTAAACTATCCATGTCCTGTTTCAGTCAATTACTATCATCCTGACTCTCTGTCTATTCTGCTAAACTATCAATGTCCTGTTTCAGTCAATTACTATCATCTTGACTCTCTGTCCATTCTGCTAAACTACCCATGTCCTGTTTCAGTCATTTACTATAATCCTGACTCTCTGTCCATTCTGCTAAACTATCAATGTCCTGTTTAAGTCAATTACTATCATCCTGACTCTCTGTCCATTCTGCGAATCTATCCATGTCCTGTTTCAGTCAATTGCTATCATCCTGACTGTCTGTCCATTCTGCTAAACTATCAATGTCCTGTTTCAGTCAATTACTATCATACAGACTGTCTGTCCATTCTGCTAATTTATCAATGTCCTGTTTCAGTCAATTACTATCATCTTGACTCTCTGTCCATTCTGCTAAACTACCCATGTCCTGTTTCAGTCATTTACTATTATCCTGACTCTCTGTCCATTCTGCTAAACTATCAATGTCCTGTTTCAGTCAATTACTATCATCCTGACTCTCTGTAGATTCTGCTCAACTACCCATGTCCTGTTTCAGTCATTTACTATCATCCTGACTCTCTGTCCATTCTGCTAAATTATCAATGTCCTGTTTCAGTCAATTACTATCATCCTGACTGTCTGTCCATTCTGCTAAACGACCCATGTCCTGTTTCAGTCATTTAATATCATCCTGAATCTCTGTCCATTCTGCTAAACTATCCATGTCCTGTTTCAGTCAATTACTATCATCCTGACTGTCTGTCCATTCTGCTAAACTATCAATGTCCTGTTTCAGTCAATTACTATCATCTTGACTCTCTGTCCATTCTGCTAAACTACCCATGTCCTGTTACAGTCATTTACTATCATCCTGACTCTCTGTCCATTCTGCTAAACTATCAATGTCCTGTTTCAGTCAATTACTATCATCCTGACTCTCTGTCCATTCTGCGAATCTATCCATGTCCTGTTTCAGTCAATTGCTATCATCCTGACTGTCTGTCCATTCTGCTAAACTATCCATGTCCTGTTTCAGTCAATTGCTATCATCCTGTCTGTCTGTCCATTCTGCTAAACTATCCACGTCCTGTTTCAGTCAATTACTATCATCCTGACTCTCTGTCCAGTCTGCTAATCTATCCATGTCCTGTTTCAGTCATTTACTATCATCCTGACTGTCTGTCCATTCTGCTAATTTATCAATGTCCTGTTTCAGTCAATTACTATCGTCCAGACTGTCTGTCCATTCTGCTAAACTATCAATGTCCTGTTTCAGTCAATTACTATCATCCTGACTGTCTGTCCATTCTGCTAATCTATCCATGTCCTGTTTCAGTCAATTACTATCATCCTGACTGTCTATCCATTCTGCTAAACTATTCATGTCCTGTTTCAGTCATTTACTATCATCCTGACTGTCTGTCCATTCTGCTGAACTATCAATGTCCTGTTTCAGTCATTTACTATCATCCTGACTGTCTGTCTATTCTGCTGAACTATCAATGTCCTGTTTCAGTCATTTACTATCATCCTGACTGTCTGTCCATTCTGCTGAACTATTCATGTCCTGTTTCAGTCATTTACTATCATCCTGACTGTCTGTCCATTCTGCTGAACTATCAATGTCCTGTTTCAGTCATTTACTATCATCCTGACTGTCTGTCCATTCTGCTAATCTATCCATGTCCTGTTTCAGTCAATTACTATCATCCTGACTGTCTGTCCATTCTGCTAAACTATCAATGTCCTGTTTCAGTCAATTACTATCATCCTGACTGTCTATCCATTCTGCTAAACTATCAATGTCCTGTTTCAGTCATTTACTATCATCCTGACTGTCTGTCCATTCTGCTAAACTATCAATGTCCTGTTTCAGTCATTTACTGTCATCCTGAATGTCTGTCCATTCTGCTAAACTATTCATGTCCTGTTTCAGTCATTTACTATCATCCTGACTGTCTGTCCATTCTGCTAAACTATCAATGTCCTGTTTCAGTCAATTACTATCATCCTGACTGTCTGTCCATTCTGCTAAACTGTTCATGTCCTGTTTCAGTCATTTACTATCATCCTGACTGTCTGTCCATTCTGCTAAACTATCAATGTCCTGTTTCAGTCATTTACTTTCATCCTGACTGTCTGTCCATTCTGCTGAACTATCAATGTCCTGTTTCAGTCATTTACTATCATCCTGACTCTCTGTCCATTCTGCTAATCTATCCATGTCCTGTTTCAGTCAATTGCTATCATCCTGAATGTCTGTCCATTCTGCTAAACTATCCATGTCTTGTTTCAGTCAATTACTATCATACAGACTGTCTGTCCATTCTGCTAATTTATCAATGTCCTGTTTCAGTCAATTACTATCATCCTGATGTCTGTCCATTCTGCTAAACTATCAATGTCCTGTTTCAGTCAATTACTATCATCCTGACTGTCTGTCCATTCTGCTAAACTATCCATGTCCTGTTTCAGTCAATTACTGTCATCCTGACTGTCTATCCATTCTGCTAAACTATTCATGTCCTGTTTCAGTCATTTACTATCACCCTGACTGTCTATCCATTCTGCTAAACTATCAATGTCCTGTTTCAGTCAATTACTATCATCCTGACTCTCTGTCCATTCTGCTAATCTATCCATGTCCTGTTTCAGTCAATTACTATCATCCTGACTGTCTGTCCATTCTGCTAATTTATCAATGTCCTGTTTCAGTCAATTACTATCATCCAGACTGTCTGTCCATTCTGCTAAACTATCAATGTCCTGTTTCAGTCAATTACTATCATCCTGACTGTCTGTCCATTCTGCTAAACTATCCATGTCCTGCTTCAGTCAATTACTGTCATCCTGAATCTCTGTCCATTCTGCTAAACTATCCATGTCCTGTTTCAGTCAATTATTATCATCCTGACTGTCTGTCCATTCTGCTAAACTATCAATGTCCTGTTTCAGTCAATTACTATCATCCTGACTGTCCATTCTGCCAAACTATCAGTGTCCTGTTCCAGTCAATTACTATCATCCTGACTGTCTGTCCATTCTGCTAAACTATCAATGTCCTGTTTCAGTCAATTACTATCATCCTGACTGTCTGTCCATTCTGGGAAACTATCAATGTCCTGTTTCAGTCAATTGCTATCATCCTGACTGTCTGTCCATTCTGCTAAGGGTCCATGTCCTGGTTCAGTCAATTACTATCATCCTGACTCTCTGTCCATTCTGCTAAACTATCAATGTCCTGTTTCAGTCAATTACAATCATCCTGACTGTCTGTCCATTCTGCTAAACTATCAATGTCCTGTTTCAGTCAATTACTATCATCCTGACTGTCCATTCTGCTAAACTATCAGTGTCCTGTTCCAGTCAATTACTATCATCCTGACTGTCTATCCATTCTGCTAAACTATCAATGTCCTGTTTCAGTCAATTACTATCATCCAGACTGTCTGTCCATTCTGCTAAACTATCCATGTCCTGTTTCACTCAATTACTATCATCCTGACTGTCTGTCCATTCTGCTAAACTATCAATGTCCTGTTTCAGTCAATTACTATCATCCTGACTCTCTGTCCATTCTGCTAAACTATCAATGTCCTGTTTCAGTCAATTACTATCATCCTGACTGTCTGTCCATTCTGCTAAACTATCCATGTCCTGTTTCAGTCAATTACTATCATCCTGACTGTCTGTCCATTCTGCTAAACTATCCATGTCCTGTTTCAGTCAATTACTATCATCCTGACTCTCTGACCATTCTGCTAAACTATCAATGTCCTGTTTCAGTCAATTACTATCATCCTGACTGTCTGTCCATTCTGCTAAACTATCCATGTCCTGTTTCAGTCAATTACTATCATCCTGACTGTCTGTCCTTTCTACTAAACTATCAATGTCCTGTTTCAGTCAATTACTATCATCCTGACTGTCTGTCCATTCTGCTAAACTATTCATGTCCTGTTTCAGTCATTTACTATCATCCTGACTGTCTGTCCATTCTGCTAAACTATCAATGTCCTGTTTCAGTCATTTACTATCATCCTGACTGTCTGTCCATTCTGCTGAACTATCAATGTCCTGTTTCAGTCAATTGCTATCATCCTGAATGTCTGTCCATTCTGCTAAACTATCCATGTCTTGTTTCAGTCAATTACTATCATACAGACTGTCTGCCCATTCTGCTAATTTATCAATGTCCTGTTTCAGTCAATTACTATCATCCTGATGTCTGTCCATTCTGCTAAACTATCAATGTCCTGTTTCAGTCAATTACTATCATCCTGACTGTCTGTCCATTCTGCTAAACTATTCATGTCCTGTTTCAGTCATTTACTATCACCCTGACTGTCTATCCATTCTGCTAAACTATCAATGTCCTGTTTCAGTCAATTACTATCATCCTGACTCTCTGTCCATTCTGCTAATCTATCCATGTCCTGTTTCAGTCAATTACTATCATCCTGACTGTCTGTCCATTCTGCTAATTTATCAATGTCCTGTTTCAGTCAATTACTATCATCCAGACTGTCTGTCCATTCTGCTCTACTATCAATGTCCTGTTTCAATCAATTACTATCATCCTGACTGTCTGTCCATTCTGCTAAACTATCCATGTCCTGCTTCAGTCAATTACTGTCATCCTGAATCTCTGTCCATTCTGCTAAACTATCCATGTCCTGTTTCAGTCAATTATTATCATCCTGACTGTCTGTCCATTCTGCTAAACTATCAATGTCCTGTTTCAGTCAATTACTATCATCCTGACTGTCCATTCTGCTAAACTATCAGTGTCCTGTTCCAGTCAATTACTATCATCCTGACTGTCTGTCCATTCTGCTAAACTATCAATGTCCTGTTTCAGTCAATTACTATCATCCTGACTGTCTGTCCATTCTGCGAAACTATCAATGTCCTGTTTCAGTCAATTACTATCATCCTGACTGTCTGTCCATTCTGCTAAACTGTCCATGTCCTGGTTCAGTCAATTACTATCATCCTGACTCTCTGTCCATTCTGCTAAACTATCAATGTCCTGTTTCAGTCAACTACAATCATCCTGATCCTCTGTCCATTCTGCTAAACTATCAATGTCCTGTTTCAGTCAATTACTATCATCCTGACTGTCCATTCTGCTAAACTATCAGTGTCCTGTTCCAGTCAATTACTATCATCCTGACTGTCTATCCATTCTGCTAAACTATCAATGTCCTGTTTCAGTCAATTACTATCATCCAGACTGTCTGTCCATTCTGCTAAACTATCCATGTCCTGTTTCACTCAATTACTATCATCCTGACTGTCTGTCCATTCTGCTAAACTATCAATGTCCTGTTTCAGTCAATTACTATCATCCTGACTCTCTGTCCATTCTGCTAAACTATCAATGTCCTGTTTCAGTCAATTACTATCATCCTGACTGTCTGTCCATTCTGCTAAACTATCCATGTCCTGTTTCAGTCAATTACTATCATCCTGACTGTCTGTCCATTCTGCTAAACTATCCATGTCCTGTTTCAGTCAATTACTATCATCCTGACTCTCTGTCCATTCTGCTAAACTATCAATGTCCTGTTTCAGTCAATTACTATCATCCTGACTGTCTGTCCATTCTGCTAAACTATCCATGTCCTGTTTCAGTCAATTACTATCATCCTGACTGTCTGTCCATTCTGCTAAACTATCAATGTCCTGTTTAAGTCAATTACTATCATCCTGACTGTCTGTCTATTCTGCTGAACTATCAATGTCCTGTTTCAGTCATTTACTATCATCCTGACTGTCTGTCCATTCTGCTGAACTATTCATGTCCTGTTTCAGTCATTTACTATCATCCTGACTGTCTGTCCATTCTGCTGAACAATCAATGTCCTGTTTCAGTCATTTACTATCATCCTGACTGTCTGTCCATTCTGCTAATCTATCCATGTCCTGTTTCAGTTAATTACTATCATCCTGACTGTCTGTCCATTCTGCTAAACTATCAATGTCCTGTTTCAGTCATTTACTATCATCCTGACTGTCTGTCCATTCTGCTGAACTATCAATGTCCTGTTTCAGTCATTTACTATCATCCTGACTGTCTGTCCATTCTGCTGAACTATTCATGTCCTGTTTCAGTCATTTACTATCATCCTGACTGTCTGTTCATTCTGCTGAACTATCAATGTCCTGTTTCAGTCATTTACTATCATCCTGACTCTCTGTCCATTCTGCTAATCTATCCATGTCCTGTTTCAGTCAATTGCTATCATCCTGAATGTCTGTCCATTCTGCTAAACTATCCATGTCCTGTTTCAGTCAATTACTATCATACAGACTGTCTGTCCATTCTGCTAATTTATCAATGTCCTGTTTCAGTCAATTACTATCATCCTGATGTCTATCCATTCTGCTATACTATCCACGTCCTGTTTCAGTCAATTACTATCATCCTGACTCTCTGTCCATTCTGCTAATCTATCCATGTCCTGTTTCAGTCAATTACTATCATCCAGACTGTCTGTCCATTCTGCTAAACTATCAATGTCCTGTTTCAGTCAATTACTAACATCCTGACTGTCTATCCATTCTGCTAAACTATTCATGTCCTGTTTCAGTCATTTACTATCACCCTGACCGTCTATCCATTCTGCTAAACTATCAATGTCCTGTTTCAGTCATTTACTATCATCCTGACTGTCTGTCCATTCTGCGAAACTATCAATGTCCTGTTTCAGTCAATTACTATTAACCTGACTGTCTGTCCATTCTGCTAAACTGTCCATGTCCTGGTTCAGTCAATTACTATCATCCTGACTCTCTGTCCATTCTGCTAATCTATCCATGTCCTGTTTCAGTCAATTACTATCATCCAGACTGTCTGTCCATTCTGCTAAACTATCAATGTCCTGTTTCAGTCATTTACTATCATCCTGACTGTCTGTCCATTCTGCTGAACTATTCATGTCCTGTTTCAGTCATTTACTATCATCCTGACTGTCTGTCCATTCTGCTGAACTATCAATGTCCTGTTTCAGTCATTTACTATCATCCTGACTGTCTGTCCATTCTGCTAATCTATCCATGTCCTGTTTCAGTTAATTACTATCATCCTGACTGTCTGTCCATTCTGCTAAACTATCAATGTCCTGTTTCAGTCATTTACTATCATCCTGACTGTCTGTCCATTCTGCTGAACTATCAATGTCCTGTTTCAGTCATTTACTATCATCCTGACTGTCTGTCCATTCTGCTGAACTATTCATGTCCTGTTTCAGTCATTTACTATCATCCTGACTGTCTGTCCATTCTGCTGAACTATCAATGTCCTGTTTCAGTCATTTACTATCATCCTGACTCTCTGTCCATTCTGCTAATCTATCCATGTCCTGTTTCAGTCAATTGCTATCATCCTGAATGTCTGTCCATTCTGCTAAACTATCCATGTCCTGTTTCAGTCAATTACTATCATACAGACTGTCTGTCCATTCTGCTAATTTATCAATGTCCTGTTTCAGTCAATTACTATCATCCTGATGTCTATCCATGCTGCTATACTATCCACGTCCTGTTTCAGTCAATTACTATCATCCTGACTTTCTGTCCATTCTGCTAATCTATCCATGTCCTGTTTCAGTCAATTACTATCATCCAGACTGTCTGTCCATTCTGCTAAACTATCAATGTCCTGTTTCAGTCAATTACTAACATCCTGACTGTCTATCCATTCTGCTAAACTATTCATGTCCTGTTTCAGTCATTTACTATCACCCTGACCGTCTATCCATTCTGCTAAACTATCAATGTCCTGTTTATGTCAATTACTATTATCCTGACTCTCTGTCCATTCTGCTAATCTATCCATGTCCTGTTTCAGTCAATTACTATCATCCTGACTGTCTGTCCATTCTGCTAATTTATCAATGTCCTGTTTCAGTCAATTACTATCATCCAGACTGTCTGTCCATTCTGCTAAACTATCAATGTCCTGTTTCAGTCAATTACTATCATCCTGACTGTCTGTCCATTCTGCTAAACTATCCATGTCCTGCTTCAGTCAATTACTGTCATCCTGAATCTCTGTCCATTCTGCTAAACTATCCATGTCCTGTTTCAGTCAATTATTATCATCCTGACTGTCTGTCCATTCTGCTAAACTATCAATGTCCTGTTTCAGTCAATTACTATCATCCTGACTGTCCATTCTGCTAAACTATCAGTGTCCTGTTCCTGTCAATTACTATCATCCTGACTGTCTGTCCATTCTGCTAAACTATCAATGTCCTGTTTCAGTCAATTACTATCATCCTGACTGTCTGTCCATTCTGCGAAACTATCAATGTCCTGTTTCAGTCAATTACTATTAACCTGACTGTCTGTCCATTCTGCTAAACTGTCCATGTCCTGGTTCAGTCAATTACTATCATCCTGACTCTCTGTCCATTCTGCTAAACTATCAATGTCCTGTTTCAGTCAATTACTATCATCCTGACTGTCTGTCCATTCTGCTAAACTATCAATGTCCTGTTTCAGTCAATTACTATCATCCTGACTGTCCATTCTGCTAAACTATCAGTGTCCTGTTCCAGTCAATTACTATCATCCTGACTGTCTATCCATTCTGCTAAACTATCAATGTCCTGTTTCAGTCAATTACTATCATCCAGACTGTCTGTCCATTCTGCTAAACTATCCATGTCCTGTTTCACTCAATTACTATCATCCTGACTGTCTGTCCATTCTGCTAAACTATCAATGTCCTGTTTCAGTCAATTACTATCATCCTGACTCTCTGTCCATTCTGCTAAACTATCAATGTCCTGTTTCAGTCAATTACTATCATCCTGACTGTCTGTCCATTCTGCTAAACTATCCATGTCCTGTTTCAGTCAATTACTATCATCCTGACTGTCTGTCCATTCTGCTAAACTATCCATGTCCTGTTTCAGTCAATTACTATCATCCTGACTCTCTGTCCATTCTGCTAAACTATCAATGTCCTGTTTCAGTCAATTACTATCATCCTGACTGTCTGTCCTGTCTGCTAAACTATCAATGTTCTGTTTCAGTCAATTACAATCATCCTGACTGTCTGTCCATTCTGCTAAACTATCCATGTCCTGTTTCAGTCAATTACTATCATCCTGACTGTCTGTCCTTTCTGCTAAACTATCAATGTCCTGTTTCAGTCAATTACTATCATCCAGACTGTCTGTCCATTCTGCTAAACTATCCATGTCCTGTTTCACTCAATTACTATCATCCTGACTGTCTGTCCATTCTGCTAAACTATCAATGTCCTGTTTCAGTCAATTACTATCATCCTGACTGTCTGTCCATTCTGCTAAACTATCAATGTCCTGTTTCAGTCAATTACTATCATCCTGACTGTCTGTCCATTCTGCGAAACTATCAATGTCCTGTTTCAGTCAATTACTATTAACCTGACTGTCTGTCCATTCTGCTAAACTGTCCATGTCCTGGTTCAGTCAATTACTATCATCCTGACTCTCTGTCCATTCTGCTAAACTATCAATGTCCTGTTTCAGTCAATTACTATCATCCTGACTGTCTGTCCATTCTGCTAAACTATCAATGTCCTGTTTCAGTCAATTACTATCATCCTGACTGTCCATTCTGCTAAACTATCAGTGTCCTGTTCCAGTCAATTACTATCATCCTGACTGTCTATCCATTCTGCTAAACTATCAATGTCCTGTTTCAGTCAATTACTATCATCCAGACTGTCTGTCCATTCTGCTAAACTATCCATGTCCTGTTTCACTCAATTACTATCATCCTGACTGTCTGTCCATTCTGCTAAACTATCAATGTCCTGTTTCAGTCAATTACTATCATCCTGACTCTCTGTCCATTCTGCTAAACTATCAATGTCCTGTTTCAGTCAATTACTATCATCCTGACTGTCTGTCCATTCTGCTAAACTATCCATGTCCTGTTTCAGTCAATTACTATCATCCTGACTGTCTGTCCATTCTGCTAAACTATCCATGTCCTGTTTCAGTCAATTACTATCATCCTGACTCTCTGTCCATTCTGCTAAACTATCAATGTCCTGTTTCAGTCAATTACTATCATCCTGACTGTCTGTCCTGTCTGCTAAACTATCAATGTTCTGTTTCAGTCAATTACAATCATCCTGACTGTCTGTCCATTCTGCTAAACTATCCATGTCCTGTTTCAGTCAATTACTATCATCCTGACTGTCTGTCCTTTCTGCTAAACTATCAATGTCCTGTTTCAGTCAATTACTATCATCCAGACTGTCTGTCCATTCTGCTAAACTATCCATGTCCTGTTTCACTCAATTACTATCATCCTGACTGTCTGTCCATTCTGCTAAACTATCAATGTCCTGTTTCAGTCAATTACTATCATCCTGACTCTCTGTCCATTCTGCTAAACTATCAATGTCCTGTTTCAGTCAATTACTATCATCCTGACTGTCTGTCCATTCTGCTAAACTATCCATGTCCTGCTTCAGTCAATTACTGTCATCCTGAATCTCTGTCCATTCTGCTAAACTATCCATGTCCTGTTTCAGTCAATTATTATCATCCTGACTGTCTGTCCATTCTGCTAAACTATCAATGTCCTGTTTCAGTCAATTACTATCATCCTGACTGTCCATTCTGCTAAACTATCAGTGTCCTGTTCCTGTCAATTACTATCATCCTGACTGTCTGTCCATTCTGCTAAACTATCAATGTCCTGTTTCAGTCAATTACTATCATCCTGACTGTCTGTCCATTCTGCGAAACTATCAATGTCCTGTTTCAGTCAATTACTATTAACCTGACTGTCTGTCCATTCTGCTAAACTGTCCATGTCCTGGTTCAGTCAATTACTATCATCCTGACTCTCTGTCCATTCTGCTAAACTATCAATGTCCTGTTTCAGTCAATTACTATCATCCTGACTGTCTGTCCATTCTGCTAAACTATCAATGTCCTGTTTCAGTCAATTACTATCATCCTGACTGTCCATTCTGCTAAACTATCAGTGTCCTGTTCCAGTCAATTACTATCATCCTGACTGTCTATCCATTCTGCTAAACTATCAATGTCCTGTTTCAGTCAATTACTATCATCCAGACTGTCTGTCCATTCTGCTAAACTATCCATGTCCTGTTTCACTCAATTACTATCATCCTGACTGTCTGTCCATTCTGCTAAACTATCAATGTCCTGTTTCAGTCAATTACTATCATCCTGACTCTCTGTCCATTCTGCTAAACTATCAATGTCCTGTTTCAGTCAATTACTATCATCCTGACTGTCTGTCCATTCTGCTAAACTATCCATGTCCTGTTTCAGTCAATTACTATCATCCTGACTGTCTGTCCATTCTGCTAAACTATCCATGTCCTGTTTCAGTCAATTACTATCATCCTGACTCTCTGTCCATTCTGCTAAACTATCAATGTCCTGTTTCAGTCAATTACTATCATCCTGACTGTCTGTCCTGTCTGCTAAACTATCAATGTTCTGTTTCAGTCAATTACAATCATCCTGACTGTCTGTCCATTCTGCTAAACTATCCATGTCCTGTTTCAGTCAATTACTATCATCCTGACTGTCTGTCCTTTCTGCTAAACTATCAATGTCCTGTTTCAGTCAATTACTATCATCCAGACTGTCTGTCCATTCTGCTAAACTATCCATGTCCTGTTTCACTCAATTACTATCATCCTGACTGTCTGTCCATTCTGCTAAACTATCAATGTCCTGTTTCAGTCAATTACTATCATCCTGACTCTCTGTCCATTCTGCTAAACTATCAATGTCCTGTTTCAGTCAATTACTATCATCCTGACTGTCTGTCCATTCTGCTAAACTATCCATGTCCTGTTTCAGTCAATTACTATCATCCTGACTCTCTGTCCATTCTGCTAAACTATCAATGTCCTGTTTCAGTCAATTACTATCATCCTGACTGTCTGTCCATTCTACTAAACTATCCATGTCCTGTTTCAGTCAATTACTATCATCCTGACTGTCTGTCCATTCTGCTAATCTATCCATGTCCTGTTTCAGTCAATTACTATCATCCTGACTGTCTGTCCATTCTGCTAAACTATCAATGTCCTGTTTCAGTTAATTACTATCATCCTGACTCTCTGTCCATTCTGCTAAACTACCCATGTCCTGTTTCAGTCATTTACTATCATACTGACTCTCTGTCCATTCTGCTAAACTATCCATGTCCTGTTTCAGTCAATTACTATCATCCTGACTCTCTGTCCATTCTGCTAAACTATCAATGTCCTGTTTCAGTCATTTACTATCATCCTGACTCTCTGTCCATTCTGCTAAACTATCAATGTCCTGTTTCAGTCAATTACTATCATCCTGACTCTCTGTCCATTCTGCGAATCTATCCATGTCCTGTTTCAGTCAATTGCTATCATCCTGACTGTCTGTCCATTCTGCTAATCTATCAATGTCCTGTTTCAGTCAATTACTATCATCCTGACTCCCTGTCCATTCTGCTAAACTACCCATGTCCTGTTTCAGTCATTTACTATTATCCTGACTCTCTGTCCATTCTGCTAAACTATCAATGTCCTGTTTCAGTCAATTACTATCATCCTGACTCTCTGTAGATTCTGCTCAACTACCCATGTCCTGTTTCAGTCATTTACTATCATCCTGACTCTCTGTCCATTCTGCTAAATTATCAATGTCCTGTTTCAGTCAATTACTATCATCCTGACTCTCTGTCCATTCTGCTAAACGACCCATGTCCTGTTTCAGTCATTTACTATCATCCTGAATCTCTGTCCATTCTGCTAAACTATCCATGTCCTTTTTCAGTCAATTACTATCATCCTGACTGTCTGTCCATTCTGCTAAACTATCAATGTCCTGTTTCAGTCAATTACTATCATCTTGACTCTCTGTCCATTCTGCTAAACTACCCATGTCCTGTTTCAGTCATTTACTATCATCCTGACTCTCTGTCCATTCTGCTAAACTATCAATGTCCTGTTTCAGTCAATTACTATCATCCTGACTCTCTGTCCATTCTGCGAATCTATCCATGTCCTGTTTCAGTCAATTGCTATCATCCTGACTGTCTGTCCATTCTGCTAAACTATCCATGTCCTGTTTCAGTCAATTGCTATCATCCTGTCTGTCTGTCCATTCTGATAAACTATCCACGTCCTGTTTCAGTCAATTACTATCATCCTGACTCTCTGTCCAGTCTGCCAATCTATCCATGTCCTGTTTCAGTCATTTACTATCATCCTGACTGTCTGTCCATTCTGCTAATTTATCAATGTCCTGTTTCAGTCAATAACTATCGTCCAGACTGTCAGTCCATTCTGCTAAACTATCAATGTCCTGTTTCAGTCAATTACTATCATCCTGACTGTCTGTCCATTCTGCTAATCTATCCATGTCCTGTTTCAGTCAATTACTATCATCCTGACTGTCTATCCATTCTGCTAAACTATTCATGTCCTGTTTCAGTCATTTACTATCATCCTGACTGTCTGTCCATTCTGCTGAACTATCAATGTCCTGTTTCAGTCATTTACTATCATCCTGACTGTCTGTCTATTCTGCTGAACTATCAACGTCCTGTTTCAGTCATTTACTATCATCCTGACTGTCTGTCCATTCTGCTGAACTATTCATGTCCTGTTTCAGTCATTTACTATCATCCTGACTGTCTGTCCATTCTGCTGAACTATCAATGTCCTGTTTCAGTCATTTACTATCATCCTGACTGTCTGTCCATTCTGCTAATCTATCCATGTCCTGTTTCAGTCAATTACTATCATCCTGACTGTCTGTCCATTCTGCTAAACTATCAATGTCCTGTTTCAGTCAATTACTATCATCCTGACTGTCTATCCATTCTGCTAAACTATCAATGTCCTGTTTCAGTCATTTACTATCATCCTGACTGTCTGTCCATTCTGCTAAACTATCAATGTCCTGTTTCAGTCATTTACTATCATCCTGACTGTCTGTCCATTCTGCTAAACTATTCATGTCCTGTTTCAGTCATTTACTATCATCCTGACTGTCTGTCCATTCTGCTAAACTATCAATGTCCTGTTTCAGTCAATTACTATCATCCTGACTGTCTGTCCATTCTGCTAAACTATTCATGTCCTGTTTCAGTCATTTAATATCATCCTGACTGTCTGTCCATTCTGCTAAACTATCAATGTCCTGTTTCAGTCATTTACTATCATCCTGACTGTCTGTCCATTCTGCTGAACTATCAATGTCCTGTTTCAGTCATTTACTATCATCCTGACTCTCTGTCCATTCTGCTAATCTATCCATGTCCTGTTTCAGTCAATTGCTATCATCCTGAATGTCTGTCCATTCTGCTAAACTATCCATGTCTTGTTTCAGTCAATTACTATCATACAGACTGTCTGTCCATTCTGCTAATTTATCAATGTCCTGTTTCAGTCAATTACTATCATCCTGATGTCTGTCCATTCTGCTAAACTATCAATGTCCTGTTTCAGTCAATTACTATCATCCTGACTGTCTGTCCATTCTGCTAAACTATCAATGTCCTGTTTCAGTCAATTACTGTCATCCTGACTGTCTATCCATTCTGCTAAACTATTCATTTCCTGTTTCAGTCATTTACTATCACCCTGACTGTCTATCCATTCTGCTAAACTATCAATGTCCTGTTTCAGTCAATTACTATCATCCTGACTCTCTGTCCATTCTGCTAATCTATCCATGTCCTGTTTCAGTCAATTACTATCATCCTGACTGTCTGTCCATTCTGCTAATTTATCAATGTCCTGTTTCAGTCAATTACTATCATCCAGACTGTCTGTCCATTCTGCTAAACTATCAATGTCCTGTTTCAGTCAATTACTATCATCCTGACTGTCTGTCCATTCTGCTAAACTATCCATGTCCTGCTTCAGTCAATTACTGTCATCCTGAATCTCTGTCCATTCTGCTAAACTATCCATGTCCTGTTTCAGTCAATTATTATCATCCTGACTGTCTGTCCATTCTGCTAAACTATCAATGTCCTGTTTCAGTCAATTACTATCATCCTGACTGTCCATTCTGCTAAACTATCAGTGTCCTGTTCCAGTCAATTACTATCATCCTGACTGTCTGTCCATTCTGCTAAACTATCAATGTCCTGTTTCAGTCAATTACTATCATCCTGACTGTCTGTCCATTCTGCGAAACTATCAATGTCCTGTTTCAGTCAATTACTATCATCCTGACTGTCTGTCCATTCTGCTAAACTGTCCATGTCCTGGTTCAGTCAATTACTATCATCCTGACTCTCTGTCCATTCTGCTAAACTATCAATGTCCTGTTTCAGTCAATTACAATCATCCTGACTGTCTGTCCATTCTGCTAAACTATCTATGTCCTGTTTCAGTCAATTACTATCATCCTGACTGTCCATTCTGCTAAACTATCAGTGTCCTGTTCCAGTCAATTACTATCATCCTGACTGTCTATCCATTCTGCTAAACTATCAATGTCCTGTTTCAGTCAATTACTATCATCCAGACTGTCTGTCCATTCTGCTAAACTATCCATGTCCTGTTTCACTCAATTACTATCATCCTGACTGTCTGTCCATTCTGCTAAACTATCAATGTCCTGTTTCAGTCAATTACTATCATCCTGACTCTCTGTCCATTCTGCTAAACTATCAATGTCCTGTTTCAGTCAATTACTATCATCCTGACTGTCTGTCCATTCTGCTAAACTATCCATGTCCTGTTTCAGTCAATTACTATCATCCTGACTGTCTGTCCATTCTGCTAAACTATCCATGTCCTGTTTCAGTCAATTACTATCATCCTGACTCTCTGTCCATTCTGCTAAACTATCAATGTCCTGTTTCAGTCAATTACTATCATCCTGACTGTCTGTCCATTCTGCAAAACTATTCATGTCCTGTTTCAGTCAATTACTATCATCCTGACTGTCTGTCCATTCTGCTAAACTATCCATGTCCTGTTTCAGTCAATTGCTATCATCCTGAATGTCTGTCCATTCTGCTAAACTATCCATGTCCTGTTTCAGTCAATTACTATCATACAGACTGTCCATTCTGCTAATTTATCAATGTCCTGTTTCAGTCAATTACTATCATCCTGATGTCTATCCATTCTGCTATACTATCCACGTCCTGTTTCAGTCAATTACTATCATCCTGACTCTCTGTCCATTCTGCTAATCAATCCATGTCCTGTTTCAGTCAATTACTATCATCCAGACTGTCTGTCCATTCTGCTAAACTATCAATGTCCTGTTTCAGTCAATTCCTGTCATCCTGACTTTCTATCCATTCTGCTAAACTATTCATGTCCTGTTTCAGTCATTTACTATCACCCTGACTGTCTATCCATTCTGCTAAACTATCAATGTCCTGTTTCAGTCAAATACTATTATCCTGACTCTCTGTCCATTCTGCTAATCTATCCATGTCCTGTTTCAGTCAATTACTATCATCCTGACTGTCTGTCCATTCTGCTAATTTATCAATGTCCTGTTTCAGTCAATTACGATCATCCAGACTGTCTGTCCATTCTGCTAAACTATCAATGTCCTGTTTCAGTCAATTACTATCATCCTGACTGTCTGTCCATTCTGCTAAACTATCCGTGTCCTGCTTCAGTCAATTACTGTCATCCTGAATCTCTGTCCATTCTGCTAAACTATCCATGTCCTGTTTCAGTCAATTATTATCATCCTGACTGTCTGTCCATTCTGCTAAACTATCAATGTCCTGTTTCAGTCAATTACTATCATCCTGACTCTCTGTCCATTCTGCGAAACTATCAATGTCCTGTTTCAGTCAATTACTATTAACCTGACTGTCTGTCCATTCTGCTAAACTGTCCATGTCCTGGTTCAGTCAATTACTATCATCCTGACTCTCTGTCCATTCTGCTAAACTATCAATGTCCTGTTTCAGTCAATTACTATCATCCTGACTGTCTGTCCATTCTGCTAAACTATCAATGTCCTGTTTCAGTCAATTACTATCATCCTGACTGTCCATTCTGCTAAACTATCAGTGTCCTGTTCCATTCAATTACTATCATCCTGACTGTCTATCCATTCTGCTAAACTATCAATGTCCTGTTTCAGTCAATTACTATCATCCAGACTGTCTGTCCATTCTGCTAAACTATCCATGTCCTGTTTCAATCAATTACTATCATCCTGACTGTCTGTCCATTCTGCTAAACTATCAATCTCCTGTTTCAGTCAATTACTATCATCCTGATCTCTGTCCATTCTGCTAAACTATCAATGTCCTGTTTCAGTCAATTACTATCATCCTGACTGTCTGTCCATTCTGCTAAACTATCCATGTCCTGTTTCAGTCAATTACTATCATCCTGACTGTCTGTCCATTCTGCTAATCTATCCATGTCCTGTTTCAGTCAATTACTATCATCCTGACTCTCTGTCCATTCTGCTAAACTATCAATGTCCTGTTTCAGTCAATTACTATCATCCTGACTGTCTGTCCATTCTGCTAAACTATCCATGTCCTGTTTCAGTCAATTACTATCATCCTGACTGTCTGTCCATTCTGCTAAACTATCCATGTCCTGTTTCAGTCAATTACAATCATCCTGACTGTCTGTCCTTTCTGCTAAACTATCAATGTCCTGTTTCAGTCAATTACTATCATCCTGACTGTCTGTCCATTCTGCTAAACTATCCATGTCCTGTTTCAGTCAATTACTATCATCCTGACTGTCTGTCCTTTCTGCTAAACTATCAATGTCCTGTTTCAGTCAATTACTATCATCCTGACTGTCTGTCCATTCTGCTAAACTATCCATGTCCTGTTTCAGTCAATTACTATCATCCTGACTGTCTGTCCATTCTGCTAAACTATCCATGTCCTGTTTCAGTCAATTACTATCATCCTGACTGTCTGTCCTTTCTGCTAAACTATCAATGTCCTGTTTCAGTCAATTACTATCATCCTGACTGTCTGTCCATTCTGCTAAACTATCCATGTCCTGTTTCAGTCAATTACTATCATCCTGACTGTCTGTCCATTCTGCTGAACTATCAATGTCCTGTTTCAGTCAATTACTATCATCCTGACTGTCTGTCCTTTCTGCTAAACTATCAATGTCCTGTTTCAGTCAATTACTATCATCCTGACTGTCTGTGCATTCTGCTAAACTATCCCTGTCCTGTTTCAGTCAATTACTATCATCCTGACTTTCTGTCCATTCTGCTAAACTATCAATGTCCTGTTTCAGTCAATTACTATCATCCTGACTGTCTGTCCTTTCTGCTAAACTATCAATGTCCTGTTTCAGTCAATTACTATCATCCTGACTGTCTATCCATTCTGCTATACTATCCATGTCCTGTTTCAGTCAATTACTATCATCCTGACTGTCTGTCCATTTTGCTAAACTATCCATGTCCTGCTTCAGTCAATTACTATCATCCTGACTGCCTGTCCATTCTGCTAAACTATCAATGTCCTGTTTCAGTCAATTACTATCATCCTGACTGCCTGTCCATTCTGCTAAACTATCAATGTCCTGTTTCAGTCAATTACTATCATCCTGACTGTCTGTCCATTCTGCTAAACTTTCAATGTCCTGTTTCAGTCAATTACTATCATCCTGACTGTCTGTCCATTCTGCTAAACTATCAATGTCCTGTTTCAGTCAATTACTATCATCCTGACTGTCTGTCCATTCTGCTAAACTATCAATGTCCTGTTTCAGTCAATTACTATCATCCTGACTGTCGGTCCATTCTGCTAAACTATCCATGTCCTGTTTCAGTCAATTACTATCATCCTGACTGTCTATCCATTCTGCTAAACTATCCATGTCCTCTTTCAGTCAATTACTATCATCCAGACTGTCTGTCCATTCTGCTAAACTATCCATGTCCTGTTTCAGTCAATTACTGTCATCCTGACTGTCTGTCCATTCTGCTAAACTATCCATGTCCTGTTTCAGTCAATTACTATCATCCTGACTGTCTGTCCATTCTGCTAAACTATCCATGTCCTGTTTCAGTCAATTACTATCATCCTGACTCTCTGTCCATTCTGCTAAACTATCAATGTCTTGTTTCAGTCAATTACTATCATCCTGACTGTCTGTCCATTCTGCTAAACTATCCATTTCCATTTTCAGTCAATTACTATCATCCTGACTGCCTGTCCATTCTGCTAAACTATCAATGTCCTGTTTCAGTCAATTACTATCATCCTGACTGTCTGTCCATTCTGCTAAACTTTCAATGTCCTGTTTCAGTCAATTACTATCATCCTGACTGTCTGTCCATTCTGCTAAACTATCCATGTCCTGTTTCAGTCAATTACTATCATCCTGACTGTCTGTCCAGTCTGCTAAACTATCCATGTCCTGTTTCAGTCAATTACTATCATCCTGACTCTCTGTCCATTCTGCTAAACTATAAATGTCCTGTTTCAGTCAATTACTATCATCCAGACTGTCTGTCCATTCTGCTAAACTATCCATGTCCTGTTTCAGTCAATTACTATCATCCTGACTGTCTGTCCATTCTGCTAAACTATCCATGTCCTGTTTCAGTCAATTACTAATAACCTGACTGTCTGTCCATTCTGCTAAACTATCCATGTCCTGTTTCAGTCAATTACTATCATCCTGACTGTCTGTCCATTCTGCTAAACTATCCATGTCCTGTTTCAGTCAATTACTATCATCCTGACTGTCTGTCCATTCTGCTAAACTATTCATGTCCTGTTTCAGTCAATTACCATCATCCTGACTGTCTGTCCATTCTGCTAAACTATCAATGTCCTGTTTCAGTCAATTACCATCATCCTGACTGTCTGTCCATTCTGCTAAACTATCCATGTCCTGTTTCAGTCAATTACTATCATCCTGACTGTCTGTCCATTCTGCTAAACTATCCATGCCCTGTTTCAGTCAATTACTATCATCCTGACTGTCTGTCCATTCTGCTAAACTATCAATGTCCTGTTTCAGTCAATTACTATCATCCTGACTGTCTGTCCATTCTGCTAAACTATCAATGTCCTGTTTCAGTCAATTACTATCATCCTGACTGTCTGTCCATTCTGCTAAACTATCAATGTCCTGTTTCAGTCAATTACTATCATCCTGACTGTCTGTCCATTCTGTTAAATTATCAATGTCCTGTTTCAGTCAATTACTATCATCCTGACTGTCTGTCCATTCTGCTAAACTATCAATGTCCTGTTTCAGTCAATTACTATCATCCTGACTTTCTGTCCATTCTGTTAAATTATCAATGGCCTGTTTCAGTCAATTACTATCATCCTGACTGTCTGTCCATTCTGCTGAACTATCAATGTCCTGTTTCAGTCAATTACTATCATCCTGATCCTCTGTCCATTCTGCTAAACTATCAATGTCCTGTTTCAGTCATTTACTATCATCCTGACTGTCTGTCCATTCTGCTAATCTATCCATGTCCTGTTTCAGTCAATTACTATCATCCTGACTCTCTGTCCATTCTGCTAAACTATCAATGTCCTGTTTCAGTCAATTACTATCATCCTGACTGTCTGTCCATTCTGCTAAACTATCCATGTCCTGTTTCAGTCAATTACTATCATCCTGACTCTCTGTCCATTCTGCTAAACTATCAATGTCCTGTTTCAGTCAATTACTATCATCCTGATCCTCTGTCCATTCTGCTAACCTATCAATGTCCTGTTTCAGTCAAATACTATCATCCTGATCCTCTGTCCATTCTGCTAACCTATCAATGTCCTGTTTCAGTCAAATACTATCATCCTGACTGTCTGTGCATTCTGCTAACCTATCAATGTCCTGTTTCAGTCAAATACTATCATCCTGATCCTCTGTCCATTCTGCTAACCTATCAATGTCCTGTTCCAGTCAATTACTATCATCCTGACTGTCTGTCCATTCTGCTAAACTATCCATGTCCTGTTTCAATCAATTACTATCATCCTGACTGTCTGTCCATTCTGCTAAACTATCCATGTCCTGTTTCAATCAATTACTATCATCCTGACTGTCTGTCCATTCTGCTAAACTATCAATGTCCTGTTTCAGTCAAATACTATCATTCTGACTGTCTGTGCATTCTGCTAACCTATCAATGTCCTGTTTCAGTCAAATACTATCATCCTGATCCTCTGTCCATTCTGCTAACCTATCAATGTCCTGTTCCAGTCAATTACTATCATCCTGACTGTCTGTCCATTCTGCTAAATTATCCATGTCCTGTTTCAGTCAATTACTATCATCCTGACTGTCTGTCCATTCTGCTAAACTATCAATGTCCTGTTCCAGTCAATTACTATCATCCTGACTGTCTGTGCATTCTGCTAAACTATCCATGTCCTGTTCCAGTCAATTACTATCATCCAGACACTCTGTCCATTCTGCTAAACTATCCATGTCCTGTTTCAGTCAATTACTATCATCCTGACTGTCTGTCCATTCTGCTAAACTATCATTGTCCTGTTTCAGTCAATTACTATCATCCTGACTGTCTGTCCATTCTGCTAAACTATCAATGTCCTGTTTCAGTCAATTACTATCATCCTGACTGTCTGTCCATTCTGCTGAACTATCAATGTCCTGTTTCAGTCAATTACTATCATCCTGACTGTCTGTCCATTCTGCTAAACTATCAATGTCCTGTTTCAGTCAATTACTATCATCCTGACCGTCTGTCCATTCTGCTAAACTATCAATGTCCTGTTCCAGTCAATTACTATCATCCTGACTGTCTGTCCATTCTGCTAAACTATCATTGTCCTGTTTCAGTCAATTACTATCATCCTGACTGTCAGTCCATTCTGCTAAACTATCCATGTCCTGTTCCAGTCAATTACTATCATCCTGACTGTCTGTCCATTCTGCTAAACTATCATTGACCCGTTTCAGTCAATTACTATCATCCTGACTGTCAGTCCATTCTGCTAAACTATCCATGTCCTGTTTCAGTCAATTACTATCATCCTGACTGTCTGTCCATTCTGCTAATCTATCAATGTCCTGTTTCAGTCAATTACTATCATCCTGACTGTCTGTCCATTCTGTTAAATTATCAATGTCCTGTTTCAGTCAATTACTATCATCCTGACTGTCTGTCCATTCTGCTGAACTATCAATGTCCTGTTTCAGTCAATTACTATCATCCTGATCCTCTGTCCATTTTGCTAAACTATCCATGTCCTGTTTCAGTCATTTACCATCATCCTGACTGTCTCTCCATTCTGCTAAACTATCAATGTCCTGTTTCAGTCAATTACTATCATCCTGACTGTCTGTCCATTCTGCTAAACTATCAATGTCCTGTTTCAGTCAATTACTATCATCCTGACTGTCTGTCCATTCTGCTAACCTATCAATGTCCTGTTTCAGTCAATTACTATCAGACTGACTCTCTGTCCATTCTGCTAAACTATCCATGTCCTGTTTCAGTCAATTACTATCATCCTGACTGTCTGTCCATTCTGCTAAACTATCCATGTCCTGTTTCAGTCAATTACTATCATCCTGACTGTCTGTCCATTCTGCTAAACTATCCATGTCCTGTTTCAGTCAATTACTATCATCCTGACTGTCTGTCCATTCTGCCTATCTATCAATGTCCTGTTTCAGTCAATTACTATCATCCAGACTGTCTGTCCATTCTGCTAAACTATCCATGTCCTGTTTCAGTCAATTACTATCATCCTGACTGTCTGTCCATTCTGCCTATCTATCAATGTCCTGTTTCAGTCAATTACTATCATCCTGACTGTCTGTCCATTCTGCTAAACTATCCATGTCCTGTTTCAGTCAATTACTATCATCCTGACTGTCTGTCCATTCTGCTAAACTATCCATGTCCTGTTTCAGTCAATTACTATCATCCTGACTGTCTGTCCATTCTGCTAAACTATCCATGTCCTGTTTCAGTCAATTACCATCATCCTGACTGTCTGTCCATTCTGCTAAACTATCAATGTCCTGTTTCAGTCAATTACCATCATCCTGACTGTCTGTCCATTCTGCTAAACTATCCATGTCCTGTTTCAGTCAATTACTATCATCCTGACTGTCTGTCCATTCTGCTAAACTATCCATGCCCTGTTTCAGTCAATTACTATCATCCTGACAGTCTGTCCATTCTGCTAAACTATCAATGTCCTGTTTCAGTCAATTACTATCATCCTGACTGTCTGCCCATTCTGCTAAACTATCAATGTCCTGTTTCAGTCAATTACTATCATCCTGACTGTCTGTCCATTCTGCTAAACTATCAATGTCCTGTTTCAGTCAATTACTATCATCCTGACTGTCTGTCCATTCTGCTAAACTATCCATGTCCTGTTTCAGTCAATTACTATCATCCTGACTGTCTGTCCATTCTGCTAAACTATCAATGTCCTGTTTCAGTCAATTACTATCATCCTGACTGTCTGTCCATTCTGCTAAACTATCAATGTCCTGTTTCAGTCAATTACTATCATCCTGACTGTCTGTCCATTCTGTTAAATTATCAATGTCCTGTTTCAGTCAATTACCATCATCCTGACTGTCTGTCCATTCTGCTAAACTATCAATGTCCTGTTTCAGTCAATTACTATCATCCTGACAGTCTGTCCATTCTGCTAAACTATCAATGTCCTGTTTCAGTCAATTACTATCATCCTGACTGTCGGTCCATTCTGTTAAATTATCAATGTCCTGTTTCAGTCAATTACTATCATCCTGACTGTCTGTCCATTCTGTTAAATTATCAATGTCCTGTTTCAGTCAATTACTATCATCCTGACTGTCTGTCCATTCTGTTAAATTATCAATGTCCTGTTTCAGTCAATTACTATCATCCTGACTGTCTGTCCATTCTGCTAAACTATCAATGTCCTGTTTCAGTCAATTACTATCATCCTGACTTTCTGTCCATTCTGTTAAATTATCAATGGCCTGTTTCAGTCAATTACTATCATCCTGACTGTCTGTCCATTCTGCTAAACTATCAATGTCCTGTTTCAGTCAATTACTATCATCCTGATCCTCTGTCCATTCTGCCTATCAATCAATGTCCTGTTTCAGTCAATTACTATCATCCTGACTGTCTGTCCATTCTGCTAAACTATCAATGTCCTGTTTCAGTCAATTACTATCATCCTGACTGTCTGTCCATTCTGCTAAACTATCCATGTCCTGTTTCAGTCAATTACTATCATCCTGACTCTCTGTCCATTCTGCTAAACTATCAATGTCCTGTTTCAGTCACTTACTATCATCCTGACTGTCTGTCCATTCTGCTAAACTATCCATGTCCTGTTTCAGTCAATTACTATCTTCCTGACTCTCTGTCCATTCTGCTAAACTATCAATGTCCTGTTTCAGTCAATTACTATCATCCTGATCCTCTGTCCATTCTGCTAAACTATCAATGTCCTGTTTCAGTCAATTACTATCATCCTGACTGTCTGTCCATTCTGCTAACCTATCAATGTCCTGTTTCAGTCAATTACTATCATCCTGACTGTCTGTCCATTCTGCTAAACTATCAATGTCCTGTTTCAGTCATTTACTATCATCCTGACTGTCTGTCCATTCTGCTAAATTATCCATGTCCTGTTTCAGTCAATTACAATCATCCTGACTGTCTGTCCATTCTGCTAATCTATCCATGTCCTGTTTCAGTCAATTACTTTCATCCTGACTGTCTGTCCATTCTGCTGAACTATCAATGTCCTGTTTCAGTCAATTACTATCATCCTGACTGTCTGTCCATTCTGCTAAACTATCAATGTCCTGTTTCAGTCAATTACTATCATCCTGACTGTCTGTCCATTCTGCTAAACTATCCATGTCCTGTTTCAGTCAATTACTATCATCCTGACTGTCTGTCCATTCTGCTAAACTATCAATGTCCTGTTTCAGTCAATTACTATCAT
Organism: Heterodontus francisci; assembly: GCF_036365525.1. Taxonomy (NCBI): domain Eukaryota; kingdom Metazoa; phylum Chordata; class Chondrichthyes; order Heterodontiformes; family Heterodontidae; genus Heterodontus; species Heterodontus francisci. The sequence continues at coordinate 1,425,585 of NW_027141021.1, forward strand.
TCTGACTGTCTGTCCATTCTGCTAAACTATCCATGTCCTGTTTCAGTCAATTACTATCATCCTGTCTGTCTGTCCATTCTGCTAAACTATCCATGTCCTGTTTCAGTCAATTACTATCATCCTGACTGTCTATCCATTCTGCTAAACTATCCATGTCCTCTTTCAGTCAATTACTATCATCCAGACTGTCTGTCCATTCTGCTAAACTATCCATGTCCTCTTTCAGTCAATTACTGTCATCCAGACTGTCTGTCCATTCTGCTAAACTATCCATGTCCTGTTTCAGTCAATTACTATCATCCTGACAGTCTGTCCATTCTGCTAAACTATCCATGTCCTGTTTCAGTCAATTACTATCATCCTGACTGTCTATCCATTCTGCTAAACTATCAATGTCCTGTTTCAGTCAATTACTATCATCCTGACTGTCTGCCCATTCTGCTAAACTATCAATGTCCTGTTTCAGTCAATTACTATCATCCTGACTGTCTGTCCATTCTGCTAAACTATCAATGTCCTGTTTCAGTCAATTACTATCATCCTGACTGTCTGTTCATTCTGCTAAACTATCAATGTCCTGTTTCAGTCAATTACTATCATCCTGACTGTCTGTCCATTCTGCTAAACTATCAATGTCCTGTTTCAGTCAATTACTATCATCCTGACTGTCTGTCCATTCTGCTAAACTATCCATGTCCTGTTTCAGTCAATTACTATCATCCTGACTGTCTGTCCATTCTGCTAAACTATCCATGTCCTGTTTCAGTCTATTACTATCATCCTGACTGTCTGTCCATTCTGCTAAACTATCAATGTCCTGTTTCAGTCAATTACTATCATCCAGACTGTCTGTCCATTCTGCTAAACTATCAATGTCCTGTTTCAGTCAATTACTATCATCCTGACTGTCTGTCCATTCTGCTAAACTATCAATGTCCTGTTTCAGTCAATTACTATCATCCTGACTGTCTGTCCATTCTGCTAAACTATCAATGTCCTGTTTCAGTCAATTACTATCATCCTGACTGTCTGTCCATTCTGCTAAACTATCAATGTCCTGTTTCAGTCAATTACTATCATCCTGACTGTCTGTCCATTCTGCTAAACTATCAATGTCCTGTTTCAGTCAATTACTATCATCCTGACTGTCTGTCCATTCTGCTAAACTATCAATGTCCTGTTTCAGTCAATTACTATCATCCTGACTGTCTGTCCATTCTGCTAAACTATCAATGTCCTGTTTCAGTCAATTACTATCATCCTGACTGTCTATCCATTCTGCTAAACTATCAATGTCCTGTTTCAGTCAATTACTATCATCCTGACTGTCTGTCCATTCTGCTAAACTATCCATGTACTGTTTCAGTCAATTACTATCATCCTGTCTGTCTGTTCATTCTGCTAAACTATCAATGTCCTGTTTCAGTCAATTACTATCATCCTGACTCTCTGTCCATTCTGCTAAACTATCCATGTCCTGTTTCAGTCAATTACTATCATCCTGACTGTCTGTCCATTCTGCTAAACTATCAATGTCCTGTTTCAGTCAATTACTATCATCCTGACTGTCTGTCCATTCTGCTAAGCTATCCATGTCCTGTTTCAGTCAATTACTATCATCCTGACTCTCTGTCCATTCTGCTAAACTATCAATGTCCTGTTTCAGTCAATTACTATCATCCTGACTGTCTGTCCATTCTGCTAAACTATCAATGTCCTGTTTCAGTCATTTACTATCATCCTGACTGTCTGTCCATTCTGCTAAACTATCCATGTCCTGTTTCAGTCAATTACTATCATCCTGACTCTCTGTCCATTCTGCTAAACTATCAATGTCCTGTTTCAGTCAATTACTATCATCCTGATCCTCTGTCCATTCTGCTAAACTATCAATGTCCTGTTTCAGTCAATTACTATCATCCTGACTGTCTGTCCATTCTGCTAAACTATCAATGTCCTGTTTCAGTCAATTACTATCATCCTGATCCTCTGTCCATTCTGCTAAACTATCAATGTCCTGTTTCAGTCAATTACTATCATCCAGACTGTCTGTCCATTCTGCTAAACTATCCATGTCCTGTTTCAGTCAATTACTATCATCCTGACTGTCTGTCCATTCTGCCTATCTATCAATGTCCTGTTTCAGTCAATTACTATCATCCTGACTGTCTGTCCATTCTGCTAAACTATCAATGTCCTGTTTCAGTCAATTACTATCATCCTGACTGTCCATTCTGCTAAACTATCAGTGTCCTGTTCCAGTCAATTACTATCATCCTGACTGTCTGTCCATTCTGCTAAACTATCAATGTCCTGTTTCAGTCATTTACTATCATCCTGACTGTCTGTCCATTCTGCTAAACTATCCATGTCCTGTTTCAGTCAATTACTATCATCCTGACTGTCTGTCCATTCTGCTAAACTATCAATGTCCTGTTTCAGTCAATTACTATCATCCTGACTGTCTGTCCATTCTGCTAAACTATCAATGTCCTGTTTCGGTCAATTACTATCATCCTGACTGTCTGTTCATTCTGCTAAACTATCAATGTCCTGTTTCAGTCAATTACTATCATCCTGACTCTCTGTCCATTCTGCTAAACTATCAATGTCCTGTTTCAGTCAATTACTATCATCCTGACTGTCTGTCCATTCTGCTAAACTATCAATGTCCTGTTTCAGTCATTTACTATCATCCTGACTGTCTGTCCATTCTGCTAAACTATCCATGTCCTGTTTCAGTCAATTACTATCATCCTGACTCTGTCCATTCTGCTAAACTATCAATGTCCTGTTTCAGTCAATTACTATCATCCTGATCCTCTGTCCATTCTGCTAAACTATCAATGTCCTGTTTCAGTCAATTACTATCATCCTGACTGTCTGTCCATTCTGCTAAACTATCAATGTCCTGTTTCAGTCAATTACTATCATCCTGATCCTCTGTCCATTCTGCTAAACTATCAATGTCCTGTTTCAGTCAATTACTATCATCCAGACTGTCTGTCCATTCTGCTAAACTATCCATGTCCTGTTTCAGTCAATTAGTATCATTCTGACTGTCTGTCCATTCTGCCTATCTATCAATGTCCTGTTTCAGTCAATTACTATCATCCTGACTGTCTGTCCATTCTGCTAAACTATCAATGTCCTGTTTCAGTCAATTACTATCATCCTGACTGTCCATTCTGCTAAACTATCAGTGTCCTGTTCCAGTCAATTACTATCATCCTGACTGTCTATCCATTCTGCTAAACTATCAATGTCCTGTTTCAGTCAATTACTATCATCCAGACTGTCTGTCCATTCTGCTAAACTATCCATGTCCTGTTTCACTCAATTACTATCATCCTGACTGTCTGTCCATTCTGCTAAACTATCAATCTCCTGTTTCAGTCAATTACTATCATCCTGACTCTCTGTCCATTCTGCTAAACTATCAATGTCCTGTTTCAGTCAATTACTATCATCCTGACTGTCTGTCCATTCTGCTAAACTATCCATGTCCTGTTTCAGTCAATTACTATCATCCTGACTGTCTGTCCATTCTGCTAATCTATCCATGTCCTGTTTCAGTCAATTACTATCATCCTGACTCTCTGTCCATTCTGCTAAACTATCAATGTCCTGTTTCAGTCAATTACTATCATCCTGACTGTCTGTCCATTCTGCTAAACTATCCATGTCCTGTTTCAGTCAATTACTATCATCCTGACTGTCTGTCCTTTCTGCTAAACTATCAATGTCCTGTTTCAGTCAATTACTATCATCCTGACTGTCTGTCCATTCTGCTAAACTATCCATGTCCTGTTTCAGTCAATTACTATCATCCTGACTGTCTGTCCTTTCTGCTAAACTATCAATGTCCTGTTTCAGTCAATTACTATCATCCTGACTGTCTGTCCATTCTGCTAAACTATCCATGTCCTGTTTCAGTCAATTACTATCATCCTGACTGTCTGTCCATTCTGCTAAACTATCCATGTCCTGTTTCAGTCAATTACTATCATCCTGACTGTCTGTCCTTTCTGCTAAACTATCAATGTCCTGTTTCAGTCAATTACTATCATCCTGACTGTCTGTCCATTCTGCTAAACTATCCATGTCCTGTTTCAGTCAATTACTATCATCCTGACTGTCTGTCCATTCTGCTGAACTATCAATGTCCTGTTTCAGTCAATTACTATCATCCTGACTGTCTGTCCTTTCTGCTAAACTATCAATGTCCTGTTTCAGTCAATTACTATCATCCTGACTGTCTGTCCATTCTGCTAAACTATCCCTGTCCTGTTTCAGTCAATTACTATCATCCTGACTTTCTGTCCATTCTGCTAAACTATCAATGTCCTGTTTCAGTCAATTACTATCATCCTGACTGCCTGTCCATTCTGCTAAACTATCAATGTCCTGTTTCAGTCAATTACTATCATACTGACTGTCTGTCCATTCTGCTAAACTATCAATGTCCTGTTTCAGTCAATTACTATCATACTGACTGTCTATCCATTCTGCTAAACTATCAATGTCCTGTTTCAATCAATTACTATCATCCTGACTGTCTGTCCATTCTGCTAAACTATCCCTGTCCTGTTTCAGTCAATTACTATCATCCTGACTTTCTGTCCATTCTGCTAAACTATCCATGTCCTGTTTCAGTCAATTACTATCATCCTGACTGCCTGTCCATTCTGCTAAACTATCAATGTCCTGTTTCAGTCAATTACTATCATCCTGACTGCCTGTCCATTCTGCTAAACTATCAATGTCCTGTTTCAGTCAATTACTATCATCCTGACTGTCTGTCCATTCTGCTAAACTTTCAATGTCCTGTTTCAGTCAATTACTATCATCCTGACTGTCTGTCCATTCTGCTAAACTATCCATGTCCTGTTTCAGTCAATTACTATCATCCTGACTGTCTGTCCAGTCTGCTAAACTATCCATGTCCTGTTTCAGTCAATTACATTCATCCTGACTGTCTATCCATTCTGCTAAACTTTCAATGTCCTGTTTCAGTCAATTACTATCATCCTGACTGTCTGTCCATTCTGCTAAACTATCAATGTCCTGTTTCAGTCAATTACTATCATACTGACTCTCTGTCCATTCTGCTAAATTATAAATGTCCTGTTTCAGTCAATTACTATCATCCAGACTGTCTGTCCATTCTGCTAAACTATCAATGTCCTGTTTCAGTCAATTACTATCATCCTGACTGTCTGTCCATTCTGCTAAACTATCAATGTCCTGTTTCAGTCAATTACTATCATCCTGACTGTCTGTCCATTCTGCTAAACTATCCATGTCCTGTTTCAGTCAATTACTATCATCCTGACTGTCTGTCCATTCTGCTAAACTATCAATGTCCTGTTTCAGTCAATTACTATCATCCTGACTGTCTGTCCATTCTGCTAAACTATCCATGTCCTGTTTCAGTCAATTACTATCATCCTGACTGTCTGTCCATTCTGCTAAACTATCAATGTCCTGTTTCAGTCAATTACTATCATCTTGACTGTCTGTCCATTCTGCTAATCTATCAATGTCCTGTTTCAGTCAATTACTATCATCCTGACTCTCTGTCCATTCTGCTAAACTATCCATGTCCTGTTTCAGTCAATTACTATCATCCTGACTCTCCTGTCCATTCTGCTAAACTATCAATGTCCTGTTTCAGTCAATTACTATCATCCTGACTGTCTGTCCATTCTGCTAAACTATCAATGTCCTGTTTCAGTCAATTACTATCATCCTGACTGTCTGTCCATTCTGCTAAACTATCCATGTCCTGTTTCAGTCAATTACTATCATCCTGACTCTCTGTCCATTCTGCTAAACTATCAATGTCCTGTTTCTGTCAATTACTATCATCCTGACTGTCTGTCCATTCTGCTAAACTATCCATGTCCTGTTTCAGTCAATTACTATCATCCTGACTGTCTGTCCATTCTGCTAAACTATCAATGTCCTGTTTCAGTCAATTACTATCATCCTGACAGTCTGTCCATTCTGCTAAACTATCCATGTCCTGTTTCAGTCAATTACTATCATCCTGACTGTCTGTCCATTCTGCTAAACTATCCATGTCCTGTTTCAGTCAATTGCTATCATCCTGACTGTCTGTCCATTCTGCTAAACTATCAATGTCCTGTTTCAGTCAATTACTATCATCCTGACTGTCTGTCCATTCTGATAAACTATCCATGTCCTGTTTCAGTCAATTACTATCATCCTGACTGTCTATCCATTCTGCTAAACTATCAATGTCCTGTTTCAGTCAATTACTATCATCCTGACTGACTGTCCATTCTGCTAAACTATCAATGTCCTGTTTCAGTCAATTACTATCATCCTGACTGTCTGTCCATTCTGCTAAACTATCAATGTCCTGTTTCAGTCAATTACTATCATCCTGACTGTCTGTCCATTCTGCTAAACTATCCATGTCCTGTTTCAGTCAATTACTATCATCCTGACTGTCTGTCCATTCTGCTAAACTATCAATGTCCTGTTTCAGTCAATTACTATCATCCTGACTGTCTGTCCATTCTGCTAAACTATCCATGTCCTGTTTCAGTCAATTACTATCATCCTGACTGTCTGTCCATTCTGCTAAACTATCAATGTCCTGTTTCAGTCAATTACTATCATCTTGACTGTCTGTCCATTCTGCTAATCTATCAATGTCCTGTTTCAGTCAATTACTATCATCCTGACTCTCTGTCCATTCTGCTAAACTATCCATGTCCTGTTTCAGTCAATTACTATCATCCTGACTCTCTGTCCATTCTGCTAAACTATCAATGTCCTGTTTCAGTCAATTACTATCATCCTGACTGTCTGTCCATTCTGCTAAACTATCAATGTCCTGTTTCAGTCAATTACTATCATCCTGACTGTCTGTCCATTCTGCTAAACTATCCATGTCCTGTTTCAGTCAATTACTATCATCCTGACTCTCTGTCCATTCTGCTAAACTATCAATGTCCTGTTTCTGTCAATTACTATCATCCTGACTGTCTGTCCATTCTGCTAAACTATCCATGTCCTGTTTCAGTCAATTACTATCATCCTGACTGTCTGTCCATTCTGCTAAACTATCAATGTCCTGTTTCAGTCAATTACTATCATCCTGACAGTCTGTCCATTCTGCTAAACTATCCATGTCCTGTTTCAGTCAATTACTATCATCCTGACTCTCTGTCCGTTCTGCTAAACTATCAATGTCCTGTTTCAGTCAATTACCATCACCCTGACTGTCTGTCCATTCTGCTAAACTTTCAATGTCCTGTTTCAGTCAATTACTATCATCCTGACTGTCTGTCCATTCTGCTAAACTATCCATGTCCTGTTTCAGTCAATTACTATCATCCTGACTCTCTGTCCATTCTGCTAAACTATCCATGTCCTGTTTCAGTCAATTACTATCATCCTGACTGTCTGTCCATTCTGCTAAACTATCAATGTCCTGTTTCAGTCAATTATTATCATCCTGACTGTCTGTCCATTCTGCTAAACTATCAATGTCCTGTTTCAGTCAATTACTATCATCCTGACTGTCTGTCCATTCTGCTAAACTATCAATGTCCTGTTTCAGTCAATTACTATCATCCTGACTCTCTGTCCATTCTGCTAAACTATCCATGTCCTGTTTCAGTCAATTACTATCATCCTGACTGTCTGTCCAGTCTGCTAAACTATCCATGTCCTGTTTCAGTCAATTACTATCATCCTGACTCTCTGTCCATTCTGCTAAACTATCCATGTCCTGTTTCAGTCAATTACTATCATCCTGACTGTCTGTCCATTCTGCTAAACTATCAATGTCCTGTTTCAGTCAATTACTATCATCCTGACTGTCTGTCCATTCTGCTAAACTATCAATGTCCTGTTTCAGTCAATTACTATCATCCTGACTGTCTGTCCATTCTGCTAAACTATCCATGTCCTGTTTCAGTCAATTACTATCATCCTGACTGTCTGTCCATTCTGCTAAACTATCCATGTCCTGTTTCAGTCAATTACTATCATCCTGACTGTCTGTCCTTTCTGCTAAACTATCAATGTCCTGTTTCAGTCAATTACTATCATCCTGACTGTCTGTCCATTCTGCTAAACTATCCATGTCCTGTTTCAGTCAATTACTATCATCCTGACTGTCTGTCCATTCTGCTGAACTATCAATGTCCTGTTTCAGTCAATTACTATCATCCTGACTGTCTGTCCTTTCTGCTAAACTATCAATGTCCTGTTTCAGTCAATTACTATCATCCTGACTGTCTGTCCATTCTGCTAAACTATCCCTGTCCTGTTTCAGTCAATTACTATCATCCTGACTTTCTGTCCATTCTGCTAAACTATCAATGTCCTGTTTCAGTCAATTACTATCATCCTGACTGCCTGTCCATTCTGCTAAACTATCAATGTCCTGTTTCAGTCAATTACTATCATACTGACTGTCTGTCCATTCTGCTAAACTATCAATGTCCTGTTTCAGTCAATTACTATCATACTGACTGTCTATCCATTCTGCTAAACTATCAATGTCCTGTTTCAATCAATTACTATCATCCTGACTGTCTGTCCATTCTGCTAAACTATCCCTGTCCTGTTTCAGTCAATTACTATCATCCTGACTTTCTGTCCATTCTGCTAAACTATCCATGTCCTGTTTCAGTCAATTACTATCATCCTGACTGCCTGTCCATTCTGCTAAACTATCAATGTCCTGTTTCAGTCAATTACTATCATCCTGACTGCCTGTCCATTCTGCTAAACTATCAATGTCCTGTTTCAGTCAATTACTATCATCCTGACTGTCTGTCCATTCTGCTAAACTTTCAATGTCCTGTTTCAGTCAATTACTATCATCCTGACTGTCTGTCCATTCTGCTAAACTATCCATGTCCTGTTTCAGTCAATTACTATCATCCTGACTGTCTGTCCAGTCTGCTAAACTATCCATGTCCTGTTTCAGTCAATTACATTCATCCTGACTGTCTATCCATTCTGCTAAACTTTCAATGTCCTGTTTCAGTCAATTACTATCATCCTGACTGTCTGTCCATTCTGCTAAACTATCAATGTCCTGTTTCAGTCAATTACTATCATACTGACTCTCTGTCCATTCTGCTAAATTATAAATGTCCTGTTTCAGTCAATTACTATCATCCAGACTGTCTGTCCATTCTGCTAAACTATCAATGTCCTGTTTCAGTCAATTACTATCATCCTGACTGTCTGTCCATTCTGCTAAACTATCAATGTCCTGTTTCAGTCAATTACTATCATCCTGACTGTCTGTCCATTCTGCTAAACTATCCATGTCCTGTTTCAGTCAATTACTATCATCCTGACTGTCTGTCCATTCTGCTAAACTATCAATGTCCTGTTTCAGTCAATTACTATCATCCTGACTGTCTGTCCATTCTGCTAAACTATCCATGTCCTGTTTCAGTCAATTACTATCATCCTGACTGTCTGTCCATTCTGCTAAACTATCAATGTCCTGTTTCAGTCAATTACTATCATCTTGACTGTCTGTCCATTCTGCTAATCTATCAATGTCCTGTTTCAGTCAATTACTATCATCCTGACTCTCTGTCCATTCTGCTAAACTATCCATGTCCTGTTTCAGTCAATTACTATCATCCTGACTCTCCTGTCCATTCTGCTAAACTATCAATGTCCTGTTTCAGTCAATTACTATCATCCTGACTGTCTGTCCATTCTGCTAAACTATCAATGTCCTGTTTCAGTCAATTACTATCATCCTGACTGTCTGTCCATTCTGCTAAACTATCCATGTCCTGTTTCAGTCAATTACTATCATCCTGACTCTCTGTCCATTCTGCTAAACTATCAATGTCCTGTTTCTGTCAATTACTATCATCCTGACTGTCTGTCCATTCTGCTAAACTATCCATGTCCTGTTTCAGTCAATTACTATCATCCTGACTGTCTGTCCATTCTGCTAAACTATCAATGTCCTGTTTCAGTCAATTACTATCATCCTGACAGTCTGTCCATTCTGCTAAACTATCCATGTCCTGTTTCAGTCAATTACTATCATCCTGACTGTCTGTCCATTCTGCTAAACTATCCATGTCCTGTTTCAGTCAATTGCTATCATCCTGACTGTCTGTCCATTCTGCTAAACTATCAATGTCCTGTTTCAGTCAATTACTATCATCCTGACTGTCTGTCCATTCTGATAAACTATCCATGTCCTGTTTCAGTCAATTACTATCATCCTGACTGTCTATCCATTCTGCTAAACTATCAATGTCCTGTTTCAGTCAATTACTATCATCCTGACTGACTGTCCATTCTGCTAAACTATCAATGTCCTGTTTCAGTCAATTACTATCATCCTGACTGTCTGTCCATTCTGCTAAACTATCAATGTCCTGTTTCAGTCAATTACTATCATCCTGACTGTCTGTCCATTCTGCTAAACTATCCATGTCCTGTTTCAGTCAATTACTATCATCCTGACTGTCTGTCCATTCTGCTAAACTATCAATGTCCTGTTTCAGTCAATTACTATCATCCTGACTGTCTGTCCATTCTGCTAAACTATCCATGTCCTGTTTCAGTCAATTACTATCATCCTGACTGTCTGTCCATTCTGCTAAACTATCAATGTCCTGTTTCAGTCAATTACTATCATCTTGACTGTCTGTCCATTCTGCTAATCTATCAATGTCCTGTTTCAGTCAATTACTATCATCCTGACTCTCTGTCCATTCTGCTAAACTATCCATGTCCTGTTTCAGTCAATTACTATCATCCTGACTCTCTGTCCATTCTGCTAAACTATCAATGTCCTGTTTCAGTCAATTACTATCATCCTGACTGTCTGTCCATTCTGCTAAACTATCAATGTCCTGTTTCAGTCAATTACTATCATCCTGACTGTCTGTCCATTCTGCTAAACTATCCATGTCCTGTTTCAGTCAATTACTATCATCCTGACTCTCTGTCCATTCTGCTAAACTATCAATGTCCTGTTTCTGTCAATTACTATCATCCTGACTGTCTGTCCATTCTGCTAAACTATCCATGTCCTGTTTCAGTCAATTACTATCATCCTGACTGTCTGTCCATTCTGCTAAACTATCAATGTCCTGTTTCAGTCAATTACTATCATCCTGACAGTCTGTCCATTCTGCTAAACTATCCATGTCCTGTTTCAGTCAATTACTATCATCCTGACTCTCTGTCCGTTCTGCTAAACTATCAATGTCCTGTTTCAGTCAATTACCATCACCCTGACTGTCTGTCCATTCTGCTAAACTTTCAATGTCCTGTTTCAGTCAATTACTATCATCCTGACTGTCTGTCCATTCTGCTAAACTATCCATGTCCTGTTTCAGTCAATTACTATCATCCTGACTCTCTGTCCATTCTGCTAAACTATCCATGTCCTGTTTCAGTCAATTACTATCATCCTGACTGTCTGTCCATTCTGCTAAACTATCAATGTCCTGTTTCAGTCAATTATTATCATCCTGACTGTCTGTCCATTCTGCTAAACTATCAATGTCCTGTTTCAGTCAATTACTATCATCCTGACTGTCTGTCCATTCTGCTAAACTATCAATGTCCTGTTTCAGTCAATTACTATCATCCTGACTCTCTGTCCATTCTGCTAAACTATCCATGTCCTGTTTCAGTCAATTACTATCATCCTGACTGTCTGTCCAGTCTGCTAAACTATCCATGTCCTGTTTCAGTCAATTACTATCATCCTGACTCTCTGTCCATTCTGCTAAACTATCCATGTCCTGTTTCAGTCAATTACTATCATCCTGACTGTCTGTCCATTCTGCTAAACTATCAATGTCCTGTTTCAGTCAATTACTATCATCCTGACTGTCTGTCCATTCTGCTAAACTATCAATGTCCTGTTTCAGTCAATTACTATCATCCTGACTGTCTGTCCATTCTGCTAAACTATCAATGTCCTGTTTCAGTCAATTACTATCATCCTGACTGTCTGTCCATTCTGCTAAACTATCAATGTCCTGTTTCAGTCAATTACTATCATCCTGACTGTCTGTCCATTCTGCTAATCTATCCATGTCTTGTTTCAGTCAATTACTATCATCCTGACTGTCTGTCCATTCTGCTAAACTATCAATGTCCTATTTCAGTCAATTACTATCATCCTGACTGTCTGTCCATTCTGCTAAACTATCCATGTCCTGTTTCAGTCAACTACTATCATCCTGACTGTCTGTCCATTCTGCTAAACTATCCATGTCCTGTTTCTGTCAACTACTATCATCCTGACTCTCTGTCCATTCTGCTAAACTATCCATGTCCTGTTTCAATCAATTACTATCATCCTGACTGTCTGTCCATTCTGCTAAACTATCCATAGAACATAGAACATAGAACATAGAAAATACAGCACAGAACAGGCCCTTCGGCCCACGATGTTGTGCCGATCCTTTGTCCTCTGTCAAGGACAATTTAATCTATACCCCATCATTCTCCTTTATCCATATACCTATCTAAAAGCCGTTTGAAAGTCCCTAAAGTTTCTGACTCAACAACTTCCCCAGGCAAGGCATTCCATGCCCCGACCACTCTCTGGGTAAAGAACCTTCCCCTGACATCCCCCTTATATCTCCCACCCTTCACCTTAAATTTATGACCCCTTGTAACGCTTTGCTCCACCCGGGGAAAAAGTTTCTGACTGTCTACCCTATCTATTCCCCTGATCATCTTATAAACCTCTATCATGTCACCCCTCATCCTTCTCTGTTCTAATGAGAAGAGGCCTAGAATGTTCAGCCTTTCCTCGTAAGACTTATTCTCCATTCCAGGCAACATCCTGGTAAATCTCCTCTGCACCCTCTCCAAGGCTTCCACATCCTTCCTAAAATGAGGCGACCAGAACTGCACACAGTACTCCAAATGAGGCCTTACCAAGGTCCTGTACAGCTGCATCATCACCTCACGGCTCTTAAATTCAATCCCTCTGCTAATGAACGCTAACACCCCATATGCCTTCTTCACAGCCCTATCCACTTGAGTTGCAACTTTCAACGATCTATGCACATAGACCCCAAGGTCTCTCTGCTCCTCCACATGCCCAAGAACCCTACCGTTAACCCAGTATTTTGCATTCGTGTTTGTCCTTCCAAAATGGACGACCTCACACTTTTCAGGGTTAAACTCCATCTGCCACTTTTCAGCCCAGCACTGCAACCTATCCAAGTCCCTTTGCAGACGACAATAGCCCTCCTCGGTATCCACAACTCCACCAACCTTTGTATCATCTGCAAATTTACTGACCCACCCTTCGACTTCCTCATCCAAGTCGTTAATAAAAATCACAAACAGGAGAGGACCCAGAACTGATCCCTGTGGCACGCCACTGGTAACTGGGCTCCAGGCTGAGTATTTACCATCTAAGACCACTCTCTGCCTTCTATCAGTTAGCCAATTCTTAATCCAACTGGCCACATTCCCCACTATCCCATGCCTCCTGACTTTCTCCATAAGTCTACCATGGGGGACCTTATCAAATGCCTTACTAAAATCCATGTACACCACATCCACTGGTTTACCCTCATCCACTTGCTTGGTCACCTGCTCAAAGAATTCAATCAGGCTTGTGAGGCAAGACCTACCCCTCACAAAACCGTGCTGACTGTCCCGAATCAAGCAGTGTCTTTCCAGATGCTCAGAAATCCTATCCCTCAGCACCTTTTCCATCAACTTGCCTACCACCGAAGTAAGACTAACTGGCCTGTAATTCCCAGGGTTGTTCCTATTCCCTTTCTTGAACAGGGGCACAACATTTGCCACCCTCCAATCACCTGGTACCACCCCCGTCAACAGAGAAGATGAAAAGATCATTGCCAGCGGCTCTGCAATTTCATCCCTTGCTTCCCATAACATCCTTGGATATACCCCGTCAGGCCCGGGAGACTTGTCTATCTTCAAGTTATTCAAAAACCCCAACACATCTTCCCTCCTAACGAGCACTTCCTCGAGCTTACCAGTCTGTTTCACACCGTCCTCTTCAGTAATACACCCCTTCTCATTCGTAAATACCGAAGAGAAGTACTCATTCAAAACCTCACTTATCTCTTCCGGCTCAACACACAGTCTCCCGCTATTGTCCATGACCGGACCTACGGTCCCCCTAGTCATCCTCATATTTCTGACATACGCGTAAAAGGCCTTGGGGTTTTCTTTTATCCTACCCGCCAAGCATTTTTCATGCCCTCTCTTAGCTCTCCTAATCCCTTTCTTCAGATCCTTCCTGGCCATCTTGTATCCCTCCAGAGCTATGCCTGTGCCCTTTTTCCTCAACCTTATATAAGCATCCTTCTTCTTCCTAACAAGACTCTCAACCTCTCTTGTCAACCATGTCCTGTTTCAATCAATTACTGTCATCCTGACTGTCTGTCCATTCTGCTAAACTATCCATGTCTTGTTTCAGTCAATTACTATCATCCTGACTCTCTGTCCATTCTGCTAAACTATCAATGTCCTGTTTCAGTCAATTACTATCATCCTGACTGTCTGTCCAGTCTGCTAAACTATCAATGTCCTGTTTCAGTCAATTACTATCATCCTGACTGTCTATCCATTCTGCTGAACTATCAATGTCCTGTTTCAGTCAATTACTATCATCCTGACTGTCTATCCGTTCTGCTAAACTATCAATGTCCTGTTTCAGTCAATTACTATCATCCTGACTGTCTGTCCATTCTGCTAAACTATCCAAGTCCTGTTTCAGTCAATTACTATCATCCTGACTCTCTGTCCATTCTGCTGAACTATCAATGTCCTATTTCAGTCAATTACTATCATCCTGACTGTCTATCCATTCTGCTGAACTATCAATGTCCTGTTTCAGTCAATTACTATCATCCTGACTGTCTATCCGTTCTGCTAAACTATCAATGTCCTGTTTCAGTCAATTACTATCATCCTGACTGTCTGTCCTTTCTGCTAAACTATCAATGTCCTGTTTCAGTCAATTACTATCATCCTGACTGTCTGTCCATTCTGCTAAACTATCCATGTCCTGTTTCAGTCAATTACTATCATCCTGACTGTCTGTCCATTCTGCTGAACTATCAATGTCCTGTTTCAGTCAATTACTATCATCCTGACTGTCTGTCCTTTCTGCTAAACTATCAATGTCCTGTTTCAGTCAATTACTATCATCCTGACTGTCTGTCCATTCTGCTAACCTATCCCTGTCCTGTTTCAGTCAATTACTATCATCCTGACTTTCTGTCCATTCTGCTAAACTATCAATGTCCTGTTTCAGTCAATTACTATCATCCTGACTGTCTGTCCTTTCTGCTAAACTATCAATGTCCTGTTTCAGTCAATTACTATCATCCTGACTGTCTATCCATTCTGCTATACTATCCATGTCCTGTTTCAGTCAATTACTATCATCCTGACTGTCTGTCCATTTTGCTAAACTATCCATGTCCTGTTTCAGTCAATTACTATCATCCTGACTGCCTGTCCATTCTGCTAAACTATCAATGTCCTGTTTCAGTCAATTACTATCATCCTGAATGCCTGTCCATTCTGCTAAACTATCAATGTCCTGTTTCAGTCAATTACTATCATCCTGACTGTCTGTCCATTCTGCTAAACTTTCAATGTCCTGTTTCAGTCAATTACTACCATCCTGACTGTCGGTCCATTCTGCTAAACTATCCATGTCCTGTTTCAGTCAATTACTATCATCCTGACTGTCTGTCCAGAATGCTAAACTATCCATGTCCTGTTTCAGTCAATTACTATCATCCTGACAGTCTATCCATTCTGCTAAACTTTCAATGTCCTGTTTCAGTCAATTACTATCATCCTGACTGTCTGTCCATTCTGCTAAACTATCAATGTCCTGTTTCAGTCAATTACTATCATACTGACTGTCTATCCATTCTGCTAAACTATCAATGTCCTGTTTCAGTCAATTACTATCATCCTGACTGTCTGTCCATTCTGCTAAACTATCAATGTCCTGTTTCAGTCAATTACTATCATCCTGACTGCCTGTCCATTCTGCTAAACTATCAATGTCCTGTTTCAGTCAATTACTATCATCCTGACTGTCTGTCCATTCTGCTAAACTTTCAATGTCCTGTTTCAGTCAATTACTATCATCCTGACTGTCTGTCCATTCTGCTAAGCTATCCATGTCCTGTTTCAGTCAATTACTATCATCCTGACTGTCTGTCCAGTCTGCTAAACTATCCATGTCCTGTTTCAGTCAATTACTATCATCCTGACTCTCTGTCCATTCTGCTAAACTATCAATGTCCTGTTTCAGTCAATTACTATCATCCAGACTGTCTGTCCATTCTGCTAAACTATCCATGTCCTGTTTCAGTCAATTACTATCATCCTGACTGTCTGTCCATTCTGCTAAACTATCCATGTCCTGTTTCAGTCAATTGCTATCATCCTGACTGTCTGTCCATTCTGCTAAACTATCAATGTCCTGTTTCAGTCAATTACTATCATCCTGACTGTCTGTCCATTCTGATAAACTATCCATGTCCTGTTTCAGTCAATTACTATCATCCTGACTGTCTATCCATTCTGCTAAACTATCAATGTCCTGTTTCAGTCAATTACTATCATCCTGACTGTCTGTCCATTCTGCTAAACTATCAATGTCCTGTTTCAGTCAATTACTATCATCCTGACTGTCTGTCCATTCTGCTAAACTATCAATGTCCTGTTTCAGTCAATTACTATCATCCTGACTGTCTGTCCATTCTGCTAAACTATCCATGTCCTGTTTCAGTCAATTACTATCATCCTGACTGTCTGTCCATTCTGCTAAACTATCAATGTCCTGTTTCAGTCAATTACTATCATCCTGACTGTCTGTCCATTCTGCTAAACTATCCATGTCCTGTTTCAGTCAATTACTATCATCCTGACTGTCTGTCCATTCTGCTAAACTATCAATGTCCTGTTTCAGTCAATTACTATCATCCTGACTGTCTGTCCATTCTGCTAATCTATCAATGTCCTGTTTCAGTCAATTACTATCATCCTGACTCTCTGTCCATTCTGCTAAACTATCCATGTCCTGTTTCAGTCAATTACTATCATCCTGACTGTCTATCCATTCTGCTAAACTATCCATGTCCTGTTTCAGTCAATTACTATCATCCTGATCCTCTGTCCATTCTGCTAAACTATCCATGTCCTGTTTCAGTCAATTACTATCATCCTGACTCTCTGTCCATTCTGCTAAACTATCAATGTCCTGTTTCAGTCAATTACTATCATCCTGACTGTCTGTCCATTCTGCTAAACTATCCATGTCCTGTTTCAGTCAATTACTATCATCCTGACTGTCTGTCCATTCTGCTAAACTATCAATGTCCTGTTTCAGTCAATTACTATCATCCTGACAGTCTGTCCATTCTGCTAAACTATCCATGTCCTGTTTCAGTCAATTACTATCATCCTGACTTTCTGTCCATTCTGCTAAACTATCAATGTCCTGTTTCAGTCAATTACCATCACCCTGACTGTCTGTCCATTCTGCTAAACTTTCAATGTCCTGTTTCAGTCAATTACTATCATCCTGACTGTCTGGCCATTCTGCTAAACTATCCATGTCCTGTTTCAGTCAATTACTATCATCCTGACTCTCTGTCCATTCTGCTAAACTATCCATGTCCTGTTTCAGTCAATTACTATCATCCTGACTGTCTGTCCATTCTGCTAAACTATCAATGTCCTGTTTCAGTCAATTACTATCATCCTGACTGTCTGTCCATTCTGCTAAACTATCAATGTCCTGTTTCAGTCAATTACTATCATCCTGACTGTCTGTCCAGTCTGCTAAACTATCCATGTCCTGTTTCAGTCAATTACTATCATCCTGACTCTCTGTCCATTCTGCTAAACTATCCATGTCCTGTTTCAGTCAATTACTATCATCCTGACTGTCTGTCCATTCTGCTAAACTATCAATGTCCTGTTTCAGTCAATTACTATCATCCTGACTGTATGTCCATTCTGCTAAACTATCAATGTCCTGTTTCAGTCAATTACTATCATCCTGACTGTCTGTCCATTCTGCTAAACTATCAATGTCCTGTTTCAGTCAATTACTATCATCCTGACTGTCTGTCCATTCTGCTAATCTATCAATGTCCTGTTTCAGTCAATTACTATCATCCTGACTGTCTGTCCATTCTGCTAAACTATCAATGTCCTGTTTCAGTCTATTACTATCATCCTGACTGTCTGTCCATTCTGCTAAACTATCAATGTCCTGTTTCAGTCAATTACTATCATCCTGACTGTCTGTCCATTCTGCTAAACTATCAATGTCCTGTTTCAGTCAATTACTATCATCCTGACTGTCTGTCCATTCTGCTAATCTATCCATGTCTTGTTTCAGTCAATTACTATCATCCTGACTGTCTGTCTATTCTGCTAAACTATCAATGTCCTGTTTCAGTCAATTACTATCATCCTGACTGTCTGTCCATTCTGCTAAACTATCAATGTCCTGTTTCAGTCAATTACTATCATCCTGACTGTCTGTCCATTCTGCTAAACTATCAATGACCTGTTTCAGTCAATTACTATCATCCTGACTGTCTGTCCATTCTGCTAATCTATCCATGTCTTGTTTCAGTCAATTACTATCATCCTGACTGTCTGTCCATTCTGCTAAACTATCAATGTCCTATTTCAGTCAATTACTATCATCCTGACTGTCTGTCCATTCTGCTAAACTATCCATGTCCTGTTTCAGTCAACTACTATCATCCTGACTGTCTGTCCATTCTGCTAAACTATCCATGTCCTGTTTCAGTCAACTACTATCATCCTGACTCTCTGTCCATTCTGCTAAACTATCAATGTCCTGTTTCAGTCAATTACTATCATCCTAACTGTCTGTCCATTCTGCTAAACTATCCATGTCCTGTTTCAATCAATTACTGTCATCCTGACGGTCTGTCCATTCTGCTAAACTATCCATGTCCTGTTTCAGTCAATTACTATCATCCTGACTGTCTGTCCATTCTGCTAAACTATCCATGTCCTGTTTCAATCAATTACTGTCATCCTGACTGTCTGTCCATTCTGCTAAACTATCCATGTCTTGTTTCAGTCAATTACTATCATCCTGACTCTCTGTCCATTCTGCTAAGCTATCAATGTCCTCTTTCAGTCAATTACTATCATCCTGACTGTCTGTCCAGTCTGCTAAACTATCAATGTCCTGTTTCAGTCAATTACTATCATCCTGACTGTCTGTCCATTCTGCTAAACTATCAATGTCCTATTTCAGTCAATTACTATCATCCTGACTGTCTATCCATTCTGCTGAACTATCAATGTCCTGTTTCAGTCAATTACTATCATCCTGACTGTCTATCCGTTCTGCTAAACTATCAATGTCCTGTTTCAGTCAATTACTATCATCCTGACTGTCTGTCCATTCTGCTAAACTATCCAAGTCCTGTTTCAGTCAATTACTATCATCCTGACTCTCTGTCCATTCTGCGAAACTATCAATGTCCTGTTTCAGTCAATTACTATCATCCTGACTGTCTGTCCATTCTGCTAAACTATCAATGTCCTGTTTCAATCAATTACTATCATCCTGACTGTCTGTCCATTCTGCTAAACTATCAATGTCCTGTTTCAATCAATTACTATCATCCTGACTGTCTGTCCATTCTGCTCAGCTATCAATGTCCTGTTTCAGTCAATTACTATCATCCTGACTGTCTGTCCATTCTGCTAAACTATCAATGTCCTGTTTCAGTCAATTACTATCATCCTGACTCTCTGTCCATTCTGCTAAACTATCCATGTCCTGTTTCAGTCAATTAATATCATCCTGACTCTCTGTCCATTCTGCTAAACTATCAATGTCCTGTTTCAGTCAATTACTATCATCCTGACTGTCTGTCCATTCTGCTAAACTATCAATGTCCTGTTTCAATCAATTACTATCATCCTGACTGTCTGTCCATTCTGCTAAACTATCAATGTCCTGTTTCAATCAATTACTATCATCCTGACTGTCTGTCCATTCTGCTAAACTATCAATGTCCTGTTTCAGTCAATTACTATCATCCTGACTGTCTGTCCATTCTGCTAAACTATCCATGTCCTGTTTCAGTCAATTACTATCATCCTGACTGTCTGTCCATTCTGCTAAACTATCCATGTCCTGTTTCAGTCAATTACTATCATCCTGACTGTCTGTCCATTCTGCTAAACTATCAATGTCCTGTTTCAGTCAATTACTATCATCCTAACTGTCTGTCCATTCTGCTAAACTATCAATGTCCTGTTTCAGTCAATTACTATCATCCTGAATGTCTGTCCATTCTGCTAAACTATCCATGTCCTGTTTCAATCAATTACTATCATCCTGACTGTCTGTCCATTCTGCTAAACTATCCATGTCCTGTTTCAGTCAATTACTATCATCCTGACTGTCTGTCCATTCTGCTAAACTATCAATGTCCTGTTTCAGTCAATTACTATCATCCTGACTGTCTGTCCATTCTGCTAAACTATCAATGTCCTGTTTCAGTCAATTACTATCATCCTGACTGTCTGTCCATTCTGCTAAACTAACAATGTCCTGTTTCAGTCAATTACTATCATCCTGACTGTCTGTCCATTCTGCTAAACTATCCATGTCCTGTTTCAATCAATTACTATCATCCTGACTGTCTGTCCATTCTGCTAAACTATCCATGTCCTGTTTCAATCAATTACTATCATCCTGACTGTCTGTCCATTCTGCTAAACTATCAATGTCCTGTTTCAGTCAATTACTATCATCCTGACTGTCTGTCCATTCTGCTAAACTATCAATGTCCTGTTTCAGTCAATTACTATCATCCTGACTGTCTGTCCAGTCTGCTAAACTATCAATGTCCTGTTTCAGTCAATTACTATCATCCTGACTGTCTGTCCATTCTGCTAAACTATCAATGTCCTGTTTCAGTCAATTACTATCATCCTGACTGTCTGTCCATTCTGCTAATCTATCCATGTCTTGTTTCAGTCAATTACTATCATCCTGACTGTCTGCCATTCTGCTAAACTATCAATGTCCTATTTCAGTAAATTACTATCATCCTGACTGTCTGTCCATTCTGCTAAACTATCAATGTCCTGTTTCAGTCAATTACTATCATCCTGACTGTCTGTCCATTCTGCTAAATTATCCATGTCCTGTTTCAGTCAATTACTATCATCCTGACTCTCTGTCCATTCTGCTAAACTATCAATGTCCTGTTTCAGTCAATTACTATCATCCTGACTGTCTGTCCATTCTGCTAAACTATCAATGTCCTGTTTCAGTCAATTACTATCATCCTGATTGTCTGTCCATTCTGCTAAACTATCAATGTCCTGTTTCAGTCAATTACTATCATCCTGACTGTCTGTCCAGTCTGCTAAACTATCAATGTCCTGTTTCAGTCAATTACTATCATCCTGACTGTCTGTCCATTCTGCTAAACTATCAATGTCCTGTTTCAGTCAATTACTATCATCCTGACTGTCTGTCCATTCTGCTAAACTATCAATGTCCTGTTTCAGTCAATTACTATCATCCTGACTGTCTGTCCATTCTGCTAAACTATCAATCTCCTGTTTCAGTCAATTACTATCATCCTGACTGTCTGTCCATTCTGCTAATCTATCCATGTCTTGTTTCAGTCAATTACTATCATCCTGACTCTCTGTCCATTCTGCTAAACTATCAATGTCCTGTTTCAGTCAATTACTATCATCCTGATCCTCTATCCATTCAGCTAAACTATCAACGTCCTGTTTCAGTCAATTACTATCATCCTGACTGTCTGTCCATTCTGCTAAACTATCAATGTCCTGTTTCAGTCAATTACTATCATCCTGACTGTCTGTCCATTCTGCTAAACTATCAATGTCCTGTTTCAGTCAATTACTATCATCCTGACTGTCTGTCCATTCTGCTAAACTATCAATGTCCTGTTTCAGTCAATTACTATCATCCTGACTGTCTGTCCAGTCTGCTAAACTATCAATGTCCTGTTTCAGTCAATTACTATCATCCTGACTGTCTGTCCATTCTGCTAAACTATCAATGTCCTGTTTCAGTCAATTACTATCATCCTGACTGTCTGTCCATTCTGCTAATCTATCCATGTCTTGTTTCAGTCAATTACTATCATCCTGACTGTCTGTCCATTCTGCTAATCTATCAATGTCCTATTTCAGTAAATTACTATCATCCTGACTGTCTGTCCATTCTGCTAAACTATCAATGTCCTGTTTCAGTCAATTACTATCATCCTGACTGTCTGTCCATTCTGCTAAATTATCCATGTCCTGTTTCAGTCAATTACTATCATCCTGACTCTCTGTCCATTCTGCTAAACTATCAATGTCCTGTTTCAGTCAATTACTATCATCCTGACTGTCTGTCCATTCTGCTAAACTATCAATGTCCTGTTTCAGTCAATTACTATCATCCTGATTGTCTGTCCATTCTGCTAAACTATCAATGTCCTGTTTCAGTCAATTACTATCATCCTGACTGTCTGTCCAGTCTGCTAAACTATCAATGTCCTGTTTCAGTCAATTACTATCATCCTGACTGTCTGTCCATTCTGCTAAACTATCAATGTCCTGTTTCAGTCAATTACTATCATCCTGACTGTCTGTCCATTCTGCTAAACTATCAATGTCCTGTTTCAGTCAATTACTATCATCCTGACTGTCTGTCCATTCTGCTAAACTATCCATGTCCTGTTTCAGTCAATTACTATCATCCTGACTGTCTGTCCATTCTGCTAAACTATCAATGTCCTGTTTCAGTCAATCACTATCATCCTGACTGTCTGTCCATTCTGCTAATCTATCAATGTCCTGTTTCAGTCAATTACTATCATCCTGACTCTCTGTCCATTCTGCTAAACTATCCATGTCCTGTTTCAGTCAATTACTATCATCCTGACTGTCTATCCATTCTGCTAAACTATCCATGTCCTGTTTCAGTCAATTACTATCATCCTGATCCTCTGTCCATTCTGCTAAACTATCCATGTCCTGTTTCAGTCAATTACTATCATCCTGACTCTCTGTCCATTCTGCTAAACTATCAATGTCCTGTTTCAGTCAATTACTATCATCCTGACTGTCTGTCCATTCTGCTAAACTATCCATGTCCTGTTTCAGTCAATTACTATCATCCTGACTGTCTGTCCATTCTGCTAAACTATCAATGTCCTGTTTCAGTCAATTACTATCATCCTGACAGTCTGTCCATTCTGCTAAACTATCCATGTCCTGTTTCAGTCAATTACTATCATCCTGACTCTCTGTCCATTCTGCTAAACTATCAATGTCCTGTTTCAGTCAATTACCATCACCCTGACTGTCTGTCCATTCTGCTAAACTTTCAATGTCCTGTTTCAGTCAATTACTATCATCCTGACTGTCTGGCCATTCTGCTAAACTATCCATGTCCTGTTTCAGTCAATTACTATCATCCTGACTCTCTGTCCATTCTGCTAAACTATCCATGTCCTGTTTCAGTCAATTACTATCATCCTGTCTGTCTGTCCATTCTGCTAAACTATCAATGTCCTGTTTCAGTCAATTACTATCATCCTGACTGTCTGTCCATTCTGCTAAACTATCAATGTCCTGTTTCAGTCAATTACTATCATCCTGACTGTCTGTCCATTCTGCTAAACTATCAATGTCCTGTTTCAGTCAATTACTATCATCCTGACTCTCTGTCCATTCTGCTAAACTATCCATGTCCTGTTTCAGTCAATTACTATCATCCTGACTGTCTGTCCCGTCTGCTAAACTATCCATGTCCTGTTTCAGTCAATTACTATCATCCTGACTCTCTGTCCATTCTGCTAAACTATCCATGTCCTGTTTCAGTCAATTACTATCATCCTGACTGTCTGTCCATTCTGCTAAACTATCAATGTCCTGTTTCAGTCAATTACTATCATCCTGACTGTATGTCCATTCTGCTAAACTATCAATGTCCTGTTTCAGTCAATTACTATCATCCTGACTGTCTGTCCATTCTGCTAAACTATCAATGTCCTGTTTCAGTCAATTACTATCATCCTGACTGTCTGTCCATTCTGCTAATCTATCAATGTCCTGTTTCAGTCAATTACTATCATCCTGACTGTCTGTCCATTCTGCTAAACTATCAATGTCCTGTTTCAGTCAATTACTATCATCCTGACTGTCTGTCCATTCTGCTAAACTATCAATGTCCTGTTTCAGTCAATTACTATCATCCTGACTGTCTGTCCATTCTGCTAAACTTTCAATGTCCTGTTTCAGTCAATTACTATCATCCTGACTGTCTGTCCATTCTGCTAATCTATCCATGTCTTGTTTCAGTCAATTACTATCATCCTGACTGTCTGTCTATTCTGCTAAACTATCAATGTCCTGTTTCAGTCAATTACTATCATCCTGACTGTCTGTCCATTCTGCTAAACTATCAATGTCCTGTTTCAGTCAATTACTATCATCCTGACTGTCTGTCCATTCTGCTAAACTATCAATGACCTGTTTCAGTCAATTACTATCATCCTGACTGTCTGTCCATTCTGCTAATCTATCCATGTCTTGTTTCAGTCAATTACTATCATCCTGACTGTCTGTCCATTCTGCTAAACTATCAATGTCCTATTTCAGTCAATTACTATCATCCTGACTGTCTGTCCATTCTGCTAAACTATCCATGTCCTGTTTCAATCAATTACTATCATCCTGACTGTCTGTCCATTCTGCTAAACTATCAATGTCCTGTTTCAGTCAATTACTATCATCCTGACTGTCTGTCCATTCTGCTAAACTATCAATGTCCTGTTTCAGTCAATTACTATCATCCTGACTGTCTGTCCATTCTGCTAAACTATCAATGTCCTGTTTCAGTCAATTACTATCATCCTGACTCTCTGTCCATTCTGCTAAACTATCCATGTCCTGTTTCAGTCAATTAATATCATCCTGACTCTCTGTCCATTCTGCTAAACTATCAATGTCCTGTTTCAGTCAATTACTATCATCCTGACTGTCTGTCCATTCTGCTAAACTATCAATGTCCTGTTTCAATCAATTACTATCATCCTGACTGTCTGTCCATTCTGCTAAACTATCAATGTCCTGTTTCAATCAATTACTATCATCCTGACTGTCTGTCCATTCTGCTAAACTATCAATGTCCTGTTTCAGTCAATTACTATCATCCTGACTGTCTGTCCATTCTGCTAAACTATCCATGTCCTGTTTCAGTCAATTACTATCATCCTGACTGTCTGTCCATTCTGCTAAACTATCCATGTCCTGTTTCAGTCAATTACTATCATCCTGACTGTCTGTCCATTCTGCTAAACTATCAATGTCCTGTTTCAGTCAATTACTATCATCCTAACTGTCTGTCCATTCTGCTAAACTATCAATGTCCTGTTTCAGTCAATTACTATCATCCTGAATGTCTGTCCATTCTGCTAAACTATCCATGTCCTGTTTCAATCAATTACTATCATCCTGACTGTCTGTCCATTCTGCTAAACTATCCATGTCCTGTTTCAGTCAATTACTATCATCCTGACTGTCTGTCCATTCTGCTAAACTATCAATGTCCTGTTTCAGTCAATTACTATCATCCTGACTGTCTGTCCATTCTGCTAAACTATCAATGTCCTGTTTCAGTCAATTACTATCATCCTGACTGTCTGTCCATTCTGCTAAACTATCAATGTCCTGTTTCAGTCAATTACTATCATCCTGACTGTCTGTCCATTCTGCTAAACTATCCATGTCCTGTTTCAATCAATTACTATCATCCTGACTGTCTGTCCATTCTGCTAAACTATCCATGTCCTGTTTCAATCAATTACTATCATCCTGACTGTCTGTCCATTCTGCTAAACTATCAATGTCCTGTTTCAGTCAATTACTATCATCCTGACTGTCTGTCCATTCTGCTAAACTATCAATGTCCTGTTTCAGTCAATTACTATCATCCTGACTGTCTGTCCAGTCTGCTAAACTATCAATGTCCTGTTTCAGTCAATTACTATCATCCTGACTGTCTGTCCATTCTGCTAAACTATCAATGTCCTGTTTCAGTCAATTACTATCATCCTGACTGTCTGTCCATTCTGCTAATCTATCCATGTCTTGTTTCAGTCAATTACTATCATCCTGACTGTCTGCCATTCTGCTAAACTATCAATGTCCTATTTCAGTAAATTACTATCATCCTGACTGTCTGTCCATTCTGCTAAACTATCAATGTCCTGTTTCAGTCAATTACTATCATCCTGACTGTCTGTCCATTCTGCTAAATTATCCATGTCCTGTTTCAGTCAATTACTATCATCCTGACTCTCTGTCCATTCTGCTAAACTATCAATGTCCTGTTTCAGTCAATTACTATCATCCTGACTGTCTGTCCATTCTGCTAAACTATCAATGTCCTGTTTCAGTCAATTACTATCATCCTGATTGTCTGTCCATTCTGCTAAACTATCAATGTCCTGTTTCAGTCAATTACTATCATCCTGACTGTCTGTCCAGTCTGCTAAACTATCAATGTCCTGTTTCAGTCAATTACTATCATCCTGACTGTCTGTCCATTCTGCTAAACTATCAATGTCCTGTTTCAGTCAATTACTATCATCCTGACTGTCTGTCCATTCTGCTAAACTATCAATGTCCTGTTTCAGTCAATTACTATCATCCTGACTGTCTGTCCATTCTGCTAAACTATCAATCTCCTGTTTCAGTCAATTACTATCATCCTGACTGTCTGTCCATTCTGCTAATCTATCCATGTCTTGTTTCAGTCAATTACTATCATCCTGACTCTCTGTCCATTCTGCTAAACTATCAATGTCCTGTTTCAGTCAATTACTATCATCCTGATCCTCTATCCATTCAGCTAAACTATCAACGTCCTGTTTCAGTCAATTACTATCATCCTGACTGTCTGTCCATTCTGCTAAACTATCAATGTCCTGTTTCAGTCAATTACTATCATCCTGACTGTCTGTCCATTCTGCTAAACTATCAATGTCCTGTTTCAGTCAATTACTATCATCCTGACTGTCTGTCCATTCTGCTAAACTATCAATGTCCTGTTTCAGTCAATTGCTATCATCCTGACTGTCTGTCCAGTCTGCTAAACTATCAATGTCCTGTTTCAGTCAATTACTATCATCCTGACTGTCTGTCCATTCTGCTAAACTATCAATGTCCTGTTTCAGTCAATTACTATCATCCTGACTGTCTGTCCATTCTGCTAATCTATCCATGTCTTGTTTCAGTCAATTACTATCATCCTGACTGTCTGTCCATTCTGCTAAACTATCAATGTCCTATTTCAGTAAATTACTATCATCCTGACTGTCTGTCCATTCTGCTAAACTATCAATGTCCTGTTTCAGTCAATTACTATCATCCTGACTGTCTGTCCATTCTGCTAAATTATCCATGTCCTGTTTCAGTCAATTACTATCATCCTGACTCTCTGTCCATTCTGCTAAACTATCAATGTCCTGTTTCAGTCAATTACTATCATCCTGACTGTCTGTCCATTCTGCTAAACTATCAATGTCCTGTTTCAGTCAATTACTATCATCCTGATTGTCTGTCCATTCTGCTAAACTATCAATGTCCTGTTTCAGTCAATTACTATCATCCTGACTGTCTGTCCAGTCTGCTAAACTATCAATGTCCTGTTTCAGTCAATTACTATCATCCTGACTGTCTGTCCATTCTGCTAAACTATCAATGTCCTGTTTCAGTCAATTACTATCATCCTGACTGTCTTTCCATTCTGCTAAACTATCAATGTCCTGTTTCAGTCAATTACTATCATCCTGACTGTCTGTCCATTCTGCTAAACTATCCATGTCCTGTTTCAGTCAATTACTATCATCCTGACTGTCTGTCCATTCTGCTAAACTATCAATGTCCTGTTTCAGTCAATTACTATCATCCTGACTGTCTGTCCATTCTGCTAATCTATCAATGTCCTGTTTCAGTCAATTACTATCATCCTGACTCTCTGTCCATTCTGCTAAACTATCCATGTCCTGTTTCAGTCAATTACTATCATCCTGACTGTCTATCCATTCTGCTAAACTATCCATGTCCTGTTTCAGTCAATTACTATCATCCTGATCCTCTGTCCATTCTGCTAAACTATCCATGTCCTGTTTCAGTCAATTACTATCATCCTGACTCTCTGTCCATTCTGCTAAACTATCAATGTCCTGTTTCAGTCAATTACTATCATCCTGACTGTCTGTCCATTCTGCTAAACTATCCATGTCCTGTTTCAGTCAATTACTATCATCCTGACTGTCTGTCCATTCTGCTAAACTATCAATGTCCTGTTTCAGTCAATTACTATCATCCTGACAGTCTGTCCATTCTGCTAAACTATCCATGTCCTGTTTCAGTCAATTACTATCATCCTGACTCTCTGTCCATTCTGCTAAACTATCAATGTCCTGTTTCAGTCAATTACCATCACCCTGACTGTCTGTCCATTCTGCTAAACTTTCAATGTCCTGTTTCAGTCAATTACTATCATCCTGACTGTCTGGCCATTCTGCTAAACTATCCATGTCCTGTTTCAGTCAATTACTATCATCCTGACTCTCTGTCCATTCTGCTAAACTATCCATGTCCTGTTTCAGTCAATTACTATCATCCTGTCTGTCTGTCCATTCTGCTAAACTATCAATGTCCTGTTTCAGTCAATTACTATCATCCTGACTGTCTGTCCATTCTGCTAAACTATCAATGTCCTGTTTCAGTCAATTACTATCATCCTGACTGTCTGTCCATTCTGCTAAACTATCAATGTCCTGTTTCAGTCAATTACTATCATCCTGACTCTCTGTCCATTCTGCTAAACTATCCATGTCCTGTTTCAGTCAATTACTATCATCCTGACTGTCTGTCCCGTCTGCTAAACTATCCATGTCCTGTTTCAGTCAATTACTATCATCCTGACTCTCTGTCCATTCTGCTAAACTATCCATGTCCTGTTTCAGTCAATTACTATCATCCTGACTGTCTGTCCATTCTGCTAAACTATCAATGTCCTGTTTCAGTCAATTACTATCATCCTGACTGTATGTCCATTCTGCTAAACTATCAATGTCCTGTTTCAGTCAATTACTATCATCCTGACTGTCTGTCCATTCTGCTAAACTATCAATGTCCTGTTTCAGTCAATTACTATCATCCTGACTGTCTGTCCATTCTGCTAATCTATCAATGTCCTGTTTCAGTCAATTACTATCATCCTGACTGTCTGTCCATTCTGCTAAACTATCAATGTCCTGTTTCAGTCAATTACTATCATCCTGACTGTCTGTCCATTCTGCTAAACTATCAATGTCCTGTTTCAGTCAATTACTATCATCCTGACTGTCTGTCCATTCTGCTAAACTTTCAATGTCCTGTTTCAGTCAATTACTATCATCCTGACTGTCTGTCCATTCTGCTAATCTATCCATGTCTTGTTTCAGTCAATTACTATCATCCTGACTGTCTGTCTATTCTGCTAAACTATCAATGTCCTGTTTCAGTCAATTACTATCATCCTGACTGTCTGTCCATTCTGCTAAACTATCAATGTCCTGTTTCAGTCAATTACTATCATCCTGACTGTCTGTCCATTCTGCTAAACTATCAATGACCTGTTTCAGTCAATTACTATCATCCTGACTGTCTGTCCATTCTGCTAATCTATCCATGTCTTGTTTCAGTCAATTACTATCATCCTGACTGTCTGTCCATTCTGCTAAACTATCAATGTCCTATTTCAGTCAATTACTATCATCCTGACTGTCTGTCCATTCTGCTAAACTATCCATGTCCTGTTTCAGTCAACTACTATCATCCTGACTGTCTGTCCATTCTGCTAAACTATCCATGTCCTGTTTCAGTCAACTACTATCATCCTGACTCTCTGTCCATTCTGCTAAACTATCAATGTCCTGTTTCAGTCAATTACTATCATCCTAACTGTCTGTCCATTCTGCTAAACTATCCATGTCCTGTTTCAATCAATTACTGTCATCCTGACTGTCTGTCCATTCTGCTAAACTATCCATGTCCTGTTTCAGTCAATTACTATCATCCTGACTGTCTGTCCATTCTGCTAAACTATCCATGTCCTGTTTCAATCAATTACTGTCATCCTGACTGTCTGTCCATTCTGCTAAACTATCCATGTCTTGTTTCAGTCAATTACTATCATCCTGACTCTCTGTCCATTCTGCTAAGCTATCAATGTCCTCTTTCAGTCAATTACTATCATCCTGACTGTCTGTCCAGTCTGCTAATCTATCAATGTCCTGTTTCAGTCAATTACTATCATCCTGACTGTCTGTCCATTCTGCTAAACTATCAATGTCCTATTTCAGTCAATTACTATCATCCTGACTGTCTATCCATTCTGCTGAACTATCAATGTCCTGTTTCAGTCAATTACTATCATCCTGACTGTCTGTCCATTCTGCTAAACTATCCAAGTCCTGTTTCAGTCAATTACTATCATCCTGACTCTCTGTCCATTCTGCTAAACTATCAATGTCCTGTTTCAGTCAATTACTATCATCCTGACTGTCTGTCCATTCTGCTAAACTATCAATGTCCTGTTTCAATCAATTACTATCATCCTGACTGTCTGTCCATTCTGCTAAACTATCAATGTCCTGTTTCAATCAATTACTATCATCCTGACTGTCTGTCCATTCTGCTAAACTATCAATGTCCTGTTTCAGTCAATTACTATCATCCTGACTGTCTGTCCATTCTGCTAAACTATCAATGTCCTGTTTCAGTCAATTACTATCATCCTGACTCTCTGTCCATTCTGCTAAACTATCCATGTCCTGTTTCAGTCAATTACTATCATCCTGACTCTCTGTCCATTCTGCTAAACTATCAATGTCCTGTTTCAGTCAATTACTATCATCCTGACTGTCTGTCCATTCTGCTAAACTATCAATGTCCTGTTTCAATCAATTACTATCATCCTGATTGTCTGTCCATTCTGCTAAACTATCAATGTCCTGTTTCAATCAATTACTATCATCCTGACTGTCTGTCCATTCTGCTAAACTATCAATGTCCTGTTTCAGTCAATTACTATCATCCTGACTGTCTGTCCATTCTGCTAAACTATCCATGTCCTGTTTCAGTCAATTACTATCATCCTGACTGTCTGTCCATTCTGCTAAACTATCCATGTCCTGTTTCAGTCAATTACTATCATCCTGACTGTCTGTCCATTCTGCTAAACTATCAATGTCCTGTTTCAGTCAATTACTATCATCTTGACTGTCTGTCCATTCTGCTAAACTATCAATGTCCTGTTTCAGTCAATTACTATCATCCTGACTGTCTGTCCATTCTGCTAAACTATCCATGTCCTGTTTCAATCAATTACTATCATCCTGACTGTCTGTCCATTCTGCTAAACTATCCATGTCCTGTTTCAGTCAATTACTATCATCCTGACTGTCTGTCCATTCTGCTAAACTATCAATGTCCTGTTTCAGTCAATTACTATCATCCTGACTGTCTGTCCATTCTGCTAAACTATCAATGTCCTGTTTCAGTCAATTACTATCATCCTGACTGTCTGTCCATTCTGCTAAACTATCAATGTCCTGTTTCAGTCAATTACTATCATCCTGACTGTCTGTCCATTCTGCTAAACTATCCATGTCCTGTTTCAATCAATTACTATCATCCTGACTGTCTGTCCATTCTGCTAAACTATCCATGTCCTGTTTCAATCAATTACTATCATCCTGACTGTCTGTCCATTCTGCTAAACTATCCATGTCCTGTTTCAGTCAATTACTATCATCCTGACTCTCTGTCCATTCTGCTAAACTATCAATGTCCTGTTTCAGTCAATTACTATCATCCTGATCCTCTATCCATTCAGCTAAACTATCAATGTCCTGTTTCAGTCAATTACTATCATCCTGACTGTCTGTCCATTCTGCTAAACTATCAATGTCCTGTTTCAGTCAATTACTATCATCCTGACTGTCTGTCCATTCTGCTAAACTATCAATGTCCTGTTTCAGTCAATTACTATCATCCTGACTGTCTGTCCATTCTGCTAAACTATCAATGTCCTGTTTCAGTCAATTACTATCATCCTGACTGTCTGTCCATTCTGCTAAACTATCAATGTCCTGTTTCAGTCAATTACTATCATCCTGACTCTCTGTCCAGTCTGCTAAACTATCAATGTCCTGTTTCAGTCAATTACTATCATCCTGACTGTCTGTCCATTCTGCTAAACTATCAATGTCCTGTTTCAGTCAATTACTATCATCCTGACTGTCTGTCCATTCTGCTAATCTATCCATGTCTTGTTTCAGTCAATTACTATCATCCTGACTGTCTGTCCATTCTGCTAAACTATCAATGTCCTATTTCAGTAAATTACTATCATCCTGACTGTCTGTCCATTCTGCTAAACTATCAATGTCCTGTTTCAGTCAATTACTATCATCCTGACTGTCTGTCCATTCTGCTAAATTATCCATGTCCTGTTTCAGTCAATTACTATCATCCTGACTGTCTGTCCATTCTGCTAAACTATCAATGTCCTGTTTCAGTCAATTACTATCATCCTGACTGTCTGTCCATTCTGCTAAACTATCAATGTCCTGTTTCAGTCAATTACTATCATCCTGATTATCTGTCCATTCTGCTAAACTATCAATGTCCTGTTTCAGTCAATTACTATCATCCTGACTGTCTGTCCAGTCTGCTAAACTATCAATGTCCTGTTTCAGTCAATTACTATCATCCTGACTGTCTGTCCATTCTGCTAAACTATCAATGTCCTGTTTCAGTCAATTACTATCATCCTGACTGTCTGTCCATTCTGCTAAACTATCAATGTCCTGTTTCAGTCAATTACTATCATCCTGACTGTCTGTCCATTCTGCTAAACTATCAATCTCCTGTTTCAGTCAATTACTATCATCCTGACTGTCTGTCCATTCTGCTAATCTATCCATGTCTTGTTTCAGTCAATTAC
This sequence comes from Heterodontus francisci, assembly GCF_036365525.1. Classification (NCBI taxonomy): domain Eukaryota; kingdom Metazoa; phylum Chordata; class Chondrichthyes; order Heterodontiformes; family Heterodontidae; genus Heterodontus; species Heterodontus francisci. The sequence goes on from NW_027141021.1 coordinate 1,458,715, forward strand.
TATCATCCTGACTCTCTGTCCATTCTGCTAAACTATCAATGTCCTGTTTCAGTCAATTACTATCATCCTGATCCTCTATCCATTCAGCTAAACTATCAATGTCCTGTTTCAGTCAATTACTATCATCCTGACTGTCTGTCCATTCTGCTAAACTATCAATGTCCTGTTTCAGTCAATTACTATCATCCTGACTGTCTGTCCATTCTGCTAAACTATCAATGTCCTGTTTCAGTCAATTACTATCATCCTGACTGTCTGTCCATTCTGCTAAACTATCAATGTCCTGTTTCAGTCAATTACTATCATCCTGACTGTCTGTCCAGTCTGCTAAACTATCAATGTCCTGTTTCAGTCAATTACTATCATCCTGACTGTCTGTCCATTCTGCTAAACTATCAATGTCCTGTTTCAGTCAATTACTATCATCCTGACTGTCTGTCCATTCTGCTAATCTATCCATGTCTTGTTTCAGTCAATTACTATCATCCTGACTGTCTGTCCATTCTGCTAAACTATCAATGTCCTATTTCAGTAAATTACTATCATCCTGACTGTCTGTCCATTCTGCTAAACTATCAATGTCCTGTTTCAGTCAATTACTATCATCCTGACTGTCTGTCCATTCTGCTAAATTATCCATGTCCTGTTTCAGTCAATTACTATCATCCTGACTCTCTGTCCATTCTGCTAAACTATCAATGTCCTGTTTCAGTCAATTACTATCATCCTGACTGTCTGTCCATTCTGCTAAACTATCAATGTCCTGTTTCAGTCAATTACTATCATCCTGATTGTCTGTCCATTCTGCTAAACTATCAATGTCCTGTTTCAGTCAATTACTATCATCCTGACTGTCTGTCCAGTCTGCTAAACTATCAATGTCCTGTTTCAGTCAATTACTATCATCCTGACTGTCTGTCCATTCTGCTAAACTATCAATGTCCTGTTTCAGTCAATTACTATCATCCTGACTGTCTGTCCATTCTGCTAAACTATCAATGTCCTGTTTCAGTCAATTACTATCATCCTGACTGTCTGTCCATTCTGCTAAACTATCAATCTCCTGTTTCAGTCAATTACTATCATCCTGACTGTCTGTCCATTCTGCTAATCTATCCATGTCTTGTTTTAGTCAATTACTATCATCCTGACTGTCTGTCCATTCTGCTAAACTATCAATGTCCTGTTTCAGTCAATTACTATCATCCTGACTGTCTATCCATTCTGCTAAACTATCAATGTCCTGTTTCAGTCAATTACTATCATCCTGACTGTCTGTCCATTCTGCTAAACTATCCATGTCCTGTTTCAGTCAATTACTATCATCCTGACTGTCTGTCCATTCTGCTAATCTATCAATGTCCTGTTTCAGTCAATTACTATCATCCTGACTCTCTGTCCATTCTGCTAAACTATCAATGTCCTGTTTCAGTCAATTACTATCATCCTGACTGTCTGTCCATTCTGCTAAACTATCAATGTCCTGTTTCAGTCAATTACTATCATCCTGACTGTCTGTCCAGTCTGCTAAACTATCAATGTGCAGTTTCAGTCAATTACTATCATCCTGACTGTCTGTCCATTCTGCTAAACTATCAATGTCCTGTTTCAGTCAATTACTATCATCCTGACTGTCTGTCCATTCTGCTAATCTATCCATGTCTTGTTTCAGTCAATTACTATCATCCTGACTGTCTGTCCATTCTGCTAAACTATCAATGTCCTATTTCAGTCAATTACTATCATCCTGACTGTCTGTCCATTCTGCTAAACTATCAATGTCCTGTTTCAGTCAATTACTATCATCCTGACTGTCTGTCCATTCTGCTAAATTATCCATGTCCTGTTTCAGTCAATTACTATCATCCTGACTCTCTGTCCATTCTGCTAAACTATCAATGTCCTGTTTCAGTCAATTACTATCATCCTGACTGTCTGTCCATTCTGCTAAACTATCAATGTCCTGTTTCAGTCAATTACTATCATCCTGATTGTCTGTCCATTCTGCTAAACTATCAATGTCCTGTTTCAGTCAATTACTATCATCCTGACTGTCTGTCCAGTCTGCTAAACTATCAATGTCCTGTTTCAGTCAATTACTATCATCCTGACTGTCTGTCCATTCTGCTAAACTATCAATGTCCTGTTTCAGTCAATTACTATCATCCTGACTGTCTGTCCATTCTGCTAAACTATCAATGTCCTGTTTCAGTCAATTACTATCATCCTGACTGTCTGTCCATTCTGCTAAACTATCAATGTCCTGTTTCAGTCAATTACTATCATCCTGACTGTCTGTCCATTCTGCTAATCTATCCATGTCTTGTTTTAGTCAATTACTATCATCCTGACTGTCTGTCCATTCTGCTAAACTATCAATGTCCTGTTTCAGTCAATTACTATCATCCTGACTGTCTATCCATTCTGCTAAACTATCAATGTCCTGTTTCAGTCAATTACTATCATCCTGACTGTCTGTCCATTCTGCTAAACTATCCATGTCCTGTTTCAGTCAATTACTATCATCCTGACTGTCCATCCATTCTGCTAAACTATCCATGTCCTGTTTCAGTCAATTACTATCATCCTGACTGTCTGTCCATTCTGCTAAACTATCCATGTCCTGTTTCAGTCAACTACTATCATCCTGACTGTCTGTCCATTCTGCTAAACTATCAATGTCCTGTTTCAGTCAATTACTATCATCCTGAATGTCTGTCCATTCTGCTAATCTATCAATGTCCTGTTTCAGTCAATTACTATCATCCTGACTCTCTGTCCATTCTGCTAAACTATCAATGTCCTGTTTCAGTCAATTACTATCATCCTGACTGTCTGTCCATTCTGCTAAACTATCAATGTCCTGTTTCAGTCAATTACTATCATCCTGACTGTCTGTCCATTCTGCTAAACTATCAATGTCCTGTTTCAGTCAATTACTATCATCCTGACTGTCTGTCATTTCTGCTAAACTATCAATGTCCTGTTTCATTCAATTACTATCATCCTGACTGTCTGTCCATTCTGCTAAACTATCAATGTCCTGTTTCAGTCAATTACTATCATCCTGACTGTCTGTCCATTCTGCTAAACTATCAATGTCCTGTTTCAGTCAATTACTATCATCCTGACTGTCTGTCCATTCTGCTAAACTATCAATGTCCTGTTTCAGTCAATTACTATCATCCTGACTCTCTGTCCAGTCTGCTAAACTATCAATGTCCTGTTTCAGTCAATTACTATCATCCTGACTGTCTGTCCATTCTGCTAAACTATCCATGTCCTGTTTCAGTCAATTACTATCATCCTGACTGTCTGTCCATTCTGCTAACCTATCCATGACCTGTTTCAGTCAATTACTATCATCTTGACTGTCTGTCCATTCTGCTAAACTATCAATGTCCTGTTTCAGTCAATTACTATCATCCTGACTGTCTGTCCAGTCTGCTAAACTATCCATGTCCTGTTTCAGTCAATTACTATCATCCTGACTGTCTGTCCATTCTGCTAAACTATCAATGTCCTGTTTCAGTCAATTACTATCATCCTGACTGTCTGTCCATTCTGCTAAACTATCAATGTCCTGTTTCAGTCAATTACTATCATCCTGACTGTCTGTCCATTCTGCTAAACTATCCATGTCCTGTTTCAGTCAATTACTATCATCCTGACTGTCTGTCCATTCTGCGAAATTATCAATGTCCTGTTTCAGTCAATTACTATCATCCTGACTGTCTGTCCATTCTGCTAAACTATCAATGTCCTGTTTCAGACAATTACTATCATCCTGACTGTCTGTCCATTCTGCTAAACTATCAATGTCCGGTTTCAGTCAATTACTGTCATCCTGACTGTCTATCCATTCTGCTAAACTATTCATGTCCTGTTTCAGTCAATTACTATCACCCTGACTGTCTATCCATTCTGCTAAACTATCAATGTCCTGTTTCAGTCAATTACTATCATCCTGACTCTCTGTCCATTCTGCTAAACTATCCACGTCGTGTTTCAGACAATTACTATCATTCTGACTGTCTGTCCATTCTGCTAAACTATCCATGTCCAGTTTCAGTCAATTACTATCATCCTGACTGTCTGTCCATTCTGCTAAACTATCAATGTCCTGTTTCAGTCAATTACTATCATCCTGACTGTCTGTCCATTCTGCTAAACTATCCACGTCCTGTTTCAGACAATTACTATCATCCTGACTGTCTGTCCATTCTACTAAACTATCAATGTCCTGTTTAAGTCAATTACTGTCATCCTGACTGTCTATCCATTCTGCTAAACTATTCATGTCCTGTTTCAGTCATTTACCATCACCCTGACTGTCTATCCATTCTGCTAAACTATCAATGTCCTGTTTCAGTCAATTACTATCATCCCGAATCTCTGTCCATTCTGCTAATCTATCCATGTCCTGTTTCAGTCAATTACTATCATCCTGACTGTCTGTCCATTCTGCTAATTTATCAATGTCCTGTTTCAGTCAATTACTATCATCCAGACTGTCTGTCCATTCTGCTAAACTATCAATGTCCTGTTTCAGTCAATTACTATCATCCTGACTGTCTGTCCATTCTGCTAAACTATCCATGTCCTGTTTCAGTCAATTACTATCATCCTGACTGTCTGTCCATTCTGCTAAACTATCAATGTCCTGCTTCAGTCAATTACTGTCATCCTGAATCTCTGTCCATTCTGCTAAACTATCCATGTCCTGTTTCAGTCAATTACTATCATCCTGACTGTCTGTCCATTCTGCTAAACTATCAATGTCCTGTTTCAGTCAATTACTATCATCCTGACTGTCTGTCCATTCTGCTAAACTGTCCATGTCCTGGTTCAGTCAATTACTATCATCCTGACTCTCTGTCCATTCTGCTAAACTATCAATGTCCTGTTTCAGTCAATTACTATCATCCTGACTGTCTGTCCAGTCTGCTAAACTATCAATGTCCTGTTTCAGTCAATTACTATCATCCTGACTGTCCATTCTGCTAAACTATCAGTGTCCTGTTCCAGTCAATTACTATCATCCTGACTGTCTATCCATTCTGCTAAACTATCCATGTCCTGTTTCAGTCAATTACTATCATCCTGACCGTCTGTCCATTCTGCTAAACTATCAATGTCCTGTTTCAGTCAATTACTATCATCCTGACTGTCTGTCCATTCTGCTAAACTTTCAATGTCCTGTTTCAGTCAATTACTATCATCCTGACTGTCTGTCCATTCTGCTAAATTATCATTGTCCTGTTTCAGTCAATTACTATCATCCTGACTGTCTGTCCATTCTGCTAAACTATCAATGTCCTGTTTCAGTCAATTACTATCATCCTGACTGTCTGTCCAGTCTGCTAAACTATCCATGTCCTGTTTCAGTCAATTACTATCATGCTGACTGTCTGTCCATTCTACTAAACTATCAATGTCCTGTTTCAGTCAATTACTATCATCCTGACTGTCTGTCCATTCTGCTAAACTATCAATGTCCTGTTTCAGTCAATTACTATCATCCTGACTGTCTGTCCATTCTGCTAAACTATCCATGTCCTGTTTCAGTCAATTACTATCATCCTGACTGTCTGTCAATTCTGCGAAATTATCAATGTCCTGTTTCAGTCAATTACTATCATCCTGACTCTCTGTCCATTCTGCTAAACTATCCACGTCCTGTTTCAGACAATTACTATCATTCTGACTGTCTGTCCATTCTGCTAAACTATCCATGTCCAGTTTCAGTCAATTACTATCATCCTGACCGTCTGTCCATTCTGCTAAACTATCAATGTCCTGTTTCAGTCAATTACTATCATCCTGACTGTCTGTCCATTCTGCTAAACTATCCACGTCCTGTTTCAGACAATTACTATCATCCTGACTGTCTATCCATTCTGCTAAACTATCAATGTCCTGTTTCAGTCAATTACTGTCATCCTGACTGTCTATCCATTCTGCTAAACTATTCATGTCCTGTTTCAGTCATTTACTATCACCCTGACTATCTATCCATTCTGCTAAACTATCAATGTCCTGTTTCAGTCAATTACTATCATCCTGACTCTCTGTCCATTCTGCTAATCTATCCATGTCCTGTTTCAGTCAATTACTATCATCCTGACTGTCTGTCCATTCTGCTAATTTATCAATGTCCTGTTTCAGTCAATTACTATCATCCAGACTGTCTGTCCATTCTGCTAAACTATCAATGTCCTGTTTCAGTCAATTACTATCATCCTGACTGTCTGTCCATTCTGCTAAACTATCCATGTCCTGTTTCAGTCAATTACTATCATCCTGACTGTCTGTCCATTCTGCTAAACTATCAATGTCCTGCTTCAGTCAATTACTGTCATCCTGAATCTCTGTCCATTCTGCTAAACTATCCATGTCCTGTTTCAGTCAATTACTATCATCCTGACTGTCCGTCCATTCTGCTAAACTATCAATGTCCTGTTTCAGTCAATTACTATCATCCTGACTGTCTGTCCATTCTGCTAAACTGTCCATGTCCTGTTTCAGTCAATTACTATCATCCTGACTGTCTGTCCATTCTGCTAAACTATCAATGTCCTGTTTCAGTCAATTACTATCATCCTGACTGTCCATTCTGCTAAACTATCAGTGTCCTGTTCCAGTCAATTACTATCATCCTGACTGTCTATCCATTCTGCTAAACTATCCATGTCCTGTTTCAGTCAATTACTACCATGCTGACTGTCTGTCCATTCTGCTGAACTATCAATGTCCTGTTTCAGTCAATTACTATCATCCTGACTGTCTGTCCATTCTGCTAATCTTTCAATGTCCTGTTTCAGTCAATTACTATCATCCTGACTGTCTGTCCATTCTGCTAAACTGTCCATGTCCTGTTTCAGTCAATTACTATCATCCTGACTGTCTGTCCATTCTGCTAAATTATCATTGTCCTGTTTCAGTCAATTACTATCATCCTGACTGTCTGTCCATTCTGCTAAACTATCAATGTCCTGTTTCAGTCAATTACTATCATCCTGACTGTCTGTCCATTCTGCTAAACTATCCATGTCCTGTTTCATTCAATTACTATCATCCTGACTGTCTGTCCATTCTGCGAAATTATCAATGTCCTGTTTCAGTCAATTACTATCATCCTGACTCTCTGTCCATTCTGCTAAACTATCCACGTCCTGTTTCCGACAATTACTATCATTCTGACTGTCTGTCCATTCTGATAAACTATCCATGTCCAATTTCAGTCAATTACTATCATCCTGACTGTCTGTCCATTCTGCTAAACTATCAATGTCCTGCTTCAGTCAATTACTATCATCCTGACTGTCTGTCCATTCTGCTAAACTATCCATGTCCTGTTTCAGACAATTACTATCATCCTGACTGTCTATCCATTCTGCTACACTATCAATGTCCTGTTTCAGTCAATTACTGTCATCCTGACTGTCTATCCATTCTGCTAAACTATTCATGTCCTGTTTCAGTCATTTACTATCACCCTGACTGTCTATCCATTCTGCTAAACTATCAATGTCCTGTTTCAGTCAATTACTATCATCCTGACTCTCTGTCCATTCTGCTAATCTATCCATGTCCTGTTTCAGTCAATTACTATCATGCTGACTGTCTGTCCATTCTGCTAATTTATCAATGTCCTGTTTCAGTCAATTACTATCATCCAGACTGTCTGTCCATTCTGCTAAACTATCAATGTCCTGTTTCAGTCAATTACTATCATCCTGACTGTCTGTCCATTCTGCTAAACTATCCATGTCCTGTTTCAGTCAATTACTATCATCCTGACTGTCTGTCCATTCTGCTAAACTATCAATGTCCTGCTTCAGTCAATTACTGTCATCCTGAATCTCTGTCCATTCTGCTAAACTATCCATGTCCTGTTTCAGTCAATTACTATCATCCTGACTGTCTGTCCATTCTGCTAAACTATCAATGTCCTGTTTCAGTCAATTACTATCATCCTGACTGTCTGTCCATTCTGCTAAACTGTCCATGTCCTGTTTCAGTCAATTACTATCATCCTGACTGTCTGTCCATTCTGCTAAACTATCAATGTCCTGTTTCAGTCAATTACTATCATCCTGACTTTCCATTCTGCTAAACTATCAGTGTCCTGTTCCAGTCAATTACTATCATCCTGACTGTCTATCCATTCTGCTAAACTATCCATGTCCTGTTTCAGTCAATTACTATCATCCTGACTGTCTGTCCATTCTGCTAACCTATCAATGTCCTGTTTCAGTCAATTACTATCATCCTGACTGTCTGTCCATTCTGCTAAACTTTCAATGTCCTGTTTCAGTCAATTACTATCATCCTGACTGTCTGTCCATTCTGCTAAATTATCATTGTCCTGTTTCAGTCAATTACTATCATCCTGACTGTCTGTCCATTCTGCTAAACTATCCATGTCCTGTTTCAGTCAATTACTATCATCCTGACTGTCTGTCCATTCTGCTAAACTATCAATGTCCTGTTTCAGTCAATTACTATCATCCTGACTGTCTGTCCATTCTGCTAAACTTTCAATGTCCTGTTTCAGTCAATTACTATCATCCTGACTGTCTGTCCATTCTGCTAAACTATCAATGTCCTGTTTCAGTCAATTACTATCATCCTGACTGTCTGTCCATTCTGCTAAACTATCCATGTCCTGTTTCAGTCAATTACTATCATCCTGACTGTCTGTCCATTCTGCTAAACTATCAATGTCCTGTTTCAGTCAATTACTATCATCCTGACTGTCTGTCCATTCTGCTAAACTATCAATGTCCTGTTTCAGTCAATTACTATCATCCTGACTGTCTGTCCATTCTGCTAAACTATCCATTTCCTGTTTCAGTCAATTACTATCATCCTGACTGTCTGTCCATTCTGCTAAACTATCAATGTCCTGTTTCAGTCAATTACTATCATCCTGTCTGTCTGTCCATTCTGCTAAACTATCAATGTCCTGTTTCAGTCAATTGCTATCATCCTGACTCTCTGTCCATTCTGCTAAACTATCAATGTCCTGTTTCAGTCAATTACTATCATCCTGACTGTCTGTCCATGCTGCTAAACTATCCATGTCCTGTTTCAGTCAATTACTATCATCCTGACTCTCTGTCCATTCTGCTAAACTATCAATGTCCTGTTTCAGTCAATTACTATCATCCTGACTGTCTGTCCATTCTGCTAAACTATCAATGTCCTGTTTCAGACAATTACTATCATCCTGACTGTCTGTCCATTCTGCTAAACTATCAATGTCCTGTTTCAGTCAATTACTATCATCCTGACTGTCTGTCCATTCTGCTAAACTATCAATGTCCTGTTTCAGTCAATTACTATCATCCTGACTCTCTGTCCATTCTGCTAAACTATCAATGTCCTGTTTCAGTCAATTACTATCATCCTGACTGTCTGTCCATTCTGCTAAACTATCAATGTCCTGTTTCAGTCAATTGCTATCATCCTGACTCTCTGTCCATTCTGCTAAACTATCAATGTCCTGTTTCAGTCAATTACTATCATCCTGACTGTCTGTCCATTCTGCTAAACTATCCATGTCCTGTTTCAGTCAATTACTATCATCCTGACTGTCTGTCCATTCTGCTAAACTATCAATGTCCTGTTTCAGTCAATTACTATCATCCTGACTGTCTGTCCATTCTGCTAAACTATCAATGTCCTGTTTCAGTCAATTACTATCATCCTGACTGTCTGTCCATTCTGCTAAACTATCAATGTCCTGTTTCAGTCAATTACTATCATCCTGACTGTCTGTCCATTCTGCTAAACTATCAATGTCCTGTTTCAGTCAATTACTATAATCCTGACTCTCTGTCCATTCTGCTAAACTATCAATGTCCTGTTTCAGTCAATTACTATCATCCTGACTGTCTGTCCATTCTGCTAAACTATCAATGTCCTGTTTCAGTCAATTACTATCATCCTGACTGTCTGTCCATTCTGCTAAACTATCAATGTCCTGTTTCAGTCAATTACTATCATCCTGACTCTCTGTCCATTCTGCTAAACTATCAATGTCCTGTTTCAGTCAATTACTATCATCCTGACTGTCTGTCCATTCTGCTAAACTATCTATTTCCTGTTTCAGTCAATTACTATCATCCTGACTGTCTGTCCATTCTGCTAAACTATCAATGTCCTGTTTCAGTCAATTACTATCATCCTGACTGTCTGTCCATTCTGCTAAACTATCAATGTCCTGTTTCAGTCAATTACTATCATCCTGACTCTCTGTCCATTCTGCTAAACTATCAATGTCCTGTTTCAGTCAATTACTATCATCCTGACTGTCTATCCATTCTGCTAAACTATCCATGTCCTGTTTCAGTCAATTACTATCATCCTGACTCTCTGTCCATTCTGCTAAACTATCCATGTCCTGTTTCAGTCAATTACTATCATCCTGACTGTCTGTCCATTCTGCTAAACTATCAATGTCCTGTTTCAGTCAATTACTATCATTCTGACTGTCTGTCCATTCTGCTAAACTATCAATGTCCTGTTTCAGTGAATTACTATCATCCTGACTGTCTGTCCATTCTGCTAAACTATCAATGTCCTGTTTCAGTCAATTACTATCATCCTGACTGTCTATCCATTCTGCTAAACTATCCATGTCCTGTTTCAGTCAATTACTATCATCCTGACTCTCTGTCCATTCTGCTAAACTATCCATGCCCTATTTCAGTCAATTACTATCATCCTGACTGTCTGTCCATTCTGCTAAACTATCAATGTCCTGTTTCAGTCAATTACTATCATCTTGACTGTCTGTCCATTCTGCTAAACTATCCATTTCCTGTTTCAGTCAATTACTATCATCCTGACTGTCTGTCCATTCTGCTAAACTATCAATGTCCTGTTTCAGTCAATTACTATCATCCTGATTCTCTGTCCATTCTGCTAAACTATCAATGTCCTGTTTCAGTCAATTACTATCATCCTGACTGTCTGTCCATTCTGCTAAACTATCAATGTCCTGTTTCAGTCGATTACTATCATCCTGACTCTCTGTCCATTCTGCTAAACTTTAAATGTCCTGTTTCAGTCAATTACTATCATCCTGACTGTCTATCCATTCTGCTAAACTATCCATGTCCTGTTTCAGTCAATTACTATCATCCTGACTGTCTGTCCATTCTGCTAAACTATCCATGTCCTGTTTCAGTCAATTACTATCATCCTGACTCTCTGTCCATTCTGCTAAACTATCCATGTCCTGTTTCAGTCAATTACTATCATCCTGACTGTCTGTCCATTCTGCTAAACTATCCATGTCCTGTTTCAGTCAATTACTATCATCCTGACTGTCTGTCCATTCTGCTAAACGATCCATGTCCTGTTTCAGTCAATTACTATCATCCTGACGGTCTGTCCATTCTGCTAAACTATCAATGTCCTGTTTCAGTCAATTACTATCATCCTGACTGTCTGTCCATTCTGCTAAACTATCAATGTCCTGTTTCAGTCAATTACTATCATCCTGACTGTCTGTCCATTCTGCTAAACTATCAATGTCCTGTTTCAGTCAATTACTATCATCCTGACTGTCTGTCCATTCTGCTAAACTATCAATGTCCTGTTTCAGTCAATTACTATCATCCTGACTCTCTGTCCATTCTGCTAAACTGTCAATGTCCTGTTTCAGTCAATTACTATCATCCTGACTGTCTGTCCATTCTGCTAAACTATCCATGTCCTGTTTCAGTCAATTACTATCATCCTGACTGTCTGTCCATTCTGCTAAACTATCAATGTCCTGTTTCAGTCAATTACTATCATCCTGATTCTCTGTCCATTCTGCTAAACTGTCAATGTCCTGTTTCAGTCAATTACTATCATCCTGACTGTCTGTCCATTCTGCTAAACTATCAATGTCCTGTTTCAGTCAATTACTATCATCCTGACTCTCTGTCCATTCTGCTAAACTATCAATGTCCTGTTTCAGTGAATTACTATCATCCTGACTGTCTATCCATTCTGCTAAACTATCCATGTCCTGTTTCAGTCAATTACTATCATACTGACTGTCTGTCCATTCTGCTAAACTATCCATGTCCTGTTTCAGTCAATTACTATCATCCTGACTCTCTGTCCATTCTGCTAAACTATCCATGTCCTGTTTTAGTCAATTACTATCATCCTGAATGTCTGTCCATTCTGCTAAACTATCCATGTCCTGTTTCAGTCAATTACTATCATCCTGACTGTCTTTCCATTCAGCTAAACTATCCATGTCCTGTTTCAGTCAATTACTATCATCCTGACTGTCTGTCCATTCTGCTAAACTATCAATGTCCTGTTTCAGTCAATTACTATCATCCTGACTGTCTGTCCATTCTGCTAAACTATCAATGTCCTGTTTCAGTCAATTACTATCATCCTGACTGTCTGTCCATTCTGCTAAACTATCCATGTCCTGTTTCAGTCAATTACTATCATCCTGACTGTCTGTCCATTCTGCTAAACTATCCATGTCCTGTTTCAGTCAATTACTATCATCCTGACTGTCTGTCCATTCTGCTAAACTATCCATGTCCTGTTTCAGTCAATTACTATCATCCTGACTGTCTGTCCATTCTGCTAAACTATCCATGTCCTGTTTCAGTCAATTACTGTCATCCTGATCCTCTGTCCATTCTGCTAAACTATCCATGTCCTGTTTCAGTCAATTACTATCATCCTGACTGTCTGTCCATTCTGCTAAACTATCAATGTCCTGTTTCAGTCAATTACTATCATCTTGACTGTCTGTCCATTCTGCTAAACTATCCATTTCCTGTTTCAGTCAATTACTATCATCCTGACTGTCTGTCCATTCTGCTAAACTATCAATGTCCTGTTTCAGTCAATTACTATCATCCTGATTCTCTGTCCATTCTGCTAAACTATCAATGTCCTGTTTCAGTCAATTACTATCATCCTGACTGTCTGTCCATTCTGCTAAACTATCAATGTCCTGTTTCAGTCAATTACTATCATCCTGACTCTCTGTCCATTCTGCTAAACTTTAAATGTCCTGTTTCAGTCAATTACTATCATCCTGACTGTCTATCCATTCTGCTAAACTATCCATGTCCTGTTTCAGTCAATTACTATCATCCTGACTGTCTGTCCATTCTGCTAAACTATCCATGTCCTGTTTCAGTCAATTACTATCATCCTGACTCTGTCCATTCTGCTAAACTATCCATGTCCTGTTTCAGTCAATTACTATCATCCTGAATGTCTGTCCATTCTGCTAAACTATCCATGTCCTGTTTCAGTCAATTACTATCATCCTGACTGTCTGTCCATTCTGCTAAACTATCAATGTCCTGTTTCAGTCAATTACTATCATCCTGACTGTCTGTCCATTCTGCTAAACTATCAATGTCCTGTTTCAGTCAATTACTATCATCCTGACTGTCTGTCCATTCTGCTAAACTATCAATGTCCTGTTTCAGTCAATTACTATCATCCTGACTGTCTGTCCATTCTGCTAAACTATCAATGTCCTGTTTCAGTCAATTACTATCATCCTGACTCTCTGTCCATTCTGCTAAACTGTCAATGTCCTGTTTCATTCAATTACTATCATCCTGACTGTCCATTCTGCTAAACTATCCATGTCCTGTTTCAGTCAATTACTATCATCCTGACTGTCTGTCCATTCTGCTAAACTATCAATGTCCTGTTTCAGTCAATTACTATCATCCTGATTCTCTGTCCATTCTGCTAAACTGTCAATGTCCTGTTTCAGTCAATTACTATCATCCTGACTGTCTGTCCATTCTGCTAAACTATCAATGTCCTGTTTCAGTCAATTACTATCATCCTGACTCTCTGTCCATTCTGCTAAACTATCAATGTCCTGTTTCAGTCAATTACTTTCATCCTGACTGTCTATCCATTCTTCTAAACTATCCATGTCCTGTTTCAGTCAATTACTATCATCCTGACTGTCTGTCCATTCTGCTAAACTATCCATGTCCTGTTTCAGTCAATTACTATCATCCTGACTCTCTGTCCATTCTGCTAAACTATCCATGTCCTGTTTCAGTCAATTACTATCATCCTGACTCTCTGTCCATTCTGCTAAACAATCAATGTCCTGTTTCAGTCAATTACTATCATCCTGACTGTCTATCCATTCTGCTAAACTATCAATGTCCTGTTTCAGTCAATTACTATCATCCTGATTCTCTGTCCATTCTGCTAAACTGTCAATGTCCTGTTTCAGTCAATTACTATCATCCTGACTGTCTGTCCATTCTGCTAAACTATCAATGTCCTGTTTCAGTCAATTACTATCATCCTGACTCTCTGTCCATTCTGCTAAACTATCAATGTCCTGTTTCAGTCAATTACTATCATCCTGACTGTCTATCCATTCTTCTAAACTATCCATGTCCTGTTTCAGTCAATTACTATCATCCTGACTGTCTGTCCATTCTGCTAAACTATCCATGTCCTGTTTCAGTCAATTACTATCATCCTGACTCTCTGTCCATTCTGCTAAACTATCCATGTCCTGTTTCAGTCAATTACTATCATCCTGACTCTCTGTCCATTCTGCTAAACAATCAATGTCCTGTTTCAGTCAATTACTATCATCCTGACTGTCTATCCATTCTGCTAAACTATCCATGTCCTGTTTCAGTCAATTACTATCATCCTGACTGTCTGTCCATTCTGCTAAACTATCCATGTCCTGTTTCAGTCAATTACTATCATCCTGACTGTCTGTCCATTCTGCTAAACTATCCATGTCCTGTTTCAGTCAATTACTATCATCCTGACTGTCTGCCATTCTGCTAAACTATCCATGTCCTGTTTCAGTCAATTACTATCATCCTGACTGTCTGTCCATTCTGCTAAACTATCCATGTCCTGTTTCAGTCAATTACTGTCATCCTGATCCTCTGTCCATTCTGCTAAACTATCCATGTCCTGTTTCAGTCAATTACTATCATCCTGACTGTCTGTCCATTCTGCTAAACTATCAATGTCCTGTTTCAGTCAATTACTATCATCTTGACTGTCTGTCCATTCTGCTAAACTATCCATTTCCTGTTTCAGTCAATTACTATCATCCTGACTGTCTGTCCATTCTGCTAAACTATCAATGTCCTGTTTCAGTCAATTACTATCATCCTGATTCTCTGTCCATTCTGCTAAACTATCAATGTCCTGTTTCAGTCAATTACTATCATCCTGACTGTCTGTCCATTCTGCTAAACTATCAATGTCCTGTTTCAGTCAATTACTATCATACTGACTCTCTGTCCATTCTGCTAAACTTTAAATGTCCTGTTTCAGTCAATTACTATCATCCTGACTGTCTATCCATTCTGCTAAACTATCCATGTCCTGTTTCAGTCAATTACTATCATCCTGACTGTCTGTCCATTCTGCTAAACTATCCATGTCCTGTTTCAGTCAATTACTATCATCCTGACTCTCTGTCCATTCTGCTAAACTATCCATGTCCTGTTTCAGTCAATTACTATCATCCTGAATGTCTGTCCATTCTGCTAACCTATCCATGTCCTGTTTCAGTCAATTACTATCATCCTGACTGTCTGTCCATTCTGCTAAACTATCAATGTCCTGTTTCAGTCAATTACTATCATCCTGACTGTCTGTCCATTCTGCTAAACTATCAATGTCCTGTTTCAGTCAATTACTATCATCCTGACTGTCTGTCCATTCTGCTAAACTATCAATGTCCTGTTTCAGTCAATTACTATCATCCTGACTGTCTGTCCATTCTGCTAAACTATCAATGTCCTGTTTCAGTCAATTACTATCATCCTGACTCTCTGTCCATTCTGCTAAACTGTCAATGTCCTGTTTCATTCAATTACTATCATCCTGACTGTCCATTCTGCTAAACTATCCATGTCCTGTTTCAGTCAATTACTATCATCCTGACTGTCTGTCCATTCTGCTAAACTATCAATGTCCTGTTTCAGTCAATTACTATCATCCTGATTCTCTGTCCATTCTGCTAAACTGTCAATGTCCTGTTTCAGTCAATTACTATCATCCTGACTGTCTGTCCATTCTGCTAAACTATCAATGTCCTGTTTCAGTCAATTACTATCATCCTGACTCTCTGTCCATTCTGCTAAACTATCAATGTACTGTTTCAGTCAATTACTATCATCCTGACTGTCTATCCATTCTTCTAAACTATCCATGTGCTGTTTCAGTCAATTACTATCATCCTGACTGTCTGTCCATTCTGCTAAACTATCCATGTCCTGTTTCAGTCAATTACTATCATCCTGACTCTCTGTCCATTCTGCTAAACTATCCATGTCCTGTTTCAGTCAATTACTATCATCCTGACTCTCTGTCCATTCTGCTAAACAATCAATGTCCTGTTTCAGTCAATTACTATCATCCTGACTGTCTATCCATTCTGCTAAACTATCCATGTCCTGTTTCAGTCAATTACTATCATACTGACTGTCTGTCCATTCTGCTAAACTATCCATGTCCTGTTTCAGTCAATTACTATCATCCTGACTCTCTGTCCATTCTGCTAAACTATCCATGTCCTGTTTCAGTCAATTACTATCATCCTGACTGTCTTTCCATTCTGCTAAACTATCCATGTCCTGTTTCAGTCAATTACTATCATCCTGACTGTCTGTCCATTCTGCTAAACTATCAATGTCCTGTTTCAGTCAATTACTATCATCCTGACTGTCTGTCCATTCTGCTAAACTATCCATGTCCTGTTTCAGTCAATTACTATCATCCTGACTGTCTGTCCATTCTGCTAAACTATCCATGTCCTGTTTCAGTCAATTACTATCATCCTGACTGTCTGTCCATTCTGCTAAACTATCCATGTCCTGTTTCAGTCAATTACTATCATCCTGACTGTCTGTCCATTCTGCTAAACTATCCATGTCCTGTTTCAGTCAATTACTATCATCCTGATCCTCTGTCCATTCTGCTAAACTATCCATGTCCTGTTTCAGTCAATTACTATCATCCTGACTGTCTGTCCATTCTGCTAAACTATCAATGTCCTGTTTCAGTCAATTACTATCATCTTGACTGTCTGTCCATTCTGCTAAACTATCCATTTCCTGTTTCAGTCAATTACTATCATCCTGACTGTCTGTCCATTCTGCTAAACTATCAATGTCCTGTTTCAGTCAATTACTATCATCCTGATTCTCTGTCCATTCTGCTAAACTATCAATGTCCTGTTTCAGTCAATTACTATCATCCTGACTGTCTGTCCATTCTGCTAAACTATCAATGTCCTGTTTCAGTCAATTACTATCATCCTGACTCTCTGTCCATTCTGCTAAACTTTAAATGTCCTGTTTCAGTCAATTACTATCATCCTGACTGTCTATCCATTCTGCTAAACTATCCATGTCCTGTTTCAGTCAATTACTATCATCCTGACTGTCTGTCCATTCTGCTAAACTATCCATGTCCTGTTTCAGTCAATTACTATCATCCTGACTCTCTGTCCATTCTGCTAAACTATCCATGTCCTGTTTCAGTCAATTACTATCATCCTGACTGTCTGTCCATTCTGCTAAACTATCCATGTCCTGTTTCAGTCAATTACTATCATCCTGACTGTCTGTCCATTCTGCTAAACTTTCAATGTCCTGTTTCAGTCAATTACTATCATCCTGACTGTCTGTCCATTCTGCTAAACTATCAATGTCCTGTTTCAGTCAATTACTATCATCCTGACTGTCTGTCCATTCTGCCAAACTATCAATGTCCTGTTTCAGTCAATTACTATCATCCTGACTGTCTGTCCATTCTGCTAAACTATCAATGTCCTGTTTCAGTCAATTACTATCATCCTGACTCTCTGTCCATTCTGCTAAACTGTCAATGTCCTGTTTCAGTCAATTACTATCATCCTGACTGTCCATTCTGCTAAACTATCCATGTCCTGTTTCAGTCAATTACTATCATCCTGACTGTCTGTCCATTCTGCTAAACTATCAATGTCCTGTTTCAGTCAATTACTATCATCCTGATTCTCTGTCCATTCTGCTAAACTGTCAATGTCCTGTTTCAGTCAATTACTATCATCCTGACTGTCTGTCCATTCTGCTAAACTATCAATGTCCTGTTTCAGTCAATTACTATCATCCTGACTCTCTGTCCATTCTGCTAAACTATCAATGTCCTGTTTCAGTCAATTACTATCATCCTGACTGTCTATCCATTCTGCTAAACTATCCATGTCCTGTTTCAGTCAATTACTATCATCCTGACTGTCTGTCCATTCTGCTAAACTATCCATGTCCTGTTTCAGTCAATTACTATCATCCTGACTCTCTGTCCATTCTGCTAAACTATCCATGTCCTGTTTCAGTCAATTACTATCATCCTGACTGTCTGTCCATTCTGCTAAACTATCCATGTCCTGTTTCAGTCAATTACTATCATCCTGACTGTCTTTCCATTCTGCTAAACTATCCATGTCCTGTTTCAGTCAATTACTATCATCCTGACTGTCTGTCCATTCTGCTAAACTATCAATGTCCTGTTTCAGTCAATTACTATCATCCTGACTGTCTGTCCATTCTGCTAAACTATCAATGTCCTGTTTCAGTCAATTACTATCATCCTGACTGTCTGTCCATTCTGCTAAACTATCCATGTCCTGTTTCAGTCAATTACTATCATCCTGACTGTCTGTCCATTCTGCTAAACTATCCATGTCCTGTTTCAGTCAATTACTATCATCCTGACTGTCTTTCCATTCTGCTAAACTATCCATGTCCTGTTTCAGTCAATTACTATCATCCTGACTGTCTGTCCATTCTGCTAAACTATCCATGTCCTGTTTCAGTCAATTACTGTCATCCTGATCCTCTGTCCATTCTGCTAAACTATCCATGTCCTGTTTCAGTCAATTACTATCATCCTGACTGTCTGTCCATTCTGCTAAACTATCCATGTCCTGTTTCAGTCAATTACTATCATCCTGACTCTCTGTCCATTCTGCTAAACTATCCATGTCCTGTTTCAGTCAATTACTATCATCCTGACTGTCTGTCCATTCTGCTAAACTATCCATGTCCTGTTTCAGTCAATTACAATCATCCTGACTGTCTGTCCATTCTGCTAAACTATCCATGTCCTGTTTCAGTCAATTACTATCATCCTGACTGTCTGTCCATTCTGCTAAACTGTCAATGTCCTGTTTCAGGCAATTACTATCATCCTGACTGTCTGACCATTCTGCTAAACTATCCATGTCCTGTTTCAGTCAATTACTATCATCCTGACTGTCTGTCCATTCTGCTAAACTATCAATGTCCTGTTTCAGTCAATTACTGTCATCCTGATCCTCTGTCCATTCTGCTAAACAATCCATGTCCTGTTTCAGTCAATTACTATCATCCTGACTGTCTGTCCATTCTGCTAAACTATCAATGTCCTGTTTCAGTCAATTACTATCATCCTGACTCTCTGTCCATTCTGCTAAACTATCCATGTCAGTTTCAGTCAATTACTATCATCCTGACTGTCTGTCCATTCTGCTAAACTATCAATGTCCTGTTTCAGTCAATTACTGTCATCCTGATCCTCTGTCCATTCTGCTAAACTATCAATGTCCTGTTTCAGTCAATTACTATCATCCAGACTGTCTGTCCATTCTGCTAAACTATCCATGTCCTGTTTCAGTCAATTACTATCATCCTGACTGTCTGTCCATTCTGCTAAACTATCAATGTCCTGTTTCAGTCAAATACTATCACCCTGACTGTCTGTCCATTCTGCTAAACTTTCAATGTCCTGTTTCAGTCAATTACTATCATCCTGACTGTCTACCCATTCTGCTAAGCTATCAATGTCCTGTTTCAGTCAATTACTATCATCCTGACTGTCTGTCCATTCTGCTAAACTATCCATGTCCTGTTTCATTCAATTACTATCATCCTGACTGTTTACCCATTCTGCTAAACTATCAATGTCCTGTTTCAGTCAATTACTATCATCCTGACTGTCTGTGCATTCTGCTAAACTATCCATGTCCTGTTTCAGTCAATTACTATCATCCTGACTGTCTATCCATTCTGCTAAACTATCAATGTCCAGTTTCAGTCAATTACTATCATCCTGCTCCTCTGTCTATTCTGCTAACCTATCAATGTCCTGTTTCAGTCAATTACTATCATCCTGACTGTCTGTCCATTCTGCTAAACTATCCATGTCCTGTTATTGTCAATTACTATCATCCTGACTGTCTATCCATTCTGCTAAACTATCCATGTCCTGTTTCAGTCAATTACTATCATCCTGACTGTCTGTCCATTCTGCTAAACTATCCATGTCCTGTTTTAGTCAATTACTATCATCCTGACTGTCTGTCCATTCTGCTAAACTATCAATGTCCTGTTTCAGTCAATTACTATCATCCTGACTGTCTGTCCATTCTGCTAAACTATCCATGTCCTGTTTCAGTCAATTACTATCATCCTGACTGTCTATCCATTCTGCTAAACTATCCATGTCCTGTTTCAGTCAATTGCTATCATCCTGACTGTCTGTCCATTCTGCTAAACTATCAATGTCCTGTTTCAGTCAATTACTATCATCCTGACTGTCTTTCCATTCTGCTAAACTATCAATGTCCTGTTTCAGTCAATTACTATCATTCTGACTGTCTGTCCATTCTGCTAATCTATCAATGTCCTGTTTCAGTCAATTACTATCATCCTGACTGTCTGTCCATTCTGCTAAACTATCCAAGTCCTGTTTCAGTCAAATACTGTCATCCTGACTGTCTGTCCAGTCTGCTAAACTATCAATGTCCTGTTTCAGTCAATTACTATCATCCTGACTGTCTGTCCATTCTGCTAAACTATCCATGTCCTGTTTCAGTCAATTACTATCATCCTGACTGTCTGTCCATTCTGCTAAACTATCAATGTCCTGTTTCAGTCAATTACTATCATCCAGACTGTCTGTCCATTCTGCTAAACTATCAATGTCCTGTTTCAGTCAATTACTATCATCCTGACTGTCTGTCCTTTCTGCTAAACTATCCATGTCCTGTTTCAGTCAATTACTATCATCCTGACTGTCTGTCCATTCTGCTAAACTATCAATGTCCTGTTTCAGTCAATTACTATCATCCTGACTGTCTGTCCATTCTGCTAAACTATCAATGTCCTGTTTCATTCAATTACTATCATCCAGACACTCTGTCCATTCTGCTAAACTATCAATGTCCTGTTTCAGTCAATTACTATCATCCTGACTGTCTATCCATTCTGCTAAACTATCCATGTCCTGTTTCAGTCAATTACTATCATCCTGACTGTCTGTCCATTCTGCTAAGCTATCAATGTCCTGTTTCAGTCAATTACTATCATCCTGACTGTCTGTCCAGTCTGCTAAACTATCAATGTCCTGTTTCAGTCAATTACTATCATCCTGACTGTCTGTCCATTCTGCTAAACTATCAATGTCCTGTTTCAGTCAATTACTATCATCCTGACTCTCTGTCCATTCTGCTAACTATCCATGTCCTGTTTCAGTCAATTGCTATCATCCTGACTGTCTGTCCATTCTGCTAAACTATCAATGTCCTGTTTCAGTCAATTACTATCATCCTGACTGTCTGTCCATTCTGCTAAACTATCCATGTCCTGTTTCAGTCAATTATTATCATCCTGACTGTCTGTCCATTCTGCTAAACTATCCATGTCCTGTTTCAGTCAATTACTATCATCCTGACTGTCTGTCCATTCTGCTAAACTATCCATGTCCTGTTTCAGTCAATTACTATCATCCTGACTGTCTGTCCATTCTGCTAAACTATCCATGTCCTGTTTCAGTCAATTACTATCATCCTGACTGTCTGTCCATTCTGCTAAACTATCCATGTCCTGTTTCAGTCAATTACTAAATTCCTGACTGTCTGTCCGTTCTGCTAAACTATCAATGTCCTGTTTCAGTCAATTACTATCATCCTGACTCTCTGTCCATTCTGCTAAACTATCCATGTCCTGTTACAGTCAATTACTATCATCCTGACTGGCTGTCCATTCTGCTAACTATCCATGTCCTGTTTCAGTCAATTACTATCATCCTGACTGTCTATCCATTCTGCTAAACTATCCATGTCCTGTTTCAGTCAATTACTATCATCCTGACTGTCTGTCCATTCTGCTAACTATCCATGTCCTGTTTCAGTCAATTACTATCATCATGACTGTCTGTCCATTCTGCTAACTATCCATGTCCTGTTTCAGTCAATTACTATCATCCTGATCCTCTGTCCATTCTGCTAAACTATCTATGTCCTGTTTCAGTCAATTACTATCATCCTGACTCTCTGTCCATTCTGCTAACTATCCATGTCCTGTTTTAGTCAATTACTATCATCCTGACTGTCTGTCCATTCTGCTAAACTATCAATGTCCTGTTTCAGTCAATTACTATCATCCTGACTGTCTGTCCATTCTGCTAAACTATCCATGTCCTGTTTCAGTCAATTACTATCATCCTGACTGTCTATCCATTCTGCTAAACTATCCATGTCCTGTTTCAGTCAATTGATATCATCCTGACTGTCTGTCCATTCTGCTAAACTATCAATGTCCTGTTTCAGTCAATTACTATCATCCTGACTGTCTTTCCATTCTGCTAAACTATCAATGTCCTGTTTCAGTCAATTACTATCATTCTGACTGTCTGTCCATTCTGCTAATCTATCAATGTCCTGTTTCAGTCAATTACTATCATCCTGACTGTCTGTCCATTCTGCTAAACTATCCAAGTCCTGTTTCAGTCAATTACTGTCATCCTGACTGTCTGTCCAGTCTGCTAAACTATCAATGTCCTGTTTCAGTCAATTACTATCATCCTGACTGTCTGTCCATTCTGCTAAACTATCAATGTCCTGTTTCAGTCAATTACTATCATCCTGACTGTCTGTCCATTCTGCTAAACTATCAATGTCCTGTTTCAGTCAATTACTATCATCCTGACTGTCTGTCCATTCTGCTAAAATGTCAATGTCCTGTTTCAGTCTATCACTATCATCCTGACTGTCTGTCCATTCTGCTAAACTATCAATGTCCTGTTTCAGTCAATTACTATCATTCTGACTGTCTGTCCATTCTGCTAAACTATCCATGTCCTGTTTCAGTCAATTACTATCATCCTACTGTCTGTCCATTCTGCTAAACTATCAATGTCCTGTTTCAGTCAATTACTATCATCCAGACTGTCTGTCCATTCTGCTAAACTATCAATGTCCTGTTTCAGTCAATTACTATCATCCTGACTGTCTGTCCTTTCTGCTAAACTATCCATGTCCTGTTTCAGTCAATTACTATCATCCTGACTGTCTGTCCATTCTGCTAAACTATCAATGTCCCGTTTCAGTCAATTACTATCATCCTGACTGTCTGTCCATTCTGCTAAACTATCAATGTCCTGTTTCATTCAATTACTATCATCCAGACACTCTGTCCATTCTGCTAAACTATCAATGTCCTGTTTCAGTCAATTACTATCATCCTGACTGTCTATCCATTCTGCTAAACTATCCATGTCCTGTTTCAGTCAATTACTATCATCCTGACTGTCTGTCCATTCTGCTAAGCTATCAATGTCCTGTTTCAGTCAATTACTATCATCCTGACTGTCTGTCCAGTCTGCTAAACTATCAATGTCCTGTTTCAGTCAATTACTATCATCCTGACTGTCTGTCCATTCTGCTAAACTATCAAAGTCCTGTTTCAGTCAATTACTATCATCCTGACTCTCTGTCCATTCTGCTAACTATCCATGTCCTGTTTCAGTCAATTACTATCATCCTGACTGTCTGTCCATTCTGCTAAACTATCAATGTCCTGTTTCAGTCAATTACTATCATCCTGACTGTCTGTCCATTCTGCTAAACTATCCATGTCCTGTTTCAGTCAATTATTATCATCCTGACTGTCTGTCCATTCTGCTAAACTATCCATGTCCTGTTTCAGTCAATTACTATCATCCTGACTGTCTGTCCATTCTGCTAAACTATCCATGTCCTGTTTCAGTCAATTACTATCATCCTGACTGTCTGTCCATTCTGCTAAACTATCCATGTCCTGTTTCAGTCAATTACTATCATCCTGACTGTCTGTCCATTCTGCTAAACTATCCATGTCCTGTTTCAGTCAATTACTAAATTCCTGACTGTCTGTCCGTTCTGCTAAACTATCAATGTCCTGTTTCAGTCAATTACTATCATCCTGACTCTCTGTCCATTCTGCTAAACTATCCATGTCCTGTTACAGTCAATTACTATCATCCTGACTGGCTGTCCATTCTGCTAACTATCCATGTCCTGTTTCAGTCAATTACTATCATCCTGACTGTCTATCCATTCTGCTAAACTATCCATGTCCTGTTTCAGTCAATTACTATCATCCTGACTGTCTGTCCATTCTGCTAACTATCCATGTCCTGTTTCAGTCAATTACTATCATCATGACTGTCTGTCCATTCTGCTAACTATCCATGTCCTGTTTCAGTCAATTACTATCATCCTGATCCTCTGTCCATTCTGCTAAACTATCCATGTCCTGTTTCAGTCAATTACTATCATCCTGACTCTCTGTCCATTCTGCTAACTATCCATGTCCTGTTTTAGTCAATTACTATCATCCTGACTGTCTGTCCATTCTGCTAAACTATCCATGTCCTATTTCAGTCAATTACTATCATCCTGACTGTCTGTCCAGTCTGCTAAACTATCAATGTCCTGTTTCAGTCAATTACTGTCATCCTGACTGTCTGTCCATTCTGCTAAACTATCAATGTCCTGTTTCAGTCAATTACTATCATCCTGAATCTCTGTCCATTCTGCTAACTATCCATGTCCTGTTTCAGTCAATTACTATCATCCTGACTGTCTGTCCATTCTGCTAAACTATCAATGTCCTGTTTCAGTCAATTACTATCATCCTGACTGTCTGTCCATTCTGCTAAACTATCAATGTCCTGTTTCAGTCAATTGCTATCATCCTGACTGTCTGTCCATTCTGCTAATCTATCCATGTCCTGTTTCAGTCAATTACTATCATCCTGACTGTCTGTCCATTCTGCTAAACTATCCATGTCCTGTTTCAGTCAATTACTATCATCCTGACTGTCTGTCCATTCTGCTAAACCATCAATGTCCTGTTTCAGTCAATTACTATCTTCCTGACTGTCTATCCATTCTGCTAAACTATCCATGTCCTGTTTCAGTCAATTACTATCATCCTGACTGTCTGTCCAGTCTGCTAAACTATCAATGTCCTGTTTCAGTCAATTACTATCATCATGACTGTCTGTCCATTCTGCTAAACTATCAATGTCCTGTTTCAGTCAATTACTATCATCCTGACTCTCTGTCCATTCTGCTAACTATCCATGTCCTGTTTCAGTCAATTACTATCATCCTGACTGTCTGTCCATTCTGCAAAACTATCAATGTCCTGTTTCAGTCAATTACTATCATCCTGACTGTCTGTCCATTCTGCTAAACTATCAATGTCCTGTTTCAGTCAATTACTATCATCCTGACTGTCTGTCCATTCTGCTAAACTATCCATGTCCTGTTTCAGTCAATTACTATCATCCTGACTGTCTGTCCATTCTGCTAAACTATCCATGTCCTGTTTCAGTCAATTACTATCATCCAGACACTCTGTCCATTCTGCTAAACTATCAATGTCCTGTTTCAGTCAATTACTATCATCCTGACTGTCTATCCATTCTGCTAAACTATCCATGTCATGTTTCAGTCAATTACTGTCATCCTGACTGTCTGTCCAGTCTGCTAAACTATCAATGTCCTGTTTCAGTCAATTACTATCATCCTGACTGTCTGTCCATTCTGCTAAACTATCAATGTGCTGTTTCAGTCAATTACTATCATCCTGACTCTCTGTCCATTCTGCTAACTATCCATGTCCTGTTTCAGTCAATTACTATCATCCTGACTGTCTGTCCATTCTGCTAAACTATCAATGTCCTGTTTCAGTCAATTACTATCATCCTGACTGTCTGTCCATTCTGCTAAACTATCAATGTCCTGTTTCAGTCAATTACTATCATCCTGACTGTCTGTCCATTCTGCTAAACTATCCATGTCCTGTTTCAGTCAATTACTATCATACTGACTGTCTGTCCATTCTGCTAAACTATCAATGTCCTGTTTCAGTCAATTACTATCATCCTGACTGTCTGTCCATTCTGCTAAACTATCAATGTCCTGTTTCAGTCAATTACTATCATCCTGACTGTCTGTCCTTTCTGCTAAACTATCCATGTCCTGTTTCAGTCAATTACTATCATCCTGACTGTCTGTCCATTCTGCTAAATTATCAATGTCCTGTTTCAGTCAATTACTATCATCCTGACTGTCTGACCATCTGCTAAACTATCAATGTCCTGTTTCAGTCAATTACTATCATCCTGACTGTCTGTCCTTTCTGCTAAACTATCCATGTCCTGTTTCAGTCAATTACTATCACCCTGACTGTCTGTCCATTCTGCTAAACTATCAATGTCCTGTTTCAGTCAATTACTATCATCCTGACTGTCTGTCCATTCTGCTAAACTATCAATGTCCTGTTTCAGTCAATTACTATCATCCTGACTGTCTGTCCATTCTGCTAAACTATCAATGTCCTGTTTCAGTCAATTACTATCATCCTGACTGTCTGTCCATTCTGCTAAACTATCAATGTCCTGTTTCAGTCAATTACTATCATCCTGACTGTCTGTCCATTCTGCTAAACTATCAATGTCCTGTTTCAGTCAATTACTATCATCCTGACTGTCTGTCCATTCTGCTAAACTATCAATGTCCTGTTTCAGTCAATTTCTATCATCCTGACTGTCTGTCCATTCTGCTAAACTATCAATGTCCTGTTTCAGTCAATTACTATCATCCTGACTGTCTGTCCATTCTGCTAAACTATCAATGTCCTGTTTCAGTCAATTACTATCATCCTGACTGTCTGTCCATTCTGCTAAACTATCAATGTCCTGTTTCAGTCAATTACTATCATCCTGACTGTCTGTCCATTCTGCTAAACTATCCATGTCCTGTTTCAGTCAATTACTATCATCCAGACTGTCTGTCCATTCTGCGAAACTATCAATGTCCTGTTTCAGTCAATTACTATCATCCTGACTGTCTGTCCATTCTGCTAAACTATCAATGTCCTGTTTCAGTCAATTACTATCATCCTGACTGTCTGTCCATTTTGCCAGACTATCCATGTCCTGTTTCAGTCAATTACTAGCATCCTGACTGTCTGTCCTTTCTGCTAAACTATCCATGTCCTGTTTCAGTCAATTACTATCATCCTGACTGTCTGTCCTTTCTGCTAAACTATCCATGTCCTGTTTCAGTCAATTACTATCATCCTGACTGTCTGTCCATTCTGCTAAGCTATCAATGTCCTGTTTCAGTCAATTACTATCATCCTGACTGTCTGTCCAGTCTGCTAACCTATCAATGTCCTGTTTCAGTCAATTACTATCATCCTGACTGTCTGTCCATTCTGCTAAACTATCAATGTCCTGTTTCAGTCAATTACTATCATCCTGACTCTCTGTCCATTCTGCTAACTATCCATGTCCTGTTTCAGTCAATTACTATCATCCTGACTGTCTATCCATTCTGCTAAACTATCAATGTCCTGTTTCAGTCAATTACTATCATCCTGACTGTCTGTCCATTCTGCTAAACTATCAATGTCCTGTTTCAGTCAATTACTATCATCCTGACTCTCTGTCCATTCTGCTAAACTATCAATGTCCTGTTTCAGTCAATTACTATCATCCTGACTGTCTGTCCATTCTGCTAAACTATCAATGTCCTGTTTCAGTCAATTACTATCATCCTGACTCTCTGTCCATTCTGCTAAACTATCCATGTCCTGTTTCAGTCAATTACTATCATCCTGACTGTCTGTCCATTCTGCTAAACTATCAATGTCCTGTTTCAGTCAATTACTATCATCCTGACTGTCTGTCCATTCTGCTAAACTATCAATGTCCTGTTTCAGTCAATTACTATCATCCTGACTGTCTGTCCATTCTGCTAAACTATCCATGTCCTGTTTCAGTCAATTACTATCATCCTGACTCTCTGTCCTTTCTGCTAAACTATCCATGTCCTGTTTCAGTCAATTACTATCATCCTGACTGTCTGTCCTTTCTGCTAAACTATCCATGTCCTGTTTCAGTCAATTACTATCATCCTGACTGTCCGTCCATTCTGCTAAGCTATCAATGTCCTCTTTCAGTCAATTACTATCATCCTGACTGTCTGTCCAGTCTGCTAAACTATCAATGTCCTGTTTCAGTCAATTACTATCATCCTGACTGTCTGTCCATTCTGCTAAACTATCAATGTCCTGTTTCAGTCAATTACTATCATCCTGACTCTCTGTCCATTCTGCTAACTATCCATGTCCTGTTTCAGTCAATTACTATTATCCTGACTGTCTATCCATTCTGCTAAACTATCAATGTCCTGTTTCAGTCAATTACTATCATCATTACTGTCTGTCCTTTCTGCTAAACTATCCATGTCCTGTTTCAGTCAATTACTATCATCCTGACTGTCTGTCCATTCTGCTAAACTATCAATGTCCTGTTTCAGTCAATTACTATCATCCTGACTGTCTGACCATCTGCTAAACTATCAATGTCCTGTTTCAGTCAATTACTATCATCCTGACTCTCTGTCCATTCTGCTAAACTATCAATGTCCTGTTTCAGTCAATTACTATCATCCTGACTGTCTGTCCATTCTGCTAAACTATCAATGTCCTGTTTCAGTCAATTACTATCATCCTGACTGTCTGTCCATTCTGCTAAACTATCCATGTCCTGTTTCAGTCAATTACTATCATCCTGACTGTCTGTCCATTCTGCTAAACTATCAATGTCCTGTTTCAGTCAATTACTATCATCCAGACTGTCTGTCCATTCTGCTAAACTATCCATATCCTGTTTCAGTCAATTACTATCATCCTGACTGTCTGTCCATTCTGCTAAACTATCCATGTCCTGTTTCAGTCAATTACTATCATCCTGACTGTCTGTCCATTCTGCTAAACTATCAATGTCCTGTTTCTGTCAATTACTATCATCCTGACTGTCTGTCCATTCTGCTAAACTATCAATGTCCTGTTTCAGTCAATTACTATCATCCTGACTGTCTGTCCATTCTGCTAATCTATCCATGTCCTGTTTCAGTCAATTACTATCATCCTGACTTTCTGTCCATTCTGCTAAACTATCAATGTCCTGTTTCAGTCAATTACTATCATCCTGACTGTCTGTCCATTCTGCTAAACTATCAATGTCCTGTTTCAGTCAATTACTATCATCCTGACTGTCTGTCCATTCTGCTAAACTATCAATGTCCTGTTTCAGTCAATTACTATCATCCTGACTGTCTGTCCATTCTGCTAAACTATCCATGTACTGTTTCAGTCAATTACTATCATCCTGACTGTCTGTCCATTCTGCTAAACTATCAATGTCCTGTTTCAGTCAATTACTATCATCCTGACTGTCTGTCCATTCTGCTAAACTATCCATGTCCTGTTTCAGTCAATTACTATCATCCTGACTGTCTGTCCATTCTGCTAAACTATCAATGTCCTGTTTCAGTCAATTACTATCATCCTGACTGTCTGTCCATTCTGCTAAACTATCCATGTCCTGTTTCAGTCAATTACTATCATCCTGACTGTCTGTCCATTCTGCTAAACTATCAATGTCCTGTTTCAGTCAATTACTATCATCCTGAATGTCTGTCCATTCTGCTAAACTATCCATGTCCTGTTTCCGTCAATTACTATCATCCTGACTGTCTGTCCATTCTGCTAAACTATCCATGTCCTGTTTCAGTCAATTACTATCATCCTGACTGTCTGTCCATTCTGCTAAACTATCAATGTCCTGTTTCAGTCAATTACTATCATCCTGACTGTCTGTCCATTCTGCTAAACTATCCATGTCCTGTTTCAGTCAATTACTATCATCCTGACTGTCTATCCATTCTGCTAAACTATCCATGTCCTTTTTCAGTCAATTACTATCATCCTGACTGTCTGTCCATTCTGCTAAACTATCAATGTCCTGTTTCAGTCAATTACTATCATCCTGACTGTCTGTCCATTCTGCTAAACTATCAATGTCCTGTTTCAGTCAATTACTATCATCCTGACTTTCTGTCCATTCTGCTAAACTATCAATGTCCTCTTTCAGTCAATTACTATCATCCTGACTGTCTGTCCATTCTGCTAAACTATCAATGTCCTCTTTCAGTCAATTACTATCATCCTGACTGTCTGTCCATTCTGCTAATCTATCAATGTCCTGTTTCAGTCAATTACTATCATCCTGACTCTCTGTCCATTCTGCTAAACTATCCATGTCCTGTTTCAGTCAATTACTATCATCCTGACTGTCTGTCCATTCTGCTAAACTATCCATGTCCTGTTTCAGTCAATTACTATCATCCTGACTGTCTGTCCATTCTGCTAAACTATCAATGTCCTGTTTCAGTCAATTACTATCATCCTGACTGTCTGTCCATTCTGCTAAACTATCCATGTCCTGTTTCAGTCAATTACTATCATCCTGACAGTCTGTCCATTCTGCTAACCTATCAATGTCCTGTTTCAGTCAATTACTATCATCCTGACTGTCTGTCCATTCTGCTAAACTATCCATTTCCTGTTTCAGTCAATTACTATCATCCTGACTGTCTGTCCATTCTGCTAAACTATCAATGTCCTGTTTCAGTCAATTACTATCATCCTGACTGTCTGTCCATTCTGCTAAACTATCAATGTACTGTTTCAGTCAATTACTATCATCCTGAAAGTCTGTCCTTTCTGCTAAACTATCAATGTCCTGTTTCAGTCAATTACTATCATCCTGACTGTCTGTCCATTCTGCTAAACTATCAATGTCCTGTTTCAGTCAATTACTATCATCCTGACTGTCTGTCCATTCTGCTAAACTATCCATGTCCTGTTTCAGTCAATTACTATCATCCTGACTCTCTGTCCATTCTGCTAAACTATCCATGTCCTGTTTCAGTCAATTACTATCATCCTGACTGTCTGTCCATTCTGCTAAACTATCCATGTCCTGTTTCAGTCAATTACTATCATCCTGACTGTCTGTCCATTCTGCTAAACTATCAATGTCCTGTTTCAGTCAATTACTATCATCCTGACTGTCTGTCCATTCTGCTAAACTATCCATGTCCTGTTTCAGTCAATTACTATCATCCTGACAGTCTGTCCATTCTGCTAACCTATCAATGTCCTGTTTCAGTCAATTACTATCATCCTGACTGTCTGTCCATTCTGCTAAACTATCCATTTCCTGTTTCAGTCAATTACTATCATCCTGACTGTCTGTCCATTCTGCTAAACTATCCATGTCCTGTTGCAGTCAATTACTATCATCCTGACTGTCTGTCCATTCTGCTAAACTATCAATGTCCTGTTTCAGTCAATTACTATCATCCTGACTGTCTGTCCATTCTGCTAAACTATCAATGTCCTGTTTCAGTCAATTACTATCATCCTGACTGTCTGTCCATTCTGCTAAACTATCCATGTCCTGTTTCAGTCAATTACTATCATCCTAACTCTCTGTCCATTCTGCTAAACTATCAATGTCCTGTTTCAGTCAATTACTATCATCCTGACTGTCTGTCCATTCTGCTAAACTATCCATGTCCTGTTTCAGTCAATTACTATCATCCAGACTGTCTGTCCATTCTGCTAAACTATCAATGTCCTGTTTCAGTCAATTACTATCATCCTGACTGTCTGTCCATTCTGCTAAACTATCAATGTCCTGTTTCAGTCAATTACTATCATCCTGACTGTCTGTCCATTCTGCTAAACTATCAATGTCCTGTTTCAGTCAATTACTATCATCCTGACTGTCTGTCCATTCTGCTAAACTATCAATGTCCTGTTTCAGTCAATTACTATCATCCTGACTGTCTGTCCATTCTGCTAAACTATCAATGTCCTGTTTCAGTCAATTACTATCATCCTGACTGTCTGTCCATTCTGCTAAACTATCAATGTCCTGTTTCAGTCAATTTCTATCATCCTGACTGTCTGTCCATTCTGCTAAACTATCAATGTCCTGTTTCAGTCAATTACTATCATCCTGACTGTCTGTCCATTCTGCTAAACTATCAATGTCCTGTTTCAGTCAATTACTATCATCCTGACTGTCTGTCCATTCTGCTAAACTATCAATGTCCTGTTTCAGTCAATTACTATCATCCTGACTGTCTGTCCATTCTGCTAAACTATCAATGTCCTGTTTCAGTCAATTACTATCATCCTGACTGTCTGTCCATTCTGCTAAACTATCCATGTCCTGTTTCAGTCAATTACTATCATCCTAACTCTCTGTCCATTCTGATAAACTATCAATGTCCTGTTTCAGTCAATTACTATCATCCTGACTGTCTGTCCATTCTGCTAAACTATCCATGTCCTGTTTCAGTCAATTACTATCATCCAGACTGTCTGTCCATTCTGCTAAACTATCAATGTCCTGTTTCAGTCAATTACTATCATCCTGACTGTCTGTCCATTCTGCTAAACTATCAATGTCCTGTTTCAGTCAATTACTATCATCCTGACTGTCTGTCCATTCTGCCAGACTATCCATGTCCTGTTTCAGTCAATTACTAGCATCCTGACTGTCTGTCCTTTCTGCTAAACTATCCATGTCCTGTTTCAGTCAATTACTATCATCCTGACTGTCTGTCCTTTCTGCTAAACTATCCATGTCCTGTTTCAGTCAATTACTATCATCCTGACTGTCTGTCCATTCTGCTAAGCTATCAATGTCCTGTTTCAGTCAATTACTATCATCCTGACTGTCTGTCCAGTCTGCTAAACTATCAATGTCCTGTTTCAGTCAATTACTATCATCCTGACTGTCTGTCCATTCTGCTAAACTATCAATGTCCTGTTTCAGTCAATTACTATCATCCTGACTCTCTGTCCATTCTGCTAACTATCCATGTCCTGTTTCAGTCAATTACTATCATCCTGACTCTCTGTCCATTCTGCTAAACTATCCATGTCCTGTTTCAGTCAATTACTATCATCCTGACTCTCTGTCCATTCTGCTAAACTATCAATGTCCTGTTTCAGTCAATTACTATCATCCTGACTGTCTGTCCATTCTGCTAAACTATCCATGTCCTGTTTCAGTCAATTACTATCATCCTGACTGTCTGTCCATTCTGCTAAACTATCAATGTCCTGTTTCAGTCAATTACTATCATCCTGACTGTCTGTCCATTCTGCTAAACTATCAATGTCCTGTTTCAGTCAATTACTATCATCCTGACTGTCTGTCCATTCTGCTAAACTATCCATGTCCTGTTTCAGTCAATTACTATCATCCTGACTGTCTGTCCTTTCTGCTAAACTATCCATGTCCTGTTTCAGTCAATTACTATCATCCTGACTGTCTGTCCTTTCTGCTAAACTATCCATGTCCTGTTTCAGTCAATTACTATCATCCTGACTGTCTGTCCATTCTGCTAAGCTATCAATGTCCTCTTTCAGTCAATTACTATCATCCTGACTGTCTGTCCAGTCTGCTAAACTATCAATGTCCTGTTTCAGTCAATTACTATCATCCTGACTCTCTGTCCATTCTGCTAACTATCCATGTCCTGTTTCAGTCAATTACTATTATCCTGACTGTCTATCCATTCTGCTAAACTATCAATGTCCTGTTTCAGTCAATTACTATCATCATTACTGTCTGTCCTTTCTGCTAAACTATCCATGTCCTGTTTCAGTCAATTACTATCATCCTGACTGTCTGTCCATTCTGCTAAACTATCAATGTCCTGTTTCAGTCAATTACTATCATCCTGACTGTCTGACCATCTGCTAAACTATCAATGTCCTGTTTCAGTCAATTACTATCATCCTGACTCTCTGTCCATTCTGCTAAACTATCAATGTCCTGTTTCAGTCAATTACTATCATCCTGACTGTCTGTCCATTCTGCTAAACTATCAATGTCCTGTTTCAGTCAATTACTATCATCCTGACTGTCTGTCCATTCTGCTAAACTATCAATGTCCTGTTTCAGTCAATTACTATCATCCAGACTGTCTGTCCATTCTGCTAAACTATCAATGTCCTGTTTCAGTCAATTACTATCATCCTGACTGTCTGTCCATTCTGCTAAACTATCAATGTCCTGTTTCAGTCAATTACTATCATCCTGACTGTCTGTCCATTCTGCTAAACTATCAATGTCCTGTTTCAGTCAATTACTATCATCCTGACTGTCTGTCCATTCTGCTAAACTATCAATGTCCTGTTTCAGTCAATTACTATCATCCTGACTGTCTGTCCATTCTGCTAAACTATCAATGTCCTGTTTCAGTCAATTACTATCATCCTGACTGTCTGTCCATTATGCTAAACTATCAATGTCCTGTTTCAGTCAATTTCTATCATCCTGACTGTCTGTCCATTCTGCTAAACTATCAATGTCCTGTTTCAGTCAATTACTATCATCCTGACTGTCTGTCCATTCTGCTAAACTATCAATGTCCTGTTTCAGTCAATTACTATCATCCTGACTGTCTGTCCATTCTGCTAAACTATCAATGTCCTGTTTCAGTCAATTACTATCATCCTGACTGTCTGTCCATTCTGCTAAACTATCAATGTCCTGTTTCAGTCAATTACTATCATCCTGACTGTCTGTCCATTCTGCTAAACTATCCATGTCCTGTTTCAGTCAATTACTATCATCCTAACTCTCTGTCCATTCTGCTAAACTATCAATGTCCTGTTTCAGTCAATTACTATCATCCTGACTGTCTGTCCATTCTGCTAAACTATCCATGTCCTGTTTCAGTCAATTACTATCATCCAGACTGTCTGTCCATTCTGCTAAACTATCAATGTCCTGTTTCAGTCAATTACTATCATCCTGACTGTCTGTCCATTCTGCTAAACTATCAATGTCCTGTTTCAGTCAATTACTATCATCCTGACTGTCTGTCCATTCTGCCAGACTATCCATGTCCTGTTTCAGTCAATTACTAGCATCCTGACTGTCTGTCCTTTCTGCTAAACTATCCATGTCCTGTTTCAGTCAATTACTATCATCCTGACTGTCTGTCCTTTCTGCTAAACTATCCATGTCCTGTTTCAGTCAATTACTATCATCCTGACTGTCTGTCCATTCTGCTAAGCTATCAATGTCCTGTTTCAGTCAATTACTATCATCCTGACTGTCTGTCCAGTCTGCTAAACTATCAATGTCCTGTTTCAGTCAATTACTATCATCCTGACTGTCTGTCCATTCTGCTAAACTATCAATGTCCTGTTTCAGTCAATTACTATCATCCTGACTCTCTGTCCATTCTGCTAACTATCCATGTCCTTTTTCAGTCAATTACTATCATCCTGACTGTCTATCCATTCTGCTAAACTATCAATGTCCTGTTTCAGTCAATTACTATCATCCTGACTGTCTGTCCATTCTGCTAAACTATCAATGTCCTGTTTCAGTCAATTACTATCGTCCTGACTCTCTGTCCATTCTGCTAAACTATCAATGTCCTGTTTCAGTCAATTACTATCATCCTGACTGTCTGTCCATTCTGCTAAACTATCAATGTCCTGTTTCAGTCAATTTCTATCATCCTGACTGTCTGTCCATTCTGCTAAACTATCCATGTCCTGTTTCAGTCAATTACTATCATCCTGACTCTCTGTCCATTCTGCTAAACTATCAATGTCCTGTTTCAGTCAATTACTATCATCCTGACTGTCTGTCCATTCTGCTAAACTATCCATGTCCTGTTTCAGTCAATTACTATCATCCTGACTGTCTGTCCATTCTGCTAAACTATCAATGTCCTGTTTCAGTCAATTACTATCATCCTGACTGTCTGTCCATTCTGCTAAACTATCAATGTCCTGTTTCAGTCAATTACTATCATCCTGACTGTCTGTCCATTCTGCTAAACTATCCATGTCCTGTTTCAGTCAATTACTATCATCCTGACTGTCTGTCCTTTCTGCTAAACTATCCATGTCCTGTTTCAGTCAATTACTATCATCCTGACTGTCTGTCCTTTCTGCTAAACTATCCATGTCCTGTTTCAGTCAATTACTATCATCCTGACTGTCTGTCCATTCTGCTAAGCTATCAATGTCCTCTTTCAGTCAATTACTATCATCCTGACTGTCTGTCCAGTCTGCTAAACTATCAATGTCCTGTTTCAGTCAATTACTATCATCCTGACTGTCTGTCCATTCTGCTAAACTATCAATGTCCTGTTTCAGTCAATTACTATCATCCTGACTCTCTGTCCATTCTGCTAACTATCCATGTCCTGTTTCAGTCAATTACTATTATCCTGACTGTCTATCCATTCTGCTAAACTATCAATGTCCTGTTTCAGTCAATTACTATCATCATTACTGTCTGTCCTTTCTGCTAAACTATCCATGTCCTGTTTCAGTCAATTACTATCATCCTGACTGTCTGTCCATTCTGCTAAACTATCAATGTCCTGTTTCAGTCAATTACTATCATCCTGACTGTCTGACCATCTGCTAAACTATCAATGTCCTGTTTCAGTCAATTACTATCATCCTGACTCTCTGTCCATTCTGCTAAACTATCAATGTCCTGTTTCAGTCAATTACTATCATCCTGACTGTCTGTCCATTCTGCTAAACTATCAATGTCCTGTTTCAGTCAATTACTATCATCCTGACTGTCTGTCCATTCTGCTAAACTATCCATGTCCTGTTTCAGTCAATTACTATCATCCTGACTGTTTGTCCATTCTGCTAAACTATCAATGTCCTGTTTCAGTCAATTACTATCATCCAGACTGTCTGTCCATTCTGCTAAACTATCCATATCCTGTTTCAGTCAATTACTATCATCCTGACTGTCTGTCCATTCTGCTAAACTATCCATGTCCTGTTTCAGTCAATTACTATCATCCTGACTGTCTGTCCATTCTGCTAAACTATCAAGGTCCTGTTTCTGTCAATTACTATCATCCTGACTGTCTGTCCATTCTGCTAAACTATCAATGTCCTGTTTCAGTCAATTACTATCATCCTGACTGTCTGTCCATTCTGCTAATCTATCCATGTCCTGTTTCAGTCAATTACTATCATCCTGACTTTCTGTCCATTCTGCTAAACTATCAATGTCCTGCTTCAGTCAATTACTATCATCCTGACTGTCTGTCCATTCTGCTATACTATCAATGTCCTGTTTCAGTCAATTACTATCATCCTGACTGTCTGTCCATTCTGCTAAACTATCAATGTCCTGTTTCAGTCAATTACTATCATCCTGACTGTCTGTCCATTCTGCTAAACTATCCATGTACTGTTTCAGTCAATTACTATCATCCTGACTGTCTGTCCATTCTGCTAAACTATCAATGTCCTGTTTCAGTCAATTACTATCATCCTGACTGTCTGTCCATTCTGCTAAACCATCCATGTCCTGTTTCAGTCAATTACTATCATCCTGACTGTCTGTCCATTCTGCTAAACTATCAATGTCCTGTTTCAGTCAATTACTATCATCCTGACTGTCTGTCCATTCTGCTAAACTATCCATGTCCTGTTTCAGTCAATTACTATCATCCTGACTGTCTGTCCATTCTGCTAAACTATCAATGTCCTGTTTCAGTCAATTACTATCATCCTGAATGTCTGTCCATTCTGCTAAACTATCCATGTCCTGTTTCAGTCAATTACCATCATCCTGACTGTCTGTCCATTCTGCTAAACTATCCATGTCCTGTTTCAGTCAATTACTATCATCCTGACTGTCTGTCCATTCTGCTAAACTATCAATGTCCTGTTTCAGTCAATTACTATCATCCTGACTGTCTGTCCATTCTGCTAAACTATCCATGTCCTGTTTCAGTCAATTACTATCATCCTGACTGTCTATCCATTCTGCTAAACTATCCATGTCCTTTTTCAGTCAATTACTATCATCCTGACTGTCTGTCCATTCTGCTAAACTATCAATGTCCTGTTTCAGTCAATTTCTATCATCCTGACTGTCTGTCCATTCTGCTAAACTATCAATGTCCTGTTTCAGTCAATTTCTATCATCCTGACTGTCTGTCCATTCTGCTAAACTATCAATGTCCTGTTTCAGTCAATTACTATCATCCTGACTGTCTGTCCATTCTGCTAAACTATCAATGTCCTGTTTCAGTCAATTACTATCATCCTGACTGTCTGTCCATTCTGCTAAACTATCAATGTCCTGTTTCAGTCAATTACTATCATCCTGACTGTCTGTCCATTCTGCTAAACTATCAATGTCCTGTTTCAGTCAATTACTATCATCCTGACTGTCTGTCCATTCTGCTAAACTATCCATGTCCTGTTTCAGTCAATTACTATCATCCTAACTCTCTGTCCATTCTGCTAAACTATCAATGTCCTGTTTCAGTCAATTACTATCATCCTGAATGTCTGTCCATTCTGCTAAACTATCCATGTCCTGTTTCAGTCAATTACTATCATCCAGACTGTCTGTCCATTCTGCTAAACTATCAATGTCCTGTTTCAGTCAATTACTATCATCCTGACTGTCTGTCCATTCTGCTAAACTATCAATGTCCTGTTTCAGTCAATTACTATCATCCTGACTGTCTGTCCATTCTGCCAGACTATCCATGTCCTGT
The DNA here is from genome assembly GCF_036365525.1 of Heterodontus francisci. Taxonomy (NCBI): domain Eukaryota; kingdom Metazoa; phylum Chordata; class Chondrichthyes; order Heterodontiformes; family Heterodontidae; genus Heterodontus; species Heterodontus francisci. The sequence continues at coordinate 1,497,530 of NW_027141021.1, forward strand.
TTCAGTCAATTACTAGCATCCTGACTGTCTGTCCTTTCTGCTAAACTATCCATGTCCTGTTTCAGTCAATTACTATCATCCTGACTGTCTGTCCTTTCTGCTAAACTATCCATGTCCTGTTTCAGTCAATTACTATCATCCTGACTGTCTGTCCATTCTGCTAAGCTATCAATGTCCTGTTTCAGTCAATTACTATCATCCTGACTGTCTGTCCAGTCTGCTAAACTATCAATGTCCTGTTTCAGTCAATTACTATCATCCTGACTGTCTGTCCATTCTGCTAAACTATCAATGTCCTGTTTCAGTCAATTACTATCATCCTGACTCTCTGTCCATTCTGCTAACTATCCATGTCCTGTTTCAGTCAATTACTATCATCCTGACTGTCTATCCATTCTGCTAAACTATCAATGTCCTGTTTCAGTCAATTACTATCATCCTGACTGTCTGTCCATTCTGCTAAACTATCAATGTCCTGTTTCAGTCAATTACTATCATCCTGACTCTCTGTCCATTCTGCTAAACTATCAATGTCCTGTTTCAGTCAATTACTATCATCCTGACTGTCTGTCCATTCTGCTAAACTATCAATGTCCTGTTTCAGTCAATTACTATCATCCTGACTGTCTGTCCATTCTGCTAAACTATCCATGTCCTGTTTCAGTCAATTACTATCATCCTGACTCTCTGTCCATTCTGCTAAACTATCAATGTCCTGTTTCAGTCAATTACTATCATCCTGACTGTCTGTCCATTCTGCTAAACTATCCATGTCCTGTTTCAGTCAATTACTATCATCCTGACTGTCTGTCCATTCTGCTAAACTATCAATGTCCTGTTTCAGTCAATTACTATCATCCTGACTGTCTGTCCATTCTGCTAAACTATCAATGTCCTGTTTCAGTCAATTACTATCATCCTGACTGTCTGTCCATTCTGCTAAACTATCCATGTCCTGTTTCAGTCAATTACTATCATCCTGACTGTCTGTCCTTTCTGCTAAACTATCCATGTCCTGTTTCAGTCAATTACTATCATCCTGACTGTCTGTCCTTTCTGCTAAACTATCCATGTCCTGTTTCAGTCAATTACTATCATCCTGACTGTCTGTCCATTCTGCTAAGCTATCAATGTCCTGTTTCAGTCAATTACTATCATCCTGACTGTCTGTCCAGTCTGCTAAACTATCAATGTCCTGTTTCAGTCAATTACTATCATCCTGACTGTCTGTCCATTCTGCTAAACTATCAATGTCCTGTTTCAGTCAATTACTATCATCCTGACTCTCTGTCCATTCTGCTAACTATCCATGTCCTGTTTCAGTCAATTACTATTATCCTGACTGTCTATCCATTCTGCTAAACTATCAATGTCCTGTTTCAGTCAATTACTATCATCATTACTGTCTGTCCTTTCTGCTAAACTATCCATGTCCTGTTTCAGTCAATTACTATCATCCTGACTGTCTGTCCATTCTGCTAAACTATCAATGTCCTGTTTCAGTCAATTACTATCATCCTGACTGTCTGACCATCTGCTAAACTATCAATGTCCTGTTTCAGTCAATTACTATCATCCTGACTCTCTGTCCATTCTGCTAAACTATCAATGTCCTGTTTCAGTCAATTACTATCATCCTGACTGTCTGTCCATTCTGCTAAACTATCAATGTGCTGTTTCAGTCAATTACTATCATCCTGACTGTCTGTCCATTCTGCTAAACTATCCATGTCCTGTTTCAGTCAATTACTATCATCCTGACTGTCTGTCCATTCTGCAAAACTATCAATGTCCTGTTTCAGTCAATTACTATCATCCAGACTGTCTGTCCATTCTGCTAAACTATCCATATCCTGTTTCAGTCAATTACTATCATCCTGACTGTCTGTCCATTCTGCTAAACTATCCATGTCCTGTTTCAGTCAATTACTATCATCCTGACTGTCTGTCCATTCTGCTAAACTATCAAGGTCCTGTTTCTGTCAATTACTATCATCCTGACTGTCTGTCCATTCTGCTAAACTATCAATGTCCTGTTTCAGTCAATTACTATCATCCTGACTGTCTGTCCATTCTGCTAATCTATCCATGTCCTGTTTCAGTCAATTACTATCATCCTGACTTTCTGTCCATTCTGCTAAACTATCAATGTCCTGCTTCAGTCAATTACTATCATCCTGACTATCTGTCCATTCTGCTAAACTATCAATGTCCTGTTTCAGTCAATTACTATCATCCTGACTGTCTGTCCATTCTGCTAAACTATCAATGTCCTGTTTCAGTCAATTACTATCATCCTGACTGTCTGTCCATTCTGCTAAACTATCCATGTACTGTTTCAGTCAATTACTATCATCCTGACTGTCTGTCCATTCTGCTAAACTATCAATGTCCTGTTTCAGTCAATTACTATCATCCTGACTGTCTGTCCATTCTGCTAAACCATCCATGTCCTGTTTCAGTCAATTACTATCATCCTGACTGTCTGTCCATTCTGCTAAACTATCAATGTCCTGTTTCAGTCAATTACTATCATCCTGACTGTCTGTCCATTCTGCTAAACTATCCATGTCCTGTTTCAGTCAATTACTATCATCCTGACTGTCTGTCCATTCTGCTAAACTATCAATGTCCTGTTTCAGTCAATTACTATCATCCTGAATGTCTGTCCATTCTGCTAAACTATCCATGTCCTGTTTCAGTCAATTACCATCATCCTGACTGTCTGTCCATTCTGCTAAACTATCCATGTCCTGTTTCAGTCAATTACTATCATCCTGACTGTCTGTCCATTCTGCTAAACTATCAATGTCCTGTTTCAGTCAATTACTATCATCCTGACTGTCTGTCCATTCTGCTAAACTATCCATGCCCTGTTTCAGTCAATTACTATCATCCTGACTGTCTATCCATTCTGCTAAACTATCCATGTCCTTTTTCAGTCAATTACTATCATCCTGACTGTCTGTCCATTCTGCTAAACTATCAATGTCCTGTTTCAGTCAATTACTATCATCCTGACTGTCTGTCCATTCTGCTAAACTATCAATGTCCTGTTTCAGTCAATTACTATCATCCTGACTGTCTGTCCATTCTGCTAAACTATCAATGTCCTCTTTCAGTCAATTACTATCATCCTGACTGTCTGTCCATTCTGCTAAACTATCAATGTCCTCTTTCAGTCAATTACTATCATCCTGACTGTCTGTCCATTCTGCTAAACTATCAATGTCCTGTTTCAGTCAATTACTATCATCCTGACTCTCTGTCCATTCTGCTAAACTATCCATGTCCTGTTTCAGTCAATTACTATCATCCTGACTGTCTGTCCATTCTGCTAAACTATCCATGTCCTGTTTCAGTCAATTACTATCATCCTGACTGTCTGTCCATTCTGCTAAACTATCAATGTCCTGTTTCAGTCAATTACTATCATCCTGACTGTCTGTCCATTCTGCTAAACTATCCATGTCCTGTTTCAGTCAATTACTATCATCCTGACAGTCTGTCCATTCTGCTAACCTATCAATGTCCTGTTTCAGTCAATTACTATCATCCTGACTGTCTGTCCATTCTGCTAAACTATCCATTTCCTGTTTCAGTCAATTACTATCATCCTGACTGTCTGTCCATTCTGCTAAACTATCAATGTCCTGTTTCAGTCAATTACTATCATCCTGACTGTCTGTCCATTCTGCTAAAGTATCAATGTACTGTTTCAGTCAATTACTATCATCCTGAAAGTCTGTCCTTTCTGCTAAACTATCAATGTCCTGTTTCAGTCAATTACTATCATCCTGACTGTCTGTCCATTCTGCTAAACTATCAATGTCCTGTTTCAGTCAATTACTATCATCCTGACTGTCTGTCCATTCTGCTAAACTATCCATGTCCTGTTTCAGTCAATTACTATCATCCTGACTCTCTGTCCATTCTGCTAAACTATCCATGTCCTGTTTCAGTCAATTACTATCATCCTGACTGTCTGTCCATTCTGCTAAACTATCCATGTCCTGTTTCAGTCAATTACTATCATCCTGACTGTCTGTTCATTCTGCTAAACTATAAATGTCCTGTTTCAGTCAATTACTATCATCCTGACTGTCTGTCCATTCTGCTAAACTATCCATGTCCTGTTTCAGTCAATTACTATCATCCTGACAGTCTGTCCATTCTGCTAACCTATCAATGTCCTGTTTCAGTCAATTACTATCATCCTGACTGTCTGTCCATTCTGCTAAACTATCCATTTCCTGTTTCAGTCAATTACTATCATCCTGACTGTCTGTCCATTCTGTTAAACTATCCATGTCCTGTTTCAGTCAATTACTATCATCCTGACTGTCTGTCCATTCTGCTAAACTATCAATGTCCTGTTTCAGTCAATTACTATCATCCTGACTGTCTGTCCATTCTGCTAAACTATCAATGTCCTGTTTCAGTCAATTACTATCATCCTGACTGTCTGTCCATTCTGCTAAACTATCAATGTCCTGTTTCAGTCAATTACTATCATCCTGAATGTCTGTCCATTCTGCTAAACTATCCATGTCCTGTTTCAGTCAATTACTATCATCCTGACTGTCTGTCCATTCTGCTAAACTATCCATGTCCTGTTTCAGTCAATTACTATCATCCTGACTGTCTGTCCATTCTGCTAAACTATCAATGTCCTGTTTCAGTCAATTACTATCATCCTGACTGTCTGTCCATTCTGCTAAACTATCCATGTCCTGTTTCAGTCAATTACTATCATCCTGACTGTCTATCCATTCTGCTAAACTATCCATGTCCTTTTTCAGTCAATTACTATCATCCTGACTGTCTGTCCATTCTGCTAAACTATCAATGTCCTGTTTCAGTCAATTACTATCATCCTGACTGTCTGTCCATTCTGCTAAACTATCAATGTCCTGTTTCAGTCAATTACTATCATCCTGACTGTCTGTCCATTCTGCTAAACTATCAATGTCCTCTTTCAGTCAATTACTATCATCCTGACTGTCTGTCCATTCTGCTAAACTATCAATGTCCTGTTTCAGTCAATTACTATCATCCTGACTGTCTGTCCATTCTGCTAAACTATCAATGTCCTGTTTCAGTCAATTACTATCATCCTGACTCTCTGTCCATTCTGCTAAACTATCCATGTCCTGTTTCAGTCAATTACTATCATCCTGACTGTCTGTCCATTCTGCTAAACTATCCATGTCCTGTTTCAGTCAATTACTATCATCCTGACTGTCTGTCCATTCTGCTAAACTATCAATGTCCTGTTTCAGTCAATTACTATCATCCTGACTGTCTGTCCATTCTGCTAAACTATCCATGTCCTGTTTCAGTCAATTACTATCATCCTGACAGTCTGTCCATTCTGCTAACCTATCAATGTCCTGTTTCAGTCAATTACTATCATCCTGACTGTCTGTCCATTCTGCTAAACTATCCATTTCCTGTTTCAGTCAATTACTATCATCCTGACTGTCTGTCCATTCTGCTAAACTATCAATGTCCTGTTTCAGTCAATTACTATCATCCTGACTGTCTGTCCATTCTGCTAAACTATCAATGTACTGTTTCAGTCAATTACTATCATCCTGAAAGTCTGTCCTTTCTGCTAAACTATCAATGTCCTGTTTCAGTCAATTACTATCATCCTGACTGTCTGTCCATTCTGCTAAACTATCAATGTCCTGTTTCAGTCAATTACTATCATCCTGACTGTCTGTCCATTCTGCTAAACTATCCATGTCCTGTTTCAGTCAATTACTATCATTTTGACTCTCTGTCCATTTTGCTAAACTATCCATGTCCTGTTTCAGTCAATTACTATCATCCTGACTGTCTGTCCATTCTGCTAAACTATCCATGTCCTGTTTCAGTCAATTACTATCATCCTGACTGTCTGTCCATTCTGCTAAACTATCAATGTCCTGTTTCAGTCAATTACTATCATCCTGACTGTCTGTCCATTCTGCTAAACTATCCATGTCCTGTTTCAGTCAATTACTATCATCCTGACAGTCTGTCCATTCTGCTAACCTATCAATGTCCTGTTTCAGTCAATTACTATCATCCTGACTGTCTGTCCATTCTGCTAAACTATCCATTTCCTGTTTCAGTCAATTACTATCATCCTGACTGTCTGTCCATTCTGCTAAACTATCCATGCCCTGTTTCAGTCAATTACTATCATCCTGACTGTCTGTCCATTCTGCTAAACTATCAATGTCCTGTTTCAGTCAATTACTATCATCCTGACTGTCTGTCCATTCTGCTAAACTATCAATGTCCTGTTTCAGTCAATTACTATCATCCTGACTGTCTGTCCATTCTGCTAAACTATCCATGTCCTGTTTCAGTCAATTACTATCATCCTGACTGTCTGTCCATTCTGCTAAACTATCAATGTCCTGTTTCAGTCAATTACTATCATCCTGACTGTCTGTCCATTCTGCTAAACTATCAATGTCCTGTTTCAGTCAATTACTATCATCCTGACTGTCTGTCCATTCTGCTAAACTATCAATGTCCTGTTTCAGTCAATTACTATCATCCAGACTGTCTGTCCATTCTGCTAAACTATCAATGTCCTGTTTCAGTCAATAACTATCATCCTGACTGTCTGTCCATTCTGCTAAACTATCCATGTCCTGTTTCAGTCAATTACTATCATCCTGACTCTCTGTCCATTCTGCTAAACAATCCATGTCCTGTTTCAGTCAATTACTATCATCCTGACTGTCTGTCCATTCTGCTAAACTATCAATGTCCTGTTTCAGTCAATTACTATCATCCAGACTGTCTGTCCATTCTGCTAAACTATCCATGTCCTGTTTCAGTCAATTACTATCATCCTGACTGTCTGTCCATTCTGCTAAACTATCAATGTCCTGTTTCAGTCAATTATTATCATCCTGACTGTCTGTCCATTCTGCTAAACTATCAATGTCCTGTTTCAGTCAATTACTATCATCCTGACTGTCTGTCCATTCTGCTAAACTATCCATGTCCTGTTTCAGTCTATTACTATCATCCTGACTGTCTGTCCATTCTGCTAAACTATCCATGTCCTGTTTCAGTCAATTACTATCATCCAGACTGTCTGTCCATTCTGCTAAACTATCCATGTCCTGTTTCAGTCAATTACTATCATCCTGACTGTCTGTCCATTCTGCTAAACTATCAATATCCTGTTTCAGTCAATTACTATCATCCTGACTGTCTGTCCATTCTGCTAAACTATCCATGTCCTGTTTCAGTCAATTACTATCATCCTGACTGTCTGTCCATTCTGCTAAACTATCAATGTCCTGTTTCAGTCAATTACTATCATCCTGACTGTCTGTCCATTCTGCTAAACTATCAATGTCCTGTTTCAGTCAATTACTGTCATCCAGTGTCTGTCCATTCTGCTAAACTATCCATGTCCTGTTTCAGTCAATTACTATCATCCTGACTGTCTGTCCATTCTGCTAAACTATCAATGTCCTGTTTCAGTCAATTACTATCATCCTGACTGTCTGTCCATTCTGCTAAACTATCCATGTCCTGTTTCAGTCAATTACTATCATCCTGACTGTCTGTCCATTCTGCTAAACTATCAATGTCCTGTTTCAGTCAATTACTATCATCCTGACTGTCTGTCCATTCTGCTAAACTATCCATGTCCTGTTTCAGTCAATTACTATCATCCTGACTGTCTGTCCATTCTGCTAAACTATCCATGTCCTGTTTCAGTCAATTACTATCATCCTGACTGTCTATCCATTCTGCTAAACTATCCATGTCCTTTTTCAGTCAATTACTATCATCCTGACTGTCTGTCCATTCTGCTAAACTATCAATGTCCTGTTTCAGTCAATTACTATCATCCTGACTGTCTGTCCATTCTGCTAAACTATCAATGTCCTGTTTCAGTCAATTACTATCATCCTGACTGTCTGTCCATTCTGCTAAACTATCAATGTCCTCTTTCAGTCAATTACTATCATCCTGACTGTCTGTCCATTCTGCTAAACTATCAATGTCCTGTTTCAGTCAATTACTATCATCCTGACTCTCTGTCCATTCTGCTAAACTATCAATGTCCTGTTTCAGTCAATTACTATCATCCTGACTCTCTGTCCATTCTGCTAAACTATCCATGTCCTGTTTCAGTCAATTACTATCATCCTGACTGTCTGTCCATTCTGCTAAACTATCCATGTCCTGTTTCAGTCAATTACTATCATCCTGACTGTCTGTCCATTCTGCTAAACTATCAATGTCCTGTTTCAGTCAATTACTATCATCCTGACTGTCTGTCCATTCTGCTAAACTATCCATGTCCTGTTTCAGTCAATTACTATCATCCTGACAGTCTGTCCATTCTGCTAACCTATCAATGTCCTGTTTCAGTCAATTAATATCATCCTGACTGTCTGTCCATTCTGCTAAACTATCCATTTCCTGTTTCAGTCAATTACTATCATCCTGACTGTCTGTCCATTCTGCTAAACTATCAATGTCCTGTTTCAGTCAATTACTATCATCCTGACTGTCTGTCCATTCTGCTAAACTATCAATGTACTGTTTCAGTCAATTACTATCATCCTGAAAGTCTGTCCTTTCTGCTAAACTATCAATGCCCTGTTTCAGTCAATTACTATCATCCTGACTGTCTGTCCATTCTGCTAAACTATCAATGTCCTGTTTCAGTCAATTACTATCATCCTGACTGTCTGTCCATTCTGCTAAACTATCCATGTCCTGTTTCAGTCAATTACTATCATCCTGACTCTCTGTCCATTCTGCTAAACTATCCATGTCCTGTTTCAGTCAATTACTATCATCCTGACTGTCTGTCCATTCTGCTAAACTATCCATGTCCTGTTTCAGTCAATTACTATCATCCTGACTGTCTGTCCATTCTGCTAAACTATCAATGTCCTGTTTCAGTCAATTACTATCATCCTGACTGTCTGTCCATTCTGCTAAACTATCCATGTCCTGTTTCAGTCAATTACTATCATCCTGACAGTCTGTCCATTCTGCTAACCTATCAATGTCCTGTTTCAGTCAATTACTATCATCCTGACTGTCTGTCCATTCTGCTAAACTATCAATGTCCTGTTTCAGTCAATTACTATCATCCTGACTGTCTGTCCATTCTGCTAAACTATCAATGTCCTGTTTCAGTCAATTACTATCATCCTGACTGTCTGTCCATTCTGCTAAACTATCAATGTCCTGTTTCAGTCAATTACTATCATCCAGACTGTCTGTCCATTCTGCTAAACTATCAATGTCCTGTTTCAGTCAATAACTATCATCCTGACTGTCTGTCCATTCTGCTAAACTATCCATGTCCTGTTTCAGTCAATTACTATCATCCTGACTCTCTGTCCATTCTGCTAAACAATCCATGTCCTGTTTCAGTCAATTACTATCATCCTGACTGTCTGTCCATTCTGCTAAACTATCAATGTCCTGTTTCAGTCAATTACTATCATCCAGACTGTCTGTCCATTCTGCTAAACTATCCATGTCCTGTTTCAGTCAATTACTATCATCCTGACTGTCTGTCCATTCTGCTAAACTATCAATGTCCTGTTTCAGTCAATTACTATCATCCTGACTGTCTGTCCATTCTGCTAAACTATCAATGTCCTGTTTCAGTCAATTACTATCATCCTGACTGTCTGTCCATTCTGCTAAACTATCCATGTCCTGTTTCAGTCAATTACTATCATCCTGACTGTCTGTCCATTCTGCTAAACTATCCATGTCCTGTTTCAGTCAATTACTATCATCCAGACTGTCTGTCCATTCTGCTAAACTATCCATGTCCTGTTTCAGTCAATTACTATCATCCTGACTGTCTGTCCATTCTGCTAAACTATCAATATCCTGTTTCAGTCAATTACTATCATCCTGACTGTCTGTCCATTCTGCTAAACTATCCATGTCCTGTTTCAGTCAATTACTATCATCCTGACTGTCTGTCCATTCTGCTAAACTATCAATGTCCTGTTTCAGTCAATTACTATCATCCTGACTGTCTGTCCATTCTGCTAAACTATCAATGTCCTGTTTCAGTCAATTACTGTCATCCAGACTGTCTGTCCATTCTGCTAAACTATCCATGTCCTGTTTCAGTCAATTACTATCATCCTGACTGTCTGTCCATTCTGCTAAACTATCAATGTCCTCTTTCAGTCAATTACTATCATCCTGACTGTCTGTCCATTCTGCTAAACTATCAATGTCCTGTTTCAGTCAATTACTATCATCCTGACTGTCTGTCCATTCTGCTAAACTATCAATGTCCTGTTTCAGTCAATTACTATCATCCTGACTGTCTGTCCATTCTGCTAAACTATCAATGTCCTCTTTCAGTCAATTACTATCATCCTGACTGTCTGTCCATTCTGCTAAACTATCAATGTCCTGTTTCAGGCAATTACTATCATCCTGACTCTCTGTCCATTCTGCTAAACTATCAATGTCCTGTTTCAGTCAATTACTATCATCCTGACTCTCTGTGCATTCTGCTAAACTATCCATGTCCTGTTTCAGTCAATTACTATCATCCTGACTGTCTGTCCATTCTGCTAAACTATCCATGTCCTGTTTCAGTCAATTACTATCATCCTGACTGTCTGTCCATTCTGCTAAACTATCAATGTCCTGTTTCAGTCAATTACTATCATCCTGACTGTCTGTCCATTCTGCTAAACTATCCATGTCCTGTTTCAGTCAATTACTATCATCCTGACAGTCTGTCCATTCTGCTAACCTATCAATGTCCTGTTTCAGTCAATTACTATCATCCTGACTGTCTGTCCATTCTGCTAAACTATCCATTTCCTGTTTCAGTCAATTACTATCATCCTGACTGTCTGTCCATTCTGCTAAACTATCAATGTCCTGTTTCAGTCAATTACTATCATCCTGACTGTCTGTCCATTCTGCTAAACTATCAATGTACTGTTTCAGTCAATTACTATCATCCTGAAAGTCTGTCCTTTCTGCTAAACTATCAATGTCCTGTTTCAGTCAATTACTATCATCCTGACTGTCTGTCCATTCTGCTAAACTATCAATGTCCTGTTTCAGTCAATTACTATCATCCTGACTGTCTGTCCATTCTGCTAAACTATCCATGTCCTGTTTCAGTCAATTACTATCATCCTGACTCTCTGTCCATTCTGCTAAACTATCCATGTCCTGTTTCAGTCAATTACTATCATCCTGACTGTCTGTCCATTCTGCTAAACTATCCATGTCCTGTTTCAGTCAATTACTATCATCCTGACTGTCTGTCCATTCTGCTAAACTATCAATGTCCTGTTTCAGTCAATTACTATCATCCTGACTGTCTGTCCATTCTGCTAAACTATCCATGTCCTGTTTCAGTCAATTACTATCATCCTGACAGTCTGTCCATTCTGCTAACCTATCAATGTCCTGTTTCAGTCAATTACTATCATCCTGACTGTCTGTCCATTCTGCTAAACTATCAATGTCCTGTTTCAGTCAATTACTATCATCCTGACTGTCTGTCCATTCTGCTAAACTATCAATGTCCTGTTTCAGTCAATTACTATCATCCTGACTGTCTGTCCATTCTGCTAAACTATCAATGTCCTGTTTCAGTCAATTACTATCATCCAGACTGTCTGTCCATTCTGCTAAACTATCAATGTCCTGTTTCAGACAATAACTATCATCCAGACTGTCTGTCCATTCTGCTAAACTATCCATGTCCTGTTTCAGTCAATTACTATCATCCTGACTCTCTGTCCATTCTGCTAAACAATCCATGTCCTGTTTCAGTCAATTACTATCATCCTGACTGTCTGTCCATTCTGCTAAACTATCAATGTCCTGTTTCAGTCAATTACTATCATCCTGACTCTCTGTCCATTCTGCTAAACTATCCATGTCCTGTTTCAGTCAATTACTATCATCCTGACTGTCTGTCCATTCTGCTAAACTATCAATGTCCTGTTTCAGTCAATTACTATCATCCTGACTGTCTGTCCATTCTGCTAAACTATCCATGTCCTGTTTCAGTCAATTACTATCATCCTGACTGTCTGTCCATTCTGCTAAACTATCCATGTCCTGTTTCAGTCAATTACTATCATCCTGACTGTCTGTCCATTCTGCTAAACTATCAATGTCCTGTTTCAGTCAATTACTATCATCCTGACTGTCTGTCCATTCTGCTAAACTATCCATGTCCTGTTTCAGTCAATTACTATCATCCTGACTGTCTGTCCATTCTGCTAAACTATCCATGTCCTGTTTCAGTCAGTTACTATCATCCAGACTGTCTGTCCATTCTGCTAAACTATCAATGTCCTGTTTCAGTCAATTACTATCATCCTGACTGTCTGTCCATTCTGCTAAACTATCCATGTCCTGTTTCAGTCAATTACTATCATCCTGACTCTCTGTCCATTCTGCTAAACTATCCATGTCCTGTTTCAGTCAATTACTATCATCCTGACTGTCTGTCCATTCTGCTAAACTATCCATGTCCTGTTTCAGTCAATTACTATCATCCTGACTGTCTGTCCATTCTGCTAAACTATCAATGTCCTGTTTCAGTCAATTACTATCATCCTGACTGTCTGTCCATTCTGCTAAACTATCCATGTCCTGTTTCAGTCAATTACTATCATCCTGACAGTCTGTCCATTCTGCTAACCTATCAATGTCCTGTTTCAGTCAATTACTATCATCCTGACTGTCTGTCCATTCTGCTAAACTATCCATGTCCTGTTTCAGTCAATTACTATCATCCTGACTGTCTGTCCATTCTGCTAAACTATCCATGTCCTGTTTCAGTCAATTACTATCATCCTGACTGTCTGTCCATTCTGCTAAACTATCCATGTCCTGTTTCAGTCAATTACTATCATCCAGACTGTCTGTCCATTCTGCTAAACTATCAATGTCCTGTTTCAGACAATAACTATCATCCTGACTGTCTGTCCATTCTGCTAAACTATCCATGTCCTGTTTCAGTCAATTACTATCATCCTGACTCTCTGTCCATTCTGCTAAACAATCCATGTCCTGTTTCAGTCAATTACTATCATCCTGACTGTCTGTCCATTCTGCTAAACTATCAATGTCCTGTTTCAGTCAATTACTATCATCCAGACTGTCTGTCCATTCTGCTAAACTATCAATGTCCTGTTTCAGTCAATTACTATCATCCTGACTGTCTGTCCATTCTGCTAAACTATCAATGTCCTGTTTCAGTCAATTACTATCATCCAGACTGTCTGTCCATTCTGCTAAACTATCAATGTCCTGTTTCAGACAATAACTATCATCCTGACTGTCTGTCCATTCTGCTAAACTATCCATGTCCTGTTTCAGTCAATTACTATCATCCTGACTCTCTGTCCATTCTGCTAAACAATCCATGTCCTGTTTCAGTCAATTACTATCATCCTGACTGTCTGTCCATTCTGCTAAACTATCAATGTCCTGTTTCAGTCAATTACTATCATCCAGACTGTCTGTCCATTCTGCTAAACTATCCATGTCCTGTTTCAGTCAATTAGTATAATCCTGACTGTCTGTCCATTCTGCTAAACTATCAATGTCCTGTTTCAGTCAATTACTATCATCCTGACTGTCTGTCCATTCTGCTAAACTATCAATGTCCTGTTTCAGTCAATTACTATCATCCTGACTGTCTGTCCATTCTGCTAAACTATCCATGTCCTGTTTCAGTCAATTACTATCATCCTGACTGTCTGTCCATTCTGCTAAACTATCCATGTCCTGTTTCAGTCAATTACTATCATCCAGACTGTCTGTCCATTCTGCTAAACTATCCATGTCCTGTTTCAGTCAATTACTATCATCCTGACTGTCTGTCCATTCTGCTAAACTATCAATATCCTGTTTCAGTCAATTACTATCATCCTGACTGTCTGTCCATTCTGCTAAACTATCAATGTCCTGTTTCAGTCAATTACTGTCATCCAGACTGTCTGTCCATTCTGCTAAACTATCCATGTCCTGTTTCAGTCAATTACTATCATCCTGACTGTCTGTCCATTCTGCTAAACTATCAATGTCCTGTTTCAGTCAATTACTATCATCCTGACTGTCTGTCCATTCTGCTAAACTATCCATGTCCTGTTTCAGTCAATTACTATCATCCTGACTGTCTGTCCATTCTGCTAAACTATCAATGTCCTGTTTCAGTCAATTACTATCATCCTGACTGTCTGTCCATTCTGCTAAACTATCCATGTCCTGTTTCAGTCAATTACTATCATCCTGACTGTCTGTCCATTCTGCTAAACTATCCATGTCCTGTTTCAGTAAATTACAATCATCCTGACTCTCTGTCCATTCTGCTAAACTATCAATGTCCTGTTTCAGTCAATTACTATCATCCTGACTGTCTGTCCATTCTGCTAAACTATCCATGTCCTGTTTCAGTCAATTACTATCATCCTGACTCTCTGTCCATTCTGCTAAACTATCAATGTCCTGTTTCAGTCAATTACTATCATCCTGACTGTCTGTCCATTCTGCTTAACTATCAATGTCCTGTTTCAGTCAATTACTATCATCCTGACTGTCTGTCCATTCTGCTAAACTATCAATGTCCTGTTTCATTCAATTACTATCATCCTGACTGTCTGTCCATTCTGCTAAACTATCCATGTCCTGTTTCAGTCAATTACTATCATCCAGACTGTCTGTCCATTCTGCTAATCTATCAATGTCCTGTTTCAGTCAATTACTATCATCCTGACTCTCTGTCCATTCTGCTAAACTATCCATGTCCTGTTTCAGTCAATTACTATCATCCTGACTGTCTATCCATTCTGCTAAACTGTCAATGTCCTGTTTCAGTCAATTACTATCATCCTGACTGTCTGTTCATTCTGCTAAACTATCAATTTCCTGTTTCAGTCAATTACTATCATCCTGACTGTCTGTCCATTCTGCTAAACTATCAATGTCCTGTTTCAGTCAATTACTATCATCCTGACTGTCTGTCCATTCTGCTAAACTATCAATGTCCTGTTTCAGTCAATTACTATCATCCTGACTGTCTGTCCATTCTGCTAAACTATCCATGTCCTGTTTCAGTCAATTACTATCATCCTGACTGTCTGTCCATTCTGCTAAACTATCAATGTCCTGTTTCAGTCAATTACTATCATCCTGACTGTCTGTCCTTTCTGCTAAACTATCCATGTCCTGTTTCAGTCAATTACTATCATCCTGACTGTCTGTCCATACTGCTAAACTATCAATGTCCTGTTTCAGTCAATTACTATCATCCTGACTGTCTGTTCATTCTGCTAAACTATCAATGTCCTGTTTCAGTCAATTACTATCATCCTGACTGTCTGTCCATTCTGCTAAACTATCAATGTCCTGTTTCAGTCAATTACTATCATCCTGACTGTCTGTCCATTCGGCTAAACTATCAATGTCCTGTTTCAGTCAATTACTATCATCCTGACTGTCTGTCCATTCTGCTAAACTATCAATGTCCTGTTTCAGTCAATTACTATCATCCTGACTGTCTGTCCATTCTGCTAAGCTATCAATGTCCTGTTTCAGTCAATTACTATCATCCTGACTGTCTGTCCTTTCTGCTAAACTATCCATGTCCTGTTTCAGTCAATTACTATCATCCTGACTGTCTGTCCATTCTGCTAAACTATCCATGTCCTGTTTCAGTCAATTACTATCATCCTGACTCTCTGTCCATTCTGCTAAACTATCCATGTCCTGTTTCAGTCAATTACTATCATCCTGACTGTCTGTCCTTTCTGCTAAACTATCAATGTCCTGTTTCAGTCAATTACTATCATCCTGACTGTCTGTCCAGTCTGCTAAACTATCAATGTCCTGTTTCAGTCAATTACTATCATCCTGACTGTCTGTCCTTTCTGCTAAACTATCCATGTCCTGTTTCAGTCAATTACTATCATCCTGATCCTCTGTCCATTCTGCTGAACTATCCATGTCCTGTTTCAGTCAATTACTATCATCCTGATCCTCTGTCCATTCTGCTAAACTATCAATGTCCTGTTTCAGTCAATTACTATAATCCTGACTGTCTGTCCATTCTGCTAAACTATCAATGTCCTGTTTCAGTCAATTACTATCATCCTGACTGTCTGTCCATTCTGCTAAACTATCCATGTCCTGTTTCAGTCAATTACTATCATCCTGACTGTCTGTCCATTCTGCTAAACTATCCATGTCCTGTTTCAATCAATTACTATCATCCTGACTGTCTGTCCATTCTGCTAAACTATCCATGTCCTGTTTCAGTCAATTACTATCATCCTGACTGTCTGTCCTTTCTGCTAAAATATCCATGTCCTGTTTCAGTCAATTACTATCATCCTGACTGTCTGTCCTTTCTGCTAAACTATCAATGTCCTGTTTCAGTCAATTACTATCATCCTGATCCTCTGTCCATTCTGCTAAACTATCAATGTCCTGTTTCAGTCAATTACTATCATCCTGACTGTCTGTCCATTCTGCTAAACTATCCATGTCCTGTTTCAGTCAATTACTATCATCCTGATCCTCTGTCCATTCTGCTAAACTATCAATGTCCTGTTTCAGTCAATTACTATAATCCTGACTGTCTGTCCATTCTGCTAAACTATCAATGTCCTGTTTCAGTCAATTACTATCATCCTGATCCTCTGTCCATTCTGCTAAACTATCAATGTCCTGTTTCAGTCAATTACTATCATCCTGACTGTCTGTCCATTCTGCTAAACTATCCATGTCCTGTTTCAGTCAATTACTATCATCCTGATCCTCTGTCCATTCTGCTAAACTATCAATGTCCTGTTTCAGTCAATTACTATAATCCTGACTGTCTGTCCATTCTGCTAAACTATCCATGTCCTGTTTCAGTCAATTACTGTCATCCTGACTCTCTGTCCATTCTGCTAAACTATCAATGTCCTGTTTCAATCAATTACTATCATCCTGACTGTCTGTCCATTCTGCTAAACTATCCATGTCCTGTTTCAGTCAATTACTATCATCATGACTGTCTGTCCATTCTTGTAAACTATCCATGTCCTGTTTCAATCAATTACTATCATCCTGACTGTCTGTCCATTCTGCTAATCTATCCATGTCCTGTTTCAGTCAATTACTATCATCCTGACTGTCTGTCCTTTCTGCTAAACTATCCATGTCCTGTTTCAGTCAATTACTATCATCCTGACTGTCTGTCCTTTCTGCTAAACTATCAATGTCCTGTTTCAGTCAATTACTATCATCCTGATCCTCTGTCCATTCTGCTAAACTATCAATGTCCTGTTTCAGTCAATTACTATCATCCTGACTGTCTGTCCATTCTGCTAAACTATCCATGTCCTGTTTCAGTCAATTACTATCATCCTGATCCTCTGTCCATTCTGCTAAACTATCAATGTCCTGTTTCAGTCAATTACTATAATCCTGACTGTCTGTCCATTCTGCTAAACTATCAATGTCCTGTTTCAGTCAATTAATATCATCCTGATCCTCTGTCCATTCTGCTAAACTATCAATGTCCTGTTTCAGTCAATTACTATCATCCTGACTGTCTGTCCATTCTGCTAAACTATCCATGTCCTGTTTCAGTCAATTACTATCATCCTGATCCTCTGTCCATTCTGCTGAACTATCCATGTCCTGTTTCAGTCAATTACTATCATCCTGATCCTCTGTCCATTCTGCTAAACTATCAATGTCCTGTTTCAGTCAATTACTATAATCCTGACTGTCTGTCCATTCTGCTAAACTATCAATGTCCTGTTTCAGTCAATTACTATCATCCTGACTGTCTGTCCATTCTGCTAAACTATCCATGTCCTGTTTCAGTCAATTACTATCATCCTGACTGTCTGTCCATTCTGCTAAACTATCCATGTCCTGTTTCAATCAATTACTATCATCCTGACTGTCTGTCCATTCTGCTAAACTATCCATGTCCTGTTTCAGTCAATTACTATCATCCTGACTGTCTGTCCTTTCTGCTAAACTATCCATGTCCTGTTTCAGTCAATTACTATCATCCTGACTGTCTGTCCTTTCTGCTAAACTATCAATGTCCTGTTTCAGTCAATTACTATCATCCTGATCCTCTGTCCATTCTGCTAAACTATCAATGTCCTGTTTCAGTCAATTACTATCATCCTGACTGTCTGTCCATTCTGCTAAACTATCCATGTCCTGTTTCAGTCAATTACTATCATCCTGATCCTCTGTCCATTCTGCTAAACTATCAATGTCCTGTTTCAGTCAATTACTATAATCCTGACTGTCTGTCCATTCTGCTAAACTATCAATGTCCTGTTTCAGTCAATTACTATCATCCTGATCCTCTGTCCATTCTGCTAAACTATCAATGTCCTGTTTCAGTCAATTACTATCATCCTGACTGTCTGTCCATTCTGCTAAACTATCCATGTCCTGTTTCAGTCAATTACTATCATCCAGACTGTCTGTCCATTCTGCTAAACTATCCATGTCCTGTTTCAGTCAATTACTATCATCCTGACTGTCTGTCCTTTCTGCTAAACTATCAATGTCCTGTTTCAGTCAATTACTATCATCCTGATCCTCTGTCCATTCTGCTAAACTATCAATGTCCTGTTTCAGTCAATTACTATCATCCTGACTGTCTGTCCATTCTGCTAAACTATCCATGTCCTGTTTCAGTCAATTACTATCATCCTGATCCTCTGTCCATTCTGCTAAACTATCAATGTCCTGTTTCAGTCAATTACTATCATCCTGACTGTCTGTCCATTCTGCTTAACTATCAATGTCCTGTTTCAGTCAATTACTATCATCCTGACTGTCTGTCCATTCTGCTAAACTATCAATGTCCTGTTTCATTCAATTACTATCATCCTGACTGTCTGTCCATTCTGCTAAACTATCCATGTCCTGTTTCAGTCAATTACTATCATCCAGACTGTCTGTCCATTCTGCTAATCTATCAATGTCCTGTTTCAGTCAATTACTATCATCCTGACTCTCTGTCCATTCTGCTAAACTATCCATGTCCTGTTTCAGTCAATTACTATCATCCTGACTGTCTATCCATTCTGCTAAACTGTCAATGTCCTGTTTCAGTCAATTACTATCATCCTGACTGTCTGTTCATTCTGCTAAACTATCAATTTCCTGTTTCAGTCAATTACTATCATCCTGACTGTCTGTCCATTCTGCTAAACTATCAATGTCCTGTTTCAGTCAATTACTATCATCCTGACTGTCTGTCCATTCTGCTAAACTATCAATGTCCTGTTTCAGTCAATTACTATCATCCTGACTGTCTGTCCATTCTGCTAAACTATCCATGTCCTGTTTCAGTCAATTACTATCATCCTGACTGTCTGTCCATTCTGCTAAACTATCAATGTCCTGTTTCAGTCAATTACTATCATCCTGACTGTCTGTCCTTTCTGCTAAACTATCCATGTCCTGTTTCAGTCAATTACTATCATCCTGACTGTCTGTCCATACTGCTAAACTATCAATGTCCTGTTTCAGTCAATTACTATCATCCTGACTGTCTGTTCATTCTGCTAAACTATCAATGTCCTGTTTCAGTCAATTACTATCATCCTGACTGTCTGTCCATTCTGCTAAACTATCAATGTCCTGTTTCAGTCAATTACTATCATCCTGACTGTCTGTCCATTCGGCTAAACTATCAATGTCCTGTTTCAGTCAATTACTATCATCCTGACTGTCTGTCCATTCTGCTAAACTATCAATGTCCTGTTTCAGTCAATTACTATCATCCTGACTGTCTGTCCATTCTGCTAAGCTATCAATGTCCTGTTTCAGTCAATTACTATCATCCTGACTGTCTGTCCTTTCTGCTAAACTATCCATGTCCTGTTTCAGTCAATTACTATCATCCTGACTGTCTGTCCATTCTGCTAAACTATCCATGTCCTGTTTCAGTCAATTACTATCATCCTGACTCTCTGTCCATTCTGCTAAACTATCCATGTCCTGTTTCAGTCAATTACTATCATCCTGACTGTCTGTCCTTTCTGCTAAACTATCAATGTCCTGTTTCAGTCAATTACTATCATCCTGACTGTCTGTCCAGTCTGCTAAACTATCAATGTCCTGTTTCAGTCAATTACTATCATCCTGACTGTCTGTCCTTTCTGCTAAACTATCCATGTCCTGTTTCAGTCAATTACTATCATCCTGATCCTCTGTCCATTCTGCTGAACTATCCATGTCCTGTTTCAGTCAATTACTATCATCCTGATCCTCTGTCCATTCTGCTAAACTATCAATGTCCTGTTTCAGTCAATTACTATAATCCTGACTGTCTGTCCATTCTGCTAAACTATCAATGTCCTGTTTCAGTCAATTACTATCATCCTGACTGTCTGTCCATTCTGCTAAACTATCCATGTCCTGTTTCAGTCAATTACTATCATCCTGACTGTCTGTCCATTCTGCTAAACTATCCATGTCCTGTTTCAATCAATTACTATCATCCTGACTGTCTGTCCATTCTGCTAAACTATCCATGTCCTGTTTCAGTCAATTACTATCATCCTGACTGTCTGTCCTTTCTGCTAAAATATCCATGTCCTGTTTCAGTCAATTACTATCATCCTGACTGTCTGTCCTTTCTGCTAAACTATCAATGTCCTGTTTCAGTCAATTACTATCATCCTGATCCTCTGTCCATTCTGCTAAACTATCAATGTCCTGTTTCAGTCAATTACTATCATCCTGACTGTCTGTCCATTCTGCTAAACTATCCATGTCCTGTTTCAGTCAATTACTATCATCCTGATCCTCTGTCCATTCTGCTAAACTATCAATGTCCTGTTTCAGTCAATTACTATAATCCTGACTGTCTGTCCATTCTGCTAAACTATCAATGTCCTGTTTCAGTCAATTACTATCATCCTGATCCTCTGTCCATTCTGCTAAACTATCAATGTCCTGTTTCAGTCAATTACTATCATCCTGACTGTCTGTCCATTCTGCTAAACTATCCATGTCCTGTTTCAGTCAATTACTATCATCCTGATCCTCTGTCCATTCTGCTAAACTATCAATGTCCTGTTTCAGTCAATTACTATAATCCTGACTGTCTGTCCATTCTGCTAAACTATCCATGTCCTGTTTCAGTCAATTACTGTCATCCTGACTCTCTGTCCATTCTGCTAAACTATCAATGTCCTGTTTCAATCAATTACTATCATCCTGACTGTCTGTCCATTCTGCTAAACTATCCATGTCCTGTTTCAGTCAATTACTATCATCATGACTGTCTGTCCATTCTTGTAAACTATCCATGTCCTGTTTCAATCAATTACTATCATCCTGACTGTCTGTCCATTCTGCTAATCTATCCATGTCCTGTTTCAGTCAATTACTATCATCCTGACTGTCTGTCCTTTCTGCTAAACTATCCATGTCCTGTTTCAGTCAATTACTATCATCCTGACTGTCTGTCCTTTCTGCTAAACTATCAATGTCCTGTTTCAGTCAATTACTATCATCCTGATCCTCTGTCCATTCTGCTAAACTATCAATGTCCTGTTTCAGTCAATTACTATCATCCTGACTGTCTGTCCATTCTGCTAAACTATCCATGTCCTGTTTCAGTCAATTACTATCATCCTGATCCTCTGTCCATTCTGCTAAACTATCAATGTCCTGTTTCAGTCAATTACTATAATCCTGACTGTCTGTCCATTCTGCTAAACTATCAATGTCCTGTTTCAGTCAATTAATATCATCCTGATCCTCTGTCCATTCTGCTAAACTATCAATGTCCTGTTTCAGTCAATTACTATCATCCTGACTGTCTGTCCATTCTGCTAAACTATCCATGTCCTGTTTCAGTCAATTACTATCATCCTGATCCTCTGTCCATTCTGCTGAACTATCCATGTCCTGTTTCAGTCAATTACTATCATCCTGATCCTCTGTCCATTCTGCTAAACTATCAATGTCCTGTTTCAGTCAATTACTATAATCCTGACTGTCTGTCCATTCTGCTAAACTATCAATGTCCTGTTTCAGTCAATTACTATCATCCTGACTGTCTGTCCATTCTGCTAAACTATCCATGTCCTGTTTCAGTCAATTACTATCATCCTGACTGTCTGTCCATTCTGCTAAACTATCCATGTCCTGTTTCAATCAATTACTATCATCCTGACTGTCTGTCCATTCTGCTAAACTATCCATGTCCTGTTTCAGTCAATTACTATCATCCTGACTGTCTGTCCTTTCTGCTAAACTATCCATGTCCTGTTTCAGTCAATTACTATCATCCTGACTGTCTGTCCTTTCTGCTAAACTATCAATGTCCTGTTTCAGTCAATTACTATCATCCTGATCCTCTGTCCATTCTGCTAAACTATCAATGTCCTGTTTCAGTCAATTACTATCATCCTGACTGTCTGTCCATTCTGCTAAACTATCCATGTCCTGTTTCAGTCAATTACTATCATCCTGATCCTCTGTCCATTCTGCTAAACTATCAATGTCCTGTTTCAGTCAATTACTATAATCCTGACTGTCTGTCCATTCTGCTAAACTATCAATGTCCTGTTTCAGTCAATTACTATCATCCTGATCCTCTGTCCATTCTGCTAAACTATCAATGTCCTGTTTCAGTCAATTACTATCATCCTGACTGTCTGTCCATTCTGCTAAACTATCCATGTCCTGTTTCAGTCAATTACTATCATCCCGATCCTCTGTCCATTCTGCTAAACTATCAATGTCCTGTTTCAGTCAATTACTATAATCCTGACTGTCTGTCCATTCTGCTAAACTATCCATGTCCTGTTTCAGTCAATTATTGTCATCCTGACTGTCTGTCCATTCTGCTAAACTATCAATGTCCTGTTTCAATCAATTACTATCATCCTGACTGTCTGTCCATTCTGCTAAATTATCCATGTCCTGTTTCAGTCAATTACTATCATCATGACTGTCTGTCCATTCTGCTAAACTATCCATGTCCTGTTTCAATCAATTACTATCATCCTGACTGTCTGTCCATTCTGCTAAACTATCCATGTCCTGTTTCAGTCAATTACTATCATCCTGACTGTCTGTCCTTTCTGCTAAACTATCCATGTCCTGTTTCAGTCAATTACTATCATCCTGACTGTCTGTCCTTTCTGCTAAACTATCAATGTCCTGTTTCAGTCAATTACTATCATCCTGATCCTCTGTCCATTCTGCTAAACTATCAATGTCCTGTTTCAGTCAATTACTATCATCCTGACTGTCTGTCCATTCTGCTAAACTATCCATGTCCTGTTTCAGTCAATTACTATCATCCTGATCCTCTGTCCATTCTGCTAAACTATCAATGTCCTGTTTCAGTCAATTACTATAATCCTGACTGTCTGTCCATTCTGCTAAACTATCAATGTCCTGTTTCAGTCAATTAATATCATCCTGATCCTCTGTCCATTCTGCTAAACTATCAATGTCCTGTTTCAGTCAATTACTATCATCCTGACTGTCTGTCCATTCTGCTAAACTATCCATGTCCTGTTTCAGTCAATTACTATCATCCTGATCCTCTGTCCATTCTGCTAAACTATCAATGTCCTGTTTCAGTCAATTACTATAATCCTGACTGTCTGTCCATTCTGCTAAACTATCCATGTCCTGTTTCAGTCAATTACTGTCATTCTGACTGTCTGTCCATTCTGCTAAACTATCAATGTCCTGTTTCAATCAATTACTATCATCCTGACTGTCTGTCCATTCTGCTAAACTATCCATGTCCTGTTTCAGTCAATTACTGTCATCCTGACTCTCTGTCCATTCTGCTAAACTATCCATGTCCTGTTTCAGTCAATTACTATCATCCTGACTGTCTGTCCTTTCTGCTAAACTATCAATGTCCTGTTTCAGTCAATTACTATCATCCTGATCCTCTGTCCATTCTGCTAAACTATCAATGTCCTGTTTCAGTCAATTACTATCATCCTGACTGTCTGTCCATTCTGCTAAACTATCCATGTCCTGTTTCAGTCAATTACTATCATCCTGATCCTCTGTCCATTCTGCTAAACTATCAATGTCCTGTTTCAGTCAATTACCATAATCCTGACTGTCTGTCCATTCTGCTAAACTATCAATGTCCTGTTTCAGTCAATTACTATCATCCTGATCCTCTGTCCATTCTGCTAAACTATCAATGTCCTGTTTCAGTCAATTACTATCATCCTGACTGTCTGTCCATTCTGCTAAACTATCCATGTCCTGTTTCAGTCAATTACTATCATCCTGACTCTCTGTCCATTCTGCTAAACTATCCATGTCCTGTTTCAGTCAATTACTATCATCCTGACTGTCTGTCCATTCTGCTAAACTATCCATGTCCTGTTTCAGTCAATTACTATCATCCTGACTGTCTGTCCATTCTGCTAAACTATCAATGTCCTGTTTCAGTCAATTACTATCATCCTGAATTTCTGTCCATTCTGCTAAACTATCCATGTCCTGTTTCAGTCAATTACTATCATCCTGACAGTCTGTCCATTCTGCTAACCTATCAATGTCCTGTTTCAGTCAATTACTATCATCCTGACTGTCTGTCCATTCTGCTAAACTATCCATTTCCTGTTTCAGTCAATTACTATCATCCTGACTGTCTGTCCATTCTGCTAAACTATCCATGTCCTGTTTCAGTCAATTACTATCATCCTGACTGTCTGTCCATTCTGCTAAACTATCAATGTCCTGTTTCAGTCAATTACTATCATCCTGACTGTCTGTCCATTCTGCTAAACTATCAATGTCCTGTTTCAGTCAATTAATATCATCCTGACTGTCTGTCCATTCTGCTAAACTATCCATGTCCTTTTTCAGTCAATTACTATCATCCTGACTGTCTGTCCATTCTGCTAAACTATCAATGTCCTGTTTCAGTCAATTACTATCATCCTGACTGTCTGTCCATTCTGCTAAACTATCAATGTCCTGTTTCAGTCAATTACTATCATCCTGACTGTCTGTCCATTCTGCTAAACTATCAATGTCCTGTTTCAGTCAATTACTATCATCCTGACTGTCTGTCCATTCTGCTAAACTATCAATGTCCTGTTTCAGTCAATAACTATCATCCTGACTGTCTGTCCATTCTGCTAAACTATCCATGTCCTGTTTCAGTCAATTACTATCATCCTGACTCTCTGTCCATTCTGCTAAACAATCCATGTCCTGTTTCAGTCAATTACTATCATCCTGACTTTCTGTCCATTCTGCTAAACTATCAATGTCCTGTTTCAGTCAATTACTATCATCCAGACTGTCTGTCCATTCTGCTAAACTATCCATGTCCTGTTTCAGTCAATTACTATCATCCTGACTGTCTGTCCATTCTGCTAAACTATCAATGTCCTGTTTCAGTCAATTACTATCATCCTGACTGTCTGTCCATTCTGCTAAACCATCAATGTCCTGTTTCAGTCAATTACTATCATCCTGACTGTCTGTCCATTCTGCTAAACTATCCATGTCCTGTTTCAGTCAATTACTATCATCCTGACTGTCTGTCCATTCTGCTAAACTATCCATGTCCTGTTTCAGTCAATTACTATCATCCAGACTGTCTGTCCATTCTGCTAAACTATCCATGTCCTGTTTCAGTCAATTACTATCATCCTGACTGTCTGTCCATTCTGCTAAACTATCAATATCCTGTTTCAGTCAATTACTATCATCCTGACTGTCTGACCATTCTGCTAAACTATCCATGTCCTTTTTCAGTCAATTACTATCATCCTGACTGTCTGTCCATTCTGCTAAACTATCCATGTCCTGTTTCAGTAAATTACTATCATCCTGACTCTCTGTCCATTCTGCTAAACTATCAATGTCCTGTTTCAGTCAATTACTATCATCCTGACTGTCTGTCCATTCTGCTAAACTATCCATGTCCTGTTTCAGTCAATTACTATCATCCTGACTGTCTGTCCATTCTGCTAAACTATCAATGTCCTGTTTCAGTCAATTACTATCATCCTGACTGTCTGTCCATTCTGCTAAACTATCAATGTCCTGTTTCAGTCAATTACTATCATCCTGACTGTCTGTCCATTCTGCTAAACTATCAATGTCCTGTTTCATTCAATTACTATCATCCTGACTGTCTGTCCATTCTGCTAAACTATCCATGTCCTGTTTCAGTCAATTACTATCATCCAGACTGTCTGTCCATTCTGCTAATCTATCAATGTCCTGTTTCAGTCAATTACTATCATCCTGACTCTCTGTCCATTCTGCTAAACTATCCATGTCCTGTTTCAGTCAATTACTATCATCCTGACTGTCTATCCATTCTGCTAAACTGTCAATGTCCTGTTTCAGTCAATTGCTATCATTCTGACTGTCTGTTCATTCTGCTAAACTATCAATTTCCTGTTTCAGTCAATTACTATCATCCTGACTGTCTGTCCATTCTGCTAAACTATCAATGTCCTGTTTCAGTCAATTACTATCATCCTGACTGTCTATCCATTCTGCTAAACTGTCAATGTCCTGTTTCAGTCAATTGCTATCATTCTGACTGTCTGTTCATTCTGCTAAACTATCAATTTCCTGTTTCAGTCAATTACTATCATCCTGACTGTCTGTCCATTCTGCTAAACTATCAATGTCCTGTTTCAGTCAATTACTATCATCCTGACTGTCTGTCCATTCTGCTAAACTATCCATGTCCTGTTTCAGTCAATTACTATCATCCTGACTGTCTGTCCATTCTGCTAAACTATCAATGTCCTGTTTCAGTCAATTACTATCATCCTGACTGTCTGTCCATTCTGCTGAACTATCAATGTCCTGTTTCAGTCAATTACTATCATCCTGACTGTCCGTTCATTCTGCTAAACTATCAATGTCCTGTTTCAGTCAATTACTATCATCCTGACTGTCTGTCCATTCTGCTAAACTATCAATGTCCTGTTTCAGTCAATTACTATCATCCTGACTGTCTGTCCATTCTGCTAAACTATCAATGTCCTGTTTCAGTCAATTACTATCATCCTGACTGTCTGTCCATTCTGCTAAACTATCAATGTCCTGTTTCAGTCAATTACTATCATCCTGACTGTCTGTCCATTCTGCTAAACTATCAATGTCCTGTTTCAGTCAATTACTATCATCCTGACTGTCTGTCCTTTCTGCTAAACTATCCATGTCCTGTTTCAGTCAATTACTATCATCCTGACTGTCTGTCCATTCTGCTAAACTATCCATGTCCTGTTTCAGTCAATTACTATCATCCTGACTGTCTGTCCTTTCTGCTAAACTATCCATGTCCTGTTTCAGTCAATTACTATCATCCTGACTGTCTGTCCTTTCTGCTAAACTATCAATGTCCTGTTTCAGTCAATTACTATCATCCTGACTGTCTGTCCATTCTGCTAAACTATCCATGTCCTGTTTCAATCAATTACTATCATCCTGACTGTCTGTCCATTCTGCTAAACTATCCATGTCCTGTTTCAGTCAATTACTATCATCCTGACTGTCTGTCCTTTCTGCTAAACTATCCATGTCCTGTTTCAGTCAATTACTATCATCCTGACTGTCTGTCCTTTCTGCTAAACTATCAATGTCCTGTTTCAGTCAATTACTATCATCCTGATCCTCTGTCCATTCTGCTAAACTATCAATGTCCTGTTTCAGTCAATTACTATCATCCTGACTGTCTGTCCATTCTGCTAAACTATCCATGTCCTGTTTCAGTCAATTACTATCATCCTGATCCTCTGTCCATTCTGCTAAACTATCAATGTCCTGTTTCAGTCAATTACTATAATCCTGACTGTCTGTCCATTCTGCTAAACTATCAATGTCCTGTTTCAGTCAATTACTATCATCCTGACTGTCTGTCCATTCTGCTAAACTATCAATGTCCTGTTTCAGTCAATTACTATCATCCTGACTGTCTGTCCATTCTGCTAAACTATCAATGTCCTGTTTCAGTCAATTACTATCATCCTGACTGTCTGTCCTTTCTGCTAAACTATCCATGTCCTGTTTCAGTCAATTACTATCATCCTGACTGTCTGTCCATTCTGCTAAACTATCCATGTCCTGTTTCAGTCAATTACTATCATCCTGACTGTCTGTCCTTTCTGCTAAACTATCCATGTCCTGTTTCAGTCAATTACTATCATCCTGACTGTCTGTCCTTTCTGCTAAACTATCAATGTCCTGTTTCAGTCAATTACTATCATCCTGACTGTCTGTCCATTCTGCTAAACTATCCATGTCCTGTTTCAATCAATTACTATCATCCTGACTGTCTGTCCATTCTGCTAAACTATCCATGTCCTGTTTCAGTCAATTACTATCATCCTGACTGTCTGTCCTTTCTGCTAAACTATCCATGTCCTGTTTCAGTCAATTACTATCATCCTGACTGTCTGTCCTTTCTGCTAAACTATCAATGTCCTGTTTCAGTCAATTACTATCATCCTGATCCTCTGTCCATTCTGCTAAACTATCAATGTCCTGTTTCAGTCAATTACTATCATCCTGACTGTCTGTCCATTCTGCTAAACTATCCATGTCCTGTTTCAGTCAATTACTATCATCCTGATCCTCTGTCCATTCTGCTAAACTATCAATGTCCTGTTTCAGTCAATTACTATAATCCTGACTGTCTGTCCATTCTGCTAAACTATCAATGTCCTGTTTCAGTCAATTACTATCATCCTGATCCTCTGTCCATTCTGCTAAACTATCAATGTCCTGTTTCAGTCAATTACTATCATCCTGACTGTCTGTCCATTCTGCTAAACTATCCATGTCCTGTTTCAGTCAATTACTATCATCCTGATCCTCTGTCCATTCTGCTAAACTATCAATGTCCTGTTTCAGTCAATTACTATAATCCTGACTGTCTGTCCATTCTGCTAAACTATCCATGTCCTGTTTCAGTCAATTACTGTCATCCTGACTGTCTGTCCATTCTGCTAAACTATCAATGTCCTGTTTCAATCAATTACTATCATCCTGACTGTCTGTCCATTCTGCTAAACTATCCATGTCCTGTTTCAGTCAATTACTATCATCATGACTGTCTGTCCATTCTGCTAAACTATCCATGTCCTGTTTCAATCAATTACTATCATCCTGACTGTCTGTCCATTCTGCTAAACTATCCATGTCCTGTTTCAGTCAATTACTATCATCCTGACTGTCTGTCCTTTCTGCTAAACTATCCATGTCCTGTTTCAGTCAATTACTATCATCCTGACTGTCTGTCCTTTCTGCTAAACTATCAATGTCCTGTTTCAGTCAATTACTATCATCCTGATCCTCTGTCCATTCTGCTAAACTATCAATGTCCTGTTTCAGTCAATTACTATCATCCTGACTGTCTGTCCATTCTGCTAAACTATCCATGTCCTGTTTCAGTCAATTACTATCATCCTGATCCTCTGTCCATTCTGCTAAACTATCAATGTCCTGTTTCAGTCAATTACTATAATCCTGACTGTCTGTCCATTCTGCTAAACTATCAATGTCCTGTTTCAGTCAATTAATATCATCCTGATCCTCTGTCCATTCTGCTAAACTATCAATGTCCTGTTTCAGTCAATTACTATCATCCTGACTGTCTGTCCATTCTGCTAAACTATCCATGTCCTGTTTCAGTCAATTACTATCATCCTGATCCTCTGTCCATTCTGCTAAACTATCAATGTCCTGTTTCAGTCAATTACTATAATCCTGACTGTCTGTCCATTCTGCTAAACTATCCATGTCCTGTTTCAGTCAATTACTGTCATTCTGACTGTCTGTCCATTCTGCTAAACTATCAATGTCCTGTTTCAATCAATTACTATCATCCTGACTGTCTGTCCATTCTGCTAAACTATCCATGTCCTGTTTCAGTCAATTACTGTCATCCTGACTCTCTGTCCATTCTGCTAAACTATCCATGTCCTGTTTCAGTCAATTACTATCATCCTGACTGTCTGTCCTTTCTGCTAAACTATCAATGTCCTATTTCAGTCAATTACTATCATCCTGATCCTCTGTCCATTCTGCTAAACTATCAATGTCCTGTTTCAGTCAATTACTATCATCCTGACTGTCTGTCCATTCTGCTAAACTATCCATGTCCTGTTTCAGTCAATTACTATCATCCTGATCCTCTGTCCATTCTGCTAAACTATCAATGTCCTGTTTCAGTCAATTACCATAATCCTGACTGTCTGTCCATTCTGCTAAACTATCAATGTCCTGTTTCAGTCAATTACTATCATCCTGATCCTCTGTCCATTCTGCTAAACTATCAATGTCCTGTTTCAGTCAATTACTATCATCCTGACTGTCTGTCCATTCTGCTAAACTATCCATGTCCTGTTTCAGTCAATTACTATCATCCTGACTCTCTGTCCATTCTGCTAAACTATCCATGTCCTGTTTCAGTCAATTACTATCATCCTGACTGTCTGTCCATTCTGCTAAACTATCCATGTCCTGTTTCAGTCAATTACTATCATCCTGACTGTCTGTCCATTCTGCTAACCTATCAATGTCCTGTTTCAGTCAATTACTATCATCCTGAATTTCTGTCCATTCTGCTAAACTATCCATGTCCTGTTTCAGTCAATTACTATCATCCTGACAGTCTGTCCATTCTGCTAACCTATCAATGTCCTGTTTCAGTCAATTACTATCATCCTGACTGTCTGTCCATTCTGCTAAACTATCCATTTCCTGTTTCAGTCAATTACTATCATCCTGACTGTCTGTACATTCTGCTAAACTATCCATGTCCTGTTTCAGTCAATTACTATCATCCTGACTGTCTGTCCATTCTGCTAAACTATCAATGTCCTGTTTCAGTCAATTACTATCATCCTGACTGTCTGTCCATTCTGCTAAACTATCAATGTCCTGTTTCAGTCAATTACTATCATCCTGACTGTCTGTCCATTCTGCTAAACTTTCCATGTCCTTTTTCAGTCAATTACTATCATCCTGACTGTCTGTCCATTCTGCTAAACTATCAATGTCCTGTTTCAGTCAATTACTATCATCCTGACTGTCTGTCCATTCTGCTAAACTATCAATGTCCTGTTTCAGTCAATTACTATCATCCTGACTGTCTGTCCATTCTGCTAAACTATCAATGTCCTGTTTCAGTCAATTACTATCATCCTGACTGTCTGTCCATTCTGCTAAACTATCAATGTCCTGTTTCAGTCAATAACTATCATCCTGACTGTCTGTCCATTCTGCTAAACTATCCATGTCCTGTTTCAGTCAATTACTATCATCCTGACTCTCTGTCCATTCTGCTAAACAATCCATGTCCTGTTTCAGTCAATTACTATCATCCTGACTTTCTGTCCATTCTGCTAAACTATCAATGTCCTGTTTCAGTCAATTACTATCATCCAGACTGTCTGTCCATTCTGCTAAACT
Organism: Heterodontus francisci; assembly: GCF_036365525.1. Classification (NCBI taxonomy): domain Eukaryota; kingdom Metazoa; phylum Chordata; class Chondrichthyes; order Heterodontiformes; family Heterodontidae; genus Heterodontus; species Heterodontus francisci. The sequence continues at coordinate 1,529,012 of NW_027141021.1, forward strand.
ATCCATGTCCTGTTTCAGTCAATTACTATCATCCTGACTGTCTGTCCATTCTGCTAAACTATCAATGTCCTGTTTCAGTCAATTACTATCATCCTGACTGTCTGTCCATTCTGCTAAACCATCAATGTCCTGTTTCAGTCAATTACTATCATCCTGACTGTCTGTCCATTCTGCTAAACTATCCATGTCCTGTTTCAGTCAATTACTATCATCCTGACTGTCTGTCCATTCTGCTAAACTATCCATGTCCTGTTTCAGTCAATTACTATCATCCAGACTGTCTGTCCATTCTGCTAAACTATCCATGTCCTGTTTCAGTCAATTACTATCATCCTGACTGTCTGTCCATTCTGCTAAACTATCAATATCCTGTTTCAGTCAATTACTATCATCCTGACTGTCTGACCATTCTGCTAAACTATCCATGTCCTTTTTCAGTCAATTACTATCATCCTGACTGTCTGTCCATTCTGCTAAACTATCCATGTCCTGTTTCAGTAAATTACTATCATCCTGACTCTCTGTCCATTCTGCTAAACTATCAATGTCCTGTTTCAGTCAATTACTATCATCCTGACTGTCTGTCCATTCTGCTAAACTATCCATGTCCTGTTTCAGTCAATTACTATCATCCTGACTGTCTGTCCATTCTGCTAAACTATCAATGTCCTGTTTCAGTCAATTACTATCATCCTGACTGTCTGTCCATTCTGCTAAACTATCAATGTCCTGTTTCAGTCAATTACTATCATCCTGACTGTCTGTCCATTCTGCTAAACTATCAATGTCCTGTTTCATTCAATTACTATCATCCTGACTGTCTGTCCATTCTGCTAAACTATCCATGTCCTGTTTCAGTCAATTACTATCATCCAGACTGTCTGTCCATTCTGCTAATCTATCAATGTCCTGTTTCAGTCAATTACTATCATCCTGACTCTCTGTCCATTCTGCTAAACTATCCATGTCCTGTTTCAGTCAATTACTATCATCCTGACTGTCTATCCATTCTGCTAAACTGTCAATGTCCTGTTTCAGTCAATTGCTATCATTCTGACTGTCTGTTCATTCTGCTAAACTATCAATTTCCTGTTTCAGTCAATTACTATCATCCTGACTGTCTGTCCATTCTGCTAAACTATCAATGTCCTGTTTCAGTCAATTACTATCATCCTGACTGTCTATCCATTCTGCTAAACTGTCAATGTCCTGTTTCAGTCAATTGCTATCATTCTGACTGTCTGTTCATTCTGCTAAACTATCAATTTCCTGTTTCAGTCAATTACTATCATCCTGACTGTCTGTCCATTCTGCTAAACTATCAATGTCCTGTTTCAGTCAATTACTATCATCCTGACTGTCTGTCCATTCTGCTAAACTATCCATGTCCTGTTTCAGTCAATTACTATCATCCTGACTGTCTGTCCATTCTGCTAAACTATCAATGTCCTGTTTCAGTCAATTACTATCATCCTGACTGTCTGTCCATTCTGCTGAACTATCAATGTCCTGTTTCAGTCAATTACTATCATCCTGACTGTCCGTTCATTCTGCTAAACTATCAATGTCCTGTTTCAGTCAATTACTATCATCCTGACTGTCTGTCCATTCTGCTAAACTATCAATGTCCTGTTTCAGTCAATTACTATCATCCTGACTGTCTGTCCATTCTGCTAAACTATCAATGTCCTGTTTCAGTCAATTACTATCATCCTGACTGTCTGTCCATTCTGCTAAACTATCAATGTCCTGTTTCAGTCAATTACTATCATCCTGACTGTCTGTCCATTCTGCTAAACTATCAATGTCCTGTTTCAGTCAATTACTATCATCCTGACTGTCTGTCCTTTCTGCTAAACTATCCATGTCCTGTTTCAGTCAATTACTATCATCCTGACTGTCTGTCCATTCTGCTAAACTATCCATGTCCTGTTTCAGTCAATTACTATCATCCTGACTGTCTGTCCTTTCTGCTAAACTATCCATGTCCTGTTTCAGTCAATTACTATCATCCTGACTGTCTGTCCTTTCTGCTAAACTATCAATGTCCTGTTTCAGTCAATTACTATCATCCTGATCCTCTGTCCATTCTGCTAAACTATCAATGTCCTTTTTCAGTCAATTACTATCATCCTGACTGTCTGTCCATTCTGCTAAACTATCAATGTCCTGTTTCAGTCAATTACTATCATCCTGACTGTCTGTCCATTCTGCTAAACTATCAATGTCCTGTTTCAGTCAATTACTATCATCCTGACTGTCTGTCCATTCTGCTAAACTATCAATGTCCTGTTTCAGTCAATTACTATCATCCTGACTGTCTGTCCATTCTGCTAAACTATCAATGTCCTGTTTCAGTCAATAACTATCATCCTGACTGTCTGTCCATTCTGCTAAACTATCCATGTCCTGTTTCAGTCAATTACTATCATCCTGACTCTCTGTCCATTCTGCTAAACAATCCATGTCCTGTTTCAGTCAATTACTATCATCCTGACTTTCTGTCCATTCTGCTAAACTATCAATGTCCTGTTTCAGTCAATTACTATCATCCAGACTGTCTGTCCATTCTGCTAAACTATCCATGTCCTGTTTCAGTCAATTACTATCATCCTGACTGTCTGTCCATTCTGCTAAACTATCAATGTCCTGTTTCAGTCAATTACTATCATCCTGACTGTCTGTCCATTCTGCTAAACCATCAATGTCCTGTTTCAGTCAATTACTATCATCCTGACTGTCTGTCCATTCTGCTAAACTATCCATGTCCTGTTTCAGTCAATTACTATCATCCTGACTGTCTGTCCATTCTGCTAAACTATCCATGTCCTGTTTCAGTCAATTACTATCATCCTGACTGTCTGTCCATTCTGCTAAACTATCAATGTCCTGTTTCAGTCAATTACTATCATCCAGACTGTCTGTCCATTCTGCTAAACTATCCATGTCCTGTTTCAGTCAATTACTATCATCCTGACTGTCTGTCCATTCTGCTAAACTATCAATGTCCTGTTTCAGTCAATTACTATCATCCTGACTGTCTGTCCATTCTGCTAAACTATCAATGTCCTGTTTCAGTCAATTACTATCATCCTGACTGTCTGACCATTCTGCTAAACTATCCATGTCCTTTTTCAGTCAATTACTATCATCCTGACTGTCTGTCCATTCTGCTAAACTATCCATGTCCTGTTTCAGTAAATTACTATCATCCTGACTCTCTGTCCATTCTGCTAAACTATCAATGTCCTGTTTCAGTCAATTACTATCATCCTGACTGTCTGTCCATTCTGCTAAACTATCAATGTCCTGTTTCAGTCAATTACTATCATCCTGACTGTCTGTCCATTCTGCTAAACTATCAATGTCCTGTTTCAGTCAATTACTATCATCCTGACTGTCTGTCCATTCTGCTAAACTATCAATGTCCTGTTTCATTCAATTACTATCATCCTGACTGTCTGTCCATTCTGCTAAACTATCCATGTCCTGTTTCAGTCAATTACTATCATCCAGACTGTCTGTCCATTCTGCTAATCTATCAATGTCCTGTTTCAGTCAATTACTATCATCCTGACTCTCTGTCCATTCTGCTAAACTATCCATGTCCTGTTTCAGTCAATTACTATCATCCTGACTGTCTATCCATTCTGCTAAACTGTCAATGTCCTGTTTCAGTCAGTTGCTATCATTCTGACTGTCTGTTCATTCTGCTAAACTATCAATTTCCTGTTTCAGTCAATTACTATCATCCTGACTGTCTGTCCATTCTGCTAAACTATCAATGTCCTGTTTCAGTCAATTACTATCATCCTGACTGTCTATCCATTCTGCTAAACTGTCAATGTCCTGTTTCAGTCAATTGCTATCATTCTGACTGTCTGTTCATTCTGCTAAACTATCAATTTCCTGTTTCAGTCAATTACTATCATCCTGACTGTCTGTCCATTCTGCTAAACTATCAATGTCCTGTTTCAGTCAGTTACTATCATCCTGACTGTCTGTCCATTCTGCTAAACTATCCATGTCCTGTTTCAGTCAATTACTATCATCCTGACTGTCTGTCCATTCTGCTAAACTATCAATGTCCTGTTTCAGTCAATTACTATCATCCTGACTGTCTGTCCATTCTGCTGAACTATCAATGTCCTGTTTCAGTCAATTACTATCATCCTGACTGTCCGTTCATTCTGCTAAACTATCAATGTCCTGTTTCAGTCAATTACTATCATCCTGACTGTCTGTCCATTCTGCTAAACTATCAATGTCCTGTTTCAGTCAATTACTATCATCCTGACTGTCTGTCCATTCTGCTAAACTATCAATGTCCTGTTTCAGTCAATTACTATCATCCTGACTGTCTGTCCATTCTGCTAAACTATCAATGTCCTGTTTCAGTCAACTACTATCATCCTGACTGTCTGTCCATTCTGCTAAACTATCAATGTCCTGTTTCAGTCAATTACTATCATCCTGACTGTCTGTCCTTTCTGCTAAACTATCCATGTCCTGTTTCAGTCAATTACTATCATCCTGACTGTCTGTCCATTCTGCTAAACTATCCATGTCCTGTTTCAGTCAATTACTATCATCCTGACTGTCTGTCCTTTCTGCTAAACTATCCATGTCCTGTTTCAGTCAATTACTATCATCCTGACTGTCTGTCCTTTCTGCTAAACTATCAATGTCCTGTTTCAGTCAATTACTATCATCCTGATCCTCTGTCCATTCTGCTAAACTATCAATGTCCTGTTTCAGTCAATTACTATCATCCTGACTGTCTGTCCATTCTGCTAAACTATCAATGTCCTGTTTCAGTCAATTACTATCATCCTGACTGTCTGTCCATTCTGCTAAACTATCCATGTCCTTTTTCAGTCAATTACTATCATCCTGACTGTCTGTCCATTCTGCTAAACTATCCATGTCCTGTTTCAGTAAATTACTATCATCCTGACTGTCTGTCCATTCTGCTAAACTATCAATGTCCTGTTTCAGTCAATTACTATCATCCTGACTGTCTGTCCATTCTGCTAAACTATCCATGTCCTGTTTCAGTCAATTACTATCATCCTGACTGTCTGTCCATTCTGCTAAACTATCAATGTCCTGTTTCAGTCAATTACTATCATCCTGACTGTCTGTCCATTCTGCTAAACTATCAATGTCCTGTTTCAGTCAATTACTATCATCCTGACTGTCTGTCCATTCTGCTAAACTATCAATGTCCTGTTTCATTCAATTACTATCATCCTGACTGTCTGTCCATTCTGCTAAACTATCCATGTCCTGTTTCAGTCAATTACTATCATCCAGACTGTCTGTCCATTCTGCTAATCTATCAATGTCCTGTTTCAGTCAATTACTATCATCCTGACTCTCTGTCCATTCTGCTAAACTATCCATGTCCTGTTTCAGTCAATTACTATCATCCTGACTGTCTATCCATTCTGCTAAACTGTCAATGTCCTGTTTCAGTCAATTGCTATCATTCTGACTGTCTGTTCATTCTGCTAAACTATCAATTTCCTGTTTCAGTCAATTACTATCATCCTGACTGTCTGTCCATTCTGCTAAACTATCAATGTCCTGTTTCAGTCAATTACTATCATCCTGACTGTCTGTCCATTCTGCTAAACTATCAATGTCCTGTTTCAGTCAATTACTATCATCCTGACTGTCTGTCCATTCTGCTAAACTATCCATGTCCTGTTTCAGTCAATTACTATCATCCTGACTGTCTGTCCATTCTGCTAAACTATCAATGTCCTGTTTCAGTCAATTACTATCATCCTGACTGTCTGTCCATTCTGCTGAACTATCAATGTCCTGTTTCAGTCAATTACTATCATCCTGACTGTCCGTTCATTCTGCTAAACTATCAATGTCCTGTTTCAGTCAATTACTATCATCCTGACTGTCTGTCCATTCTGCTAAACTATCAATGTCCTGTTTCAGTCAATTACTATCATCCTGACTGTCTGTCCATTCTGCTAAACAATCAATGTCCTGTTTCAGTCAATTACTATCATCCTGACTGTCTGTCCATTCTGCTAAACTATCAATGTCCTGTTTCAGTCAATTACTATCATCCTGACTGTCTGTCCATTCTGCTAAACTATCAATGTCCTGTTTCAGTCAATTACTATCATCCTGACTGTCTGTCCTTTCTGCTAAACTATCCATGTCCTGTTTCAGTCAATTACTATCATCCTGACTGTCTGTCCATTCTGCTAAACTATCCATGTCCTGTTTCAGTCAATTACTATCATCCTGACTGTCTGTCCTTTCTGCTAAACTATCCATGTCCTGTTTCAGTCAATTACTATCATCCTGACTGTCTGTCCTTTCTGCTAAACTATCAATGTCCTGTTTCAGTCAATTACTATCATCCTGATCCTCTGTCCATTCTGCTAAACTATCAATGTCCTGTTTCAGTCAATTACTATCATCCTGACTGTCTGTCCATTCTGCTAAACTATCCATGTCCTGTTTCAGTCAATTACTATCATCCTGATCCTCTGTCCATTCTGCTAAACTATCAATGTCCTGTTTCAGTCAATTACTATCATCCTGACTGTCTGTCCATTCTGCTAAACTATCAATGTCCTGTTTCAGTCAATTACTATCATCCTGACTGTCTGTCCATTCTGCTAAACTATCAATGTCCTGTTTCATTCAATTACTATCATCCTGACTGTCTGTCCATTCTGCTAAACTATCCATGTCCTGTTTCAGTCAATTACTATCATCCAGACTGTCTGTCCATTCTGCTAATCTATCAATGTCCTGTTTCAGTCAATTACTATCATCCTGACTCTCTGTTCATTCTGCTAAACTATCCATGTCCTGTTTCAGTCAATTACTATCATCCTGACTGTCTATCCATTCTGCTAAACTGTCAATGTCCTGTTTCAGTCAATTGCTATCATTCTGACTGTCTGTTCATTCTGCTAAACTATCAATTTCCTGTTTCAGTCAATTACTATCATCCTGACTGTCTGTCCATTCTGCTAAACTATCAATGTCCTGTTTCAGTCAATTACTATCATCCTGACTGTCTGTCCATTCTGCTAAACTATCAATGTCCTGTTTCAGTCAATTACTATCATCCTGACTGTCTGTCCTTTCTGCTAAACTATCCATGTCCTGTTTCAGTCAATTACTATCATCCTGACTGTCTGTCCATTCTGCTAAACTATCCATGTCCTGTTTCAGTCAATTACTATCATCCTGACTGTCTGTCCTTTCTGCTAAACTATCCATGTCCTGTTTCAGTCAATTACTATCATCCTGACTGTCTGTCCTTTCTGCTAAACTATCAATGTCCTGTTTCAGTCAATTACTATCATCCTGATCCTCTGTCCATTCTGCTAAACTATCAATGTCCTGTTTCAGTCAATTACTATCATCATGACTGTCTGTCCATTCTGCTAAACTATCCACGTCCTGTTTCAGTCAATTACTATCATCCTGATCCTCTGTCCATTCTGCTAAACTATCAATGTCCTGTTTCAGTCAATTACTATAATCCTGACTGTCTGTCCATTCTGCAAAACTATCAATGTCCTGTTTCAGTCAATTACTAACATCCTGATCCTCTGTCCATTCTGCTAAACTATCAATGTCCTGTTTCAGTCAATTACTATCATCCTGACTGTCTGTCCATTCTGCTAAACTATCCATGTCCTGTTTCAGTCAATTACTATCATCCTGACTGTCTGTCCTTTCTGCTAAACTATCCATGTCCTGTTTCAGTCAATTACTATCATCCTGACTGTCTGTCCTTTCTGCTAAACTATCAATGTCCTGTTTCAGTCAATTACTATCATCCTGATCCTCTGTCCATTCTGCTAAACTATCAATGTCCTGTTTCAGTCAATTACTATCATCCTGACTGTCTGTCCATTCTGCTAAACTATCCATGTCCTGTTTCAGTCAATTACTATCATCCTGATCCTCTGTCCATTCTGCTAAACTATCAATGTCCTGTTTCAGTCAATTACTATAATCCTGACTGTCTGTCCATTCTGCTAAACTATCAATGTCCTGTTTCAGTCAATTAATATCATCCTGATCCTCTGTCCATTCTGCTAAACTATCAATGTCCTGTTTCAGTCAATTACTATCATCCTGACTGTCGGTCCATTCTGCTAAACTATCCATGTCCTGTTTCGGTCAATTACTATCATCCTGATCCTCTGTCCATTCTGCTAAACTATCAATGTCCTGTTTCAGTCAATTACTATAATCCTGACTGTCTGTCCATTCTGCTAAACTGTCCATGTCCTGTTTCAGTCAATTACTGTCATTCTGACTGTCTGTCCATTCTGCTAAACTATCAATGTCCTGTTTCAATCAATTACTATCATCCTGACTGTCTGTCCATTCTGCTAAACTATCCATGTCCTGTTTCAGTCAATTACTGTCATCCTGACTCTCTGTCCATTCTGCTAAACTATCCATGTCCTATTTCAGTCAATTACTATCATCCTGACTGTCTGTCCTTTCTGCTAAACTATCAATGTCCTGTTTCAGTCAATTACTATCATCCTGATCCTCTGTCCATTCTGCTAAACTATCAATGTCCTGTTTCAGTCAATTACTATCATCCTGACTGTCTGTCCATTCTGCTAAACTATCCATGTCCTGTTTCAGTCAATTACTATCATCCTGATCCTCTGTCCATTCTGCTAAACTATCAATGTCCTGTTTCAGTCAATTACCATAATCCTGACTGTCTGTCCATTCTGCTAAACTATCAATGTCCTGTTTCAGTCAATTACTATCATCCTGACTGTCTGTCCATTCTGCTAAACTATCCATGTCCTGTTTCAGTCAATTACTATCATCCTGACTGTCTGTCCTTTCTGCTAAACTATCAATGTCCTGTTTCAGTCAATTACTATCATCCTGATCCTCTGTCCATTCTGCTAAACTATCAATGTCCTGTTTCAGTCAATTACTATCATCCTGACTGTCTATCCATTCTGCTAAACTATCAATGTCCTGTTTCAGTCAATTACTATCATCCTGACAGTCTGTCCATTCTGCTAAACCATCAATGTCCTGTTTCAGTCAATTACTATCATCCTGACTGTCTGTCCATTCTGCTAAACTATCCATGTCCTGTTTCAGTCAATTACTATCATCCTGACTGTCTGTCCATTCTGCTAAACTATCCATGTCCTGTTTCAGTCAATTACTATCATCCAGACTGTCTGTCCATTCTGCTAAACTATCCATGTCCTGTTTCAGTCAATTACTATCATCCTGACTGTCTGTCCATTCTGATAAACTATCAATATCCTGTTTCAGTCAATTACTATCATCCTGACTGTCTGTCCATTCTGCTAAACTATCCATGTCCTGTTTCAGTCAATTACTATCATCCTGACTGTCTGTCCATTCTGCTGAACTATCAATGTCCTGTTTCAGTCAATTACTATCATCCTGACTGTCTGTCCATTCTGCTAAACTATCAATGTCCTGTTTCAGTCAATTACTATCATCCAGACTGTCTGTCCATTCTGCTAAACTATCCATGTCCTGTTTCAGTCAATTACTATCATCCTGACTGTCTGTCCATTCTGCTAAACTATCAATGTCCTGTTTCAGTCAATTACTATCATCCTGACTGTCTGTCCATTCTGCTAAACTATCCATGTCCTGTTTCAGTCAATTACTATCATCCTGACTGTCTGTCCATTCTGCTAAACTATCAATGTCCTGTTTCAGTCAATTACTATCATCCTGACTGTCTGTCCATTCTGCTAAACTATCCATGTCCTTTTTCAGTCAATTACTATCATCCTGACTGTCTGTCCATTCTGCTAAACTATCCATGTCCTGTTTCAGTAAATTACTATCATCCTGACTCTCTGTCCATTCTGCTAAACTATCAATGTCCTGTTTCAGTCAATTACTATCATCCTGACTGTCTGTCCATTCTGCTAAACTATCCATGTCCTGTTTCAATCAATTACTATCATCCTGACTGTCTGTCCATTCTGCTAAACTATCAATGTCCTGTTTCAGTCAATTACTATCATCCTGACTGTCTGTCCATTCTGCTAAACTATCAATGTCCTGTTTCAGTCAATTACTATCATCCTGACTGTCTATCCATTCTGCTAAACTATCAATGTCCTGTTTCATTCAATTACTATCATCCTGACTGTCTGTCCATTCTGCTAAACTATCCATGTCCTGTTCCGGTCAATTACTATCATCCAGACTGTCTGTCCATTCTGCTAATCTATCAATGTCCTGTTTCAGTCAATTACTATCATCCTGACTCTCTGTCCATTCTGCTAAACTATCCATGTCCTGTTTCAGTCAATTACTATCATCCTGACTGTCTATCCATTCTGCTAAACTGTCAATGTCCTGTTTCAGTCAATTACTATCATCCTGACTGTCTGTTCATTCTGCTAAACTATCAATTTCCTGTTTCAGTCAATTACTATCATCCTGACTGTCTGTCCATTCTGCTAAACTATCAATGTCCTGTTTCAGTCAATTACTATCATCCTGACTGTCTGTCCATTCTGCTAAACTATCAATGTCCTGTTTCAGTCAATTACTATCATCCTGACTGTCTGTCCATTCTGCTAAACTATCCATGTCCTGTTTCAGTCAATTACTATCATCCTGACTGTCTGTCCATTCTGCTAAACTATCAATGTCCTGTTTCAGTCAATTACTATCATCCTGACTGTCTGTCCTTTCTGCTAAACTATCCATGTCCTGTTTCAGTCAATTACTATCATCCTGACTGTCTGTCCATTCTGCTGAACTATCAATGTCCTGTTTCAGTCAATTACTATCATCCTGACTGTCTGTTCATTCTGCTAAACTATCCATGTCCTGTTTCAGTCAATTACTATCATCCTGACTGTCTGTCCATTCTGCTGAACTATCAATGTCCTGTTTCAGTCAATTACTATCATCCTGACTGTCTGTTCATTCTGCTAAACTATCAATGTCCTGTTTCAGTCAATTACTATCATCCTGACTGTCTGTCCATTCTGCTAAACTATCAATGTCCTGTTTCAGTCAATTACTATCATCCTGACTGTCTGTCCATTCTGCTAAACTATCAATGTCCTGTTTCAGTCAATTACTATCATCCTGACTGTCTGTCCATTCTGCTAAACTATCAATGTCCTGTTTCAGTCAATTACTATCATCCTGACTGTCTGTCCTTTCTGCTAAACTATCCATGTCCTGTTTCAGTCAATTACTATCATCCTGACTGTCTGTCCATTCTGCTAAACTATCCATGTCCTGTTTCAGTCAATTACTATCATCCTGACTGTCTGTCCTTTCTGCTAAACTATCCATGTCCTGTTTCAGTCAATTACTATCATCCTGACTGTCTGTCCTTTCTGCTAAACTATCAATGTCCTGTTTCAGTCAATTACTATCATCCTGATCCTCTGTCCATTCTGCTAAACTATCAATGTCCTGTTTCAGTCAATTACTATCATCCTGACTGTCTGTCCATTCTGCTAAACTATCCATGTCCTGTTTCAGTCAATTACTATCATCCTGATCCTCTGTCCATTCTGCTAAACTATCAATGTCCTGTTTCAGTCAATTACTATAATCCTGACTGTCTGTCCATTCTGCTAAACTATCAATGTCCTGTTTCAGTCAATTACTATCATCCTGATCCTCTGTCCATTCTGCTAAACTATCAATGTCCTGTTTCAGTCAATTACTATCATCCTGACTGTCTGTCCATTCTGCTAAACTATCCATGTCCTGTTTCAGTCAATTACTATCATCCTGATCCTCTGTCCATTCTGCTAAACTATCAATGTCCTGTTTCAGTCAATTACTATAATCCTGACTGTCTGTCCATTCTGCTAAACTATCCATGTCCTGTTTCAGTCAATTACTGTCATCCTGACTGTCTGTCCATTCTGCTAAACTATCAATGTCCTGTTTCAATCAATTACTATCATCCTGACTGTCTGTCCATTCTGCTAAACTATCCATGTCCTGTTTCAGTCAATTACTATCATCCTGACTGTCTGTCCATTCTGCTAAACTATCCATGTCCTGTTTCAATCAATTACTATGATCCTGACTGTCTGTCCATTCTGCTAAACTATCCATGTCCTGTTTCAGTCAATTACTATCATCCTGACTGTCTGTCCTTTCTGCGAAACTATCCATGTCCTGTTTCAGTCAATTACTATCATCCTGACTGTCTGTCCTTTCTGCTAAACTATCAATGTCCTGTTTCAGTCAATTACTATCATCCTGATCCTCTGTCCATTCTGCTAAACTATCAATGTCCTGTTTCAGTCAATTACTATCATCCTGACTGTCTGTCCATTCTGCTAAACTATCCATGTCCTGTTTCAGTCAATTACTATCATCCTGATCCTCTGTCCATTCTGCTAAACTATCAATGTCCTGTTTCAGTCAATTACTATAATCCTGACTGTCTGTCCATTCTGCTAAACTATCAATGTCCTGTTTCAGTCAATTAATATCATCCTGATCCTCTGTCCATTCTGCTAAACTATCAATGTCCTGTTTCAGTCAATTACTATCATCCTGACTGTCTGTCCATTCTGCTAAACTATCCATGTCCTGTTTCAGTCAATTACTATCATCCTGATCCTCTGTCCATTCTGCTAAACTATCAATGTCCTGTTTCAGTCAATTACTATAATCCTGACTGTCTGTCCATTCTGCTAAACTATCCATGTCCTGTTTCAGTCAATTACTGTCATTCTGACTGTCAGTCCATTCTGCTAAACTATCAATGTCCTGTTTCAATCAATTACTATCATCCTGACTGTCTGTCCATTCTGCTAAACTATCCATGTCCTGTTTCAGTCAATTACTGTCATCCTGACTCTCTGTCCATTCTGCTAAACTATCCATGTCCTGTTTCAGTCAATTACTATCATCCTGACTGTCTGTCCTTTCTGCTAAACTATCAATGTCCTGTTTCAGTCAATTACTATCATCCTGATCCTATGTCCATTCTGCTAAACTATCAATGTCCTGTTTCAGTCAATTACTATCATCCTGACTGTCTGTCCATTCTGCTAAACTATCCATGTCCTGTTTCAGTCAATTACTATCATCCTGATCCTCTGTCCATTCTGCTAAACTATCAATGTCCTGTTTCAGTCAATTACCATAATCCTGACTGTCTGTCCATTCTGCTAAACTATCAATGTCCTGTTTCAGTCAATTACTATCATCCTGATCCTCTGTCCATTCTGCTAAACTATCAATGTCCTGTTTCAGTCAATTACTATCATCCTGACTGTCTGTCCATTCTGCTAAACTATCCATGTCCTGTTTCAGTCAATTACTATCATCCTGATCCTCTGTCCATTCTGCTAAACTATCAATGTCCTGTTTCAGTCAATTACTATCATCCTGATCCTCTGTCCATTCTGCTAAACTATCAATGTCCTGTTTCAGTCAATTACTATCATCCTGACTGTCTGTCCATTCTGCTAAACTATCCATGTCCTGTTTCAGTCAATTACTATCATCCTGATCCTCTGTCCATTCTGCTAAACTATCAATGTCCTGTTTCAGTCAATTACTATAATCCTGACTGTCTGTCCATTCTGCTAAACTATCCATGTCCTGTTTCAGTCAATTACTGTCATCCTGACTGTCTGTCCATTCTGCTAAACTATCAATGTCCTGTTTCAATCAATTACTATCATCCTGACTGTCTGTCCATTCTGCTAAACTATCCATGTCCTGTTTCAGTCAATTACTATCATCCTGACTGTCTGTCCATTCTGCTAAACTATCCATGTCCTGTTTCAATCAATTACTATGATCCTGACTGTCTGTCCATTCTGCTAAACTATCCATGTCCTGTTTCAGTCAATTACTATCATCCTGACTGTCTGTCCTTTCTGCTAAACTATCCATGTCCTGTTTCAGTCAATTACTATCATCCTGACTGTCTGTCCTTTCTGCTAAACTATCAATGTCCTGTTTCAGTCAATTACTATCATCCTGACTGTCTGTCCATTCTGCTAAACTATCAATGTCCTGTTTCAGTCAATTACTATCATCCTGACTGTCTGTCCATTCTGCTAAACTATCCATGTCCTGTTTCAGTCAATTACTATCATCCTGATCCTCTGTCCATTCTGCTAAACTATCAATGTCCTGTTTCAGTCAATTACTATAATCCTGACTGTCTGTCCATTCTGCTAAACTATCAATGTCCTGTTTCAGTCAATTAATATCATCCTGATCCTCTGTCCATTCTGCTAAACTATCAATGTCCTGTTTCAGTCAATTACTATCATCCTGACTGTCTGTCCATTCTGCTAAACTATCCATGTCCTGTTTCAGTCAATTACTATCATCCTGATCCTCTGTCCATTCTGCTAAACTATCAATGTCCTGTTTCAGTCAATTACTATAATCCTGACTGTCTGTCCATTCTGCTAAACTATCCATGTCCTGTTTCAGTCAATTACTGTCATTCTGACTGTCAGTCCATTCTGCTAAACTATCAATGTCCTGTTTCAATCAATTACTATCATCCTGACTGTCTGTCCATTCTGCTAAACTATCCATGTCCTGTTTCAGTCAATTACTGTCATCCTGACTCTCTGTCCATTCTGCTAAACTATCCATGTCCTGTTTCAGTCAATTACTATCATCCTGACTGTCTGTCCTTTCTGCTAAACTCTCAATGTCCTGTTTCAGTCAATTACTATCATCCTGATCCTATGTCCATTCTGCTAAACTATCAATGTCCTGTTTCAGTCAATTACTATCATCCTGACTGTCTGTCCATTCTCCTATACTATCCATGTCCTGTTTCAGTCAATTACTATCATCCTGATCCTCTGTCCATTCTGCTAAACTATCAATGTCCTGTTTCAGTCAATTACCATAATCCTGACTGTCTGTCCATTCTGCTAAACTATCAATGTCCTGTTTCAGTGAATTACTATCATCCTGATCCTCTGTCCATTCTGCTAAACTATCAATGTCCTGTTTCAGTCAATTACTATCATCCTGACTGTCTGTCCATTCTGCTAAACTATCCATGTCCTGTTTCAGTCAATTACTATCATCCTGATCCTCTGTCCATTCTGCTAAACTATCAATGTCCTGTTTCAGTCAATTACTATAATCCTGACTGTCTGTCCATTCTGCTAAACAGTCCATGTCCTGTTTCAGTCAATTACTGTCATCCTGACTGTCTGTCCATTCTCCTAAACTATCAATGTCCTGTTTCAATCAATTACTATCATCCTGACTGTCTGTCCATTCTGCTAAACTATCCATGTCCTGTTTCAGTCAATTACTGTCATCCTGACTCTCTGTCCATTCTGCTAAACTATCCATGTCCTGTTTCAATCAATTACTATCATCCTGACTGTCTATCCATTCTGCTAAACTATCCATGTCCTGTTTCAATCAATTACTATCATCCTGATCCTCTGTCCATTCTGCTAAACTATCCATGTCCTGTTTCAGTCAATTACTATCATCCTGACTGTCTGTCCATTCTGCTAAACTATCCATGTCCTGTTTCAATCAATTACTATGATCCTGACTGTCTGTCCATTCTGCTAAACTATCCATGTCCTGTTTCAGTCAATTACTATCATCCTGACTGTCTGTCCTTTCTGCTAAACTATCCATGTCCTGTTTCAGTCAATTACTATCATCCTGACTGTCTGTCCTTTCTGCTAAACTATCAATGTCCTGTTTCAGTCAATTACTATCATCCTGATCCTCTGTCCATTCTGCTAAACTATCAATGTCCTGTTTCAGTCAATTACTATCATCCTGACTGTCTGTCCATTCTGCTAAACTATCCATGTCCTGTTTCAGTCAATTACTATCATCCTGATCCTCTGTCCATTCTGCTAAACTATCAATGTCCTGTTTCAGTCAATTACTATAATCCTGACTGTCTGTCCATTCTGCTAAACTATCAATGTCCTGTTTCAGTCAATTAATATCATCCTGATCCTCTGTCCATTCTGCTAAACTATCAATGTCCTGTTTCAGTCAATTACTATCATCCTGACTGTCTGTCCATTCTGCTAAACTATCCATGTCCTGTTTCAGTCAATTACTATCATCCTGATCCTCTGTCCATTCTGCTAAACTATCAATGTCCTGTTTCAGTCAATTACTATAATCCTGACTGTCTGTCCATTCTGCTAAACTATCCATGTCCTGTTTCAGTCAATTACTGTCATTCTGACTGTCAGTCCATTCTGCTAAACTATCAATGTCCTGTTTCAATCAATTACTATCATCCTGACTGTCTGTCCATTCTGCTAAACTATCCATGTCCTGTTTCAGTCAATTACTGTCATCCTGACTCTCTGTCCATTCTGCTAAACTATCCATGTCCTGTTTCAGTCAATTACTATCATCCTGACTGTCTGTCCTTTCTGCTAAACTATCAATGTCCTGTTTCAGTCAATTACTATCATCCTGATCCTATGTCCATTCTGCTAAACTATCAATGTCCTGTTTCAGTCAATTACTATCATCCTGACTGTCTGTCCATTCTGCTAAACTATCCATGTCCTGTTTCAGTCAATTACTATCATCCTGATCCTCTGTCCATTCTGCTAAACTATCAATGTCCTGTTTCAGTCAATTACCATAATCCTGACTGTCTGTCCATTCTGCTAAACTATCAATGTCCTGTTTCAGTCAATTACTATCATCCTGATCCTCTGTCCATTCTGCTAAACTATCAATGTCCTGTTTCAGTCAATTACTATCATCCTGACTGTCTGTCCATTCTGCTAAACTATCCATGTCCTGTTTCAGTCAATTACTATCATCCTGATCCTCTGTCCATTCTGCTAAACTATCAATGTCCTGTTTCAGTCAATTACTATAATCCTGACTGTCTGTCCATTCTGCTAAACAGTCCATGTCCTGTTTCAGTCAATTACTGTCATCCTGACTGTCTGTCCATTCTCCTAAACTATCAATGTCCTGTTTCAATCAATTACTATCATCCTGACTGTCTGTCCATTCTGCTAAACTATCCATGTCCTGTTTCAGTCAATTACTGTCATCCTGACTCTCTGTCCATTCTGCTAAACTATCCATGTCCTGTTTCAATCAATTACTATCATCCTGACTGTCTATCCATTCTGCTAAACTATCCATGTCCTGTTTCAATCAATTACTATCATCCTGATCCTCTGTCCATTCTGCTAAACTATCCATGTCCTGTTTCAGTCAATTACTATCATCCTGACTGTCTGTCCATTCTGCTAAACTATCCATGTCCTGTTTCAATCAATTACTATCATCCTGACTGTCTGTCCATTCTGCTAAACTATCCATGTCCTGTTTCAGTCAATTACTATCATCCTGACTGTCTGTCCTTTCTGCTAAACTATCCATGTCCTGTTTCAGTCAATTACTATCATCCTGACTGTCTGTCCTTTCTGCTAAACTATCAATGTCCTGTTTCAGTCAATTACTATCATCCTGATCCTCTGGGTAACAGTTAGAGGTGGGAAGAGGTCAGTGCAGGGATCTCCTGTGGTCGTTCCCCTCAACAACAAGTATACAGTTTTAGATACTGTTGGGGGGGACGGCCTATCGGGGGCAGGCTGCAGTGACCGGGCCTCTGGCACGGGGTCCTGCACTGTGGCTCAGAAGGGAAGGAGGGAGAATGGGAGAGCACTAGTCATCGGGGACTCGATGGTGAGGAGTACGGACAGGCGGTTCTGTGGGCGCAGGCGAGACGCACGGATGGTTTGTTGCCTCCCTGGTGCCAGGGTCCGTGATGTTTGTGATCGCGTCTTCAGGATCCTTAAAGGGGAGGGGGAGCAGCCAGAGGTCGTGGTGCACATTGGCACCAACGACGTAGGAAGGAAGGGTGGCACAGATGTTAGAAGTGAGTTTAGGGAGTTAGGCTGGAAGCTGAAAGCTCGGACGGACAGAGTTGTTATCTCTGGTTTGTTGCCGGCGCCACGTGATAGTGAGGCTAGGAATAGGGAGAGAGCACAGCTGAACACGTGGCTGCAGGAATGGTGTAGGAGGGAGGGCTTCCAGTTCTTGGATAATTGGACTGCATTCTGGGGAAGATGGGACCTGTTCAAACAGGACGGGCTGCATCTGAACCAGAGGGGCACCAATATCCTGGGAGGGAGGTTTGCTAGTACTGTTCGGGAGGGTTTAAACTAGTTTGGGAGGGGGATGGGAACCGGACTTGTAATCCAGGGACCAGTGGGTCCACTCAGAAAGACAAAGAGTGTAGTGAGGTATTGGGGAAGGTAGCACTGTCACAGAGGACAGATGGGCACGGAGAAGGGTTAAAGTGCGTATACTTCAACGCAAGAAGCATCAGGAATAAGGGGAGTGAATTGAAGGCGTGGATGGGCACTTGGGACTACGATGTTGTGGCCATCACTGAAACGTGGATAGGTGAGGGGGAGGAATGGTTTTTGGAGGTACCTGGTTATAGATGTTTTCATAAGATTAGGAATGGTGGTAAAAGAGGTGGGGGGGTGGCATTGTTAGTTAGAAATAGTGTAACAACTGCTGAAAGAATTTTCGAGGAGGATCTGCCGACTGAGGCACTGTGGGTTGAGGTCAGGAACAGGAAAGGAGCAGTCACCTTGATGGGAGTTTTCTATAGGCCCCCCAATAGCAGCAGGGAGGTGGAAGAGCAGATTGGGAAACAGATTTTGGAAAGGAGCAGAAGTCACAGGGTAGTAATTATGGGGGATTTCAACTTCCCAAATATTGATTGGCAACTCTTTAGATCGAATAGTTTGGATGGGGTAGTGTTTGTGCAGTATGTCCAGGAAGCTTTTCTGACTCAGTATGTAGACTGCCCGACCAGAGGGGAGGCAATATTGGATTTGGTACTAGGTAATGAACCAGGGCAAGTGATAGAGCTGTTGGTGGGCGAGCACTTTGGAGATAGTGATCACAATTCTGTAGCATTCACTGTGGTAATGGAGAGGGATAGGTATGTGCAACAGGGCAAGGTTTACAATTGGGGGAAGGGTAGATATGATGCTGTCAGGCAGGAACTGAGGAGCATAAGTTGGGAGCATATGCTGGCAGGGAAGGGCACGGTCGAAATGTGGAACTTTTTCAAGGAGCAGATAGTAGGGGCCATTGATAAGCATGTCCCTGTCAGACAGGGAAGGGATGGTCATGTGAGGGAACCGTGGTTGACAAGAGAGGTTGAGAGTCTTGTTAGGAAGAAGAAGGATGCGTATATAAAGTTGAGGAAAAAGGGCACAGGCATAGCTCTGGAGGGATACAAGATGGCCAGGAAGGATCTGAAGAAAGGGATTAGGAGAGCTAAGAGAGGGCATGAAAAATGCTTGGCGGGTAGGATAAAAGAAAACCCCAAGGCCTTTTACGCGTATGTCAGAAATATGAGGATGACCAGGGGGACCATAGGTCCGGACAAGGACAATAGCGGGAGACTGTGTGTTGAGCCGGAAGAGATAAGTGAGGTTTTGAATGAGTACTTCTCTTCGGTATTTACGAATGAGAAGGGGTGTATTACTGAAGAGGACGGTGTGAAACAGACTGGTAAGCTCGAGGAAGTGCTCGTTAGGAGGGAAGATGTGTTGGGGTTTTTGAATAACTTGAAGATAGACAAGTCTCCCGGGCCTGACGGGGTATATCCAAGGATGTTATGGGAAGCAAGGGATGAAATTGCAGAGCCGCTGGCAATGATCTTTTCATCTTCTCTGCTGACGGGGGTGGTACCAGGTGATTGGAGGGTGGCAAATGTTGTGCCCCTGTTCAAGAAAGGGAATAGGAACAACCCTGGGAATTACAGGCCAGTTAGTCTTACTTCGGTGGTAGGCAAGTTGATGGAAAAGGTGCTGAGGGATAGGATTTCTGAGCATCTGGAAAGACACTGCTTGATTCGGGACAGTCAGCACGGTTTTGTGAGGGGTAGGTCTTGCCTCACAAGCCTGATTGAATTCTTTGAGCAGGTGACCAAGCAAGTGGATGAGGGTAAACCAGTGGATGTGGTGTACATGGATTTTAGTAAGGCATTTGATAAGGTCCCCCATGGTAGACTTATGGAGAAAGTCAGGAGGCATGGGATAGTGGGGAATGTGGCCAGTTGGATTAAGAATTGGCTAACTGATAGAAGGCAGAGAGTGGTCTTAGATGGTAAATACTCAGCCTGGAGCCCAGTTACCAGTGGCGTGCCGCAGGGATCAGTTCTGGGTCCTCTCCTGTTTGTGATTTTTATTAACGACTTGGATGAGGAAGTCGAAGGGTGGGTCAGTAAATTTGCAGATGATACAAAGGTTGGTGGAGTTGTGGATACCGAGGAGGGCTATTGTCGTCTGCAAAGGGACTTGGATAGGTTGCAGTGCTGGGCTGAAAAGTGGCAGATGGAGTTTAACCCTGAAAAGTGTGAGGTCGTCCATTTTGGAAGGACAAACATGAATGCAAAATACTGGGTTAACGGTAGGGTTCTTGGGCATGTGGAGGAGCAGAGAGACCTTGGGGTCTATGTGCATAGATCATTGAAAGTTGCAACTCAAGTGGATAGGGCTGTGAAGAAGGCATATGGGGTGTTAGCGTTCATTAGCAGAGGGATTGAATTTAAGAGCCGTGAGGTGATGATGCAGCTGTACAGGACCTTGGTAAGGCCTCATTTGGAGTACTGTGTGCAGTTCTGGTCGCCTCATTTTAGGAAGGATGTGGAAGCCTTGGAGAGGGTGCAGAGGAGATTTACCAGGATGTTGCCTGGAATGGAGAATAAGTCTTACGAGGAAAGGCTGAACATTCTAGGCCTCTTCTCATTAGAAAGGAGAAGGATGAGGGGTGACATGATAGAGGTTTATAAGATGATCAGGGGAATAGATAGGGTAGACAGTCAGAAACTTTTTCCCCGGGTGGAGCAAAGCGTTACAAGGGGTCATAAATTTAAGGTGAAGGGTGGGAGATATAAGGGGGATGTCAGGGGAAGGTTCTTTACCCAGAGAGTGGTCGAGGCATGGAATGCCTTGCCCGGGGAAGTTGTTGAGTCAGAAACTTTAGGGACTTTCAAAAGGCTTTTGGATAGGTATATGGATAAAGGAGAATGATGGGGTATAGATTAAATTGTCCTTGACAGAGGACAAAGGATCGGCACAACATTGTGGGCCGAAGGGCCTGTTCTGTGCTGTATGTTCTATGTTCTATTACTATAATCCTGACTGTCTGTCCATTCTGCTAAACTATCCATGTCCTGTTTCAGTCAATTACTATCATCCTGATCCTCTGTCCATTCTGCTAAACTATCAATGTCCTGTTTCAGTCAATTACTATCATCCTGACTGTCTGTCCATTCTGCTAAACTATCCATGTCCTGTTTCAGTCAATTACTATCATCCTGACTGTCTGTCCATTCTGCTAAACTATCCATGTCCTGTTTCAGTCAATTACTATCATCCTGATCCTCTGTTCATTCTGCTAAACTATCAATGTCCTGTTTCAGTCAATTACTATCATCCTGACTGTCTGTCCATTCTGCTAAACTATCCATGTCCTGTTTCAGTCAATTACTATCATCCTGATCCTCTGTCCATTCTGCTAAACTATCAATGTCCTGTTTCAGTCAATTACTATCATCCTGACTGTCTGTCCATTCTGCTAAACTATCCATGTCCTGTTTCAGTCAATTACTATCATCCTGACTGTCTGTCCATTCTGCTAAACTATCCATGTCCTGTTTCAGTCAATTACTATCATCCTGATCCTCTGTTCATTCTGCTAAACTATCAATGTCCTGTTTCAGTCAATTACTATCATCCTGACTGTCTGTCCATTCTGCTAAACTATCCATGTCCTGTTTCAGTCAATTACTATCATCCTGACTGTCTGTCCATTCTGCTAAACTATCAATGTCCTGTTTCAGTCAATTACTATCATCCTGACTGTCTGTCCATTCTGCTAAACTATCCATGTCCTGTTTCAGTCAATTACTATCATCCTGATCCTCTGTCCATTCTGCTAAACTATCAATGTCCTGTTTCAGTCAATTACTATAATCCTGACTGTCTGTCCATTCTGCTAAACTATCCATGTCCTGTTTCAGTCAATTACTGTCATTCTGACTGTCTGTCCATTCTGCTAAACTATCAATGTCCTGTTTCAATCAATTACTATCATCCTGACTGTCTGTCCATTCTGCTAAACTATCCATGTCCTGTTTCAGTCAATTACTGTCATCCTGACTCTCTGTCCATTCTGCTAAACTATCCATGTCCTGTTTCAGTCAATTACTATCATCCTGACTGTCTGTCCTTTCTGCTAAACTATCAATGTCCTGTTTCAGTCAATTACTATCATCCTGATCCTATGTCCATTCTGCTAAACTATCAATGTCCTGTTTCAGTCAATTACTATCATCCTGACTGTCTGTCCATTCTGCTAAACTATCCATGTCCTGTTTCAGTCAATTACTATCATCCTGATCCTCTGTCCATTCTGCTAAACTATCAATGTCCTGTTTCAGTCAATTACCATAATCCTGACTGTCTGTCCATTCTGCTAAACTATCAATGTCCTGTTTCAGTCAATTACTATCATCCTGATCCTCTGTCCATTCTGCTAAACTATCAATGTCCTGTTTCAGTCAATTACTATCATCCTGACTGTCTGTCCATTCTGCTAAACTATCCATGTCCTGTTTCAGTCAATTACTATCATCCTGATCCTCTGTCCATTCTGCTAAACTATCAATGTCCTGTTTCAGTCAATTACTATAATCCTGACTGTCTGTCCATTCTGCTAAACAGTCCATGTCCTGTTTCAGTCAATTACTGTCATCCTGACTGTCTGTCCATTCTCCTAAACTATCAATGTCCTGTTTCAATCAATTACTATCATCCTGACTGTCTGTCCATTCTGCTAAACTATCCATGTCCTGTTTCAGTCAATTACTGTCATCCTGACTCTCTGTCCATTCTGCTAAACTATCCATGTCCTGTTTCAATCAATTACTATCATCCTGACTGTCTATCCATTCTGCTAAACTATCCATGTCCTGTTTCAATCAATTACTATCATCCTGATCCTCTGTCCATTCTGCTAAACTATCCATGTCCTGTTTCAGTCAATTACTATCATCCTGACTGTCTGTCCATTCTCCTAAACTATCCATGTCCTGTTTCAGTCAATTACTATCATCCTGATCCTCTGTCCATTCTGCTAAACTATCAATGTCCTGTTTCAGTCAATTACTATAATCCTGACTGTCTGTCCATTCTGCTAAACTATCAATGTCCTGTTTCAGTCAATTACTATCATCCTGACTGTCTGTCCATTCTGCTAAACTATCCATGTCCTGTTTCAGTCAATTACTATCACCCTGACTGTCTGTCCATTCTGCTAAACTATCCATGTCCTGTTTCAGTCAATTACTATCATCCTGACTCTCTGTCCATTCTGCTAAACTATCAATGTCCTGTTTCAGTCAATTACTATCATCCTGACTCTCTGTCCATTCTGCTAAACTATCCATGTCCTGTTTCAATCAATTACTGTCATCCTGATCCTCTGTCCATTCTGCTAAACTATCCATGTCCTGTTTCAGTCAATTACTATCATCCTGACTCTCTGTCCATTCTGCTAAACTATCAATGTCCTGTTTCAGTCAATTACTATCATCCTGACTGTCTGTCCATTCTGCTAAACTATCCATGTCCTGTTTCAGTCAATTACTATCATCCTGACTGTCTGTCCATTCTGCTAAACTATCAATGTCCTGTTTCAGTCAATTACTATCATCCTGACTGTCTGTCCATTCTGCTAAACTATCCATGTCCTGTTTCAGTCAATTACTATCATCCTGACTGTCTGTCCATTCTGCTAAACTATCCATGTCCTGTTTCAATCAATTACTATCATCCTGATCCTCTGTCCATTCTGCTAAACTATCAATGTCCTGTTTCAATCAATTACTATCATCCAGACTGTCTGTCCATTCTGCTAAACTATCCATGTCCTGTT
Organism: Heterodontus francisci; assembly: GCF_036365525.1. NCBI lineage: Eukaryota > Metazoa > Chordata > Chondrichthyes > Heterodontiformes > Heterodontidae > Heterodontus > Heterodontus francisci. The sequence continues at coordinate 1,553,006 of NW_027141021.1, forward strand.
TCAGTCAATTACTATCATCCTGATCCTCTGTGCATTCTGCTAAACTATCCATGTCCTGTTTCAGTCAATTACTATCATCCTGACTGTCTGTCCATTCTGCTAAACTATCAATGTCCTGTTTCAGTCAATTACTATCATCCTGATTGTCTGTTCATTCTGCTAAACTATCAATGTCCTGTTTCAGTCAATTACTATCATCCTGACTGTCTATCCATTCTGCTAAACTATCCATGTCCTGTTTCAATCAATTACTATCATCCTGACTGTCTGTCCATTCTGCTAAACTATCAATGTCCTGTTTCAGTCAATTACTATCATCCTGACTGTCTATCCATTCTGCTAAACTATCCATGTCCTGTTTCAGTCAATTACTATCATCCTGACTCTCTGTCCATTCTGCTAAACTATCCATGTCCTGTTTCAGTCAATTACTATCATCCTGACTGTCTGTCCATTCTGCTAAACTATCAATGTCCTGTTTCAGTCACTTACTATCATCCTGACTGTCTGTGCATTCTGCTAAACTATCCATGTCCTGTTTTAGTCAATTACTATCATCCTGACCGTCTGCCCATTCTGCTAAACTATCCATGTCCTGTTTCAGTCAATTACTATCACCCTGACTGTCTGTCCATTCTGCTAAACAATCAATGTCCTGTTTCAGTCAATTACTATCATCCTGACTGTCTGTCCATTCTGCTAAACTATCAATGTCCTGTTTCAGTCAATTACTATCACCCTGACTGTCTGTCCATTCTGCTAAACTATCAATGTCCTGTTTCAGTCAATGACTATCATCCTGACTGTCTCTCCATTCTGCTACACTATCCATGTCCTGTTTCAGTCAATTACTATCATCCTGACTCTCTGTCCATTCTGCTAAACTATCAATGTCCTGTTTCAGTCAATTACTATCATCCTGACTCTCTGTCCATTCTGCTAAACTATCTATGTCCTGTTTCAATCAATTACTGTCATCCTGATCCTCTGTCCATTCTGCTAAACTATCCATGTCCTGTTTCAGTCAATTACTATCATCCTGACTCTCTGTCCATTCTGCTAAACTATCAATGTCCTGTTTCAGTCAATTACTATCATCCTGACTGTCTGTCCATTCTGCTAAACTATCCATGTCCTGTTTCAGTCAATTACTATCATCCTGACTGTCTGTCCATTCTGCTAAACTATCAATGTCCTGTTTCAGTCAATTACTATCATCCTGACTGTCTGTCCATTCTGCTAAACTATCCATGTCCTGTTTCAGTCAATTACTATCATCCTGACTGTCTGTCCATTCTGCTAAACTATCCATGTCCTGTTTCAATCAATTACTATCATCCTGATCCTCTGTCCATTCTGCTAAACTATCAATGTCCTGTTTCAATCAATTACTATCATCCAGACTGTCTGTCCATTCTGCTAAACTATCCATGTCCTGTTTCAGTCAATTACTATCATCCTGATCCTCTGTGCATTCTGCTAAACTATCCATGTCCTGTTTCAGTCAATTACTATCATCCTGACTGTCTGTCCATTCTGCTAAACTATCAATGTCCTGTTTCAGTCAATTACTATCATCCTGATTGTCTGTTCATTCTGCTAAACTATCAATGTCCTGTTTCAGTCAATTACTATCATCCTGACTGTCTATCCATTCTGCTAAACTATCCATGTCCTGTTTCAATCAATTACTATCATCCTGACTGTCTGTCCATTCTGCTAAACTATCAATGTCCTGTTTCAGTCAATTACTATCATCCTGACTGTCTATCCATTCTGCTAAACTATCCATGTCCTGTTTCAGTCAATTACTATCATCCTGACTCTCTGTCCATTCTGCTAAACTATCCATGTCCTGTTTCAGTCAATTACTATCATCCTGACTGTCTGTCCATTCTGCTAAACTATCAATGTCCTGTTTCAGTCAATTACTATCATCCTGACTGTCTGTGCATTCTGCTAAACTATCCATGTCCTGTTTCAATCAATTACTATCATCCTGACCGTCTGCCCATTCTGCTAAACTATCCATGTCCTGTTTCAGTCAATTACTATCACCCTGACTGTCTGTCCATTCTGCTAAACAATCAATGTCCTGTTTCAGTCAATTAATATCATCCTGACTGTCTGTCCATTCTGCTAAACTATCAATGTCCTGTTTCAGTCAATTACTATCACCCTGACTGTCTGTCCATTCTGCTAAACTATCAATGTCCTGTTTCAGTCAATGACTATCATCCTGACTGTCTCTCCATTCTGCTACACTATCCATGTCCTGTTTCAGTCAATTACTATCATCCTGACTGTCTGTCCATTCTGCTATACTATCATTGTCCTGTTTCAGTCAATTACTATCATCCTGACTGTCTGTCCATTCTGCTAAACTATCAATGTCCTGTTTCAGTCAATTACTATCATCCTGACTGTCTGTCCATTCTGCTAAACTATCCATGTCCTGTTTCAGTCAATTACTATCATCCTGACTCTCTGTCCATTCTGCTAAACTATCAATGTCCTGTTTCAGTCAATTACTATCATCCTGACTCTCTGTCCATTCTGCTAAACTATCAATGTCCTGTTTCAATCAATTACTATCATCCTGACTGTCTGTCCATTCTGCTAACCTATCAATGTCCTGTTTCAGTCATTTACTATCATCCTGACTGTCTGTCCATTCTGCTAAACTATCAATGTCCTGTTTCAGTCAATTACTATCATCCTGACTGTCTGTCCATTCTGCTAAACTATCAATGTCCTGTTTCAGTCAATTACTATCATCCAGACTGTCTGTCCATTCTGCTAAACTATCAATGTCCTGTTTCAGTCAATTACTATCATCCTGACTCTCTGTCCATTCTGCTAAACTATCAATGTCCTGTTTCAGTCAATTACTATCATCCTGACTGTCCGTCCATTCTGCTAAACTATCAATGTCCTGTTTCAGTCATTACTATCATCCTGACTGTCCGTCCATTCTGCTAAACTATCAATATCCTGTTTCAGTCAATTACTATCATACTGATCCTCTGTCCATTCTGCGAAACTATCAATGTCCTGTTTCAGTCAATTACTATCATCCTGACTGTCTGTCCATTCTGCTAAACTATCAATGTCCTGTTTCAGTCAATTACTATAATCCAGTCTGTCTGTCCATTCTGCTAAACTTTCCATTTCCTGTTTCAGTCAATTACTATCATCCTGACTCTCTGTCCATTCTGCTAAACTATCCATGTCCTGTTTCAGTCAATTACTATCATCCTGACTGTCCGTCCATTCTGCTAAACTATCAATGTCCTGTTTCAGTCAATTACTATCATCCTGACTGTCCGTCCATTCTGCTAAACTATCAATATCCTGTTTCAGTCAATTACTATCATACTGCTCCTCTGTCCATTCTGCGAACCTATCAATGTCCTGTTTCAGTCAATTACTATCATCCTGACTGTCTGTCCATTTTGCTAAACTATCAATGTCCTGTTTCAGTCAATTACTATCATCCTGTCTGTCTGTCCATTCTGCTAAACTATCCATTTCCTGTTTCAGTCAATTACTATCATCCTGACTCTCTGTCCATTCTGCAAAATTATCAATGTCCTGTTTCAGTCAATTACTATCATCCTGACTGTCTGTCCATTCTGCTAAACTATCCATGTCCTGTTTCAGTCAATTACTATCATCCTGACTCTCTGTCCATTCTGTTATACTATCAATGTCCTGTTTCAGTCTATTACTATCATCCTGACTGTCTGTCCATTCTGCTAAGCTATCAATGTCCTGTTTCAGTCAATTACTATCATCCTGACTGTCTGTCCATTCTGCTAAGCTATCAATGTCCTGTTTCAGTCAATTACTATCATCCTGACTCTCTGTCCATTCTGCTAAACTATCAATGTCCTGTTTCAGTCAATTAATATCATCCTGACTGTCTGTCCATTCTGCTAAACTATCAATGTCCTGTTTCAGTCAATTACTATCATCCTGACTGTCTGTCCATTCTGCTAAACTATCCAAGCCCTGTTTCAGTCAATTAATATCATCCTGACTGTCTGTCCATTCTGCTAAACTATCCATGTTCTGTTTCAGTCAATTACTATCATCCTGACTCTCTGTCCATTCTGCTAAACTATCAATGTCCTGTTTCAGTCAATTACTGTCATCCTGACTGTCTGTCCATTCTGCTAAACTATCAATGTCCTGTTTCAGTCAATTACTATCATCCTGACTGTCTGTCCATTCTGCTAAACTATCAATGTCCTGTTTCAGTCAATTACTATCATCCTGACTGTCTATCCATTCTGCTAAACTATCCATGTCCTGTTTCAGTCAATTACTATCATCCTGACTGTCTGTCCATTCTGCTAAACTATCAATGTCCTGTTTCAGTCAATTACTATCATCCTGACTGTCTGTCCATTCTGCTAAACTATCCATGTCCTGTTTCAGTCAATTACTATCATCCTGACTGTCCGTCCATTCTGCTAAACTATCAATGTCCTGTTTCAGTCAATTACTATCATCCTGACTGTCTGTCCATTCTGCTAAACTATCAATGTCCTGTTTCAGTCAATTACTATCATCCTGACTGTCTGTCCATTCTGCTAAACTATCCATGTCCTGTTTCAGTCAATTACTATCATCCTGACTCTCTGTCCATTCTGTTATACTCTCAATGTCCTGTTTCAGTCAATTTATATCATCCTGACTGTCGGTCCATTCTGCTAAACTATCAATGTCCTGTTTCAGTCAATTAATATCATCCGGACTGTCTGTCCATTCTGCTAAACTATCCATGTCCTGTTTCAGTCAATTACTGTCATCCTGACTGTCTGTCCATTCTGCTAAACTATCAATGTCCTGTTTCAGTCAATTACTATCATCCTGACTGTCTGTCCATTCTGCTAAACTATCAATGTCCTGTTTCAGTCAATTACTGTCATCCTGACTGTCTGTCCATTCTGCTAAACCATCCATGTCCTGTTTCAGTCAATTACTGTCATCCTGATTCTCTGTCCATTCTGCTAATCTATCCATGTCCTGTTTCAGTCAATTACTATCATCCTGACTGTCCGTCCATTCTGCTAAACTATCAATGTCCTGTTTCAGTCAATTACTATCATCCTGACTGTCCGTCCATTCTGCTAAACTATCAATATCCTGTTTCAGTCAATTACTATCATCCTGACTGTCTGTCCATTCTGCGAACCTATCAATGTCCTGTTTCAGTCAATTACTATCATCCTGACTGTCTGTCCATTCTGCTAAACTATCAATGTCATGTTTCAGTCAATTACTATCATCCTGTCTGTCTGTCCATTCTGCTAAACTATCCATTTCCTGTTTCAGTCAATTACTATCATCCTGACTCTCTGTCCATTCTGCTAAATTATCAATGTCCTGTTTCAGTCAATTACTATCATCCTGACTGTCTGTCCATTCTGCTAAACTATCAATGTCCTGTTTCAGTCAATTACTATCATCCTGACTGTCTGTCCATTCTGCTAAACTATCCATGTCCTGTTTCAGTCAATTACTATCATCCTGACTCTCTGTCCATTCTGTTATACTATCAATGTCCTGTTTCAGTCAATTAATATCATCCTGACTGTCTGTCCATTCTGCTAAACTATCAATGTCCTGTTTCCGTCAATTACTATCATCCTGACTGTCTGTCCATTCTGCTAAACTATCAATGTCCTGTTTCAGTCAATTACTATCATCCTGACTGTCTGTCCATTCTGCTAAGCTATCAATGTCCTGTTTCAGTCAATTACTATCATCCTGACTGTCTGTCCATTCTGCTAAACTATCAATGTCCTGTTTCAGTCAATTAATATCATCCTGACTCTCTGTCCATTCTGCTAAACTATCAATGTCCTGTTTCAGTCAATTACTATCATCCTGACTGTCTGTCCATTCTGCTAAACTATCAATGTCCTGTTTCAGTCAATTACTATCATCCTGACTGTCTGTACATTCTGCTAAGCTATCCATGTCCTGTTTCAGTCAATTACTATCATCCTGACTGTCTGTCCATTCTGCTAAACTATCCATGTCCTGTTTCAGTCAATTACTATCATCCTGACTCTCTGTCCATTCTGCTAAACTATCAATGTCCTGTTTCAGTCAATTAATATCATCCTGACTGTCTGTCCATTCTGCTAAACTATCCATGTCCTGTTTCAGTCAATTACTGTCATCCTGACTCTCTGTCCATTCTGCTAAACTATCAATGTCCTGTTTCAGTCAATTACTATCATCCTGACTGTCTGTCCATTCTGCTAAACTATCAATGTCCTGTTTCAGTCAATTACTATCATCCTGACTGTCTGTCCATTCTGCTAAACTATCAATGTCCTGTTTCAGTCAATTACTATCATCCTGACTGTCTGTCCATTCTGCTAAACTATCAATGTCCTGTTTCAGTCAATTACTATCATCCTGACTGTCTGTCCATTCTGTTATACTATCAATGTCCTGTTTCAGTCTATTACTATCATCCTGACTGTCTGTCCATTCTGCTAAGCTATCAATGTCCTGTTTCAGTCAATTACTATCATCCTGACTGTCTGTCCATTCTGCTAAACTATCAATGTCCTGTTTCAGTCAATTACTGTCATCCTGACTGTCTGTCCATTCTGCTAAACTATCCATGTCCTGTTTCAGTCAATTACTGTCATCCTGACTCTCTGTCCATTCTGCTAAACTATCAATGTCCTGTTTCAGTCAATTACTATCATCCTGACTGTCTGTCCATTCTGCTAAACTATCAATGTCCTGTTTCAGTCAATTACCATCATCCTGACTGTCTGTCCATTCTGCTAAACTATCCATGTCCTGTTTCAGTCAATTACTGTCATCCTGACTCTCTGTCCATTCTGCTAAACTATCAATGTCCTGTTTCAGTCAATTACTATCATCCTGACTGTCTGTCCATTCTGCTAAACTATCAATGTCCTGTTTCAGTCAATTACCATCATCCTGACTGTCTGTCCATTCTGCTAAACTATCAATGTCCTGTTTCAGTCAATTACTATCATCCTGACTGTCTGTCCATTCTGCTAAACTATCAATGTCCTGTTTCAGTCAATTACTATCATCCTGACTCTCTGTCCATTCTGTTATGCTATCAATGTCCTGTTTCAGTCTATTACTATCATCCTGACTGTCTGTCCATTCTGCTAAGCTATCAATGTCCTGTTTCAGTCAATTACTATCATCCTGACTGGCTGTCCATTCTGCTAAACTATCAATGTCCTGTTTCAGTCAATTAATATCATCCTGACTGTCTGTCCATTCTGCTAAACTATCCATGTCCTGTTTCAGTCAATTACTGTCATCCTGACTCTCTGTCCATTCTGCTAAACTATCAATGTCCTGTTTCAGTCAATTACTATCATCCTGACTGTCTGTCCATTCTGCTAAACTATCAATGTCCTGTTTCAGTCAATTACTATCATCCTGACTGTCTGTCCATTCTGCTAAACTATCAATGTCCTGTTTCAGTCAATTACTATCATCCTGACTCTCTGTCCATTCTGCTAAACTATCCATGTCCTGTTTCAGTCAATTACTATCATCCTGACTGTCTGTCCATTCTGCTAAACTATCAATGTCCTGTTTCAGTCAATTACTATCATCCTGACTCTCTGTCCATTCTGCTAAACTATCAATGTCCTGTTTCAGTCAATTACTATCATCCAGACTGTCTGTCCATTCTGCTAAACTATCAATGTCCTGTTTCAGTCAATTACTATCATCCTGACTGTCTATCCATTCTGCTAAACTATCCATGTCCTGTTTCAGTCAATTACTATCATCCTGACTGTCTGTCCATTCTGCTAAACTATCAATGTCCTGTTTCAGTCAATTACTATCATCCTGACTCTCTGTCCATTCTGCTAAACTATCCATGTCCTGTTTCAGTCAATTACTATCATCCTGACTGTCTGTCCATTCTGCTAAACTATCAATGTCCTGTTTCAGTCAATTACTATCATCCTGACTGTCTGTCCATTCTGCTAAACTATCCATGTCCTGTTTCAGTCAATTACTATCATCCTGACTGTCTGTCCATTCTGCTAAACTATCAATGTCCTGTTTCAGTCAATTACTATCATCCTGACTCGCTGTCCATTCTGCTAAACTATCCATGTCCTGTTTCAGTCAATTTCTATCATCCTGACTGTCTGTCCATTCTGCTAAACTATCAATGTCCTGTTTCAGTCAATTACTATCATCCTGACTCTCTGTCCATTCTGCTAAACTATCAATGTCCTGTTTCAGTCAATTACTATCATCCTGACTGTCTGTCCATTCTGCTAAACTATCCATGTCCTGTTTCAGTCAATTACTATCATCCTGACTGACTGTCCATTCTGCTGAACTATCCATGTCCTGTTTCAGTCAATTACTATCATCCTGACTGTCTGTCCATTCTGCTAAACTATCCATGTCCTGTTTCAGTCAATTACTACCATCCTGACTGTCTGTCCATTCTGCTAAACGATCCATGTCCTGTTTCACTCAATTACTATCATCCTGACTGTCTGTCCATTCTGCTAAACTACCCATGTCCTGTTTCAATCAATTAGTATCATCCTGACTGTCTGTCCATTCTGCTAAACTATCCATATCCTGTTTCAATCAATTACTATCATCCTGACCGTCTGTCCATTCTGCTAAACTATCAATGTCCTGTTTCAGTCAATTACTATCATCCTGACTGTCTCTCCATTCTGCTAAACTATCCATGTCCTGTTTCATTCAATTGCTGTCATCCTGACTGTCTGTCCATTCTGCTAATCTATCAATGTCCTGTTTCAGTCAATTACTATCATCCTGACTGTCTGTCCATTCTGCTATACTGTCATTGTCCTGTTTCAGTCAATTACTATCATCCTGACTGTCTGTCATTTCTGCTAAACTATCAATGTCCTGTTTCAGTCAATTACTATCATCCTGACTGTCTGTCCATTCTGCTAAACTATCCATGTCCTGTTTCAGTCAATTACTATCATCCTGACTGTCTGTCCATTCTGCTAAACTATCAATGTCCTGTTTCAGTCAATTACTATCATCCTGTCTCTCTGTCCATTCTGCTAAACTATCAATGACCTGTTTCAATCAATTACTATCATCCTGACTGTCTGTCCATTCTGCTAACCTATCAATGTCCTGTTTCAGTCATTTACTATCATCCTGACTGTCTGTCCATTCTGCTAAACTATCAATGTCCTGTTTCAGTCAATTACTATCATCCTGACTGTCCGTCCATTCTGCTAAACTATCAATGTCCTGTTTCAGTCAATTACTATCATCCTGACTCTCTGTCCATTCTGCTAAACTATCAATGTCCTGTTTCAGTCAATTACTATCATCCTGACTCTCTGTCCATTCTGCTAAACTATCCATGCCCTGTATCAGTCAATTACTATCATCCTGACTGTCTGTCCATTCTGCTAAACCATCAATGTCCTGTTTCAGTCAATTACTATCATCCTGACTCTCTGTCCATTCTGCTAAACTATCAATGTCCTGTTTCAGTCAATTACTATCATCCTGACTGCCCGTCCATTCTGCTAAACTATCAATGTCCTGTTTCAGTCAATTACTATCATCCTGACTGTCTGTCCATTCTGCTAAACTATCAATGTCCTGTTTCAGTCAATTACTATCATCCTGACTGTCTGTCCATTCTGCTAAACTATCCATGCCCTGTTTCAGTCAATTACTATCATCCTGTCTGTCCATTCTGCTAAACTATCAATGCCCTGTTTCAATCAATTACTATCACCCTGACTCTCTGTCCATTCTGCTAAACTATCCATGTCCTGTTTCAGTCAATTACTATCATCCTGACTGTCTGTCCATTCTGCTAAACTATCCATGTCCTGTTTCAATCAATTACTATCATCCTGACTGTCTGTCCATTCTGCTAAACTATCCATATCCTGTTTCAATCAATTACTATCATCCTGACCGTCTGTCCATTCTGCTAAACTATCAATGTCCTGTTTCAGTCAATTACTATCATCCTGACTGTCTCTCCATTCTGCTAAACTATCCATGTCCTGTTTCATTCAATTGCTATCATCCTGACTGTCTGTCCATTCTGCTAATCTATCAATGTCCTGTTTCAGTCAATTACTATCATCCTGACTGTCTGTCCATTCTGCTAAACTATCAATGTCCTGTTTCAGTCAATTACTATCATCCTGACTGTCTGTCCATTCTGCTATACTGTCATTGTCCTGTTTCAGTCAATTACTATCATCCTGACTGTCTGTCCATTCTGCTAAACTATCAATGTCCTGTTTCAGTCAATTACTATAATCCTGACTGTCTGTCCATTCTGCTAAACTATCCATGTCCTGTTTCAGTCAATTACTATCATCCTGACTGTCTGTCCATTCTGCTAAACTATCAATGTCCTGTTTCAGTCAATTACTATCATCCTGACTGTCTGTCCATTCTGCTAAGCTATCAATGTCCTGTTTCAGTCAATTACTATCATCCTGTCTGTCTGTCCATTCTGCTAAACTATCCATTTCCTGTTTCAGTCAATTACTATCATCCTGACTGTCTGTCCATTCTGCTAAACTATCAATGTCCTGTTTCAGTCAATTACTATAATCCTGACTGTCTGTCCATTCTGCTAAACTATCCATGTCCTGTTTCAGTCAATTACTATCATCCTGACTGTCTGTCCATTCTGCTAAACTATCAATGTCCTGTTTCAGTCAATTACTATCATCCAGACTGTCTGTCCATTCTGCTAAGCTATCAATGTCCTGTTTCAGTCAATTACTATCATCCTGTCTGTCTGTCCATTCTGCTAAACTATCCATTTCCTGTTTCAGTCAATTACTATCATCCTGACTCTCTGTCCATTCTGCTAAACTATCCATGTCCTGTTTCAGTCAATTACTATCATCCTGACTGTCCGTCCATTCTGCTAAACTATCAATGTCCTGTTTCAGTCAATTACTATCATCCTGACTGTCCGTCCATTCTGCTAAACTATCAATATCCTGTTTCAGTCAATTACTATCATACTGATCCTCTGTCCATTCTGCGAACCTATCAATGTCCTGTTTCATTCAATTACTATCATCCTGACTGTCTGTCCATTCTGCTAAACTATCAATGTCCTGTTTCAGTCAATTACTATCATCCTGTCTGTCTGTCCATTCTGCTAAACTATCCATTTCCTGTTACAGTCAATTACTATCATCCTGACTCTCTGTCCATTCTGCTAAATTATCAATGTCCTGTTTCAGTCAATTACTATCATCCTGACTGTCTGTCCATGCTGCTAAACTATCAATGTCCTCTTTCAGTCAATTACTATCATCCTGACTGTCTGTCCATTCTGCTAAACTATCCATGTCCTGTTTCAGTCAATTACTATCATCCTGACTCTCTGTCCATTCTGTTATACTATCAATGTCCTGTTTCAGTCTATTACTATCATCCTGACTGTCTGTCCATTCTGCTAAGCTATCAATGTCCTGTTTCAGTCAATTACTATCATCCTGACTGTCTGTCCATTCTGCTAAACTATCAATGTCCTGTTTCAGTCAATTAATATCATCCTGACTGTCTGTCCATTCTGCTAAACTATCAATGTCCTGTTTCAGTCAATTACTGTCATCCTGACTGTCTGTCCATTCTGCTAAACTATCCATGTCCTGTTTCAGTCAATTACTGTCATCCTGACTCTCTGTCCATTCTGCTAAACTATCCATGTCCTGTTTCAGTCAATTACTATCATCCTGACTGTCCGTCCATTCTGCTAAACTATCAATGTCCTGTTTCAGTCAATTACTATCATCCTGACTGTCCGTCCATTCTGCTAAACTATCAATATCCTGTTTCAGTCAATTACTATCATACTGATCCTCTCTCCATTCTGCGAACCTATCAATGTCCTGTTTCAGTCAATTACTATCATCCTGACTGTCTGTCCATTCTGCTAAACTATCAATGTCCTGTTTCAGTCAATTACTATCATCCTGTCTGTCTGTCCATTCTGCTAAACTATCCATTTCCGGTTTCAGTCAATTGCTAGCATCCTGACTCTCTGTCCATTCTGCTAAATTATCAATGTCCTGTTTCAGTCAATTACTATCATCCTGACTGTCTGTCCATTCTGCTAAACTATCAATGTCCTGTTTCAGTCAATTACTATCATCCTGACTGTCTGTCCATTCTGCTAAACTATCCATGTCCTGTTTCAGTCAATTACTATCATCCTGACTCTCTGTCCATTCTGTTATACTATCAATGTCCTGTTTCAGTCTATTACTATCATCCTGACTGTCTGTCCATTCTGCTAAGCTATCAATGTCCTGTTTCAGTCAATTACTATCATCCTGACTGTCTGTCCATTCTGCTAAACTATCAATGTCCTGTTTCAGTCAATTAATATCATCCTGACTGTCTGTCCATTCTGCTAAACTATCCATGTCCTGTTTCAGTCAATTACTGTCATCCTGACTCTCTGTCCATTCTGCTAAACTATCAATGTCCTGTTTCAGTCAATTACTATCATCCTGACTGTCTGTCCATTCTGCTAAACTATCAATGTCCTGTTTCAGTCCATTACCATCATCCTGACTGTCTGTCCATTCTGCTAAACTATCAATGTCCTGTTTCAGTCAATTACTATCATCCTGACTGTCTGTCCATTCTGCTAAACTATCAATGTCCTGTTTCAGTCAATTACTATCATCCTGACTCTCTGTCCATTCTGTTATACCATCAATGTCCTGTTTCAGTCTATTACTATCATCCTGACTGTCTGTCCATTCTGCTAAGCTATCAATGTCCTGTTTCAGTCAATTACTATCATCCTGAATGGCTGTCCATTCTGCTAAACTATCAATGTCCTGTTTCAGTCAATTAATATCATCCTGACTGTCTGTCCATTCTGCTAAACTATCCATGTCCTGTTTCAGTCAATTACTGTCATCCTGACTCTCTGTCCATTCTGCTAAACTATCAATGTCCTGTTTCAGTCAATTACTATCATCCTGACTGTCTGTCCATTCTGCTAAACTATCAATGTCCTGTTTCAGTCAATTACTATCATCCTGACTGTCTGTCCATTCTGCTAAACAATCAATGTCCTGTTTCAGTCAATTACTATCATCCTGACTCTCTGTCCATTCTGCTAAACTATCCATGTCCTGTTTCAGTCAATTACTATCATCCTGACTGTCTGTCCATTCTGCTAAACTATCAATGTCCTGTTTCAGTCAATTACTATCATCCTGACTCTCTGTCCATTCTGCTAAACTATCAATGTCCTGTTTCAGTCAATTACTATCATCCAGACTGTCTGTCCATTCTGCTAAACTATCAATGTCCTGTTTCAGTCAATTACTATCATCCTGACTGTCTATCCATTCTGCTAAACTATCCATGTCCTGTTTCAGTCAATTACTATCATCCTGACTGTCTGTCCATTCTGCTAAACTATCAATGTCCTGTTTCAGTCAATTACTATCATCCTGACTCTCTGTCCATTCTGCTAAACTATCCATGTCCTGTTTCAGTCAATTACTATCATCCTGACTGTCTGTCCATTCTGCTAAACTATCAATGTCCTGTTTCAGTCAATTACTATCATCCTGATCCTCTGTCCATTCTGCTAAACTATCAATGTCCTGTTTCAGTCAATTACTATCATCCTGACTGTCTGTCCATTCTGCTAAACTATCAATGTCCTGTTTCAGTCAATTACTATCATCCTGACTCTCTGTCCATTCTGCTAAACTATCCATGTCCTGTTTCAGTCAATTACTATCATCCTGACTGTCTGTCCATTCTGCTAAACTATCAATGTCATGTTTCAGTCAATTACTATCATCCTGACTGTCTGTCCATTCTGCTAAACTATCAATGTCCTGTTTCAGTCAATTACTATCATCCTGACTCTCTGTCCATTCTGCTAAACTATCAATGTCCTGTTTCAGTCAATTACTATCATCCAGACTGTCTGTCCATTCTGCTAAACTATCAATGTCCTGTTTCAGTCAATTACTATCATCCTGACTGTCTGTCCATTCTGCTAAACTATCCATGTCCTGTTTCAGTCAATTACTATCATCCTGACTGACTGTCCATTCTGCTGAACTATCCATGTCCTGTTTCAGTCAATTACTATCATCCTGACTGACTGTACATTCTGCTAAACTATCCATGTCCTGTTTCAGTCAATTACTACCATCCTGACTGTCTGTCCATTCTGCTAAACTATCCATGTCCTGTTTCAGTCAATTACTATCATCCTGACTGTCTGTCCATTCTGCTAAACTACCCATGTCCTGTTTCAATCAATTACTATCATCCTGACTGTCTGTCCATTCTGCTAAACTATCCATATCCTGTTTCAATCAATTACTATCATCCTGACCGTCTGTCCATTCTGCTAAACTATCAATGTCCTGTTTCAGTCAATTACTATCATCCTGACTGTCTCTCCATTCTGCTAAACTATCCATGTCCTGTTTCATTCAATTGCTATCATCCTGTCTGTCTGTCCATTCTGCTAAACTATCAATGTCCTGTTTCAGTCAATTACTATCATCCAGACTGTCTGTCCATTCTGCTAAACTATCAATGTCCTGTTTCAGTCAATTACTATCATCCTGACTGTCTATCCATTCTGCTAAACTATCCATGTCCTGTTTCAGTCAATTACTATCATCCTGACTGTCTGTCCATTCTGCTAAACTATCAATGTCCTGTTTCAGTCAATTACTATCATCCTGACTCTCTGTCCATTCTGCTAAACTATCCATGTCCTGTTTCAGTCAATTACTATCATCCTGACTGTCTGTCCATTCTGCTAAACTATCAATGTCCTGTTTCAGTCAATTACTATCATCCTGATCCTCTGTCCATTCTGCTAAACTATCAATGTCCTGTTTCAGTCAATTACTATCATCCTGACTGTCTGTCCATTCTGCTAAACTATCAATGTCCTGTTTCAGTCAATTACTATCATCCTGACTCTCTGTCCATTCTGCTAAACTATCCATGTCCTGTTTCAGTCAATTACTATCATCCTGACTGTCTGTCCATTCTGCTAAACTATCAATGTCCTGTTTCAGTCAATTACTATCATCCTGACTGTCTGTCCATTCTGCTAAACTATCAATGTCCTGTTTCAGTCAATTACTATCATCCTGACTCTCTGTCCATTCTGCTAAACTATCAATGTCCTGTTTCAGTCAATTACTATCATCCAGACTGTCTGTCCATTCTGCTAAACTATCAATGTCCTGTTTCAGTCAATTACTATCATCCTGACTGTCTGTCCATTCTGCTAAACTATCCATGTCCTGTTTCAGTCAATTACTATCATCCTGACTGACTGTCCATTCTGCTGAACTATCCATGTCCTGTTTCAGTCAATTACTATCATCCTGACTGACTGTACATTCTGCTAAACTATCCATGTCCTGTTTCAGTCAATTACTACCATCCTGACTGTCTGTCCATTCTGCTAAACTATCCATGTCCTGTTTCAGTCAATTACTATCATCCTGACTGTCTGTCCATTCTGCTAAACTACCCATGTCCTGTTTCAATCAATTACTATCATCCTGACTGTCTGTCCATTCTGCTAAACTATCCATATCCTGTTTCAATCAATTACTATCATCCTGACCGTCTGTCCATTCTGCTAAACTATCAATGTCCTGTTTCAGTCAATTACTATCATCCTGACTGTCTCTCCATTCTGCTAAACTATCCATGTCCTGTTTCATTCAATTGCTATCATCCTGTCTGTCTGTCCATTCTGCTAATCTATCAATGTCCTGTTTCAGTCAATTACTATCATCCTGACTGTCTGTCCATTCTGCTATACTGTCATTGTCCTGTTTCAGTCAATTACTATCATCCTGACTGTCTGTCATTTCTGCTAAACTATCAATGTCCTGTTTCAGTCAATTACTATCATCCTGACTGTCTGTCCATTCTGCTAAACTATCCATGTCCTGTTTCAGTCAATTACTATCATCCTGACTGTCTGTCCATTCTGCTAAACTATCAATGTCCTGTTTCAGTCAATTACTATCATCCTGTCTCTCTGTCCATTCTGCTAAACTATCAATGACCTGTTTCAATCAATTACTATCATCCTGACTGTCTGTCCATTCTGCTAACCTATCAATGTCCTGTTTCAGTCATTTACTATCATCCTGACTGTCTGTCCATTCTGCTAAACTATCAATGTCCTGTTTCAGTCAATTACTATCATCCTGACTGTCCGTCCATTCTGCTAAACTATCAATGTCCTGTTTCAGTCAATTACTATCATCCTGACTGTCTGTCCATTCTGCTAAACTATCCATGTCCTGTTTCAGTCAATTACTATCATCCTGACTGTCTGTCCATTCTGCTAAACTATCCATGTCCTGTATCAGTCAATTACTATCATCCTGACTGTCTGTCCATTCTGCTAAACTATCAATGTCCTGTTTCAGTCAATTACTATCATCCTGACTGTCTGTCCATTCTGCTAAACTATCAATGTCCTGTTTCAGTCAATTACTATCATCCTGACTGTCTGTCCATTCTGCTAAACTATCAATGTCCTGTTTCAGTCAATTACTATCATCCTGACTCTCTGTCCATTCTGCTAAACTATCAATGTCCTGTTTCAGTCAATTACTATCATCCTGACTGTCCGTCCATTCTGCTAAACTATCAATGTCCTGTTTCAGTCAATTACTATCATCCTGACTGTCTGTCCATTCTGCTAAACTATCAATGTCCTGTTTCAGTCAATTACTATCATCCTGACTGTCTGTCCATTCTGCTAAACTATCCATGCCCTGTTTCAGTCAATTACTATCATCCTGTCTGTCCATTCTGCTAAACTATCAATGTCCTGTTTCAATCAATTACTATCACCCTGACTCTCTGTCCATTCTGCTAAACTATCCATGTCCTGTTTCAGTCAATTACTATCATCCTGACTGTCTGTCCATTCTGCTAAACTATCCATGTCCTGTTTCAATCAATTACTATCATCCTGACTGTCTGTCCATTCTGCTAAACTATCCATATCCTGTTTCAATCAATTACTATCATCCTGACCGTCTGTCCATTCTGCTAAACTATCAATGTCCTGTTTCAGTCAATTACTATCATCCTGACTGTCTCTCCATTCTGCTAAACTATCCATGTCCTGTTTAATTCAATTGCTATCATCCTGACTGTCTGTCCATTCTGATAATCTATCAATGTCCTGTTTCAGTCAATTACTATCATCCTGACTGTCTGTCCATTCTGCTAAACTATCAATGTCCTGTTTCAGTCAATTACTATCATCCTGACTGTCTGTCCATTCTGCTATACTGTCATTTTCCTGTTTCAGTCTATTACTATCATCCTGACTGTCTGTCCATTCTGCTAAACTATCAATGTCCTGTTTCAGTCAATTACTATCATCCTGACTGTCTGTCCATTCTGCTAAACTATCCATGTCCTGTTTCAGTCAATTACTATCATCCTGACTGTCTGTCCATTCTGCTAAACTATCAATGTCCTGTTTCAGTCAATTACTATCATCCTGATCCTCTGTCCATTCTGCTAAACTATCAATGTCCTGTTTCAATCAATTACTATCATCCTGACTGTCTGTCCATTCTGCTAACCTATCAATGTCCTGTTTCAGTCAATTACTATCATCCTGACTCTCTGTCCATTCTGCTAAACTAACAATGTCCTGTTTCAGTCAATTACTATCATCCTGACTGTCCGTCCATTCTGCTAAACTATCAATGTCCTGTTTCAGTCAATTACTATCATCCTGACTGTCTGTCCATTCTGCTAAACTATCAATGTCCTGTTTCAGTCAATTACTATCATCCTGACTCTCTGTCCATTCTGCTAAACTATCCATGTCCTGTATCAGTCAATTACTATCATCCTGACTGTCTGTCCATTCTGCTAAACTATCAATGTCCTGTTTCAGTCAATTACTATCATCCTGACTGTCTGTCCATTCTGCTAATCTATCAATGTCCTGTTTCAGTCAATTACTATCATCCTGACTGTCTGTCCATTCTGCTAAACTATCCATGCCCTGTTTCAGTCAATTACTATCATCCTGTCTGTCCATTCTGCTAAACTATCAATGTCCTGTTTCAATCAATTGCTATCACCCTGACTCTCTGTCCATTCTGCTAAACTATCCATGTCCTGTTTCAGTCAATTACTATCATCCTGACTGTCTGTCCATTCTGCTAAACTATCCATGTCCTGTTTCAATCAATTACTATCATCCTGACTGTCTGTCCATTCTGCTAAACTATCCATATCCTGTTTCAATCAATTACTATCATCCTGACCGTCTGTCCATTCTGCTAAACTATCAATGTCCTGTTTCAGTCAATTACTATCATCCTGACTGTCTCTCCATTCTGCTAAACTATCCATGTCCTGTTTCATTCAATTGCTATCATCCTGACTGTCTGTCCATTCTGCTAATCTATCAATGTCCTGTTTCAGTCAATTACTATCATCCTGACTGTCTGTCCATTCTGCTAAACTATCAATGTCCTGTTTCAGTCAATTACTATCATCCTGACTGTCTGTCCATTCTGCTAAACTATCCATGTCCTGTTTCAGTCAATTACTATCATCCTGACTGTCTGTCCATTCTGCTAAACTATCAATGTCCTGTTTCAGTCAATTACTATCATCCTGTCTCTCTGTCCATTCTGCTAAACTATCAATGACATGTTTCAATCAATTACTATCATCCTGACTGTCTGTCCATTCTGCTAACCTATCAATGTCCTGTTTCAGTCATTTACTATCATCCTGACTGTCTGTCCATTCTGCTAAACTATCAATGTCCTGTTTCAGTCAATTACTATCATCCTGACTGTCCGTCCATTCTGCTAAACTATCAATGTCCTGTTTCAGTCAATTACTATCATCCTGACTCTCTGTCCATTCTGCTAAACTATCAATGTCCTGTTTCAGTCAATTACTATCATCCTGACTCTCTGTCCATTCTGCTAAACTATCCATGTCCTGTATCAGTCAATTACTATCATCCTGACTGTCCGTCAATTCTGCTAAACTATCAATGTCCTGTTTCAGTCAATTACTATCATCCTGACTGTCTGTCCATTCTGCTAAACTATCAATGTCCTGTTTCAGTCAATTACTATCATCCTGACTGTCTGTCCATTCTGCTAAACTATCAATGTCCTGTTTCAGTCAATTACTATCATCCTGACTCTCTGTCCATTCTGCTAAACTATCAATGTCCTGTTTCAGTCAATTACTATCATCCTGACTGTCCGTCCATTCTGCTAAACTATCAATGTCCTGTTTCAGTCAATTACTATCATCCTGACTGTCTGTCCATTCTGCTAAACTATCAATGTCCTGTTTCAGTCAATTACTATCATCCTGATCCTCTGTCCATTCTGCTAAACTATCAATGTCCTGTTTCAATCAATTACTATCATCCTGACTGTCTGTCCATTCTGCTAACCTATCAATGTCCTGTTTCAGTCAATTACTATCATCCTGACTCTCTGTCCATTCTGCTAAACTAACAATGTCCTGTTTCAGTCAATTACTATCATCCTGACTGTCCGTCCATTCTGCTAAACTATCAATGTCCTGTTTCAGTCAATTACTATCATCCTGACTGTCTGTCCATTCTGCTAAACTATCAATGTCCTGTTTCAGTCAATTACTATCATCCTGACTCTCTGTCCATTCTGCTAAACTATCCATGTCCTGTATCAGTCAATTACTATCATCCTGACTGTCTGTCCATTCTGCTAAACTATCAATGTCCTGTTTCAGTCAATTACTATCATCCTGACTGTCTGTCCATTCTGCTAATCTATCAATGTCCTGTTTCAGTCAATTACTATCATCCTGACTGTCTGTCCATTCTGCTAAACTATCCATGCCCTGTTTCAGTCAATTACTATCATCCTGTCTGTCCATTCTGCTAAACTATCAATGTCCTGTTTCAATCAATTGCTATCACCCTGACTCTCTGTCCATTCTGCTAAACTATCCATGTCCTGTTTCAGTCAATTACTATCATCCTGACTGTCTGTCCATTCTGCTAAACTATCCATGTCCTGTTTCAATCAATTACTATCATCCTGACTGTCTGTCCATTCTGCTAAACTATCCATATCCTGTTTCAATCAATTACTATCATCCTGACCGTCTGTCCATTCTGCTAAACTATCAATGTCCTGTTTCAGTCAATTACTATCATCCTGACTGTCTCTCCATTCTGCTAAACTATCCATGTCCTGTTTCATTCAATTGCTATCATCCTGACTGTCTGTCCATTCTGCTAATCTATCAATGTCCTGTTTCAGTCAATTACTATCATCCTGACTGTCTGTCCATTCTGCTAAACTATCAATGTCCTGTTTCAGTCAATTACTATCATCCTGACTGTCTGTCCATTCTGCTATACTGTCATTGTCCTGTTTCAGTCAATTACTATCATCCTGACTGTCTGTCCATTCTGCTAAACTATCAATGTCCTGTTTCAGTCAATTACTATCATCCTGACTGTCTGTCCATTCTGCTAAACTATCCATGTCCTGTTTCAGTCAATTACTATCATCCTGACTGTCTGTCCATTCTGCTAAACTATCAATGTCCTGTTTCAGTCAATTACTATCATCCTGTCTCTCTGTCCATTCTGCTAAACTATCAATGACCTGTTTCAATCAATTACTATCATCCTGACTGTCTGTCCATTCTGCTAACCTATCAATGTCCTGTTTCAGTCATTTACTATCATCCTGACTCTCTGTCCATTCTGCTAAACTATCAATGTCCTGTTTCAGTCAATTACTATCATCCTGACTGTCCGTCCATTCTGCTAAACTATCAATGTCCTGTTTCAGTCAATTACTATCATCCTGACTCTATGTACATTCTGCTAAACTATCAATGTCCTGTTTCAGTCAATTACTATCATCCTGACTCTCTGTCCATTCTGCTAAACTATCCATGTCCTGTATCAGTCAATTACTATCATCCTGACTGTCCGTCAATTCTGCTAAACTATCAATGTCCTGTTTCAGTCAATTACTATCATCCTGACTGTCTGTCCATTCTGCTAAACTATCAATGTCCTGTTTCAGTCAATTACTATCATCCTGACTGTCTGTCCATTCTGCTAAACTATCAATGTCCTGTTTCAGTCAATTACTATCATCCTGACTCTCTGTCCATTCTGCTAAACTATCAATGTCCTGTTTCAGTCAATTACTATCATCCTGACTGTCCGTCCATTCTGCTAAACTATCAATGTCCTGTTTCAGTCAATTACTATCATC
Source organism: Heterodontus francisci (assembly GCF_036365525.1). Classification (NCBI taxonomy): domain Eukaryota; kingdom Metazoa; phylum Chordata; class Chondrichthyes; order Heterodontiformes; family Heterodontidae; genus Heterodontus; species Heterodontus francisci. The sequence goes on from NW_027141021.1 coordinate 1,574,368, forward strand.
CTGACTGTCTGTCCATTCTGCTAAACTATCAATGTCCTGTTTCAGTCAATTACTATCATCCTGACTGTCTGTCCATTCTGCTAAACTATCCATGCCCTGTTTCAGTCAATTACTATCATCCTGTCTGTCCATTCTGCTAAACTATCAATGTCCTGTTTCAATCAATTACTATCACCCTGACTCTCTGTCCATTCTGCTAAACTATCCATGTCCTGTTTCAATCAATTACTATCAACCTGACTGTCTGTCCATTCTGCTAAACTATCCATATCCTGTTTCAATCAATTACTATCATCCTGACCGTCTGTCCATTCTGCTAAACTATCAATGTCCTGTTTCAGTCAATTACTATCATCCTGACTGTCTCTCCATTCTGCTAAACTATCCATGTCCTGTTTCATTCAATTGCTATCATCCTGACTGTCTGTCCATTCTGATAATCTATCAATGTCCTGTTTCAGTCAATTACTATCATCCTGACTGTCTGTCCATTCTGCTAAACTATCAATGTCCTGTTTCAGTCAATTACTATCATCCTGACTGTCTGTCCATTCTGCTATACTGTCATTGTCCTGTTTCAGTCTATTACTATCATCCTGACTGTCTGTCCATTCTGCTAAACTATCAATGTCCTGTTTCAGTCAATTACTATCATCCTGACTGTCTGTCCATTCTGCTAAACTATCCATGTCCTGTTTCAGTCAATTACTATCATCCTGACTGTCTGTCCATTCTGCTAAACTATCAATGTCCTGTTTCAGTCAATTACTATCATCCTGATCCTCTGTCCATTCTGCTAAACTATCAATGTCCTGTTTCAATCAATTACTATCATCCTGACTGTCTGTCCATTCTGCTAACCTATCAATGTCCTGTTTCAGTCAATTACTATCATCCTGACTCTCTGTCCATTCTGCTAAACTAACAATGTCCTGTTTCAGTCAATTACTATCATCCTGACTGTCCGTCCATTCTGCTAAACTATCAATGTCCTGTTTCAGTCAATTACTATCATCCTGACTGTCTGTCCATTCTGCTAAACTATCAATGTCCTGTTTCAGTCAATTACTATCATCCTGACTCTCTGTCCATTCTGCTAAACTATCAATGTCCTGTTTCAGTCAATTACTATCATCCTGACTCTCTGTCCATTCTGCTAAACTATCCATGTCCTGTATCAGTCAATTACTATCATCCTGACTGTCCGTCAATTCTGCTAAACTATCAATGTCCTGTTTCAGTCAATTACTATCATCCTGACTGTCTGTCCATTCTGCTAAACTATCAATGTCCTGTTTCAGTCAATTACTATCATCCTGACTCTCTGTCCATTCTGCTAAACTATCAATGTCCTGTTTCAGTCAATTACTATCATCCTGACTCTCTGTCCATTCTGCTAAACTATCCATGTCCTGTATCAGTCAATTACTATCATCCTGACTGTCCGTCAATTCTGCTAAACTATCAATGTCCTGTTTCAGTCAATTACTATCATCCTGACTGTCTGTCCATTCTGCTAAACTATCAATGTCCTGTTTCAGTCAATTACTATCATCCTGACTGTCTGTCCATTCTGCTAAACTATCAATGTCCTGTTTCAGTCAATTACTATCATCCTGACTCTCTGTCCATTCTGCTAAACTATCAATGTCCTGTTTCAGTCAATTACTATCATCCTGACTGTCCGTCCATTCTGCTAAACTATCAATGTCCTGTTTCAGTCAATTACTATCATCCTGACTGTCTGTCCATTCTGCTAAACTATCAATGTCCTGTTTCAGTCAATTACTATCATCCTGACTGTCTGTCCATTCTGCTAAACTATCCATGCCCTGTTTCAGTCAATTACTATCATCCTGTCTGTCCATTCTGCTAAACTATCAATGTCCTGTTTCAATCAATTACTATCACCCTGACTCTCTGTCCATTCTGCTAAACTATCCATGTCCTGTTTCAGTCAATTACTATCATCCTGACTGTCTGTCCATTCTGCTAAACTATCCATGTCCTGTTTCAATCAATTACTATCAACCTGACTGTCTGTCCATTCTGCTAAACTATCCATATCCTGTTTCAATCAATTACTATCATCCTGACCGTCTGTCCATTCTGCTAAACTATCAATGTCCTGTTTCAGTCAATTACTATCATCCTGACTGTCTCTCCATTCTGCTAAACTATCCATGTCCTGTTTCATTCAATTGCTATCATCCTGACTGTCGGTCCATTCTGATAATCTATCAATGTCCTGTTTCAGTCAATTACTATCATCCTGACTGTCTGTCCATTCTGCTAAACTATCAATGTCCTGTTTCAGTCAATTACTATCATCCTGACTGTCTGTCCATTCTGCTATACTGTCATTGTCCTGTTTCAGTCTATTACTATCATCCTGACTGTCTGTCCATTCTGCTAAACTATCAATGTCCTGTTTCAGTCAATTACTATCATCCTGACTGTCTGTCCATTCTGCTAAACTATCCATGTCCTGTTTCAGTCAATTACTATCATCCTGACTGTCTGTCCATTCTGCTATACTGTCATTGTCCTGTTTCAGTCTATTACTATCATCCTGACTGTCTGTCCATTCTGCTAAACTATCAATGTCCTGTTTCAGTCAATTACTATCATCCTGACTGTCTGTCCATTCTGCTAAACTATCCATGTCCTGTTTCAGTCAATTACTATCATCCTGACTGTCTGTCCATTCTGCTAAACTATCAATGTCCTGTTTCAGTCAATTACTATCATCCTGACTGTCTGTCCATTCTGCTAAACTATCAATGTCCTGTTTCAGTCAATTACTATCATCCTGATCCTCTGTCCATTCTGCTAAACTATCAATGTCCTGTTTCAGTCAATTACTATCATCCTGATCCTCTGTCCATTCTGCTAAACTATCAATGTCCTGTTTCAATCAATTACTATCATCCTGACTGTCTGTCCATTCTGCTAACCTATCAATGTCCTGTTTCAGTCAATTACTATCATCCTGACTCTCTGTCCATTCTGCTAAACTAACAATGTCCTGTTTCAGTCAATTACTATCATCCTGACTGTCCGTCCATTCTGCTAAACTATCAATGTCCTGTTTCAGTCAATTACTATCATCCTGACTGTCTGTCCATTCTGCTAAACTATCAATGTCCTGTTTCAGTCAATTACTATCATCCTGACTCTCTGTCCATTCTGCTAAACTATCCATGCCCTGTTTCAGTCAATTACTATCATCCTGTCTGTCCATTCTGCTAAACTATCAATGTCCTGTTTCAATCAATTACTATCACCCTGACTCTCTGTCCATTCTGCTAAACTATCCATGTCCTGTTTCAGTCAATTACTATCATCCTGACTGTCTGTCCATTCTGCTAAACTATCCATGTCCTGTTTCAATCAATTACTATCAACCTGACTGTCTGTCCATTCTGCTAAACTATCCATATCCTGTTTCAATCAATTACTATCATCCTGACCGTCTGTCCATTCTGCTAAACTATCAATGTCCTGTTTCAGTCAATTACTATCATCCTGACTGTCTCTCCATTCTGCTAAACTATCCATGTCCTGTTTCATTCAATTGCTATCATCCTGACTGTCTGTCCATTCTGATAATCTATCAATGTCCTGTTTCAGTCAATTACTATCATCCTGACTGTCTGTCCATTCTGCTAAACTATCAATGTCCTGTTTCAGTCAATTACTATCATCCTGACTGTCTGTCCATTCTGCTATACTGTCATTGTCCTGTTTCAGTCTATTACTATCATCCTGACTGTCTGTCCATTCTGCTAAACTATCAATGTCCTGTTTCAGTCAATTACTATCATCCTGACTGTCTGTCCATTCTGCTAAACTATCCATGTCCTGTTTCAGTCAATTACTATCATCCTGACTGTCTGTCCATTCTGCTATACTGTCATTGTCCTGTTTCAGTCTATTACTATCATCCTGACTGTCTGTCCATTCTGCTAAACTATCAATGTCCTGTTTCAGTCAATTACTATCATCCTGACTGTCTGTCCATTCTGCTAAACTATCCATGTCCTGTTTCAGTCAATTACTATCATCCTGACTGTCTGTCCATTCTGCTAAACTATCAATGTCCTGTTTCAGTCAATTACTATCATCCTGACTGTCTGTCCATTCTGCTAAACTATCAATGTCCTGTTTCAGTCAATTACTATCATCCTGATCCTCTGTCCATTCTGCTAAACTATCAATGTCCTGTTTCAGTCAATTACTATCATCCTGATCCTCTGTCCATTCTGCTAAACTATCAATGTCCTGTTTCAATCAATTACTATCATCCTGACTGTCTGTCCATTCTGCTAACCTATCAATGTCCTGTTTCAGTCAATTACTATCATCCTGACTCTCTGTCCATTCTGCTAAACTAACAATGTCCTGTTTCAGTCAATTACTATCATCCTGACTGTCCGTCCATTCTGCTAAACTATCAATGTCCTGTTTCAGTCAATTACTATCATCCTGACTGTCTGTCCATTCTGCTAAACTATCAATGTCCTGTTTCAGTCAATTACTATCATCCTGACTCTCTGTCCATTCTGCTAAACTATCCATGTCCTGTATCAGTCAATTACTATCATCCTGACTGTCTGTCCATTCTGCTAAACTATCAATGTCCTGTTTCAGTCAATTACTATCATCCTGACTGTCTGTCCATTCTGCTAAACTATCAATGTCCTGTTTCAGTCAATTACTATCATCCTGACTGTCTGTCCATTCTGCTAAACTATCCATGCCCTGTTTCAGTCAATTACTATCATCCTGTCTGTCCATTCTGCTAAACTATCAATGTCCTGTTTCAATCAATTACTATCACCCTGACTCTCTGTCCATTCTGCTAAACTATCCATGTCCTGTTTCAGTCAATTACTATCATCCTGACTGTCTGTCCATTCTGCTAAACTATCCATGTCCTGTTTCAATCAATTACTATCATCCTGACTGTCTGTCCATTCTGCTAAACTATCCATATCCTGTTTCAATCAATTACTATCATCCTGACCGTCTGTCCATTCTGCTAAACTATCAATGTCCTGTTTCAGTCAATTACTATCATCCTGACTGTCTCTCCATTCTGCTAAACTATCCATGTCCTGTTTCATTCAATTGCTATCATCCTGACTGTCTGTCCATTCTGCTAATCTATCAATGTCCTGTTTCAGTCAATTACTATCATCCTGACTGTCTGTCCATTCTGCTAAACTATCAATGTCCTGTTTCAGTCAATTACTATCATCCTGACTGTCTGTCCATTCTGCTATACTGTCATTGTCCTGTTTCAGTCAATTACTATCATCCTGACTGTCTGTCCATTCTGCTAAACTATCCATGTCCTGTTTCAATCAATTACTATCATCCTGACTGTCTGTCCATTCTGCTAAACTATCCATATCCTGTTTCAATCAATTACTATCATCCTGACCGTCTGTCCATTCTGCTAAACTATCAATGTCCTGTTTCAGTCAATTACTATCATCCTGACTGTCTCTCCATTCTGCTAAACTATCCATGTCCTGTTTCATTCAATTGCTATCATCCTGACTGTCTGTCCATTCTGATAATCTATCAATGTCCTGTTTCAGTCAATTACTATCATCCTGACTGTCTGTCCATTCTGCTAAACTATCAATGTCCTGTTTCAGTCAATTACTATCATACTGACTGTCTGTCCATTCTGCTATACTGTCATTGTTTGTTTCAGTCTATTACTATCATCCTGACTGTCTGTCCATTCTGCTAAACTATCAATGTCCTGTTTCTGTCAATTACTATCATCCTGACTGTCTGTCCATTCTGCTAAACTATCCATGTCCTGTTTCAGTCAATTACTATCATCCTGACTGTCTGTCCATTCTGCTAAACTATCAATGTCCTGTTTCAGTCAATTACTATCATCCTGATCCTCTGTCCATTCTGCTAAACTATCAATGTCCTGTTTCAATCAATTACTATCATCCTGACTGTCTGTCCATTCTGCTAACCTATCAATGTCCTGTTTCAGTCAATTACTATCATCCTGACTCTCTGTCCATTCTGCTAAACTAACAATGTCCTGTTTCAGTCAATTACTATCATCCTGACTGTCCGTCCATTCTGCTAAACTATCAATGTCCTGTTTCAGTCAATTACTATCATCCTGACTGTCTGTCCATTCTGCTAAACTATCAATGTCCTGTTTCAGTCAATTACTATCATCCTGACTCTCTGTCCATTCTGCTAAACTATCCATGTCCTGTTTCAGTCAATTACTATCATCCTGACTGTCTGTCCATTCTGCTAAACTATCAATGTCCTGTTTCAGTCAATTACTATCATCCTGACTGTCTGTCCATTCTGCTAAACTATCAATGTCCTGTTTCAGTCAATTACTATCATCCTGACTGTCTGTCCATTCTGCTAAACTATCCATGCCCTGTTTCAGTCAATTACTATCATCCTGTCTGTCCATTCTGCTAAACTATCAATGTCCTGTTTCAATCAATTGCTATCACCCTGACTCTCTGTCCATTCTGCTAAACTATCCATGTCCTGTTTCAGTCAATTACTATCATCCTGACTGTCTGTCCATTCTGCTAAACTATCCATGTCCTGTTTCAATCAATTACTATCATCCTGACTGTCTGTCCATTCTGCTAAACTATCCATATCCTGTTTCAATCAATTACTATCATCCTGACCGTCTGTCCATTCTGCTAAACTATCAATGTCCTGTTTCAGTCAATTACTATCATCCTGACTGTCTCTCCATTCTGCTAAACTATCCATGTCCTGTTTCATTCAATTGCTATCATCCTGACTGTCTGTCCATTCTGCTAATCTATCAATGTCCTGTTTCAGTCAATTACTATCATCCTGACTGTCTGTCCATTCTGCTAAACTATCAATGTCCTGTTTCAGTCAATTACTATCATCCTGACTGTCTGTCCATTCTGCTATACTGTCATTGTCCTGTTTCAGTCAATTACTATCATCCTGACTGTCTGTCCATTCTGCTAAACTATCAATGTCCTGTTTCAGTCAATTACTATCATCCTGACTGTCTGTCCATTCTGCTAAACTATCCATGTCCTGTTTCAGTCAATTACTATCATCCTGACTGTCTGTCCATTCTGCTAAACTATCAATGTCCTGTTTCAGTCAATTACTATCATCCTGTCTCTCTGTCCATTCTGCTAAACTATCAATGACCTGTTTCAATCAATTACTATCATCCTGACTGTCTGTCCATTCTGCTAACCTATCAATGTCCTGTTTCAGTCATTTACTATCATCCTGACTGTCTGTCCATTCTGCTAAACTATCAATGTCCTGTTTCAGTCAATTACTATCATCCTGACTGTCCGTCCATTCTGCTAAACTATCAATGTCCTGTTTCAGTCAATTACTATCATCCTGACTCTCTGTCCATTCTGCTAAACTATCAATGTCCTGTTTCAGTCAATTACTATCATCCTGACTCTCTGTCCATTCTGCTAAACTATCCATGTCCTGTATCAGTCAATTACTATCATCCTGACTGTCTGTCCATTCTGCTAAACTATCAATGTCCTGTTTCAGTCAATTACTATCATCCTGACTCTCTGTCCATTCTGCTAAACTATCAATGTCCTGTTTCAGTCAATTACTATCATCCTGACTGTCCGTCCATTCTGCTAAACTATCAATGTCCTGTTTCAGTCAATTACTATCATCCTGACTGTCTGTCCATTCTGCTAAACTATCAATGTCCTGTTTCAGTCAATTACTATCATCCTGACTGTCTGTCCATTCTGCTAAACTATCCATGCCCTGTTTCAGTCAATTACTATCATCCTGTCTGTCCATTCTGCTAAACTATCAATGTCCTGTTTCAATCAATTACTATCACCCTGACTCTCTGTCCATTCTGCTAAACTATCCATGTCCTGTTTCAGTCAATTACTATCATCCTGACTGTCTGTCCATTCTGCTAAACTATCCATGTCCTGTTTCAATCAATTACTATCAACCTGACTGTCTGTCCATTCTGCTAAACTATCCATATCCTGTTTCAATCAATTACTATCATCCTGACCGTCTGTCCATTCTGCTAAACTATCAATGTCCTGTTTCAGTCAATTACTATCATCCTGACTGTCTCTCCATTCTGCTAAACTATCCATGTCCTGTTTCATTCAATTGCTATCATCCTGACTGTCTGTCCATTCTGATAATCTATCAATGTCCTGTTTCAGTCAATTACTATCATCCTGACTGTCTGTCCATTCTGCTAAACTATCAATGTCCTGTTTCAGTCAATTACTATCATCCTGACTGTCTGTCCATTCTGCTATACTGTCATTGTCCTGTTTCAGTCTATTACTATCATCCTGACTGTCTGTCCATTCTGCTAAACTATCAATGTCCTGTTTCAGTCAATTACTATCATCCTGACTGTCTGTCCATTCTGCTAAACTATCCATGTCCTGTTTCAGTCAATTACTATCATCCTGACTGTCTGTCCATTCTGCTAAACTATCAATGTCCTGTTTCAGTCAATTACTATCATCCTGATCCTCTGTCCATTCTGCTAAACTGTCAATGTCCTGTTTCAATCAATTACTATCATCCTGACTGTCTGTCCATTCTGCTAACCTATCAATGTCCTGTTTCAGTCAATTACTATCATCCTGACTCTCTGTCCATTCTGCTAAACTAACAATGTCCTGTTTCAGTCAATTACTATCATCCTGACTGTCCGTCCATTCTGCTAAACTATCAATGTCCTGTTTCAGTCAATTACTATCATCCTGACTGTCTGTCCATTCTGCTAAACTATCAATGTCCTGTTTCAGTCAATTACTATCATCCTGACTCTCTGTCCATTCTGCTAAACTATCCATGTCCTGTATCAGTCAATTACTATCATCCTGACTGTCTGTCCATTCTGCTAAACTATCAATGTCCTGTTTCAGTTAATTACTATCATCCTGACTGTCTGTCCATTCTGCTAAACTATCAATGTCCTGTTTCAGTCAATTACTATCATCCTGACTGTCTGTCCATTCTGCTAAACTATCCATGCCCTGTTTCAGTCAATTACTATCATCCTGTCTGTCCATTCTGCTAAACTATCAATGTCCTGTTTCAATCAATTACTATCACCCTGACTCTCTGTCCATTCTGCTAAACTATCCATGTCCTGTTTCAGTCAATTACTATCATCCTGACTGTCTGTCCATTCTGCTAAACTATCCATGTCCTGTTTCAATCAATTACTATCATCCTGACTGTCTGTCCATTCTGCTAAACTATCCATATCCTGTTTCAATCAATTACTATCATCCTGACCGTCTGTCCATTCTGCTAAACTATCAATGTCCTGTTTCAGTCAATTACTATCATCCTGACTGTCTCTCCATTCTGCTAAACTATCCATGTCCTGTTTCATTCAATTGCTATCATCCTGACTGTCTGTCCATTCTGCTAATCTATCAATGTCCTGTTTCAGTCAATTACTATCATCCTGACTGTCTCTCCATTCTGCTAAACTATCCATGTCCTGTTTCATTCAATTACTATCATCCTGACTGTCTGTCCATTCTGCTATACTGTCATTGTCCTGTTTCAGTCAATTACTATCATCCTGACTGTCTGTCCATTCTGCTAAACTATCAATGTCCTGTTTCAGTCAATTACTATCATCCTGACTGTCTGTCCATTCTGCTAAACTATCCATGTCCTGTTTCAGTCAATTACTATCATCCTGACTGTCTGTCCATTCTGCTAAACTATCAATGTCCTGTTTCAGTCAATTACTATCATCCTGATCCTCTGTCCATTCTGCTAAACTATCAATGTCCTGTTTCAATCAATTACTATCATCCTGACTGTCTGTCCATTCTGCTAACCTATCAATGTCCTGTTTCAGTCAATTACTATCATCCTGACTCTCTGTCCATTCTGCTAAACTATCAATGTCCTGTTTCAGTCAATTACTATCATCCTGACTGTCCGTCCATTCTGCTAAACTATCAATGTCCTGTTTCAGTCAATTACTATCATCCTGACTGTCTGTCCATTCTGCTAAACTATCAATGTCCTGTTTCAGTCAATTACTATCATCCTGACTCTCTGTCCATTCTGCTAAACTATCCATGTCCTGTATCAGTCAATTACTATCATCCTGACTGTCTGTCCATTCTGCTAAACTATCAATGTCCTGTTTCAGTCAATTACTATCATCCTGACTGTCTGTCCATTCTGCTAAACTATCAATGTCCTGTTTCAGTCAATTACTATCATCCTGACTGACTGTCCATTCTGCTGAACTATCCATGTCCTGTTTCAGTCAATTACTATCATCCTGACTGTCTGTCCATTCTGCTAAACTATCCATGTCCTGTTTCAGTCAATTACTATCATCCTGACTGACTGTCCATTCTGCTGAACTATCCATGTCCTGTTTCAGTCAATTACTATCATCCTGACTGTCAGTCCATTCTGCTAAACTATCAATGTCCTGTTTCAGTCAATTACTATCATCCTGACTGTCCGTCCATTCTGCTAAACTATCAATATCCTGTTTCAGTCAATTACTATCATACTGATCCTCTGTCCATTCTGCGAACCTATCAATGTCCTGTTTCAGTCAATTACTATCATCCTGTCTGTCTGTCCATTCTGCTAAACTATCCATTTCCTGTTTCAGTCAATTACTATCATCCTGACTCTCTGTCCATTCTGCTAAACTATCCATGTCCTGTTTCAGTCAATTACTATCATCCAGACTGTCTGTCCATTCTGCTAAACTATCAATGTCCTGTTTCAGTCAATTACTATCATACTGACTGTCTGTCCATTCTGCTATACTGTCATTGTTTGTTTCAGTCTATTACTATCATCCTGACTGTCTGTCCATTCTGCTAAACTATCAATGTCCTGTTTCTGTCAATTACTATCATCCTGACTGTCTGTCCATTCTGCTAAACTATCCATGTCCTGTTTCAGTCAATTACTATCATCCTGACTGTCTGTCCATTCTGCTAAACTATCAATGTCCTGTTTCAGTCAATTACTATCATCCTGATCCTCTGTCCATTCTGCTAAACTATCAATGTCCTGTTTCAATCAATTACTATCATCCTGACTGTCTGTCCATTCTGCTAACCTATCAATGTCCTGTTTCAGTCAATTACTATCATCCTGACTCTCTGTCCATTCTGCTAAACTAACAATGTCCTGTTTCAGTCAATTACTATCATCCTGACTGTCCGTCCATTCTGCTAAACTATCAATGTCCTGTTTCAGTCAATTACTATCATCCTGACTGTCTGTCCATTCTGCTAAACTATCAATGTCCTGTTTCAGTCAATTACTATCATCCTGACTCTCTGTCCATTCTGCTAAACTATCCATGTCCTGTATCAGTCAATTACTATCATCCTGACTGTCTGTCCATTCTGCTAAACTATCAATGTCCTGTTTCAGTCAATTACTATCATCCTGACTGTCTGTCCATTCTGCTAAACTATCAATGTCCTGTTTCAGTCAATTACTATCATCCTGACTGTCTGTCCATTCTGCTAAACTATCCATGCCCTGTTTCAGTCAATTACTATCATCCTGTCTGTCCATTCTGCTAAACTATCAATGTCCTGTTTCAATCAATTGCTATCACCCTGACTCTCTGTCCATTCTGCTAAACTATCCATGTCCTGTTTCAGTCAATTACTATCATCCTGACTGTCTGTCCATTCTGCTAAACTATCCATGTCCTGTTTCAATCAATTACTATCATCCTGACTGTCTGTCCATTCTGCTAAACTATCCATATCCTGTTTCAATCAATTACTATCATCCTGACCGTCTGTCCATTCTGCTAAACTATCAATGTCCTGTTTCAGTCAATTACTATCATCCTGACTGTCTCTCCATTCTGCTAAACTATCCATGTCCTGTTTCATTCAATTGCTATCATCCTGACTGTCTGTCCATTCTGCTAATCTATCAATGTCCTGTTTCAGTCAATTACTATCATCCTGACTGTCTGTCCATTCTGCTAAACTATCAATGTCCTGTTTCAGTCAATTACTATCATCCTGACTGTCTGTCCATTCTGCTATACTGTCATTGTCCTGTTTCAGTCAATTACTATCATCCTGACTGTCTGTCCATTCTGCTAAACTATCAATGTCCTGTTTCAGTCAATTACTATCATCCTGACTGTCTGTCCATTCTGCTAAACTATCCATGTCCTGTTTCAGTCAATTACTATCATCCTGACTGTCTGTCCATTCTGCTAAACTATCAATGTCCTGTTTCAGTCAATTACTATCATCCTGTCTCTCTGTCCATTCTGCTAAACTATCAATGACCTGTTTCAATCAATTACTATCATCCTGACTGTCTGTCCATTCTGCTAACCTATCAATGTCCTGTTTCAGTCATTTACTATCATCCTGACTGTCTGTCCATTCTGCTAAACTATCAATGTCCTGTTTCAGTCAATTACTATCATCCTGACTGTCCGTCCATTCTGCTAAACTATCAATGTCCTGTTTCAGTCAATTACTATCATCCTGACTCTCTGTCCATTCTGCTAAACTATCAATGTCCTGTTTCAGTCAATTACTATCATCCTGACTCTCTGTCCATTCTGCTAAACTATCCATGTCCTGTATCAGTCAATTACTATCATCCTGACTGTCTGTCCATTCTGCTAAACTATCAATGTCCTGTTTCAGTCAATTACTATCATCCTGACTGTCTGTCCATTCTGCTAAACTATCAATGTCCTGTTTCAGTCAATTACTATCATCCTGACTGTCTGTCCATTCTGCTAAACTATCAATGTCCTGTTTCAGTCAATTACTATCATCCTGACTCTCTGTCCATTCTGCTAAACTATCAATGTCCTGTTTCAGTCAATTACTATCATCCTGACTGTCCGTCCATTCTGCTAAACTATCAATGTCCTGTTTCAGTCAATTACTATCATCCTGACTGTCTGTCCATTCTGCTAAACTATCAATGTCCTGTTTCAGTCAATTACTATCATCCTGACTGTCTGTCCATTCTGCTAAACTATCCATGCCCTGTTTCAGTCAATTACTATCATCCTGTCTGTCCATTCTGCTAAACTATCAATGTCCTGTTTCAATCAATTACTATCACCCTGACTCTCTGTCCATTCTGCTAAACTATCCATGTCCTGTTTCAGTCAATTACTATCATCCTGACTGTCTGTCCATTCTGCTAAACTATCCATGTCCTGTTTCAATCAATTACTATCAACCTGACTGTCTGTCCATTCTGCTAAACTATCCATATCCTGTTTCAATCAATTACTATCATCCTGACCGTCTGTCCATTCTGCTAAACTATCAATGTCCTGTTTCAGTCAATTACTATCATCCTGACTGTCTCTCCATTCTGCTAAACTATCCATGTCCTGTTTCATTCAATTGCTATCATCCTGACTGTCTGTCCATTCTGATAATCTATCAATGTCCTGTTTCAGTCAATTACTATCATCCTGACTGTCTGTCCATTCTGCTAAACTATCAATGTCCTGTTTCAGTCAATTACTATCATCCTGACTGTCTGTCCATTCTGCTATAGTGTCATTGTCCTGTTTCAGTCTATTACTATCATCCTGACTGTCTGTCCATTCTGCTAAACTATCAATGTCCTGTTTCAGTCAATTACTATCATCCTGACTGTCTGTCCATTCTGCTAAACTATCCATGTCCTGTTTCAGTCAATTACTATCATCCTGACTGTCTGTCCATTCTGCTAAACTATCAATGTCCTGTTTCAGTCAATTACTATCATCCTGATCCTCTGTCCATTCTGCTAAACTGCCAATGTCCTGTTTCAATCAATTACTATCATCCTGACTGTCTGTTCATTCTGCTAACCTATCAATGTCCTGTTTCAGTCAATTACTATCATCCTGACTCTCTGTCCATTCTGCTAAACTAACAATGTCCTGTTTCAGTCAATTACTATCATCCTGACTGTCCGTCCATTCTGCTAAACTATCAATGTCCTGTTTCAGTCAATTACTATCATCCTGACTGTCTGTCCATTCTGCTAAACTATCAATGTCCTGTTTCAGTCAATTACTATCATCCTGACTCTCTGTCCATTCTGCTAAACTATCCATGTCCTGTATCAGTCAATTACTATCATCCTGACTGTCTGTCCATTCTGCTAAACTATCAATGTCCTGTTTCAGTTAATTACTATCATCCTGACTGTCTGTCCATTCTGCTAAACTATCAATGTCCTGTTTCAGTCAATTACTATCATCCTGACTGTCTGTCCATTCTGCTAAACTATCCATGCCCTGTTTCAGTCAATTACTATCATCCTGTCTGTCCATTCTGCTAAACTATCAATGTCCTGTTTCAATCAATTACTATCACCCTGACTCTCTGTCCATTCTGCTAAACTATCCATGTCCTGTTTCAGTCAATTACTATCATCCTGACTGTCTGTCCATTCTGCTAAACTATCCATGTCCTGTTTCAATCAATTACTATCATCCTGACTGTCTGTCCATTCTGCTAAACTATCCATATCCTGTTTCAATCAATTACTATCATCCTGACCGTCTGTCCATTCTGCTAAACTATCCATGTCCTGTTTCAGTCAATTACTATCATCCTGACTGTCTGTCCATTCTGCTAAACTATCAATGTCCTGTTTCAGTCAATTACTATCATCCTGATCCTCTGTCCATTCTGCTAAACTATCAATGTCCTGTTTCAATCAATTACTATCATCCTGACTGTCTGTCCATTCTGCTAACCTATCAATGTCCTGTTTCAGTCAATTACTATCATCCTGACTCTCTGTCCATTCTGCTAAACTATCAATGTCCTGTTTCAGTCAATTACTATCATCCTGACTGTCCGTCCATTCTGCTAAACTATCAATGTCCTGTTTCAGTCAATTACTATCATCCTGACTGTCTGTCCATTCTGCTAAACTATCAATGTCCTGTTTCAGTCAATTACTATCATCCTGACTCTCTGTCCATTCTGCTAAACTATCCATGTCCTGTATCAGTCAATTACTATCATCCTGACTGTCTGTCCATTCTGCTAAACTCTCAATGTCCTGTTTCAGTCAATTACTATCATCCTGACTGTCTGTCCATTCTGCTAAACTATCAATGTCCTGTTTCAGTCAATTACTATCATCCTGACTGACTGTCCATTCTGCTGAACTATCCATGTCCTGTTTCAGTCAATTACTATCATCCTGACTGTCTGTCCATTCTGCTAAACTATCCATGTCCTGTTTCAGTCAATTACTACCATCCTGACTGTCTGTCCATTCTGCTAAACTATCCATGTCCGGTTTCAGTCAATTACTATCATCCTGACTGTCAGTCCATTCTGCTAAACTATCAATGTCCTGTTTCAGTCAATTACTATCATCCTGACTGTCCGTCCATTCTGCTAAACTATCAATATCCTGTTTCAGTCAATTACTATCATACTGATCCTCTGTCCATTCTGCGAACCTATCAATGTCCTGTTTCAGTCAATTACTATCATCCTGTCTGTCTGTCCATTCTGCTAAACTATCCATTTCCTGTTTCAGTCAATTACTATCATCCTGACTCTCTGTCCATTCTGCTAAACTATCCATGTCCTGTTTCAGTCAATTACTATCATCCAGACTGTCTGTCCATTCTGCTAAACTATCAATGTCCTGTTTCAGTCAATTACTATCATCCTGACTGTCTGTCCATTCTGATAAACTATCCATCTCCTGTTTCAGTCAATTACCATCATCCTGACTGTCTATCCATTCTGATAAACGATCCATGTCCTGTTCCTGTCAATTACTATCATCCTGACTGTCTGTCCATTCTGCTAACCTATCAATGTCCTGTTTCAGTCAATTACTATCATCCTGACTGTCTGTCCATTCTGCTAAACTATCCATGTCCTGTTTCAGTCATTTACTATCATCCTGACTGTCTGTCCATTCTGCTAAACTATCAATGTCCTGTTTCAGTCAATTACTATCATCCTGACTGTCTGTCCATTCTGCTAAACTATCAATGTCCTGTTTCAGTCAATTAATATCATCCTGACTGTCTGTCCATTCTGCTAAACTATCCATGTCCTGTTTCAGTCAATTACTGTCATCCTGACTCTCCGTCCATTCTGCTAAACTATCAATGTCCTGCTTCAGTCAATTACTATCATCCTGACTGTCTGTCCATTCTGCTAAACTATCAATGTCCTGTTTCAGTCTATTACTATCATCCTGACTGTCTGTCCATTCTGCTAAACTATCAATGTCCCGTTTCAGTCAATTACTATCATCCTGACTGTCTGTCCATTCTGCTAAACTATCAATGTCCTGTTTCAGTCAATTACTATCATCCTGACTCTCTGTCCATTCTGTTATACTATCAATGTCCTGTTTGGTCTATTACTATCATCCTGACTGTCTGTCCATTCTGCTAAGCTATCAATGTCCTGTTTCAGTCAATTACTATCATCCTGACTGTCTGTCCATTCTGCTAAACTATCAATTTCCTGTTTCAGTCAATTAATATCATCCTGACTGTCTGTCCATTCTGCTAAACTATCCATGTCCTGTTTCAGTCAATTACTGTCATCCTGACTCTCTGTCCATTCTGCTAAACTATCAATGTCCTGTTTCAGTCAATTACTATCATCCTGACTGTCTGTCCATTCTGCTAAACTATCAATGTCCTGTTTCAGTCAATTACTATCATCCTGACTCTCTGTCCATTCTGCTAAACTATCCATGTCCTGTTTCAGTCAATTACTATCATCCTGACTGTCTGTCCATTCTGCTAAACTATCAATGTCCTGTTTCAATCAATTACTATCATCCTGACTCTCTGTCCATTCTGCTAAACTATCAATGTCCTGTTTCAGTCAATTACTATCATCCAGACTGTCTGTCCATTCTGCTAAACTATCAATGTCCTGTTTCAGTCAATTACTATCATCCTGACTGTCTATCCATTCTGCTAAACTATGCATGTCCTGTTTCAGTCAATTACTATCATCCTGACTGTCTGTCCATTCTGCTAAACTATCAATGTCCTGTTTCAGTCAATTACTATCGTCCTGACTCTCTGTCCATTCTGCTAAACTATCCATGTCCTGTTTCAGTCAATTACTATCATCCTGACTGTCTGTCCATTCTGCTAAACTATCAATGTCCTGTTTCAGTCAATTACTATCATCCTGACTCTCTGTCCATTCTGCTAAACTATCAATGTCCTGTTTCAGTCAATTACTATCATCCTGACTCTCTGTCCATTCTGCTGAACTATCAATGTCCTGTTTCAGTCAATTACTATCATCCAGACTGTCTGTCCATTCTGCTAAACTATCAATGTCCTGTTTCAGTCATTTACTATCATCCTGACTGTCTGTCCATTCTGCTAAACTATCCATGTCCTGTTTCAGTCAATTACTATCTTCCTGACTGACTGTCCATTCTGCTGAACTATCCATGTCCTGTTTCAGTCAATTACTATCATCCTGACTGTCTGTCCATTCTGCTAAACTATCCATGTCCTGTTTCAGTCAATTAATACCATCCTGACTGTCTGTCCATTCTGCTAAACTATCCATGTCCTGTTTCAGTCAATTACTATCATCCTGACTGTCTATCCATTCTGCTAAACTATCAATGTCCTGTTTCAGTCAATTACTATCATCCTGACTGTCTGTCCATTCTGATAAACTATCCATCTCCTGTTTCAGTCAATTACCATCATCCTGACTGTCTATCCATTCTGATAAACTATCCATGTCCTGTTTCTGTCAATTACTATCATCCTGACTGTCTGTCCATTCTGCTAACCTATCAATGTCCTGTTTCAGTCAATTACTATCATCCTGACTGTCTGTCCATTCTGCTAAACGATCCATGTCCTGTTTCAGTCATTTACTATCATCCTGACTGTCTGTCCATTCTGCTAAACTATCAATGTCCTGTTTCAGTCAATTACTATCATCCTGACTGTCTGTCCATTCTGCTAAACTATCAATGTCCTGTTTCAGTCAATTAATATCATCCTGACTGTCTGTCCATTCTGCTAAACTATCCATGTCCTGTTTCAGTCAATTACTGTCATCCTGACTCTCCGTCCATTCTGCTAAACTATCAATGTCCTGCTTCAGTCAATTACTATCATACTGACTGTCTGTCCATTCTGCTAAACTATCAATGTCCTGTTTCAGTCTATTACTATCATCCTGACTGTCTGTCCATTCTGCTAAACTATCAATGTCCCGTTTCAGTCAATTACTATCATCCTGACTGTCTGTCCATTCTGCTAAACTATCAATGTCCTGTTTCAGTCAATTACTATCATCCTGACTCTCTGTCCATTCTGTTATACTATCAATGTCCTGTTTGGTCTATTACTATCATCCTGACTGTCTGTCCATTCTGCTAAGCTATCAATGTCCTGTTTCAGTCAATTACTATCATCCTGACTGTCTGTCCATTCTGCTAAACTATCAATGTCCTGTTTCAGTCAATTAATATCATCCTGACTGTCTGTCCATTCTGCTAAACTATCCATGTCCTGTTTCAGTCAATTACTGTCATCCTGACTCTCTGTCCATTCTGCTAAACTATCAATGTCCTGTTTCAGTCAATTACTATCATCCTGACTGTCTGTCCATTCTGCTAAACTATCAATGTCCTGTTTCAGTCAATTACTATCATCCTGACTCTCTGTCCATTCTGCTAAACTATCCATGTCCTGTTTCAGTCAATTACTATCATCCTGACTGTCTGTCCATTCTGCTAAACTATCAATGTCCTGTTTCAATCAATTACTATCATCCTGACTCTCT
Organism: Heterodontus francisci; assembly: GCF_036365525.1. Lineage (NCBI taxonomy): Eukaryota > Metazoa > Chordata > Chondrichthyes > Heterodontiformes > Heterodontidae > Heterodontus > Heterodontus francisci. The sequence continues at coordinate 1,593,234 of NW_027141021.1, forward strand.
GTCCATTCTGCTAAACTATCAATGTCCTGTTTCAGTCAATTACTATCATCCAGACTGTCTGTCCATTCTGCTAAACTATCAATGTCCTGTTTCAGTCAATTACTATCATCCTGACTGTCTATCCATTCTGCTAAACTATGCATGTCCTGTTTCAGTCAATTACTATCATCCTGACTGTCTGTCCATTCTGCTAAACTATCAATGTCCTGTTTCAGTCAATTACTATCATCCTGACTCTCTGTCCATTCTGCTAAACTATCCATGTCCTGTTTCAGTCAATTACTATCATCCTGACTGTCTGTCCATTCTGCTAAACTATCAATGTCCTGTTTCAGTCAATTACTATCATCCTGACTCTCTGTCCATTCTGCTAAACTATCAATGTCCTGTTTCAGTCAATTACTATCATCCTGACTCTCTGTCCATTCTGCTAAACTATCAATGTCCTGTTTCAGTCAATTACTATCATCCAGACTGTCTGTCCATTCTGCTAAACTATCAATGTCCTGTTTCAGTCATTTACTATCATCCTGACTGTCTGTCCATTCTGCTAAACTATCCATGTCCTGTTTCAGTCAATTACTATCTTCCTGACTGACTGTCCATTCTGCTGAACTATCCATGTCCTGTTTCAGTCAATTACTATCATCCTGACTGTCTGTCCATTCTGCTAAACTATCCATGTCCTGTTTCAGTCAATTACTACCATCCTGACTGTCTGTCCATTCTGCTAAACTATCCATGTCCTGTTTCAGTCAATTACTATCATCCTGACTGTCTATCCATTCTGCTAAACTATCCATGCCCTGTTTCAGTCAATTACTATCATCCTGTCTGTCCATTCTGCTAAACTATCAATGTCCTGTTTCAATCAAATACTATCACCCTGACTCTCTGTCCATTCTGCTAAACTATCCATGTCCTGTTTCAGTCAATTACTATCATCCTGACTGTCTGTCCATTCTGCTAAACTATCCATATCCTGTTTCAATCAATTACTATCATCCTGACCGTCTGTCCATTCTGCTAAACTATCAATGTCCTGTTTCAGTCAATTACTATCATCCTGACTGTCTCTCCATTCTGCTAAACTATCAATGTCCTGTTTCAGTCAATTACTATCATCCTGACTGTCTGTCCATTCTGCTATACTATCATTGTCCTGTTTCAGTCAATTACTATCATCCTGACTGTCTGTCCATTCTGCTAAACTATCAATGTCCTGTTTCAGTCAATTACTATCATCCTGGCTTTCTGTCCATTCTGCTAAACTATCAATGTCCTGTTTCAGTCAATTACTATCATCCTGTCTCTCTGTCCATTCTGCTAAACTATCAATGTCCTGTTTCAATCAATTACTATCATCCTGACTGTCTGTCCATTCTGCTAACCTATCAATGTCCTGTTTCAGTCATTTACTATCATCCTGACTGTCTGTCCATTCTGCTAAACTATCAATGTCCTGTTTCAGTCAATTACTATCATCCTGACTGTCTATCCATTCTGCTAAACTATACATGCCCTGTTTCAGTCAATTACTATCATCCTGTCTGTCCATTCTGCTAAACTATCAATGTCCTGTTTCAATCAAATACTATCACCCTGACTCTCTGTCCATTCTGCTAAACTATACATGTCCTGTTTCAGTCAATTACTATCATCCTGACTGTCTGTCCATTCTGCTAAACTATCCATATCCTGTTTCAATCGATTACTATCATCCTGACCGTCTGTCCATTCTGCTAAACTATCAATGTCCTGTTTCAGTCAATTACTATCATCCTGACTGTCTCTCCATTCTGCTAAACTATCAATGTCCTGTTTCAGTGAATTACTATCATCCTGACTGTCTGTCCATTCTGCTATGCTATCATTGTCCTGTTTCAGTCAATTACTATCATCCTGACTTTCTGTCCATTCTGCTAAACTATCAATGTCCTGTTTCAGTCAATTACTATCATCCTGACTGTCTGTCCATTCTGCTAAACTATCCATGTCCTGTTTCAGTCAATTACTATCATCCTGACTGTCTGTCCATTCTGCTAAACTATCAATGTCCTGTTTCAGTCAATTACTATCATCCTGTCTCTCTGTCCATTCTGCTAAACTATCAATGTCCTGTTTCAATCAATTACTATCATCCTGACTGTCTGTCCATTCTGCTAACCTATCAATGTCCTGTTTCAGTCATTTACTATCATCCTGACTGTCTGTCCATTCTGCTAAACTATCAATGTCCTGTTTCAGTCAATTACTATCATCCTGACTGTCCGTCCATTCTGCTAAACTATCAATGTCCTGTTTCAGTCAATTACTATCATCCTGACTCTCTGTCCATTCTGCTAAACTATCAATGTCCTGTTTCAGTCAATTACTATCATCCTGACTCTCTGTCCATTCTGCTAAACTATCCATGTCCTGTATCAGTCAATTACTATCATCCTGACTGTCTGTCCATTCTGCTAAACTATCAATGTCCTGTTTCAGTCAATTACTATCATCCTGACTGTCTGTCCATTCTGCTAAACTATCAATGTCCTGTTTCAGTCAATTACTATCATCCTGACTGTCTGTCCATTCTGCTAAACTATCAATGTCCTGTTTCAGTCAATTACTATCATCCTGACTCTCTGCCCATTCTGCTAACCTATCCATGTCCTGTTTCAGTCAATTACTATCATCCTGACTGTCTGTCCATTCTGCTAAACTATCAATGTCCTGTTTCAGTCAATTACTATCATCCTGTCTCTCTGTCCATTCTGCTAAACTATCAATGTCCTGTTTCAATCAATTACTATCATCCTGACTGTCTGTCCATTCTGCTAACCTATCAATGTCCTGTTTCAGTCATTTACTATCATCCTGACTGTCTGTCCATTCTGCGAAACTATCAATGTCCTGTTTCAGTCAATTACTATCATCCTGACTGTCCGTCAATTCTGCTAAACTATCAATGTCCTGTTTCAGTCAATTACTATCATCCTGACTCTCTGTCCATTCTGCTAAACTATCAATGTCCTGTTTCAGTCAATTACTATCATCCTGACTCTCTGTCCATTCTGCTAAACTATCCATGTCCTGTATCAGTCAATTACTATCATCCTGACTGTCTGTCCATTCTGCTAAACTATCAATGTCCTGTTTCAGTCAATTACTATCATCCTGACTGTCTGTCCATTCTGCTAAACTATCAATGTCCTGTTTCAGTCAATTACTATCATCCTGACTGTCTGTCCATTCTGCTAAACTATCAATGTCCTGTTTCAGTCAATTACTATCATCCTGACTGTCTGTCCATTCTGCTAAACTATCAATGTCCTGTTTCAGTCAATTACTATCATCCTGACTGTCCGTCCATTCTGCTAAACTATCAATATCCTGTTTCAGTCAATTACTATCATACTGATCCTCTGTCCATTCTGCGAACCTATCAATGTCCTGTTTCAGTCATTTACTATCATCCTGTCTGTCTGTCCATTCTGCTAAACTATCCATTTCCTGTTTCAGTCAATTACTATCATCCTGACTCTCTGTCCATTCTGCTAAACTATCCATGTCCTGTTTCAGTCAATTACTATCATCCTGACTGTCTGTCCATTCTGCTAAACTATCAATGTCCTGTTCAGTCAATTACTATCATCCTGACTGTCTGTCCATTCTGATAAACTATCCATGTCCTGTTTCAGTCAATTACCATCATCCTGACTGTCTATCCATTCTGATAAACTATCCAAGTCCTGTTTCAGTCAATTACTATCATCCTGACTGTCTGTCCATTCTGCTAACCTATCAATGTCCTGTTTCAGTCAATTACTATCATCCTGACTGTCTGTCCATTCTGCTAAACTATCCATGTCCTGTTTCAGTGATTTACTGTCATCCTGACTGTCTGTCCATTCTGCTAAACTATCCATGTCCTGTTTCAGTCAATTACTATCATCCTGACTGTCTGTTCATTCTGCTAACCTCTCAAAGTCCTGTTTCAGTCAATTACTATCATCCTGAATGTCTGTCCATTCTGCTAAACTATCCATGTCCTGTTTCAGTCAATTACTATCATCCTGACTGTCTGTCCATTCTGCTAAACTATCCATGTCCTGTTTCAGTCAATTACTATCATCCTGACTGTCTATCCATTCTGCTAAACTATCAATCTCCTGTTTCAGTCAATTACTATCATCCTGACTTTCTGTCCATTCTGCTAACCTCTCAAAGTCCTGTTTCAGTCTATTACTATCATCCTGACTGTCTGTCCATTCTGCTAAACTATCCATGTCCTGTTTCAGTCAATTACTATCATCCTGACTGTCTGTCCATTCTGCTAAACTATCAATGTCCTGTTTCAGTCAATTACTATCATCCTGACTGTCTGTCCATTCTGCTAATCTATCAATGTCCTGTTTCAGTCAATTACTATCATCCTGACTGTCTGTCCATTCTGCTAAACTATCCATGTCCTGTTTCAGTCAATTACTATAATCCTGACTGTCTGTCCATTCTGCTAAACTATCCATGTCCTGTTTCAGTCAATTACTATCATCCTGACTGTCTATCCATTCTGATAAACTATCAAAGTCCTGTTTCAGTCAATTACTATCATCCTGACTGTCTGTCCATTCTGCTAAACTATCCATGTCCTGTTTCAGTCAATTACTATCATCCTGACTGTCTATCCATTCTGATAAACTATCAAAGTCCTGTTTCAGTCAATTACTATCATCCTGACTGTCTGTCCATTCTGCTAAACTATCAATGTCCTGTTTCAGTCAATTACTATCATCCTGACTGTCTGTCCATTCTGCTAAACTATCAATGTCCTGTTTCAGTCAATTACTATCATCCTGACTGTCTGACCATTCTGCTAAACTATCCATGTGCTGTTTCAGTCAATTACTATCATCCAGACTGTCTGTCCATTCTGCTATCTATCCATGTCCTGTTTCAGTCAATTACTATCATCCTGACTGTCTGTCCATTCTGCTAAACTACCCATGTACTGTTTCAGTCATTTACTATCATCCTGACTGTCTGTCCATTCTGCTAAACTATCAATGTCCTGTTTCAGTCAATTACTATCATCCTGACTGTCTGTCCATTCTGCTAAACTATTCATGTCCTGTTTCAGTCAATTACTATCATACAGACTGTCTGTCCATTCTGCTAATTTATCAATGTCCTGTTTCAGTCAATTACTATCATCCTGACTCTCTGTCCATTCGGCTAAACTATCCATGTCCTATTTCAGTCAATTACTATCATCCTGACTGTCTGTCCATTCTGCTAATCTATCCATGTCCTGTTTCAGTCAATTACTATAATCCTGACTGTCTGTCCATTCTGCTAATTTATCAATGTCCTGTTTCAGTCAATTACTATCATCCTGACTGTCTGTCCATTCTGCTAAACTATCAATGTCCAGTTTCAGTCAATTACCATCATCCTGACTCTCTGTCCATTCTGCTAAACTATCAATGTCCTGTTTCAGTCAATTACTATCATCCAGACTGTCTGTCCATTCTGCTAAACTATCAATGTCCTGTTTCAGTCAATTACTATCATCCTGACTGTCTATCCATTCTGCTAACCTATGCATGTCCTGTTTCAGTCAATTACTATCATCCTGACTCTCTGTCCATTCTGCTAAACTATCCATGTCCTGTTTCAGTCAATTACTATCATCCTGACTGTCTGTCCATTCTGCTAAACTATCAATGTCCTGTTTCAGTCAATTACTCTCATCCTGACTGTCTGTCCATTCTGCTAAACTATCAATGTCCTGTTTCAGTCAATTACTATCATCCTGACTCTCTGTCCATTCTGCTAAACTATCAATGTCCTGTTTCAGTCAATTACTATCATCCAGACTGTCTGTCCATTCTGCTAATCTATCAATGTCCTGTTTCAGTCATTTACTATCATCCTGACTGTCTGTCCATTCTGCTAAACTATCCATGTCCTGTTTCAGTCAATTACTATCATCCTGACTGACTGTCCATTCTGCTGAACTATCCATGTCCTGTTTCAATCAATTACTATCATCCTGACTGTCTGTCCATTCTGCTAATCTATCCATGTCCTGTTTCAGTCAATTACTACCATCCTGACTGTCTGTCCATTCTGCTAAACTATCCATGTCCTGTTTCAGTCAATTACTATCATCCTGACTGTCTATCCATTCTGCTAAACTATCCATGCCCTGTTTCAGTCAATTACTATCATCCTGTCTGTCCATTCTGCTAAACTATCAATGTCCTGTTTCAATCAAATACTATCACCCTGACTCTCTGTCCATTCTGCTAAACTATCCATCGTCCTGTTTCAGTCAATTACTATCATCCTGACTGTCTGTCCATTCTGCTAAACTATCCATATCCTGTTTCAATCAATTACTATCATCCTGACCGTCTGTCCATTCTGCTAAACTATCAATGTCCTGTTTCAGTCAATTACTATCATCCTGACTGTCTCTCCATTCTGCTAAACTATCAATGTCCTTTTTCAGTCAATTACTATCATCCTGACTGTCTGTCCATTCTGCTATACTATCATTGTCCTGTTTCAGTCAACTACTATCATCCTGACTGTCTGTCCATTCTGCTAAACTATCAATGTCCTGTTTCAGTCAATTACTATCATCCTGACTGTCTGTCCATTCTGCTAAACTATCCATGTCCTGTTTCAGTCAATTACTATCATCCTGACTGTCTGTCCATTCTGCTAAACTATCAATGTCCTGTTTCAGTCAATTACTATCATCCTGTCTCTCTGTCCATTCTGCTAAACTATCAATGTCCTGTTTCAATCAATTACTATCATCCTGACTGTCTGTCCATTCTGCTAACCTATCAATGTCCTGTTTCAGTCATTTACTATCATCCTGACTGTCTGTCCAGTCTGATAAACTGTCAATGTCCTGTTTCAGTCAATTACTATCATCCTGACTGTCTATCCATTCTACTAAACTATCCATGCCCTGTTTCAGTCAATTACTATCATCCTGTCTGTCCATTCTGCTAAACTATCAATGTCCTGTTTCAATCAAATACTATCACCCTGACTCTCTGTCCATTCTGCTAAACTATCCATGTCCTGTTTCAGTCAATTACTATCATCCTGACTGTCTGTCCATTCTGCTAAACTATCCATATCCTGTTTCAATCAATTACTATCATCCTGACCGTCTGTCCATTCTGCTAAACTATCAATGTCCTGTTTCAGTCAATTACTATCATCCTGACTGTCTCTCCATTCTGCTAAACTATCAATGTCCTGTTTCAGTCAATTACTATCATCCTGACTGTCTGTCCATTCTGCTATACTATCATTGTCCTGTTTCAGTCAATTACTATCATCCTGACTGTCTGTCCATTCTGCTAAACTATCAATGTCCTGTTTCAGTCAATTACTATCATCCTGACTGTCTGTCCATTCTGCTAAACTATCCATGTCCTGTTTCAGTCAATTACTATCATCCTGACTGTCTGTCCATTCTGCTAAACTATCAATGTCCTGTTTCAGTCAATTACTATCATCCTGTCTCTCTGTCCATTCTGCTAAACTATCAATGTCCTGTTTCAATCAATTACTATCATCCTGACTGTCTGTCCATTCTGCTAACCTATCAATGTCCTGTTTCAGTCATTTACTATCATCCTGACTGTCTGTCCATTCTGCTAAACTATCAATGTCCTGTTTCAGTCAATTACTATCATCCTGACTGTCCGTCCATTCTGCGAAACTATCAATGTCCTGTTTCAGTCAATTACTATCATCCTGACTCTCTGTCCATTCTGCTAAACTATCAATGTCCTGTTTCAGTCAATTACTATCATCCTGACTCTCTGTCCATTCTGCTAAACTATCCATGTCCTGTATCAGTCAATTACTATCATCCTGACTGTCTGTCCATTCTGCTAAACTATCAATGTCCTGTTTCAGTCAATTACTATCATCCTGACTGTCTGTCCATTCTGCTAAACTATCAATGTCCTGTTTCAGTCAATTACTATCATCCTGACTGTCTGTCCATTCTGCTAAACTATCAATGTCCTGTTTCAGTCAATTACTATCATCCTGACTCTCTGTCCATTCTGCTAAACTATCAATGTCCTGTTTCAGTCAATTACTATCATCCTGACTGTCCGTCCATTCTGCTAAACTATCAATGTCCTGTTTCAGTCAATTACTATCATCCTGACTGTCTGTCCATTCTGCTAAACTATCAATGTCCTGTTTCAGTCAATTACTATCATCCTGACTGTCCGTCCATTCTGCTAAACTATCAATATCCTGTTTCAGTCAATTACTATCATACTGATCCTCTGTCCATTCTGCGAACCTATCAATGTCCTGTTTCAGTCAATTACTATCATCCTGTCTGTCTGTCCATTCTGCTAAACTATCCATTTCCTGTTTCAGTCAATTACTATCATCCTGACTCTCTGTCCATTCTGCTAAACTATCCATGTCCTGTTTCAGTCAATTACTATCATCCTGACTGTCTGTCCATTCTGCTAAACTATCAATGTCCTGTTTCAGTCAATTACTATCATCCTGACTGTCTGTCCATTCTGATAAACTATCCATGTCCTGTTTCAGTCAATTACCATCATCCTGACTGTCTATCCATTCTGATAAACTATCCATGTCCTGTTTCAGTCAATTACTATCATCCTGACTGTCTGTCCATTCTGCTAACCTATCAATGTCCTGTTTCAGTCAATTACTATCATCCTGACTGTCTGTCCATTCTGCTAAACTATCCATGTCCTGTTTCAGTCATTTACTATCATCCTGACTGTCTGTCCATTCTGCTAAACTATCCATGTCCTGTTTCAGTCAATTACTATCATCCTGACTGTCTGTTCATTCTGCTAACCTCTCAAAGTCCTGTTTCAGTCAATTACTATCATCCTGAATGTCTGTCCATTCTGCTAAACTATCAATGTCCTGTTTCAGTCAATTACTATCATCCTGACTGTCTGTCCATTCTGCTAACCTCTCAAAGTCCTGTTTCAGTCTATTACTATCATCCTGACTGTCTGTCCATTCTGCTAAACTATCCATGTCCTGTTTCAGTCAATTACTATCATCCTGACTGTCTGTCCATTCTGCTAAACTATCAATGTCCTGTTTCAGTCAATTACTATCATCCTGACTGTCTGTCCATTCTGCTAAACTATCCATGTCCTGTTTCAGTCAATTACTATAATCCTGACTGTCTGTCCATTCTGCTAAACTATCCATGTCCTGTTTCAGTCAATTACTATCATCCTGAATGTCTATCCATTCTGATAAACTATCAAAGTCCTGTTTCAGTCAATTACTATCATCCTGACTGTCTGTCCATTCTGCTAAACTATCCATGTCCTGTTTCAGTCAATTACTATCATCCTGACTGTCTATCCATTCTGATAAACTATCAAAGTCCTGTTTCAGTCAATTACTATCATCCTGACTGTCTGTCCATTCTGCTAAACTATCAAAGTCCTGTTTCAGTCAATTACTATCATCCTGACTGTCTGTCCATTCTGCTAAACTATCAATGTCCTGTTTCAGTCAATTACTATCATCCTGACTGTCTGACCATTCTGCTAAACTATCAATGTCCTGTTTCAGTCAATTACTATCATCCAGACTGTCTGTCCATTCTGCTATCTATCCATGTCCTGTTTCAGTCAATTACTATCATCCTGACTGTCTGTCCATTCTGCTAAACTACCCATGTCCTGTTTCAGTCATTTACTATCATCCTGACTGTCTGTCCATTCTGCTAAACTATCAATGTCCTGTTTCAGTCAATTACTATCATCCTGACTGTCTGTCCATTCTGCTAAACTATCCATGTCCTGTTTCAGTCAATTACTATCATACAGACTGTCTGTCCATTCTGCTAATTTATCAATGTGCTGTTTCAGTCAATTACTATCATCCTGACTCTCTGTCCATTCTGCTAAACTATCCATGTCCTTTTTCAGTCAATTACTATCATCCTGACTGTCTGTCCATTCTGCTAATCTATCCATGTCCTGTTTCAGTCAATTACTATCATCCTGACTGTCTGTCCATTCTGCTAAACTATCAATGTCCTGTTTCAGTCAATTACTGTCATCCAGACTGTCTGTCCATTCTGCTAAACTATCAATGTCCTGTTTCAGTCAATTACTATCATCCTGACTGTCTGTCCATTCTGCTAAACTACCCATGTCTTGTTTCAGTCATTTACTATTATCCTGACTCTCTGTCCATTCTGCTAAACTATCAATGTCCTGTTTCAGTCAATTATTATCATCCTGACTGTCTGTCCATTCTGCTAAACTATCCATGTCCTGTTTCAGTCAATTACTATCATACAGACTGTCTGTCCATTCTGCTAATTTATCAATGTCCTGTTTCAGTAAATTACTATCATCCTGACTCTCTGTCCATTCTGCTAAACTATCCATGTCCTGTTTCAGTCAATTACTATCATCCTGACTCTCTGTCCAATCTGCAAATCTATCCATGTCCTGTTTCAGTCAATTACTATCATCCTGACTGTCTGTCCATTCTGCTAATTTATCAATGTCCTGTTTCAGTCAATTACTATCATCCAGACTGTCTGTCCATTCTGCTAAACTATCAATGTCCTGTTTCAGTCAATTACTATCATCCTGACTGTCTGTCCATTCTGCTAAACTATCAATGTCCTGTTTCATTCAATTACTATCATCCTGACTGTCTGTCCATTCTGCTAATCTATCAATGTCCTGTTACAGTCAATTACTATCATCCTGACTCTCTGTCCATTCTGCTAAACTACCCATGTCCTGTTTCAGTCATTTACTATTATCCTGACTCTCTGTCCATTCTGCTAAACTATCAATGTCCTGTTTCTGTCAATTACTATCATCCTGACTCTCTGTAGATTCTGCTAAACTACCCATGTCCTGTTTCAGTCATTTACTATCATCCTGACTCTCTGTCCATTCTGCTAAATTATCAATGTCCTGTTTCAGTCAATTACTATCATCCTGACTCTCTGTCCATTCTGCTAAACTCCCCATGTCCTGTTTCAGTCATTTACTATCATCCTGACTCTCTGTCCATTCTGCTAAACTATCCATGTCCTGTTTCAGTCAATTACTATCATCCTGACTCTCTGTCCATTCTGCTAAACTATCAAAGTCCTGTTTCAGTCAATTACTATCATACAGACTGTCTGTCCATTCTGCTAAACTATCAATGTCCTGTTTCAGTCAATTACTATCTTCCTGACTGTCTGTCCATTCTGCTAAACTATCAATGTCCTGTTTCAGTCAATTACTGTCATCCTGACTGTCTGTCCATTCTGCTAAACTATCCATGTCCTGTTTCAGTCAATTACTATCATCCAGACTGTCTGTCCATTCTGCTAAATTATCCATGTCCTGTTTCAGTCAATTACTATCATCCTGACTGTCTGTCCATTCTGCTAAACTATCCATGTCCTGTTTCAGTCAATTACTATCATCCTGACTGTCTGTCCATTCTGCTAAACTATCAATGTCCTGTTTCAGTCAATTACTATCATCCTGACTCTCTGTCCATTCTGCTAAACTATCCATGTCCTGTTTCAGTCAATTACTATCATCCTGACTCTCTGCCCATTCTGCTAAACTATCCATGTCCTGTTTCAGTCAATTACTATCATCCTGACTGTCTGTCCATTCTGCTAACCTATCAATGTCCTGTTTCAGTCAATTACTATCATCCTGACTCTCTGTCCATTCTGCTAAACTATCAATGTCCTGTTTCAGTCAATTACTATCATCCTGACTGTCTGTCCATTCTGAAAAACTATCAAAGTCCTGTTTCAGTCAATTACTATCATCCTGAATGTCTGTCCATTCTGCTAAACTATCAATGTCCTGTTTCAGTCCATTACTGTCATCCTGACTGTCTGACCATTCTGCTAAACTATCCATGTCCTGTTTCAGTCAATTACTATCTTCCAGACTGTCTGTCCATTCTGCAATCTATCCATGTCCTGTTTCAGTCAATTACTATCATCCTGACTGTCTGTCCATTCTGCTAAACAACCCATGTCCTGTTTCAGTCATTTACTATCATCCTGACTGTCTGTCCATTCTGCTAAACTATCAATGTCCTGTTTCAGTCAATTACTATCATCCTGACTGTCTGTCCATTCTGCTAAACTATCCATGTCCTGTTTCAGTCAATTACTATCATACAGACTGTCTGTCCATTCTGCTAATTTATCAATGTCCTGTTTCAGTCAATTACTATCATCCTGACTCTCTGTCCATTCTGCTAAACTATCCATGTCCTTTTTCAGTCAATTACTATCATCCTGACTGTCAGTCCATTCTGCTAATCTATCCATGTCCTGTTTCAGTCAATTACTATCATCCTGACTGTCTGTCCATTCTGCTAATTTATCAATGTCCTGTTTCAGTCAATTACTATCATCCAGACTGTCTGTCCATTCTGCTAAACTATCAATGTCCTGTTTCAGTCAATTACTATCATCCTGACTGTCTGTCCATTCTGCTAAACTATCAATGTCCTGTTTCATTCAATTACTATCATCCTGACTGTCTGTCCATTCTGCTAATCTATCAATGTCCTGTTTCAGTCAATTACTATCATCCTGACTGTCTGTCCATTCTGCTAAACTACCCATGTCCTGTTTCAGTCATTTACTATTATCCTGACTCTCTGTCCATTCTGCTAAACTATCAATGTCCTGTTTCAGTCAATTACTATCATCCTGACTGTCTGTCCATTCTGCTAAACTATCCATGTCCTGTTTCAGTCAATTACTATCATACAGACTGTCTGTCCATTCTGCTAATTTATCAATGTCCTGTTTCAGTCAATTACTATCATCCTGACTCTCTGTCCATTCTGCTAAACTATCCATGTCCTGTTTCAGTCAATTACTATCATCCTGACTCTCTGTCCATTCTGCAAATCTATCCATGTCCTGTTTCAGTCAATTACTATCATCCTGACTGTCTGTCCATTCTGCTAATTTATCAATGTCCTGTTTCAGTCAATTACTATCATCCAGACTGTCTGTCCATTCTGCTAAACTATCAATGTCCTGTTTCAGTCAATTACTATCATCCTGACTGTCTGTCCGTTCTGCTAAACTATCAATGTCCTGTTTCATTCAATTACTATCATCCTGACTGTCTGTCCATTCTGCTAATCTATCAATGTCCTGTTTCAGTCAATTACTATCATCCTGACTGTCTGTCCATTCTGCTAAACTACCCATGTCCTGTTTCAGTCATTTACTATTATCCTGACTCTCTGTCCATTCTGCTAAACTATCAATGTCCTGTTTCAGTCAATTACTATCATCCTGACTGTCTGACCATTCTGCTAAACTATCAATGTCCTGTTTCAGTCAATTACTATCATCCAGACTGTCTGTCCATTCTGCTATCTATCCATGTCCTGTTTCAGTCAATTACTATCATCCTGACTGTCTGTCCATTCTGCTAAACTACCCATGTCCTGTTTCAGTCATTTACTATCATCCTGACTGTCTGTCCATTCTGCTAAACTATCAATGTCCTGTTTCAGTCAATTACTATCATCCTGACTGTCTGTCCATTCTGCTAAACTATCCATGTCCTGTTTCAGTCAATTACTATCATACAGACTGTCTGTCCATTCTGCTAATTTATCAATGTGCTGTTTCAGTCAATTACTATCATCCTGACTCTCTGTCCATTCTGCTAAACTATCCATGTCCTTTTTCAGTCAATTACTATCATCCTGACTGTCTGTCCATTCTGCTAATCTATCCATGTCCTGTTTCAGTCAATTACTATCATCCTGACTGTCTGTCCATTCTGCTAATTTATCAATGTCCTGTTTCAGTCAATTACTGTCATCCAGACTGTCTGTCCATTCTGCTAAACTATCAATGTCCTGTTTCAGTCAATTACTATCATCCTGACTGTCTGTCCATTCTGCTAAACTACCCATGTCTTGTTTCAGTCATTTACTATTATCCTGACTCTCTGTCCATTCTGCTAAACTATCAATGTCCTGTTTCAGTCAATTATTATCATCCTGACTGTCTGTCCATTCTGCTAAACTATCCATGTCCTGTTTCAGTCAATTACTATCATACAGACTGTCTGTCCATTCTGCTAATTTATCAATGTCCTGTTTCAGTAAATTACTATCATCCTGACTCTCTGTCCATTCTGCTAAACTATCCATGTCCTGTTTCAGTCAATTACTATCATCCTGACTCTCTGTCCAATCTGCAAATCTATCCATGTCCTGTTTCAGTCAATTACTATCATCCTGACTGTCTGTCCATTCTGCTAATTTATCAATGTCCTGTTTCAGTCAATTACTATCATCCAGACTGTCTGTCCATTCTGCTAAACTATCAATGTCCTGTTTCAGTCAATTACTATCATCCTGACTGTCTGTCCATTCTGCTAAACTATCAATGTCCTGTTTCATTCAATTACTATCATCCTGACTGTCTGTCCATTCTGCTAATCTATCAATGTCCTGTTACAGTCAATTACTATCATCCTGACTCTCTGTCCATTCTGCTAAACTACCCATGTCCTGTTTCAGTCATTTACTATTATCCTGACTCTCTGTCCATTCTGCTAAACTATCAATGTCCTGTTTCTGTCAATTACTATCATCCTGACTCTCTGTAGATTCTGCTAAACTACCCATGTCCTGTTTCAGTCATTTACTATCATCCTGACTCTCTGTCCATTCTGCTAAATTATCAATGTCCTGTTTCAGTCAATTACTATCATCCTGACTCTCTGTCCATTCTGCTAAACTCCCCATGTCCTGTTTCAGTCATTTACTATCATCCTGACTCTCTGTCCATTCTGCTAAACTATCCATGTCCTGTTTCAGTCAATTACTATCATCCTGACTCTCTGTCCATTCTGCTAAACTATCAAAGTCCTGTTTCAGTCAATTACTATCATACAGACTGTCTGTCCATTCTGCTAAACTATCAATGTCCTGTTTCAGTCAATTACTATCTTCCTGACTGTCTGTCCATTCTGCTAAACTATCAATGTCCTGTT
Source organism: Heterodontus francisci (assembly GCF_036365525.1). Classification (NCBI taxonomy): domain Eukaryota; kingdom Metazoa; phylum Chordata; class Chondrichthyes; order Heterodontiformes; family Heterodontidae; genus Heterodontus; species Heterodontus francisci. The sequence goes on from NW_027141021.1 coordinate 1,608,305, forward strand.
TCAGTCAATTACTGTCATCCTGACTGTCTGTCCATTCTGCTAAACTATCCATGTCCTGTTTCAGTCAATTACTATCATCCAGACTGTCTGTCCATTCTGCTAAATTATCCATGTCCTGTTTCAGTCAATTACTATCATCCTGACTGTCTGTCCATTCTGCTAAACTATCCATGTCCTGTTTCAGTCAATTACTATCATCCTGACTGTCTGTCCATTCTGCTAAACTATCAATGTCCTGTTTCAGTCAATTACTATCATCCTGACTCTCTGTCCATTCTGCTAAACTATCCATGTCCTGTTTCAGTCAATTACTATCATCCTGACTCTCTGCCCATTCTGCTAAACTATCCATGTCCTGTTTCAGTCAATTACTATCATCCTGACTGTCTGTCCATTCTGCTAACCTATCAATGTCCTGTTTCAGTCAATTACTATCATCCTGACTCTCTGTCCATTCTGCTAAACTATCAATGTCCTGTTTCAGTCAATTACTATCATCCTGACTGTCTGTCCATTCTGAAAAACTATCAAAGTCCTGTTTCAGTCAATTACTATCATCCTGAATGTCTGTCCATTCTGCTAAACTATCAATGTCCTGTTTCAGTCCATTACTGTCATCCTGACTGTCTGACCATTCTGCTAAACTATCCATGTCCTGTTTCAGTCAATTACTATCTTCCAGACTGTCTGTCCATTCTGCAATCTATCCATGTCCTGTTTCAGTCAATTACTATCATCCTGACTGTCTGTCCATTCTGCTAAACAACCCATGTCCTGTTTCAGTCATTTACTATCATCCTGACTGTCTGTCCATTCTGCTAAACTATCAATGTCCTGTTTCAGTCAATTACTATCATCCTGACTGTCTGTCCATTCTGCTAAACTATCCATGTCCTGTTTCAGTCAATTACTATCATACAGACTGTCTGTCCATTCTGCTAATTTATCAATGTCCTGTTTCAGTCAATTACTATCATCCTGACTCTCTGTCCATTCTGCTAAACTATCCATGTCCTTTTTCAGTCAATTACTATCATCCTGACTGTCAGTCCATTCTGCTAATCTATCCATGTCCTGTTTCAGTCAATTACTATCATCCTGACTGTCTGTCCATTCTGCTAATTTATCAATGTCCTGTTTCAGTCAATTACTATCATCCAGACTGTCTGTCCATTCTGCTAAACTATCAATGTCCTGTTTCAGTCAATTACTATCATCCTGACTGTCTGTCCATTCTGCTAAACTATCAATGTCCTGTTTCATTCAATTACTATCATCCTGACTGTCTGTCCATTCTGCTAATCTATCAATGTCCTGTTTCAGTCAATTACTATCATCCTGACTGTCTGTCCATTCTGCTAAACTACCCATGTCCTGTTTCAGTCATTTACTATTATCCTGACTCTCTGTCCATTCTGCTAAACTATCAATGTCCTGTTTCAGTCAATTACTATCATCCTGACTGTCTGTCCATTCTGCTAAACTATCCATGTCCTGTTTCAGTCAATTACTATCATACAGACTGTCTGTCCATTCTGCTAATTTATCAATGTCCTGTTTCAGTCAATTACTATCATCCTGACTCTCTGTCCATTCTGCTAAACTATCCATGTCCTGTTTCAGTCAATTACTATCATCCTGACTCTCTGTCCATTCTGCAAATCTATCCATGTCCTGTTTCAGTCAATTACTATCATCCTGACTGTCTGTCCATTCTGCTAATTTATCAATGTCCTGTTTCAGTCAATTACTATCATCCAGACTGTCTGTCCATTCTGCTAAACTATCAATGTCCTGTTTCAGTCAATTACTATCATCCTGACTGTCTGTCCGTTCTGCTAAACTATCAATGTCCTGTTTCATTCAATTACTATCATCCTGACTGTCTGTCCATTCTGCTAATCTATCAATGTCCTGTTTCAGTCAATTACTATCATCCTGACTGTCTGTCCATTCTGCTAAACTACCCATGTCCTGTTTCAGTCATTTACTATTATCCTGACTCTCTGTCCATTCTGCTAAACTATCAATGTCCTGTTTCTGTCAATTACTATCATCCTGACTCTCTGTAGATTCTGCTAAACTACCCATGTCCTGTTTCAGTCATTTACTATCATCCTGACTCTCTGTCCATTCTGCTAAATTATCAATGTCCTGTTTCAGTCAATTACTATCATCCTGACTCTCTGTCCATTCTGCTAAACTACCCATGTCCTGTTTCAGTCATTTACTATCATCCTGACTCTCTGTCCATTCTGCTAAACTATCCATGTCCTGTTTCAGTCAATTACTATCATCCTGACTCTCTGTCCATTCTGCTAAACTATCAAAGTCCTGTTTCAGTCAATTACTATCATCCTGACTGTCTGTCCATTCTGCAAAACTATCAATGTCCTGTTTCAGTCAATTACTGTCATCCTGACTGTCTGTCCATTCTGCTAAACTATCCATGTCCTGTTTCAGTCAATTACTATCATCCAGACTCTCTGTCCATTCTGCTAAATTATCCATGTCCTGTTTCAGTCAATTACTATCATCCTGACTGTCTGTCCATTCTGCTAAACTATCCATGTCCTGTTTCAGTCAATTACTATCATCCTGACTGTCTGTCCATTCTGCTAAACTATCAATGTCCTGTTTCAGTCAATTACTATCATCCTGACTCTCTGTCCATTCTGCTAATCTATCCATGTCCTGTTTCAGTCAATTACTATCATCCTGACTCTCTGCCCATTCTGCTAAACTATCCATGTCCTGTTTCAGTCAATTACTATCATCCTGACTGTCTGTCCATTCTGCTAATCTATCAATGTCCTGTTTCAGTCAATTACTATCATCCTGACTCTCTGTCCATTCTGCTAAACTATCCATGTCCTGTTTCAGTCAATTACTATCATCCTGACTCTCTGTCCATTCTGCTAATCTATCCATGTCCTGTTTCAGTCAATTACTATCATCCTTACTGTCTGTCCATTCTGCTAATTTATCAATGTCCTGTTTCAGTCAATTACTATCATCCAGACTGTCTGTCCATTCTGCTAAACTATCAATGTCCTGTTTCAGTCAATTACTATCATCCTGACTGTCTGTCCATTCTGCTAAACTATCAATGTCCTGTTTCATTCAATTACTATCATCCTGACTGTCTGTCCATTCTGCTAATCTATCAATGTCCTGTTTCAGTCAATTATTATCATCCTGACTCTCTGTCCATTCTGCTAAAATACCCATGTCCTGTTTCAGTCATTTACTATTATCCTGACTCTCTGTCCATTCTGCTAAACTATCAATGTCCTGTTTCTGTCAATTACTATCATCCTGACTCTCTGTAGATTCTGCTAAACTACCCATGTCCTGTTTCAGTCATTTACTATCATCCTGACTCTCTGTCCATTCTGCTAACCTATCAATGTCCTGTTTCAGTCAATTACTATCATCCTGACTTTCTGTCCATTCTGCTAACCTATCAATGTCCTGTTTCAGTCAATTACTATCATCCTGACTCTCTGTCCATTCTGCTAAACTATCCATGTCCTGTTTCAGTCAATTACTATCATCCTGACTCTCTGTCCATTCTGCTAATCTATCCATGTCCTGTTTCAGTCAATTACTATCATCCTGACTGTCTGTCCATTCTGCTAATTTATCAATGTCCTGTTTCAGTCAATTACTATCATCCAGACTGTCTGTCCATTCTGCTAAACTATCAATGTCCTGTTTCAGTCAATTACTATCATCCTGACTGTCTGTCCATTCTGCTAAACTATCAATGTCCTGTTTCATTCATTTACTATCATCCTGACTGTCTGTCCATTCTGCTAATCTATCCATGTCCTGTTTCAGTCAATTACTATCATCCTGACTGTCTGTCCATTCTGCTAATTTATCAATGTCCTGTTTCAGTCAATTACTATCATCCTGACTGTCTGTCCATTCTGCTAAACTATCAATGTCCTGTTTCATTCAATTACTATCATCCTGACTGTCTGTCCATTCTGCTAATCTATCAATGTCCTGTTTCAGTCAATTACTATCATCCTGACTCTCTGTCCATTCTGCTAAACTACCCATGTCCTGTTTCAGTCATTTACTATTATCCTGACTCTCTGTCCATTCTGCTAAACTATCAATGTCCTGTTTCTGTCAATTACTATCATCCTGACTCTCTGTAGATTCTGCTAAACTACCCATGTCCTGTTTCAGTCATTTACTATCATCCTGACTCTCTGTCCATTCTGCTAACCTATCAATGTCCTGTTTCAGTCAATTACTATCATCCTGACTTTCTGTCCATTCTGCTAACCTATCAATGTCCTGTTTCAGTCAATTACTATCATCCTGACTCTCTGTCCATTCTGCTAAACTATCCATGTCCTGTTTCAGTCAATTACTATCATCCTGACTCTCTGTCCATTCTGCTAATCTATCCATGTCCTGTTTCAGTCAATTACTATCATCCTGACTGTCTGTCCATTCTGCTAATTTATCAATGTCCTGTTTCAGTCAATTACTATCATCCAGACTGTCTGTCCATTCTGCTAAACTATCAATGTCCTGTTTCAGTCAATTACTATCATCCTGACTGTCTGTCCATTCTGCTAAACTATCAATGTCCTGTTTCATTCATTTACTATCATCCTGACTGTCTGTTCATTCTGCTAATCTATCAATGTCCTGTTTCAGTCAATTACTATCATCCTGACTCTCTGTCCATTCTGCTAAACTACCCATGTCCTGTTTCAGTCAATTACTATCATCCTGACTGTCTGTCCATTCTGCTAATCTATCCATGTCCTGTTTCAGTCAATTACTATCATCCTGACTCTCTGTAGATTCTGCTAAACTACCCATGTCCTGTTTCAGTCATTTACTATCATCCTGACTCTCTGTCCATTCTGCTAAATTATCAATGTCCTGTTTCAGTCAATTACTATCATCCTGACTCTCTGTCCATTCTGCTAAACTACCGATGTCCTGTTTCAGTCATTTACTATCATCCTGACTGTCTGTCCATTCTGCTAAACTATCAATGTCCTGTTTCAGTCAATTACTATCATCCTGACTGTCTGTCCATTCTGCTAAACTATCCATGTCCTGTTTCAGTCAATTACTATCATCCTGACTGTCTGTCCATTCTGCTAAACTATCCATGTCCTGTTTCAGTCAATTACTATCATCCTGACTGTCTGTCCATTCTGCTAATTTATCAATGTCCTGTTTCAGTCAATTACTATCATCCAGACTGTCTGTCCATTCTGCTAAACTATCAATGTCCTGTTTCAGTCAATTACTATCATCCTGACTGTCTGTCCATTCTGCTAATTTATCAATGTCCTGTTTCACTCAATTACTATCATCCTGACTGTCTGTCCATTCTGCTAAACTATCAATGTCCTGTTTCATTCAATTACTATCATCCAGACTGTCTGTCCATTCTGCTAAACTATCAATGTCCTGTTTCAGTCAATTACTATCATCCTGACTGTCTGTCCATTCTGCTAAACTATCAATGTCCTGTTTCATTCATTTACTATCATCCTGACTGTCTGTCCATTCTGCTAATCTATCCATGTCCTGTTTCAGTCAATTACTATCATCCTGACTGTCTGTCCATTCTGCTAATTTATCAATGTCCTGTTTCAGTCAATTACTATCATCCAGACTGTCTGTCCATTCTGCTAAACTATCAATGTCCTGTTTCAGTCAATTACTATCATCCTGACTGTCTGTCCATTCTGCTAATTTATCAATGTCCTGTTTCACTCAATTACTATCATCCTGACTGTCTGTCCATTCTGCTAAACTATCAATGTCCTGTTTCATTCAATTACTATCATCCTGACTGTCTGTCCATTCTGCTAATCTATCAATGTCCTGTTTCAGTCAATTACTATCATCCTGACTCTCTGTCCATTCTGCTAAACTACCCATGTCCTGTTTCAGTCATTTACTATTATCCTGACTCTCTGTCCATTCTGCTAAACTATCAATGTCCTGTTTCTGTCAATTACTATCATCCTGACTCTCTGTAGATTCTGCTAAACTACCCATGTCCTGTTTCAGTCATTTACTATCATCCTGACTCTCTGTCCATTCTGCTAACCTATCAATGTCCTGTTTCAGTCAATTACTATCATCCTGACTTTCTGTCCATTCTGCTAACCTATCAATGTCCTGTTTCAGTCAATTACTATCATCCTGACTCTCTGTCCATTCTGCTAAACTATCCATGTCCTGTTTCAGTCAATTACTATCATCCTGACTCTCTGTCCATTCTGCTAATCTATCCATGTCCTGTTTCAGTCAATTACTATCATCCTGACTGTCTGTCCATTCTGCTAATTTATCAATGTCCTGTTTCAGTCAATTACTATCATCCAGACTGTCTGTCCATTCTGCTAAACTATCAATGTCCTGTTTCAGTCAATTACTATCATCCTGACTGTCTGTCCATTCTGCTAAACTATCAATGTCCTGTTTCATTCATTTACTATCATCCTGACTGTCTGTCCATTCTGCTAATCTATCAATGTCCTGTTTCAGTCAATTACTATCATCCTGACTCTCTGTCCATTCTGCTAAACTACCCATGTCCTGTTTCAGTCAATTACTATCATCCTGACTGTCTGTCCATTCTGCTAATCTATCCATGTCCTGTTTCAGTCAATTACTATCATCCTGACTCTCTGTAGATTCTGCTAAACTACCCATGTCCTGTTTCAGTCATTTACTATCATCCTGACTCTCTGTCCATTCTGCTAAATTATCAATGTCCTGTTTCAGTCAATTAATATCATCCTGACTCTCTGTCCATTCTGCTAAACTACCCATGTCCTGTTTCAGTCATTTACTATCATCCTGACTGTCTGTCCATTCTGCTAATTTATCAATGTCCTGTTTCAGTCAATGACTATCACCCTGACTGTCTGTCCATTCTGCTAAACTATCAATGTCCTGTTTCAGTCAATTACTATCATCCTGACTGTCTGTCCATTCTGCTAATCTATCCATGTCCTGTTTCAGTCAATTACTATCATCCTGACTGTCTGTCCATTCTGCTAAACTATCAATGTCCTGTTTCAGTCAATTACTATCATCCTGACTGTCTGTCCATTCTGCTAAACTATCAATGTCCTGTTTCATTCAATTACTATCATCCTGACTGTCTGTCTATTCTGCTAATCTATCAATGTCCTGTTTCAGTCAATTACTATCATCCTGACTCTCTGTCCATTCTGCTAAACTATTCATGTCCTGTTTCAGTCATTTACTATCATCCTGACTGTCTGTCCATTCTGCTAAACTATCAATGTCCTGTTTCAGTCAATTACTATCATCCTGACTGTCTATCCATTCTGCTAAACTATTCATGTCCTGTTTCAGTCATTTACTATCATCCTGACTGTCTGTCCATTCTGCTAAACTATCCATGTCCTGTTTCAGTCAATTACTATCATCCTGACTGTCTGTCCATTCTGCTAATCTATCCATGTCCTGTTTCAGTCAATTACTATCATCCTGACTGTCTGTCCATTCTGCTAAACTATTCATGTCCTGTTTCAGTCATTTACTATCATCCTGACTGTCTGTCCATTCTGCTAAACTATCCATGTCCTGTTTCAGTCATTTACTATTATCCTGACTGTCTGTCCATTCTGCTAAACTATCCATGTCCTGTTTCAGTCAATTACTATCATCCTGACTGTCTGTCCATTCTGCTAAACTATCCATGTCCTGTTTCAGTCAATTACTATCATCCTGAATGTCTGTCCATTCTGCTAAACTATCAATGTCCTGTTTCAGTCAATTACTATCATCCTGACTCTCTGTCCATTCTGCTAATCTATCCATGTCCTGTTTCAGTCAATTGCTATCATCCTGAATGTCTGTCCATTCTGCTAAACTATCAATGTCCTGTTTCAGTCAATTACTATCATACAGACTGTCTGTCCATTCTGCTAATTTATCAATGTCCTGTTTCAGTCAATTACTATCATCCTGATGTCTATCCATTCTGCTATACTATCCATGTCCTGTTTCAGTCAATTACCATCATCCTGACTCTCTGTCCATTCTGCTAATCTATCCATGTCCTGTTTCAGTCAATTACTATCATCCTGACTGTCTGTCCATTCTGCTAATTTATCAATGTCCTGTTTCAGTCAATTACTATCATCCAGACTGTCTGTCCATTCTGCTAAACTATCCATGTCCTGTTTCAGTCAATTACTATCATCCTGACTGTCTGTCCATTCTGCTAATTTATCAATGTCCTGTTTCAGTCAATTACTATCATCCTGACCTTCTGTCCATTCTGCTAATTTATCAATGTCCTGTTTCAGTCAATTACTATCATCCTGACTGTCTGTCCATTCTGCTAATTTATCAATGTCCTGTTTCAGTCAATTACTATCATCCTGACTGTCTGTCCATTCTGCTAAACTATCAATGTCCTGTTTCAGTCAATTACTATCATCCTGACTGTCTGTCCATTCTGCTAAACTTTCAATGTCCTGTTTCAGTCAATTACTATCATCCTGACTGTCTGTCCATTCTGCTAAACTATCAATGTCCTGTTTCAGTCAATTACTATCATCCTGATCCTCTGTCCATTTTGCTAAACTATCAATGTCCTGTTTCAGTCAATTACTATCATCCTGACTGTCGATCCATTCTGCTAAACTATTCATGTCCTGTTTCAGTCATTTACTATCATCCTGACTGTCTGTCCATTCTGCTAACCTATCAATGTCCTGTTTCAGTCATTTACTATCATCCTGAATGTCTGTCCATTCTGCTAAACTATCCATGTCCTGTTTCAGTCAATTACTATCATCCTGACTGTCTGTCCATTCTGCTAAACTATCCATGTCCTGTTTCAGTCAATTACTGTCATCCTGACTGTCTGTCCATTCTGCTAAACTATCCATGTCCTGTTTCAGTCAATTACTATCATCCTGACTGTCTGTCCATTCTGCTAAACTATCAATGTCCTGTTTCAGTCAATTACTATCATCCTGACTGTCTGTCCATTCTGCTAAACTATCCATGTCCTGTTTCAGTCAATTACTGTCATCCTGACTGTCTGTCCATTCTGCTAAACTATCCATGTCCTGTTTCAGTCAATTACTATCATCCTGACTGTCTGTCCATTCTGCTAAACTATCAATGTCCTGTTTCAGTCAATTACTATCATCCTGACTGTCTGTCCATTCTGCTAAACTATCCATGTCCTGTTTCAGTCAATTACTATCATCCTGACTGTCTGTCCATTCTGCTAAACTATCCATGTCCTGTTTCAGTCAATTACTATCATCCTGACTGTCTGTCCATTCTGCTAAACTATTCATGTCCTGTTTCAGTCAATTACTATCATCCTGACTGTCTATCCATTCTGCTAAACTATCCATGTCCTGTTTCAGTCAATTACTATCATACAGACTGTCTGTCCATTATGCTAATTTATCAATGTCCTGTTTCAGTCATTTACTATCATCCTGACTGTCTGTCCATTCTGCTAAACTATCCATGTCCTGTTTCAGTCAATTACTATCATCCTGACTGTCTGTCCATTCTGCTAAACTATCCATGTCCTGTTTCAGTCAATTACTATCATCCTGACTGTCTATCCATTCTGCTAAACTATCAATGTCCTGTTTCAGTCAATTACTATCATCCTGACTCTCTGTCCATTCTGCTAAACTATTCATGTCCTGTTTCAGTCAATTACTATCATCCTGACTGTCTGTCCATTCTGCTAAACTATTCATGTCCTGTTTCAGTCAATTACTATCATCCTGATTGTCTGTCCATTCTGCTAAACTATCCATGTCCTGTTTCAGTCAATTACTATCATCCTGACTGTCTATCCATTCTGCTAAACTATCCATGTCCTGTTTCAGTCAATTATTATCATCCTGACTGTCTGTCCATTCTGCTAATTTATCAATGTCCTGTTTCAGTCATTTACTATCATCCTGACTGTCTGTCCATTCTGCTAAATTATCAATGTCCTGTTTCAGTCAATTATTATCTTCCTGACTGTCTGTCCATTCTGCTAAACTATCCATGTCCTGTTTCAGTCAATTACTATCATCCTGACTGTCTGTCCATTCTGCTAAACTATCCATGTCCTGTTTCAGTCAATTACTATCATCCAGACTGTCTGTCCATTCTGCTATCTATCCATGTCCTGTTTCAGTCAATTACTATCATCCTGACTGTCTGTCCATTCTGCTAAACTATCAATGTCCTGTTTCAGTCAATTACTATCATCCTGACTGTCTGTCCATTCTGCTAATTTATCAATGTCCTGTTTCAGTCATTTACTATCATCCTGACTGTCTGTCCATTCTGCTAAACTATCAATGTCCTGTTTCAGTCAATTACTATCATCCTGACTGTCTGTCCATTCTGCTAAACTATCCATGTCCTGTTTCAGTCAATTACTATCATCCTGACTGTCTGTCCATTCTGCTAAACTACCCATGTCCTGTTTCAGTCAATTACTATCATCCTGACTGTCTGTCCATTCTGCTAAACTATCAATGTCCTGTTTCAGTCAATTACCATCATCCTGACTGTCTGTCCATTCTGCTAAACTATCCACGTCCTGTTTCAGTCAATTACTATCATCCTGACTGTCTGTCCATTCTGCTAAACTATCAATGTCCTGTTTCAGTCAATTACTATCATCCTGACTGTCTGTCCATTCTGCTAAACTATCCATGTCCTGTTTCAGTCAATTACTATCATCCTGACTGTCTGTCCATTCTGCTAACCTATCAATGTCCTGTTTCAGTCAATTAATATCATCCTGACTGTCTGTCCATTCTGCTAAACTATCCATGTCCTGTTTCAGTCAATTACTATCATCCTGACTGTCTGTCCATTCTGCTAAACTATCAATGTCCTGTTTCATTCAATTACTATCATCCTGACTGTCTGTCCATTCTGCTAAACTACCCATGTCCTGTTTCAGTCATTTACTATTATCCTGACTCTCTGTCCATTCTGCTAAACTATCAATGTCCTGTTTCTGTCAATTACTATCATCCTGACTCTCTGTAGATTCTGCTAAACTACCCATGTCCTGTTTCAGTCATTTACTATCATCCTGACTCTCTGTCCATTCTGCTAAATTATCAATGTCCTGTTTCAGTCAATTACTATCATCCTGACTCTCTGTCCATTCTGCTAAACTACCCATGTCCTGTTTCAGTCAATTACTATCTTCCTGACTGTCTGTCCATTCTGCTATACTATCCACGTCCTGTTTCAGTCAATTACCATCATCCTGACTCTCTGTCCATTCTGCTAATCTATCCATGTCCTGTTTCAGTCAATTACTATCATCCTGACTGTCTGTCCATTCTGCTAATTTATCAATGTCCTGTTTCAGTCAATTACTATCATCCCGACTGTCTGTCCATTCTGCTAAACTATCAATGTCCTGTTTCAGTCAATTACTATCATCCTGACTGTCTGTCCATTCTGCTAATTTATCAATGTCCTGTTTCAGTCAATTACTATCATCCTGACTGTCTGTCCATTCTGCTAATTTATCAATGTCCTGTTTCAGTCAATTACTATCATCCTGACTGTCTGTCCATTCTGCTAATTTATCAATGTCCTGTTTCAGTCAATTACTATCATCATGACTGTCTGTCCATTCTGCTAAACTATCAATGTCCTGTTTCAGTCAATTACTATCATCCTGACTGTCTGTCTATTCTGCTAAACTATCAATGTCCTGTTTCGGTCAATTACTATCTTCCTGACTGTCTATCCATTCTGCTAAACTATTCATGTCCTGTTTCAGTCATTTACTATCATCCTGACTGTCTGTCCATTCTGCTAAACTATCAATGTCCTGTTTCAGTCAATTACTGTCATCCTGATCCTCTGTCCATTTTGCTAAACTATCAATGTCCTGTTTCAGTCAATTACTATCATCCTGACTGTCTATCCATTCTGCTAAACTATTCATGTCCTGTTTCAGTCATTTACTATCATCCTGACTGTCTGTCCATTCTGCTAACCTATCAATGTCCTGTTTCAGTCATTTACTATCATCCTGACTGTCTTTCCATTCTGCTAAACTATCCATGTCCTGTTTCAGTCAATTACTATCATCCTGACTGTCTGTCCATTCTGCTAAACTATCCATGTCCTGTTTCAGTCAATTACTATCATCCTGACTGTCTATCCATTCTGCTAAACTATCAATGTCCTGTTTCAGTCAATTACTATCATCCTGACTCTCTGTCCATTCTGCTAAACTATTCATGTCCTGTTTCAGTCAATTACTATCATCCTGACTGTCTGTCCATTCTGCTAAACTATCCATGTCCTGTTTCAGTCAATTACTATCATCCTGACTGTCTGTCCATTCTGCTAAACTATCCATGTCCTGTTTCAGTCAATTACTATCATCCTGACTGTCTATCCATTCTGCTAAACTATCCATGTCCTGTTTCAGTCAATTACTATCATACAGACTGTCTGTCCATTCTGCTAATTTATCAATGTCCTGTTTCAGTCATTTACTATCATCCTGACTGTCTGTCCATTCTGCTAAACTATTCATGTCATGTTTCAGTCAATTACTATCATCCTGACTGTCTATCCATTCTGCTAACCTATCAATGTCCTGTTTCAGTCATATACTATCATCCTGACTGTCTGTCCATTCTGCTAAACTATCCATGTCCTGTTTCAGTCAATTACTATCATACAGACTGTCTGTCCATTCTGCAAATTTATCAATGTCCTGTTTCAGTCAATTACTATCATCCTGATCCTCTGTCCATTTTGCTAAACTATCAATGTCCTGTTTCAGTCAATTACTATCATCCTGACTGTCTATCCATTCTGCTAAACTATTCATGTCCTGTTTCAGTCATTTACTATCATCCTGACTGTCTATCCATTCTGCTAACCTATCAATGTCCTGTTTCAGTCATTTACTATCATCCTGACTGTCTGTCCATTCTGCTAAACTATCAATGTCCTGTTTCAGTCAATTACTATCATCCTGACTGTCTATCCATTCTGCTATACTATCCACGTCCTGTTTCAGTCAATTACTATCATCCTGACTCTCTGTCTATTCTGCTAACCTATCAATGTCCTGTTTCAGTCAATTACTATCATCCTGACTGTCTGTCCATTCTGCAAAACTATCAATGTCCTGTTTCAGTCAATTACTCTCATCCTGACTGTCTGTCCATTCTGCTAAACTATCCATGTCCTGTTTCAGTCAATTACTATCATCCTGACTCTCTGCCCATTCTGCTAAACTATCCATGTCCTGTTTCAGTCAATTACTATCATCCTGACTGTCTGTCCATTCTGCTTAACTATCAATGTCCTGTTTCAGTCAATTACTCTCATCCTGACTGTCTGTCCATTCTGCTAAACTATCCATGTCCTGTTTCAGTCAATTACTATCATCCTGACTCTCTGCCCATTCTGCTAAACTATCCATGTCCTGTTTCAGTCAATTACTATCATCCTGACTGTCTGTCCATTCTGCTAAACTATCAATGTCCTGTTTCAGTCAATTACTATCATCCTGACTGTCTGTCCATTCTGCTAAACTATCAATGTCCTGTTTCATTCAATTACTATCGTCCTGACTGTCTGTCCATTCTGCTAATCTATCAATGTCCTGTTTCATTCAATGACTATCATCCTGACTCTCTGTCCATTCTGCTAAACTACCCATGTCCTGTTTCAGTCATTTACTATTATCCTGACTCTCTGTCCATTCTGCTAAACTATCAATGTCCTGTTTCTGTCAATTACTATCATCCTGACTCTCTGTAGATTCTGCTAAACTACCCATGTCCTGTTTCAGTCATTTACTATCATCCTGACTCTCTGTCCATTCTGCTAAATTATCAATGTCCTGTTTCAGTCAATTACTATCATCCTGACTCTCTGTCCATTCTGCTAAACTACCCATGTCCTGTTTCATTCATTTACTATCATCCTGACTCTCTGTCCATTCTGCTAAACTATCCATGTCCTGTTTCAGTCAATTACTATCATCCTGACTCTCTGTCCATTCTGCTAATCTATCCATGTCCTGTTTCAGTCAATTACTATCATACAGACTGTCTGTCCATTCTGCTAATTTATCAATGTCCTGTTTCAGTCAATTACTATCACCCTGACAGTCTGTCCATTCTGCTAAACTATCAATGTCCTGTTTCAGTCAATTACTATCATCCTGACTGTCTGTCCATTCTGCTAAACTATCAATGTCCTGTTTCAGTCAATTACTATCATCCTGACTGTCTGTCCATTCTGCAATCTATCCATGTCCTGTTTCAGTCAATTACTATCATCCTGACTGTCTCTCCATTCTGCTAAACTATCAATGTCCTGTTTCAGTCAATTACTATCATCCTGACTGTCTGTCCATTCTGCTAAACTATCAATGTCCTGTTTCATTCAATTACTATCATCCTGACTGTCTGTCCATTCTGCTAATCTATCAAAGTCCTGTTTCAGTCAATTACTATCATCCTGACTCTCTGTCCATTCTGCTAATCTATCCATGTCCTGTTTCAGTCAATTACTATCATCCTGACTGTCTGTCCATTCTGCTATACTATCCACGTCCTGTTTCAGTCAATTACCATCATCCTGACTCTCTGTCCATTCTGCTAATCTATCCATGTCCTGTTTCAGTCAATTACTATCATCCTGACTGTCTGTCCATTCTGCTAATTTATCAATGTCCTGTTTCAGTCAATTACTATCATCCCGACTGTCTGTCCATTCTGCTAAACTATCAATGTCCTGTTTCAGTCAATTACTATCATCCTGACTGGCTGTCCATTCTGCTAATTTATCAATGTCCTGTTTCAGTCAATTACTATCATCCTGACTGTCTGTCCATTCTGCTAATTTATCAATGTCCTGTTTCAGTCAATTACTATCATCCTGACTGTCTGTCCATTCTGCTAATTTATCAATGTCCTGTTTCAGTCAATTACTATCATCATGACTGTCTGTCCATTCTGCTAAACTATCAATGTCCTGTTTCAGTCAATTACTATCATCCTGACTGTCTGTCTATTCTGCTAAACTATCAATGTCCTGTTTCAGTCAATTACTATCTTCCTGACTGTCTATCCATTCTGCTAAACTATTCATGTCCTGTTTCAGTCATTTACTATCATCCTGACTGTCTGTCCATTCTGCTAAACTATCAATGTCCTGTTTCAGTCAATTACTGTCATCCTGATCCTCTGTCCATTTTGCTAAACTATCAATGTCCTGTTTCAGTCAATTACTATCATCCTGACTGTCTGTCCATTCTGCTAAACTATTCATGTCCTGTTTCAGTCATTTACTATCATCCTGACTGTCTGTCCATTCTGCTAACCTATCAATGTCCTGTTTCAGTCATTTACTATCATCCTGACTGTCTTTCCATTCTGCTAAACTATCCATGTCCTGTTTCAGTCAATTACTATCATCCTGACTGTCTGTCCATTCTGCTAAACTATCCATGTCCTGTTTCAGTCAATTACCATCATCCTGACTGTCTATCCATTCTGCTAAACTATCAATGTCCTGTTTCAGTCAATTACTATCATCCTGACTCTCTGTCCATTCTGCTAAACTATTCATGTCCTGTTTCAGTCAATTACTATCATCCTGACTGTCTGTCCATTCTGCTAAACTATCCATGTCCTGTTTCAGTCAATTACTATCATCCTGACTGTCTGTCCATTCTGCTAAACTATCCATGTCCTGTTTCAGTCAATTACTATCATCCTGACTGTCTATCCATTCTGCTAAACTATCCATGTCCTGTTTCAGTCAATTACTATCATACAGACTGTCTGTCCATTCTGCTAATTTATCAATGTCCTGTTTCAGTCATTTACTATCATCCTGACTGTCTGTCCATTCTGCTAAACTATTCATGTCATGTTTCAGTCAATTACTATCATCCTGACTGTCTATCCATTCTGCTAACCTATCAATGTCCTGTTTCAGTCATATACTATCATCCTGACTGTCTGTCCATTCTGCTAAACTATCCATGTCCTGTTTCAGTC
The DNA here is from genome assembly GCF_036365525.1 of Heterodontus francisci. Taxonomy (NCBI): domain Eukaryota; kingdom Metazoa; phylum Chordata; class Chondrichthyes; order Heterodontiformes; family Heterodontidae; genus Heterodontus; species Heterodontus francisci. The sequence goes on from NW_027141021.1 coordinate 1,624,387, forward strand.
AATTACTATCATACAGACTGTCTGTCCATTCTGCAAATTTATCAATGTCCTGTTTCAGTCAATTACTATCATCCTGATCCTCTGTCCATTTTGCTAAACTATCAATGTCCTGTTTCAGTCAATTACTATCATCCTGACTGTCTATCCATTCTGCTAAACTATTCATGTCCTGTTTCAGTCATTTACTATCATCCTGACTGTCTATCCATTCTGCTAACCTATCAATGTCCTGTTTCAGTCATTTACTATCATCCTGACTGTCTGTCCATTCTGCTAAACTATCAATGTCCTGTTTCAGTCAATTACTATCATCCTGACTGTCTATCCATTCTGCTATACTATCCACGTCCTGTTTCAGTCAATTACTATCATCCTGACTCTCTGTCTATTCTGCTAACCTATCAATGTCCTGTTTCAGTCAATTACTATCATCCTGACTGTCTGTCCATTCTGCAAAACTATCAATGTCCTGTTTCAGTCAATTACTCTCATCCTGACTGTCTGTCCATTCTGCTAAACTATCCATGTCCTGTTTCAGTCAATTACTATCATCCTGACTCTCTGCCCATTCTGCTAAACTATCCATGTCCTGTTTCAGTCAATTACTATCATCCTGACTGTCTGTCCATTCTGCTTAACTATCAATGTCCTGTTTCAGTCAATTACTCTCATCCTGACTGTCTGTCCATTCTGCTAAACTATCCATGTCCTGTTTCAGTCAATTACTATCATCCTGACTCTCTGCCCATTCTGCTAAACTATCCATGTCCTGTTTCAGTCAATTACTATCATCCTGACTGTCTGTCCATTCTGCTAAACTATCAATGTCCTGTTTCAGTCAATTACTATCATCCTGACTGTCTGTCCATTCTGCTAAACTATCAATGTCCTGTTTCATTCAATTACTATCGTCCTGACTGTCTGTCCATTCTGCTAATCTATCAATGTCCTGTTTCATTCAATGACTATCATCCTGACTCTCTGTCCATTCTGCTAAACTACCCATGTCCTGTTTCAGTCATTTACTATTATCCTGACTCTCTGTCCATTCTGCTAAACTATCAATGTCCTGTTTCTGTCAATTACTATCATCCTGACTCTCTGTAGATTCTGCTAAACTACCCATGTCCTGTTTCAGTCATTTACTATCATCCTGACTCTCTGTCCATTCTGCTAAATTATCAATGTCCTGTTTCAGTCAATTACTATCATCCTGACTCTCTGTCCATTCTGCTAAACTACCCATGTCCTGTTTCATTCATTTACTATCATCCTGACTCTCTGTCCATTCTGCTAAACTATCCATGTCCTGTTTCAGTCAATTACTATCATCCTGACTCTCTGTCCATTCTGCTAATCTATCCATGTCCTGTTTCAGTCAATTACTATCATACAGACTGTCTGTCCATTCTGCTAATTTATCAATGTCCTGTTTCAGTCAATTACTATCACCCTGACTGTCTGTCCATTCTGCTAAACTATCAATGTCCTGTTTCAGTCAATTACTATCATCCTGACTGTCTGTCCATTCTGCTAAACTATCAATGTCCTGTTTCAGTCAATTACTATCATCCTGACTGTCTGTCCATTCTGCAATCTATCCATGTCCTGTTTCAGTCAATTACTATCATCCTGACTGTCTCTCCATTCTGCTAAACTATCAATGTCCTGTTTCAGTCAATTACTATCATCCTGACTGTCTGTCCATTCTGCTAAACTATCAATGTCCTGTTTCATTCAATTACTATCATCCTGACTGTCTGTCCATTCTGCTAATCTATCAAAGTCCTGTTTCAGTCAATTACTATCATCCTGACTCTCTGTCCATTCTGCTAAACTATTCATGTCCTGTTTCAGTCATTTACTATCATCCTGACTGTCTGTCCATTCTGCTAAACTATCAATGTCCCGTTTCATTCAATTACTATCATCCTGACTGTCTGTCCATTCTGCTAATCTATCAATGTCCTGTTTCAGTCAATTACTATCATCCTGACTGTCTGTCCATTCTGCTAAACTACCCATGTCCTGTTTCAGTCATTTACTATTATCCTGACTCTCTGTCCATTCTGCTAAACTATCAATGTCCTGTTTCTGTCAATTACTATCATCCTGACTCTCTGTAGATTCTGCCAAACTACCCATGTCCTGTTTCAGTCATTTACTATCATCCTGACTCTCTGTCCATTCTGCTAAATTATCAATGCCCTGTTTCAGTCAATTACTATCATCCTGACTCTCTGCCCATTCTGCTAAACTATCCATGTCCTGTTTCAGTCATTTACTATCATCATGACTCTCTGTCCATTCCGCTAAACTATCCATGTCCTGTTTCAGTCAATTACTATCATCCTGACTGTCTGTCCATTCTGCTATACTATCCACGTCCTGTTTCAGTCAATTACCATCATCCTGACTCTCTGTCCATTCTGCTAATCTATCCATGTCCTGTTTCAGTCAATTACTATCATCCTGACTGTCTGTCCATTCTGCTAATTTATCAATGTCCTGTTTCAGTAAATTACTATCATCCAGACTCTCTGTCCATTCTGCTAAACTATTCATGTCCTGTTTCAGTCATTTACTATCATCCTGACTGTCTGTCCATTCTGCTAAACTATCAATGTCCCGTTTCATTCAATTACTATCATCCTGACTGTCTGTCCATTCTGCTAATCTATCAATGTCCTGTTTCAGTCAATTACTATCATCCTGACTCTCTGTCCATTCTGCTAAACTACCCATGTCCTGTTTCAGTCATTTACTATTATCCTTACTCTCTGTCCATTCTGCTAAACTATCAATGTCCTGTCTCTGTCAATTACTATCATCCTGACTCTCTGTAGATTCTGCCAAACTACCCATGTCCTGTTTCAGTCATTTACTATCATCCTGACTCTCTGTCCATTCTGCTAAATTATCAATGTCCTGTTTCAGTCAATTACTATCATCCTGACTCTCTGTCCATTCTGCTAAACTACCCATGTCCTGTTTCAGTCATTTACTATCATCATGACTCTCTGTCCATTCCGCTAAACTATCCATGTCCTGTTTCAGTCAATTACTATCATCCTGACTGTCTGTCCATTCTGCTATACTATCCACGTCCTGTTTCAGTCAATTACCATCATCCTGACTCTCTGTCCATTCTGCTAATCTATCCATGTCCTGTTTCAGTCAATTACTATCATCCTGACTGTCTGTCCATTCTGCTAATTTATCAATGTCCTGTTTCAGTCAATTACTATCATCCCGAATGTCTGTCCATTCTGCTAAACTATCAATGTCTTGTTTCAGTCAATTACTATCATCCTGACTGTCTGTCCATTCTGCTAATTTATCAATGTCCTGTTTCAGTCAATTACTATCATCCTGACTGTCTGTCCATTCTGCTAATTTATCAATGTCCTGTTTCAGTCAATTACTATCATCCTGACTGTCTGTCCATTCTGCTAATTTATCAATGTCCTGTTTCAGTCAATTACTATCATCCTGACTGTCTGTCCATTCTGCTAAACTATCAATGTCCTGTTTCAGTCAATTACTATCATCCTGACTGTCTGTCTATTCTGCTAAACTATCAATGTCCTGTTTCAGTTAATTACTATCATCCTGACTGTCTGTCCATTCTGCTAACCTATCAATGTCCTGTTTCAGTCATTTACTATCATCCTGACTGTCTGTCCATTCTGCTAACCTATCAATGTCCTGTTTCAGTCAATTACTATCATCCTGACTCTCTGTCCATTCTGCTAAACTATTCATGTCCTGTTTCAGTCAATTACTATCATCCTGACTGTCTGTCCATTCTGCTAAACTATCCATGTCCTGTTTCAGTCAATTACTATCATCCTGACTGTCTGTCCATTCTGCTAAACTATCCATGTCCTGTTTCAGTCAATTACTATCATCCTGACTGTCTATCCATTCTGCTAAACTATCCATGTCCTGTTTCAGACAATTACTATCAAACAGACTGTCTGTCCATTCTGCTAATTTATCAATGTCCTGTTTCAGTCATTTACTATCATCCTAACTGTCTGTCCATTCTGCTAACCTATCAATGTCCTGTTTCAGTCATTTACTATCATCCTGACTGTCTGTCCATTCTGCTAAACTATCCATGTCCTGTTTCAGTAAATTACTATCATACAGACTGTCTGTCCATTCTGCAAATTTATCAATGTCCTGTTTCAGTCAATTACTATCATCCTGATCCTCTGTCCATTTTGCTAAACTATCAATGTCCTGTTTCAGTCAATTACTATCATCCTGACTGTCTATCCATTCTGCTAAACTATTCATGTCCTGTTTCAGTCATTTACTATCATCCTGACTGTCTATCCATTCTGCTAACCTATCAATGTCCTGTTTCAGTCATTTACTATCATCCTGACTGTCTGTCCATTCTGCTAAACTATCAATGTCCTGTTTCAGTCAATTACTATCATCCTGACTGTCTATCCATTCTGCAATACTATCCACGTCCTCTTTCAGTCAATTACTATCATCCTGACTCTCTGTCCATTCTGCTAACCTATCAATGTCCTGTTTCAGTCAATTACTATCATCCTGACTGTCTGTCCATTCTGCAAAACTATCAATGTCCTGTTTCAGTCAATTACTCTCATCCTGACTGTCTGTCCATTCTGCTAAACTATCCATGTCCTGTTTCAGTCAATTACTATCATCCTGACTCTCTGCCCATTCTGCTAAACTATCCATGTCCTGTTTCAGTCAATTACTATCATCCTGACTGTCTGTCCATTCTGCTTAACTATCAATGTCCTGTTTCAGTCAATTACTCTCATCCTGACTGTCTGTCCATTCTGCTAAACTATCCATGTCCTGTTTCAGTCAATTACTATCATCCTGACTCTCTGCCCATTCTGCTAAACTATCCATGTCCTGTTTCAGTCAATTACTATCATCCTGACTGTCTGTCCATTCTGCTAAACTATCAATGTCCTGTTTCAGTCAATTACTATCATCCTGACTGTCTGTCCATTCTGCTAAACTATCAATGTCCTGTTTCATTCAATTACTATCGTCCTGACTGTCTGTCCATTCTGCTAATCTATCAATGTCCTGTTTCAGTCAATTACTATCAAACAGACTGTCTGTCCATTCTGCTAATTTATCAATGTCCTGTTTCAGTCATTTACTATCATCCTAACTGTCTGTCCATTCTGCTAACCTATCAATGTCCTGTTTCAGTCATTTACTATCATCCTGACTGTCTGTCCATTCTGCTAAACTATCCATGTCCTGTTTCAGTAAATTACTATCATACAGACTGTCTGTCCATTCTGCAAATTTATCAATGTCCTGTTTCAGTCAATTACTATCATCCTGATCCTCTGTCCATTTTGCTAAACTATCAATGTCCTGTTTCAGTCAATTACTATCATCCTGACTGTCTATCCATTCTGCTAAACTATTCATGTCCTGTTTCAGTCATTTACTATCATCCTGACTGTCTATCCATTCTGCTAACCTATCAATGTCCTGTTTCAGTCATTTACTATCATCCTGACTGTCTGTCCATTCTGCTAAACTATCAATGTCCTGTTTCAGTCAATTACTATCATCCTGACTGTCTATCCATTCTGCTATACTATCCACGTCCTCTTTCAGTCAATTACTATCATCCTGACTCTCTGTCCATTCTGCTAACCTATCAATGTCCTGTTTCAGTCAATTACTATCATCCTGACTGTCTGTCCATTCTGCAAAACTATCAATGACCTGTTTCAGTCAATTACTCTCATCCTGACTGTCTGTCCATTCTGCTAAACTATCCATGTCCTGTTTCAGTCAATTACTATCATCCTGACTCTCTGCCCATTCTGCTAAACTATCCATGTCCTGTTTCAGTCAATTACTATCATCCTGACTGTCTGTCCATTCTGCTTAACTATCAATGTCCTGTTTCAGTCAATTACTCTCATCCTGACTGTCTGTCCATTCTGCTAAACTATCCATGTCCTGTTTCAGTCAATTACTATCATCCTGACTCTCTGCCCATTCTGCTAAACTATCCATGTCCTGTTTCAGTCAATTACTATCATCCTGACTGTCTGTCCATTCTGCTAAACTATCAATGTCCTGTTTCAGTCAATTACTATCATCCTGACTGTCTGTCCATTCTGCTAAACTATCAATGTCCTGTTTCATTCAATTACTATCGTCCTGACTGTCTGTCCATTCTGCTAATCTATCAATGTCCTGTTTCAGTCAATTACTATCATCCTGACTCTCTGTCCATTCTGCTAAACTACCCATGTCCTGTTTCAGTCATTTACTATTATCCTGACTCTCTGTCCATTCTGCTAAACTATCAATGTCCTGTTTCTGTCAATTACTATCATCCTGACTCTCTGTAGATTCTGCCAAACTACCCATGTCCTGTTTCAGTCATTTACTATCATCCTGACTCTCTGTCCATTCTGCTAAATTATCAATGTCCTGTTTCAGTCAATTACTATCATCCTGACTCTCTGTCCATTCTGCTAAACTATCCATGTCCTGTTTCAGTCATTTACTATCATCATGACTCTCTGTCCATTCCGCTAAACTATCCATGTCCTGTTTCAGTCAATTACTATCATCCTGACTGTCTGTCCATTCTGCTATACTATCCACGTCCTGTTTCAGTCAATTACCATCATCCTGACTCTCTGTCCATTCTGCTAATCTATCCATGTCCTGTTTCAGTCAATTACTATCATCCTGACTGTCTGTCCATTCTGCTAATTTATCAATGTCCTGTTTCAGTAAATTACTATCATCCAGACTCTCTGTCCATTCTGCTAAACTATTCATGTCCTGTTTCAGTCATTTACTATCATCCTGACTGTCTGTCCATTCTGCTAAACTATCAATGTCCCGTTTCATTCAATTACTATCATCCTGACTGTCTGTCCATTCTGCTAATCTATCAATGTCCTGTTTCAGTCAATTACTATCATCCTGACTCTCTGTCCATTCTGCTAAACTACCCATGTCCTGTTTCAGTCATTTACTATTATCCTTACTCTCTGTCCATTCTGCTAAACTATCAATGTCCTGTCTCTGTCAATTACTATCATCCTGACTCTCTGTAGATTCTGCCAAACTACCCATGTCCTGTTTCAGTCATTTACTATCATCCTGACTCTCTGTCCATTCTGCTAAATTATCAATGTCCTGTTTCAGTCAATTACTATCATCCTGACTCTCTGTCCATTCTGCTAAACTACCCATGTCCTGTTTCAGTCATTTACTATCATCATGACTCTCTGTCCATTCCGCTAAACTATCCATGTCCTGTTTCAGTCAATTACTATCATCCTGACTGTCTGTCCATTCTGCTATACTATCCACGTCCTGTTTCAGTCAATTACCATCATCCTGACTCTCTGTCCATTCTGCTAATCTATCCATGTCCTGTTTCAGTCAATTACTATCATCCTGACTGTCTGTCCATTCTGCTAATTTATCAATGTCCTGTTTCAGTCAATTACTATCATCCCGAATGTCTGTCCATTCTGCTAAACTATCAATGTCTTGTTTCAGTCAATTACTATCATCCTGACTGTCTGTCCATTCTGCTAATTTATCAATGTCCTGTTTCAGTCAATTACTATCATCCTGACTGTCTGTCCATTCTGCTAATTTATCAATGTCCTGTTTCAGTCAATTACTATCATCCTGACTGTCTGTCCATTCTGCTAATTTATCAATGTCCTGTTTCAGTCAATTACTATCATCCTGACTGTCTGTCCATTCTGCTAAACTATCAATGTCCTGTTTCAGTCAATTACTATCATCCTGACTGTCTGTCTATTCTGCTAAACTATCAATGTCCTGTTTCAGTTAATTACTATCATCCTGACTGTCTGTCCATTCTGCTAACCTATCAATGTCCTGTTTCAGTCATTTACTATCATCCTGACTGTCTGTCCATTCTGCTAAACTATCCATGTCCTGTTTCAGTCAATTACTATCATCCTGACTGTCTATCCATTCTGCTAAACTATCCATGTCCTGTTTCAGTCAATTACTATCATCCTGACTGTCTATCCATTCTGCTAAACTATCAATGTCCTGTTTCAGTCAATTACTATCATCCTGACTCTCTGTCCATTCTGCTAAACTATTCATGTCCTGTTTCAGTCAATTACTATCATCCTGACTGTCTGTCCATTCTGCTAAACTATCCATGTCCTGTTTCAGTCAATTACTATCATCCTGACTGTCTGTCCATTCTGCTAAACTATCCATGTCCTGTTTCAGTCAATTACTATCATCCTGACTGTCTATCCATTCTGCTAAACTATCCATGTCCTGTTTCAGTCAATTACTATCAAACAGACTGTCTGTCCATTCTGCTAATTTATCAATGTCCTGTTTCAGTCATTTACTATCATCCTAACTGTCTGTCCATTCTGCTAACCTATCAATGTCCTGTTTCAGTCATTTACTATCATCCTGACTGTCTGTCCATTCTGCTAAACTATCCATGTCCTGTTTCAGTAAATTACTATCATACAGACTGTCTGTCCATTCTGCAAATTTATCAATGTCCTGCTTCAGTCAATTACTATCATCCTGATCCTCTGTCCATTTTGCTAAACTATCAATGTCCTGTTTCAGTCAATTACTATCATCCTGACTGTCTATCCATTCTGCTAAACTATTCATGTCCTGTTTCAGTCATTTACTATCATCCTGACTGTCTATCCATTCTGCTAACCTATCAATGTCCTGTTTCAGTCATTTACTATCATCCTGACTGTCTGTCCATTCTGCTAAACTATCAATGTCCTGTTTCAGTCAATTACTATCATCCTGACTGTCTATCCATTCTGCTATACTATCCACGTCCTCTTTCAGTCAATTACTATCATCCTGACTCTCTGTCCATTCTGCTAACCTATCAATGTCCTGTTTCAGTCAATTACTATCATCCTGACTGTCTGTCCATTCTGCAAAACTATCAATGTCCTGTTTCAGTCAATTACTCTCATCCTGACTGTCTGTCCATTCTGCTAAACTATCCATGTCCTGTTTCAGTCAATTACTATCATCCTGACTCTCTGCCCATTCTGCTAAACTATCCATGTCCTGTTTCAGTCAATTACTATCATCCTGACTGTCTGTCCATTCTGCTTAACTATCAATGTCCTGTTTCAGTCAATTACTCTCATCCTGACTGTCTGTCCATTCTGCTAAACTATCCATGTCCTGTTTCAGTCAATTACTATCATCCTGACTCTCTGCCCATTCTGCTAAACTATCCATGTCCTGTTTCAGTCAATTACTATCATCCTGACTGTCTGTCCATTCTGCTAAACTATCAATGTCCTGTTTCAGTCAATTACTATCATCCTGACTGTCTGTCCATTCTGCTAAACTATCAATGTCCTGTTTCATTCAATTACTATCGTCCTGACTGTCTGTCCATTCTGCTAATCTATCAATGTCCTGTTTCATTCAATTACTATCATCCTGACTCTCTGTCCATTCTGCTAAACTACCCATGTCCTGTTTCAGTCATTTACTATTATCCTGACTCTCTGTCCATTCTGCTAAACTATCAATGTCCTGTTTCTGTCAATTACTATCATCCTGACTCTCGGTAGATTCTGCTAAACTACCCATGTCCTGTTTCAGTCATTTACTATCATCCTGACTCTCTGTCCATTCTGCTAAATTATCAATGTCCTGTTTCAGTCAATTACTATCATCCTGACTCTCTGTCCATTCTGCTAAACTACCCATGTCCTGTTTCAGTCATTTACTATCATCCTGACTCTCTGTCCATTCTGCTAAACTATCCATGTCCTGTTTCAGTCAATTACTATCATCCTGACTCTCTGTCCATTCTGCTAATCTATCCATGTCCTGTTTCAGTCAATTACTATCATACAGACTGTCTGTCCATTCTGCTAATTTATCAATGTCCTGTTTCAGTCAATTACTATCACCCTGACTGTCTGTCCATTCTGCTATACTATCAATGTCCTGTTTCAGTCAATTACTATCATCCTGACTGTCTGTCCATTCTGCTAAACTATCAATGTCCTGTTTCATTCAATTACTATCATCCTGACTGTCTGTCCATTCTGCTAATCTATCAATGTCCTGTTTCAGTCAATTACTATCATCCTGACTCTCTGTCCATTCTGCTAAACTATTCATGTCCTGTTTCAGTCATTTACTATCATCCTGACTGTCTGTCCATTCTGCTAAACTATCAATGTCCTGTTTCAGTCAATTACTATCATCCTGACTGTCTACCCATTCTGCTAAACTATTCATGTCCTGTTTCAGTCATTTACTATCATCCTGACTGTCTGTCCATTCTGCTAAACTATCAATGTCCTGTTTCAGTCAATTACTATCATCCTGACTCTCTGTCCATTCTGCTAATCTATCCATGTCCTGTTTCAGTCAATTACTATCATACAGACTGTCTGTCCATTCTGCGAATTTATCAATGTCCTGTTTCAGTCAATTACTATCATCCTGATGTCTATCCATTCTGCTATACTATCCACGTCCTGTTTCAGTCAATTACCATCATCCTGACTCTCTGTCCATTCTGCTAATCTATCCATGTCCTGTTTCAGTCAATTACTATCATCCTGACTGTCTGTCCATTCTGCTAATTTATCAATGTCCTGTTTCAGTCAATTACTATCATCCTGACAGTCTGTCCATTCTGCTAAACTATCAATGTCCTGTTTCAGTCAATTACTATCATCCTGACTGTCTATCCACTCTGCTAAACTATTCATGTCCTGTTTCAGTCATTTACTATCATCCTGAATGTCTGTCCATTCTGCTAAACTATCACTGTCCTGTTTCAGTCAATTACTATCATCCTGATCCTCTGTCCATTTTGCTAAACTATCAATGTCCTGTTTCAGTCAATTACTATCATCCTGACTGTCTTTCCATTCTGCTGAACTATTCATGCCCTGTTTCAGTCATTTACTATATTCCTGACTGTCTATCCATTCTGCTAACCTATCAATGTCCTGTTTCAGTCAATTACTATCATCCTGACTGTCTGTCCATTCTGCTAAACTATCAATGTCCTGTTTCAGTCAATTACTCTCATCCTGACTGTCTGTCCATTCTGCTAAACTATCCATGTCCTGTTTCAGTCAATTACTATCATCCTGACTCTCTGCCCATTCTGCTAAACTATCCATGTCCTTTTTCAGTCAATTACTATCATCCTGACTGTCTGTCCATTCTGCTAAACTATCAATGTCCTGTTTCAGTCAATTACTATCATCCTGACTGTCTGTCCATTCTGCTAAACTATCAATGTCCTGTTTAATTCAATTACTATCGTCCTGACTGTCTGTCCATTCTGCTAATCTATCAATGTCCTGTTTCATTCAATTACTATCATCCTGACTGTCTGTCCATTCTGCTAAACTATCAATGTCCTGTTTCATTCAATTACTATCGTCCTGACTGTCTGTCCATTCTGCTAATCTATCAATGTCCTGTTTCATTCAATTACTATCATCCTGACTCTCTGTCCATTCTGCTAAACTACCCATGTCCTGTTTCAGTCATTTACTATCATCCTGACTGTCTGTCCATTCTGCTAAACTATCAATGTCCTGTTTCAGTCAATTACTATCATCCTGACTGTCTATCCATTCTGCTATACTATCCACGTCCTCTTTCAGTCAATTACTATCATCCTGACTCTCTGTCCATTCTGCTAACCTATCAATGTCCTGTTTCAGTCAATTACTATCATCCTGACTGTCTGTCCATTCTGCAAAACTATCAATGTCCTGTTTCAGTCAATTACTCTCATCCTGACTGTCTGTCCATTCTGCTAAACTATCCATGTCCTGTTTCAGTCAATTACTATCATCCTGACTCTCTGCCCATTCTGCTAAACTATCCATGTCCTGTTTCAGTCAATTACTATCATCCTGACTGTCTGTCCATTCTGCTTAACTATCAATGTCCTGTTTCAGTCAATTACTCTCATCCTGACTGTCTGTCCATTCTGCTAAACTATCCATGTCCTGTTTCAGTCAATTACTATCATCCTGACTCTCTGCCCATTCTGCTAAACTATCCATGTCCTGTTTCAGTCAATTACTATCATCCTGACTGTCTGTCCATTCTGCTAAACTATCAATGTCCTGTTTCAGTCAATTACTATCATCCTGACTGTCTGTCCATTCTGCTAAACTATCAATGTCCTGTTTCATTCAATTACTATCGTCCTGACTGTCTGTCCATTCTGCTAATCTATCAATGTCCTGTTTCATTCAATTACTATCATCCTGACTCTCTGTCCATTCTGCTAAACTACCCATGTCCTGTTTCAGTCATTTACTATTATCCTGACTCTCTGTCCATTCTGCTAAACTATCAATGTCCTGTTTCTGTCAATTACTATCATCCTGACTCTCGGTAGATTCTGCTAAACTACCCATGTCCTGTTTCAGTCATTTACTATCATCCTGACTCTCTGTCCATTCTGCTAAATTATCAATGTCCTGTTTCAGTCAATTACTATCATCCTGACTCTCTGTCCATTCTGCTAAACTACCCATGTCCTGTTTCAGTCATTTACTATCATCCTGACTCTCTGTCCATTCTGCTAAACTATCCATGTCCTGTTTCAGTCAATTACTATCATCCTGACTCTCTGTCCATTCTGCTAATCTATCCATGTCCTGTTTCAGTCAATTACTATCATACAGACTGTCTGTCCATTCTGCTAATTTATCAATGTCCTGTTTCAGTCAATTACTATCACCCTGACTGTCTGTCCATTCTGCTATACTATCAATGTCCTGTTTCAGTCAATTACTATCATCCTGACTGTCTGTCCATTCTGCTAAACTATCAATGTCCTGTTTCATTCAATTACTATCATCCTGACTGTCTGTCCATTCTGCTAATCTATCAATGTCCTGTTTCAGTCAATTACTATCATCCTGACTCTCTGTCCATTCTGCTAAACTATTCATGTCCTGTTTCAGTCATTTACTATCATCCTGACTGTCTGTCCATTCTGCTAAACTATCAATGTCCTGTTTCAGTCAATTACTATCATCCTGACTGTCTACCCATTCTGCTAAACTATTCATGTCCTGTTTCAGTCATTTACTATCATCCTGACTGTCTGTCCATTCTGCTAAACTATCAATGTCCTGTTTCAGTCAATTACTATCATCCTGACTCTCTGTCCATTCTGCTAATCTATCCATGTCCTGTTTCAGTCAGTTACTATCATACAGACTGTCTGTCCATTCTGCGAATTTATCAATGTCCTGTTTCAGTCAATTACTATCATCCTGATGTCTATCCATTCTGCTATACTATCCACGTCCTGTTTCAGTCAATTACCATCATCCTGACTCTCTGTCCATTCTGCTAATCTATCCATGTCCTGTTTCAGTCAATTACTATCATCCTGACTGTCTGTCCATTCTGCTAATTTATCAATGTCCTGTTTCAGTCAATTACTATCATCCTGACAGTCTGTCCATTCTGCTAAACTATCAATGTCCTGTTTCAGTCAATTACTATCATCCTGACTGTCTATCCACTCTGCTAAACTATTCATGTCCTGTTTCAGTCATTTACTATCATCCTGAATGTCTGTCCATTCTGCTAAACTATCACTGTCCTGTTTCAGTCAATTACTATCATCCTGATCCTCTGTCCATTTTGCTAAACTATCAATGTCCTGTTTCAGTCAATTACTATCATCCTGACTGTCTGTCCATTCTGCTGAACTATTCATGCCCTGTTTCAGTCATTTACTATATTCCTGACTGTCTATCCATTCTGCTAACCTATCAATGTCCTGTTTCAGTCAATTACTATCATCCTGACTGTCTGTCCATTCTGCTAAACTATCAATGTCCTGTTTCAGTCAATTACTCTCATCCTGACTGTCTGTCCATTCTGCTAAACTATCCATGTCCTGTTTCAGTCAATTACTATCATCCTGACTCTCTGCCCATTCTGCTAAACTATCCATGTCCTTTTTCAGTCAATTACTATCATCCTGACTGTCTGTCCATTCTGCTAAACTATCAATGTCCTGTTTCAGTCAATTACTATCATCCTGACTGTCTGTCCATTCTGCTAAACTATCAATGTCCTGTTTAATTCAATTACTATCGTCCTGACTGTCTGTCCATTCTGCTAATCTATCAATGTCCTGTTTCATTCAATTACTATCATCCTGACTGTCTGTCCATTCTGCTAAACTATCAATGTCCTGTTTCATTCAATTACTATCGTCCTGACTGTCTGTCCATTCTGCTAATCTATCAATGTCCTGTTTCATTCAATTACTATCATCCTGACTCTCTGTCCATTCTGCTAAACTACCCATGTCCTGTTTCAGTCATTTACTATTATCCTGACTCTCTGTCCATTCTGCTAAACTATCAATGTCCTGTTTCAGTCAATTACTATCATCCTGACTCTCTGTCCATTCTGCTAAACTACCCATGTCCTGTTTCAGTCATTTACTATCATCATGACTCTCTGTCCATTCCGCTAAACTATCCATGTCCTGTTTCAGTCAATTACTATCATCCTGACTGTCTGTCCATTCTGCTATACTATCCACGTCCTGTTTCAGTCAATTACCATCATCCTGACTCTCTGTCCATTCTGCTAATCTATCCATGTCCTGTTTCAGTCAATTACTATCATCCTGACTGTCTGTCCATTCTGCTAATTTATCAATGTCATGTTTCAGTAAATTACTATCATCCAGACTCTCTGTCCATTCTGCTAAACTATTCATGTCCTGTTTCAGTCATTTACTATCATCCTGACTGTCTGTCCATTCTGCTAAACTATCAATGTCCCGTTTCATTCAATTACTATCATCCTGACTGTCTGTCCATTCTGCTAATCTATCAATGTCCTGTTTCAGTCAATTACTATCATCCTGACTCTCTGTCCATTCTGCTAAACTACCCATGTCCTGTTTCAGTCATTTACTATTATCCTTACTCTCTGTCCATTCTGCGAAACTATCAATGTCCTGTCTCTGTCAATTACTATCATCCTGACTCTCTGTAGATTCTGCCAAACTACCCATGTCCTGTTTCAGTCATTTACTATCATCCTGACTCTCTGTCCATTCTGCTAAATTATCAATGTCCTGTTTCAGTCAATTACTATCATCCTGACTCTCTGTCCATTCTGCTAAACTACCCATGTCCTGTTTCAGTCATTTACTATCATCATGACTCTCTGTCCATTCCGCTAAACTATCCATGTCCTGTTTCAGTCAATTACTATCATCCTGACTGTCTGTCCATTCTGCTATACTATCCACGTCCTGTTTCAGTCAATTACCATCATCCTGACTCTCTGTCCATTCTGCTAATCTATCCATGTCCTGTTTCAGTCAATTACTATCATCCTGACTGTCTGTCCATTCTGCTAATTTATCAATGTCCTGTTTCAGTCAATTACTATCATCCCGACTGTCTGTCCATTCTGCTAAACTATCAATGTCTTGTTTCAGTCAATTACTATCATCCTGACTGTCTGTCCATTCTGCTAATTTATCAATGTCCTGTTTCAGTCAATTACTATCATCCTGACTGTCTGTCCATTCTGCTAATTTATCAATGTCCTGTTTCAGTCAATTACTATCATCCTGACTGTCTGTCCATTCTGCTAATTTATCAATGTCCTGTTTCAGTCAATTACTATCATCCTGACTGTCTGTCCATTCTGCTAAACTATCAATGTCCTGTTTCAGTCAATTACTATCATCCTGACTGTCTGTCTATTCTGCTAAACTGTCAATGTCCTGTTTCAGTTAATTACTATCTTCCTGACTGTCTATCCATTCTGCTAAACTATTCATGTCCTGTTTCAGTCATTTACTATCATCCTGACTGTCTGTCCATTCTGCTAACCTATCAATGTCCTGTTTCAGTCATTTACTATCATCCTGACTGTCTGTCCATTCTGCTAAACTATCCATGTCCTGTTTCAGTCAATTACTATCATCCTGACTGTCTACCATTCTGCTAAACTATCCATGTCCTGTTTCAGTCAATTACTATCATCCTGACTGTCTATCCATTCTGCTAAACTATCAATGTCCTGTTTCAGTCAATTACTATCATCCTGACTCTCTGTCCATTCTGCTAAACTATTCATGTCCTGTTTCAGTCAATTGCTATCATCCTGACTGTCTGTCCATTCTGCTAAACTATCCCTGTCCTGTTTCAGTCAATTACTATCATCCTGACTGTCTGTCCATTCTGCTAAACTATCCATGTCCTGTTTCAGTCAATTACTATCATCCTGACTGTCTATCCATTCTGCTAAACTATCCATGTCCTGTTTCAGTCAATTACTATCAAACAGACTGTCTGTCCATTCTGCTAATTTATCAATGTCCTGCTTCAGTCATTTACTATCATCCTAACTGTCTGTCCATTCTGATAACCTATCAATGTCCTGTTTCAGTCATTTACTATCATCCTGACTGTCTGTCCATTCTGCTAAACTATCCATGTCCTGTTTCAGTAAATTACTATCATACAGACTGTCTGTCCATTCTGCAAATTTATCAATGTCCTGTTTCAGTCAATTACTATCATCCTGATCCTCTGTCCATTTTGCTAAACTATCAATGTCCTGTTTCAGTCAATTACTATCATCCTGACTGTCTATCCATTCTGCTAAACTATTCATGTCCTGTTTCAGTCATTTACTATCATCCTGACTGTCTATCCATTCTGCTAACCTGTCAATGTCCTGTTTCAGTCATTTACTATCATCCTGACTGTCTGTCCATTCTGCTAAACTATCAATGTCCTGTTTCAGTCAATTACTATCATCCTGACTGTCTATCCATTCTGCTATACTATCCACGTCCTCTTTCAGTCAATTACTATCATCCTGACTCTCTGTCCATTCTGCTAACCTATCAATGTCCTGTTTCAGTCAATTACTATCATCCTGACAGTCTGTCCATTCTGCAAAACTATCAATGTCCTGTTTCAGTCAATTACTCTCATCCTGACTGTCTGTCCATTCTGCTAAACTATCCATGTCCTGTTTCAGTCAATTACTATCATCCTGACTCTCTGCCCATTCTGCTAAACTATCCATGTCCTGTTTCAGTCAATTACTATCATCCTGACTGTCTGTCCATTCTGCTTAACTATCAATGTCCTGTTTCAGTCAATTACTCTCATCCTGACTGTCTGTCCATTCTGCTAAACTATCCATGTCCTGTTTCAGTCAATTACTATCATCCTGACTCTCTGCCCATTCTGCTAAACTATCCATGTCCTGTTTCAGTCAATTACTATCATCCTGACTGTCTGTCCATTCTGCTAAACTATCAATGTCCTGTTTCAGTCAATTACTATCATCCTGACTGTCTGTCCATTCTGCTAAACTATCAATGTCCTGTTTCATTCAATTACTATCGTCCTGACTGTCTGTCCATTCTGCTAATCTATCAATGTCCTGTTTCATTCAATTACTATCATCCTGACTCTCTGTCCATTCTGCTAAACTACCCATGTCCTGTTTCAGTCATTTACTATTATCCTGACTCTCTGTCCATTCTGCTAAACTATCAATGTCCTGTTTCTGTCAATTACTATCATCCTGACTCTCGGTAGATTCTGCTAAACTACCCATGTCCTGTTTCAGTCATTTACTATCATCCTGACTCTCTGTCCATTCTGCTAAATTATCAATGTCCTGTTTCAGTCAATTACTATCATCCTGACTCTCTGTCCATTCTGCTAAACTACCCATGTCCTGTTTCAGTCATTTACTATCATCCTGACTCTCTGTCCATTCTGCTAAACTATCCATGTCCTGTTTCAGTCAATTACTATCATCCTGACTCTCTGTCCATTCTGCTAATCTATCCATGTCCTGTTTCAGTCAATTACTATCATACAGACTGTCTGTCCTTTCTGCTAAACTATCAATGTCCTGTTTCAGTCAATTACTATCATCCTGACTGTCTGTCCATTCTGCAATCTATCCATGTCCTGTTTCAGTCAATTACTATCAACCTGACTGTCTGTCCATTCTGCTAAACTATCAATGTCCTGTTTCAGTCAATTACTATCATCCTGACTGTCTGTCCATTCTGCTAAACTATCAATGTCCTGTTTCATTCAATTACTATCATCCTGACTGTCTGTCCATTCTGCTAATCTATCAATGTCCTGTTTCAGTCAATTACTATCATCCTGACTCTCTGTCCATTCTGCTAAACTATTCATGTCCTGTTTCAGTCATTTACTATCATCCTGACTGTCTGTCCATTCTGCTAAACTATCAATGTCCTGTTTCAGTCAATTACTATCATCCTGACTGTCTACCCATTCTGCTAAACTATTCATGTCCTGTTTCAGTCATTTACTATCATCCTGACTGTCTGTCCATTCTGCTAAACTATCAATGTCCTGTTTCAGTCAATTACTATCATCCTGACTCTCTGTCCATTCTGCTAATCTATCCATGTCCTGTTTCAGTCAATTACTATCATACAGACTGTCTGTCCATTCTGCGAATTTATCAATGTCCTGTTTCAGTCAATTACTATCATCCTGATGTCTATCCATTCTGCTATACTATCCACGTCCTGTTTCAGTCAATTACCATCATCCTGACTCTCTGTCCATTCTGCTAATCTATCCATGTCCTGTTTCAGTCAATTACTATCATCCTGACTGTCTGTCCATTCTGCTAATTTATCAATGTCCTGTTTCAGTCATTTACTATCATCCTGAATGTCTGTCCATTCTGCTAAACTATCACTGTCCTGTTTCAGTCAATTACTATCATCCTGATCCTCTGTCCATTTTGCTAAACTATCAATGTCCTGTTTCAGTCAATTACTATCATCCTGACTGTCTGTCCATTCTGCTGAACTATTCATGCCCTGTTTCAGTCATTTACTATATTCCTGACTGTCTATCCATTCTGCTAACCTATCAATGTCCTGTTTCAGTCAATTACTATCATCCTGACTGTCTGTCCATTCTGCTAAACTATCAATGTCCTGTTTCAGTCAATTACTCTCATCCTGACTGTCTGTCCATTCTGCTAAACTATCCATGTCCTGTTTCAGTCAATTACTATCATCCTGACTCTCTGCCCATTCTGCTAAACTATCCATGTCCTTTTTCAGTCAATTACTATCATCCTGACTGTCTGTCCATTCTGCTAAACTATCAATGTCCTGTTTCAGTCAATTACTATCATCCTGACTGTCTGTCCATTCTGCTAAACTATCAATGTCCTGTTTCATTCAATTACTATCGTCCTGACTGTCTGTCCATTCTGCTAATCTATCAATGTCCTGTTTCATTCAATTACTATCATCCTGACTCTCTGTCCATTCTGCTAAACTACCCATGTCCTGTTTCAGTCATTTACTATTATCCTGACTCTCTGTCCATTCTGCTAAACTATCAATGTCCTGTTTCTGTCAATTACTATCATCCTGACTCTCTGTAGATTCTGCTAAACTACCCATGTCCTGTTTCAGTCATTTACTATCATCCTGACTCTCTGTAGATTCTGCTAAACTACCCATGTCCTGTTTCAGTCAATTACTATCATCCTGACTCTCTGTCCATTCTGCTAAACTACCCATGTCCTGTTTCAGTCATTTACTATCATCCTGACTCTCTATCCATTCTGCTAAACTATCCATGTCCTGTTTCAGTCAATTACTATCATCCTGACTCTCTGTCCATTCTGCTAATCTATCCATGTCCTGTTTCAGTCAATTACTATCATACAGACTGTCTGTCCATTCTGCTAATTTATCAATGTCCTGTTTCAGTCAATTACTATCACCCTGACTGTCTGTCCATTCTGCTAAACTATCAATGTCCTGTTTCAGTCAATTACTATCATCCTGACTGTCTGTCCATTCTGCTAAACTATCAATGTCCTGTTTCAGTCAATTACTATCATCCTGACTGTCTGTCCATTCTGCAATCTATCAATGTCCTGTTTCAGTCAATTACTATCATCCTGACTGTCTGTCCATTCTGCTAAACTATCAATGTCCTGTTTCATTCAATTACTATCATCCTGACTGTCTGTCCATTCTGCTAATCTATCAATGTCCTGTTTCAGTCAATTACTATCATCCTGACTCTCTGTCCATTCTGCTAAACTATTCATGTCCTGTTTCAGTCATTTACTATCATCCTGACTGTCTGTCCATTCTGATAAACTATCAATGTCCTGTTTCAGTCAATTACTATCATCCTGACTGTCTATCCATTCTGCTAAACTATTCATGTCCTGTTTCAGTCATTTACTATCATCCTGACTGTCTGTCCATTCTGCTAAACTATCAATGTCCTGTTTCAGTCAATTACTATCATCCTGACTCTCTGTCCATTCTGCTAATATATCCATGTCCTGTTTCAGTCAATTACTATCATACAGACTGTCTTTCCATTCTGCGAATTTATCAATGCCCTGTTTCAGTCAATTACTATCATCCTGATGTCTATCCATTCTGCTATACTATCCACGTCCTGTTTCAGTCAATTACCATCATCCTGACTCTCTGTCCATTCTGCTAAACTATCCATGTCCTGTTTCAGTCAATTATTATCATCCTGACTGTCTGTCCATTCTGCTAAACTATCACTGTCCTGTTTCAGTCAATTACTATCATCCTGATCCTCTGTCTATTTTGCTAAACTATCAATGTCCTGTTTCAGTCAATTACTATCATCCTGACTGTCTGTCCATTCTGCTAAACTATTCATGCCCTGTTTCAGTCATTTAATATATTCCTGACTGTCTATCCATTCTGCTAACCTATCAATGTCCTGTTTCAGTCATTTACTATCACCCTGACTGTCTGTCCATTCTGCTAAACTATCAATGTCCTGTTTCAGTCAATTACTATCATCCTGACTCTCTGTCCATTCTGCTAATCTATCCATGTCCTGTTTCAGTCAATTACTATCATCCTGACTCTCTGTCCATTCTGCTAATCTATCCATGTCCTGTTTCAGTCAAATCCTATCATCCTGACTGTCTGTCCATTCTGCTAAACTATCAATGTCCTGTTTCAGTCAATTACTATCATCCTGACTGTCTGTCCATTCTGCTAAACTATCAATGTCCTGTTTCATTCAATTACTATCATCCTGACTGTCTGTCCATTCTGCTAATCTATCAATGTCCTGTTTCAGTCAATTACTATCATCCTGACTCTCTGTCCATTCTGCTAAACTATTCATGTCCTGTTTCAGTCATTTACTATCATCCTGACTGTCTGTCCATTCTGCTAAACTATCAATGTCCTGTTTCAGTCAATTACTATCATCCTGACTGTCTATCCATTCTGCTAAACTATTCATGTCCTGTTTCAGTCATTTACTATCATCCTGACTGTCTGTCCATTCTGCTAAACTATCAATGTCCTGTTTCAGTCAATTACTATCATCCTGACTGTCTGTCCATTCTGCAAATCTATCCATCTCCTGTTTCAGTCAATTGCTATCATCCTGAATGTCTGTCCATTCTGCTAAACTATCCATGTCCTGTTTCAGTCAATTACTATCATACAGACTGTCTGTCCATTCTGCTAATTTATCAATGTCCTGTTTCAGTCAATTACTATCATCCTGATGTCTATCCATTCTGCTATACTATCCACGTCCTGTTTCAGTCAATTACCATCATCCTGACTCTCTGTCCATTCTGCTAATCTATCCATGTCCTGTTACAGTCAATTACTATCATCCTGACTGTCTGTCCATTCTGCTAATTTATCAATGTCCTGTTTCAGTCAATTACTATCATCCAGACTGTCTGCCAATTCTGCTAAACTCTCAATGTCCTGTTTCAGTCAATTACTATCATCCTGACTGTCTGTCCATTCTGCTAATTTATCAATGTCCTGTTTCAGTCAATTACTATCATCCTGACTGTCTGTCCATTCTGCTAATTTATCAATGTCCTGTTTCAGTCAATTACTATCATCCTGACTGTCTGTCCATTCTGCTAAACTATCAATGTCCTGTTTCAGTCAATTACTATCATCCTGACTGTCTGTCCATTCTGCTAAACTATCAATGTCCTGTTTCAGTCAATTACTATCATCCTGACTGTCTATCCATTCTGCTAAACTATTCATGTCATGTTTCAGTCATTTACTATCATCCTGACTGTCTGCACATTCTGCTAAACTATCAATGTCCTGTTTCAGTCAATTACTATCATCCTGATCCTCTGTCCATTTTGCTAAACTATCAATGTCCTGTTTCAGTCAATTACTATCATCCTGACTGTCTATCCATTCTGCTAAACTATTCATGTCCTGTTTCAGTCATTTACTATCATCCTGACTGTCTGTCCATTCTGCTAACCTATCAATGTCCTGTTTCAGTCATTTACTATCATGCTGACTGTCTGTCCATTCTGCTAAACTATCCATGTCCTGTTTCAGTCAATTACTATCATCCTGACTCTCTGTCCATTCTGCTAAACTATCCATGTCCTGTTTCAGTCAATTACTGTCATCCTGACTGTCTGTACATTCTGCTAAACTATCCATGTCCTGTTTCAGTCAATTACTATCATCCTGACTGTCTGTCCATTCTGCTAAACTATCAATGTCCTGTTTCAGTCAATTACTATCATCCTGACTGTCTGTCCATTCTGCTAAACTATTCATGTCCTGTTTCAGTCAATTACTATCATCCTGACTGTCTATCCATTCTGCTAAACTATCCATGTCCTGTTTCAGTCAATTACTATCATACAGACTGTCTGTACATTCTGCTAATTTATCAATGTCCTGTTTCAGTCATTTACTATCATCCTGACTGTCTGTCCATTCTGCTAAACTATCCATGTCCTGTTTCAGTCAATTACTATCATCCTGACTGTCTGTCCATTCTGCTAAACAATCCATGTCCTGTTTCAGTCAATTACTATCATCCTGACTGTCTATCCATTCTGCTAAACTATCAATGTCCTGTTTCAGTCAATTACTATCATACAGACTGTCTGTCCATTCTGCTAAGTTAGCAATGTCCTGTTTCAGTCATTTACTATCATCCTGACTGTCTGTCCATTCTGCTAAACTATCAATGTCCTGTTTCAGTCAATTACTATCATCCTGACTGTCTATCCATTCTGCTAACCTATCAATGTCCTGTTTCAGTCATTTACTATCATCCTGATGTCTATCCATTCTGCTAACCTATCAATGTCCTGTTTCAGTCATTTACTATCATCCTGATGTCTATCCATTCTGCTATACTATCCACGTCCTGTTTCAGTCAATTACCATCATCCTGACTCTCTGTCCATTCTGCTAATCTATCCATGTCCTGTTTCAGTCAATTACTATCATCCTGACTGTCTGTCCATTCTGCTAATTTATCAATGTCCTGTTTCAGTCAATTACTATCATCCAGACTGTCTGTCCATTCTGCTAAACTATCAATGTCCTGATTCAGTCAATTACTATCATCCTGACTGTCTGTCCATTCTGCTAATTTATCAATGTCCTGTTTCAGTCAATTACTATCATCCTGACTGTCTGTCCATTCTGCTAATTTATCAATGTCCTGTTTCAGTCAATTACTATCATCCTGACTGTCTGTCCATTCTGCTAAACTATCAATGTCCTGTTTCAGTCAATTACTATCATCCTGACTGTCTGTCCATTCTGCTAAACTATCAATGTCCTGTTTCAGTCAATTACTATCATCCTGACTGTCTGTCCATTCTGCTAAACTATCAATGTCCTGTTTCAGTCAATTACTATCATCCTGACTGTCTATCCATTCTGCTAAACTATTCATGTCCTGTTTCAGTCATTTACTATCATCCTGACTGTCTGTCCATTCTGCTAAACTATCAATGTCCTGTTTCAGTCAATTACTATCATCCTGATCCTCTGTCCATTTTGCTAAACTATCCATGTCCTGTTTCAGTCAATTACTATCATCCTGACTGTCTATCCATTCTGCTAAACTATTCATGTCCTGTTTCAGTCATTTACTATCATCCTGACTGTCTGTCCATTCTGCTAACCTATCAATGTCCTGTTTCAGTCAATTACTATCATCCTGACTGTCTGTCCATTCTGCTAAACTATCAATGTCCTGTTTCAGTCAATTACTATCATCCTGACTGTCTGTCCATTCTGCAAATCTATCCATGTCCTGTTTCAGTCAATTACTATCATCCTGACTGTCTGTCCATTCTGCTAAACTATCAATATCCTGTTTCAGTCAATTACTATCATCCTGACTGTCTGTCCATTCTGCAAATCTATCCATGTCCTGTTTCAGTCAATTACTATCATCCTGACTGTCTGTCCATTCTGCTAATCTATCAATGTCCTGTTTCAGTCAATTACTATCATCCTGACTCTCTGTCCATTCTGCTAAACTATTCATGTCCTGTTTCAGTCATTTACTATCATCCTGACTGTCTGTCCATTCTGCTAAACTATCAATGTCCTGTTTCAGTCAATTACTATCATCCTGACTGTCTATCCATTCTGCTAAACTATTCATGTCCTGTTTCAGTCATTTACTATCATCCTGACTGTCTGTCCATTCTGCTAAACTATCAATGTCCTGTTTCAGTCAATTACTATCATCCTGACTCTCTGTCCATTCTGCTAATTTATCAATGTCCTGTTTCAGTCAATTACTATCATCCTGACTGTCTGTCCATTCTGCTAATTTATCAATGTCCTGTTTCAGTCAATTACTATCATCCTGACTGTCTGTCCATTCTGCTAATTTATCAATGTCCTGTTTCAGTCAATTACTATCATCCTGACTGTCTGTCCATTCTGCTAAACTATCATTGTTCTGTTTCAGTCAATTACTATCATCCTGACTGTCTGTCCATTCTGCTAAACTATCAATGTCCTGTTTCAGTCAATTACTATCATCCTGACTGTCTATCCATTCTGCTAAACTATTCATGTCCTGTTTCAGTCATTTACTATCATCCTGACTGTCTGTCCATTCTGCTAAACTATCACTGTCCTGTTTCAGTCAATTACTATCATCCTGATCCTCTGTCCATTTTGCTAAACTCTCAATGTCCTGTTTCAGTCAATTACTATCATCCTGACTGTCTGTCCATTCTGCTAAAATATCCATGTCCTGTTTCAGTCATTTACTATCATCCTGACTGTCTATCCATTCTGCTAACCTATCAATGTCCTGTTTCAGTCATTTACTATCACCCTGACTGTCTGTCCATTCTGCTAAACTATCAATGTCCTGTTTCAGTCAATTACTATCATCCTGACTCTCTGTCCATTCTGCTAATCTATCCATGTCCTGTTTCAGTCAATTACTATCATCCTGACTCTCTGTCCATTCTGCTAATCTATCCATGTCCTCTTTCAGTCAATTACTATCATCCTGACTGTCTGTCCGTTCTGCTAATTTATCAATGTCCTGTTTCAGTCAATTACTATCACCCTGACTGTCTGTCCATTCTGCTAAACTATCAATGTCCTGTTTCAGTCAATTACTATCATCCTGACTGTCTGTCCAGTCTGCTAATCTATCCATGTCCTGTTTCAGTCAATTACTATCATCCTGACTGTCTGTCCATTCTGCTAAACTATCAATGTCCTGTTTCAGTCAATTACTATCATCCTGACTGTCTGTCCATTCTGCTAAACTATCAATGTCCTGTTTCATTCAATTACTATCATCCTGACTGTCTGTCCATTCTGCTAATCTATCAATGTCCTGTTTCAGTCAATTACTATCATCCTGACTCTCTGTCCATTCTGCTAAACTATTCATGTCCTGTTTCAGTCATTTACTATCATCCTGACTGTCTGTCCATTCTGCTAAACTATCAATGTCCTGTTTCAGTCAATTACTATCATCCTGACTGTCTATCCATTCTGCTAAACTATTCATGTCCTGTTTCAGTCATTTACTATCATCCTGACTGTCTGTCCATACTGCTAAACTATCAATGTCCTGTTTCAGTCTATTACTATCATCCTGACTCTCTGTCCATTCTGCTAATCTATCCATCTCCTGTTTCAGTCAATTGCTATCATCCTGAATGTCTGTCCATTCTGCTAAACTATCCATGTCCTGTTTCAGTCAATTACTATCATACAGACTGTCTGTCCATTCTGCTAATTTATCAATGTCCTGTTTCAGTCAATTACTATCATCCTGATGTCTATCCATTCTGCTATACTATCCACGTCCTGTTTCAGTCAATTACCATCATCCTGACTCTCTGTCCATTCTGCTAATCTATCCATGTCCTGTTTCAGTCAATTACTATCATCCTGACTGTCTGTCCATTCTGCTAATTTATCAATGTCCTGTTTCAGTCAATTACTATCATCCAGACTGTCTGTCCATTCTGCTAAACTATCAATGTCCTGTTTCAGTCAATTACTATCATCCTGACTGTCTGTCCATTCTGCTAATTTATCAATGTCCTGTTTCAGTCAATTACTATCATCCTGACTGTCTGTCCATTCTGCTAATTTATCAATGTCCTGTTTCAGTCAATTACTATCATCCTGACTGTCTGTCCATTCTGCTAATTTATCAATGTCCTGTTTCAGTCAATTACTATCATCCTGACTGTCTGTCCATTCTGCTAAACTATCAATGTCCTGTTTCAGTCAATTACTATCATCCTGACTGTCTGTCCATTCTGCTAAACTATCAATGTCCTGTTTCAGTCAATTACTATCATCCTGACTGTCTATCCATTCTGCTAAACTATTCATGTCCTGTTTCAGTCATTTACTATCATCCTGACTGTCTGTCCATTCTGCTAAACTATCAATGTCCTGTTTCAGTCAATTACTATCATCCTGATCCTCTGTCCATTTTGCTAAACTATCAATGTCCTGTTTCAGTCAATTACTATCATCCTGACTGTCTGTCCATTCTGCTAAACTATCCATGTCCTGTTTCAGTCAATTACTATCATCCTGACTGTCTATCCATTCTGCTAAACTATTCATGTCCTGTTTCAGTCATTTACTATCATCCTGACTGTCTGTCCATTCTGCTAACCTATCAATGTCCTGTTTCAGTCATTTACTATCATCCTGACTGTCTGTCCATTCTGCTAAACTATCCATGTCCTGTTTCAGTCAATTACTATCATCCTGACTGTCTGTCCATTCTGCTAAACTATCCATGTCCTGTTTCAGTCAATTACTGTCATCCTGACTGTCTGTACATTCTGCTAAACTATCCATGTCCTGTTTCAGTCAATTACTATCATCCTGACTGTCTGTCCATTCTGCTAAACTATCAATGTCCTGTTTCAGTCAATTACTATCATCCTGACTGTCTGTCCATTCTGCTAAACTATTCATGTCCTGTTTCAGTCAATTACTATCATCCTGACTGTCTATCCATTCTGCTAAACTATCCATGTCCTGTTTCAGTCAATTACTATCATACAGACTGTCTGTCCATTCTGCTAATTTATCAATGTCCTGTTTCAGTCATTTACTATCATCCTGACTGTCTGTCCATTCTGCTAAACTATCCATGTCCTGTTTCAGTCAATTACTATCATCCTGACTGTCTGTCCATTCTGCTAAACTATCCATGTCCTGTTTCAGTCAATTACTATCATCCTGACTGTCTATCCATTCTGCTAAACTATCAATGTCCTGTTTCAGTCAATTACTATCATCCTGACTCTCTGTCCATTCTGCTAAACTATTCATGTCCTGTTTCAGTCAATTACTATCATCCTGACTGTCTGTCCATTCTGCTAAACTATCCATGTCCTGTTTCAGTCAATTACTATCATCCTGACTGTCTGTCCATTCTGCTAAACTATCCATGTCCTGTTTCAGTCAGTTACAATCATCCTGACTGTCTATCCATTCTGCTAAACTATCCATGTCCTGTTTCAGTCAATTACTATCATACAGACTGTCTGTCCATTCTGCTAATTTATCAATGTCCTGTTTCAGTCATTTACTATCATCCTGACAGTCTGTCCATTCTGCTAAACTATCAATGTCCTGTTTCAGTCAATTACTATCATCCTGACTGTCTATCCATTCTGCTAAACTATTCATGTCCTGTTTCAGTCATTTACTATCATCCTGACTGTCTATCCATTCTGCTAACCTATCAATGTCCTTTTTCAGTCATTTACTATCATCCTGATGTCTATCCATTCTGCTATCCTATCCACGTCCTGTTTCAGTCAATTACCATCATCCTGACTCTCTGTCCATTCTGCTAATCTATCCATGTCCTGTTTCAGTCAATTACTATCATCCTGACTGTCTGTCCATTCTGCTAATTTATCAATGTCCTGTTTCAGTCAATTACTATCATCCAGACTGTCTGTCCATTCTGCTAAACTATCAATGTCCTGTTTCAGTCAATTACTATCATCCTGACTGTCTGTCCATTCTGCTAATTTATCAATGTCCTGTTTCAGTCAATTACTATCATCCTGACTGTCTGTCCATTCTGCTAATTTATCAATGTCCTGTTTCAGTCAATTACTATCATCTTGACTGTCTGTCCATTCTGCTAAACTATCAATGTCCTGTTTCAGTCAATTACTATCATCCTGACTGTCTGTCCATTCTGCTAAACTATCAATGTCCTGTTTCAGTCATTTACTATCATCCTGACTGTCTGTCCATTCTGCTAAACTATCAATGTCCTGTTTCAGTCAATTACTATCATCCTGATCCTCTGTCCATTTTGCTAAACTATCAATGTCCTGTTTCAGTCATTTACTATCATCCTGACTGTCTGTCCATTCTGCTAACCTATCCATGTCCTGTTTCAGTCATTTACTATCATCCTGACTGTCTGTCCATTCTGCTAAACTATCCATGTCCTGTTTCAGTCAATTACTATCATCCTGACTGTTTGTCCATTCTGCTAAACTATCCATGTCCTGTTTCAGTCAATTACTGTCATCCTGACTGTCTGTACATTCTGCTAAACTATCCATGTCCTGTTTCAGTCAATTACTATCATCCTGACTGTCTGTCCATTCTGCTAAACTATCAATGTCCTGTTTCAGTCAATTACTATCATCCTGAATGTCTGTCCATTCTGCTAAACTATTCATGTCCTGTTTCAGTCAATTACTATCATCCTGACTGTCTATCCATTCTGCTAAACTATCCATGTCCTGTTTCAGTCAATTACTATCATACAGACTGTCTGTCCATTCTGCTAATTTATCAATGTCCTGTTTCAGTCATTTACTATCATCCTGACTGTCTGTCCATTCTGCTAAACTATCCATGTCCTGTTTCAGTCAATTACTATCATCCTGACTGTCTGTCCATTCTGCTAAACTATCCATGTCCTGTTTCAGTGTCAATTACTATCATCCTGACTGTCTATCCATTCTGCTAAACTATCAATGTCCTGTTTCAGTCAATTACTATCATCCTGACTCTCTGTCCATTCTGCTAAACTATTCATGTCCTGTTTCAGTCAATTACTATCATCCTGACTGTCTGTCCATTCTGCTAAACTATCCATGTCCTGTTTGAGTCAATTACTATCATCCTGACTGTCTGTCCATTCTGCTAAACTATCCATGTCCTGTTTCAGTCAGTTACAATCATCCTGACTGTCTATCCATTCTGCTAAACTATCCATGTCCTGTTTCAGTCAATTACTATCATACAGACTGTCTGTCCATTCTGCTAAGTTATCAATGTCCTGTTTCAGTCATTTACTATCATCCTGACTGTCTGTCCATTCTGCTAAACTATCAATGTCCTGTTTCAGTCAATTACTATCATCCTGACTGTCTATCCATTCTGCTAAACTATTCATGTCCTGTTTCAGTCATTTACTATCATCCTGACTGTCTATCCATTCTGCTAACCTATCAATGTCCTGTTTCAGTCATTTACTATCATCCTGACTGTCTGTCCATTCTGCTAAACTATCAATGTCCTGTTTCAGTCAATTACTATCATCCTGACTGTCTATCCATTCTGCTATACTATCCACGTCCTGTTTCAGTCAATTACTATCATCCTGACTCTCTGTCCATTCTGCTAACCTATCAATGTCCTGTTTCAGTCAATTACTATCATCCTGACTGTCTGTCCATTCTGCTAAACTATCAATGTCCTGTTTCAGTCAATTACTCTCATCCTGACTGTCTGTCCATTCTGCTAAACTATCCATGTCCTGTTTCAGTCAATTACTATCATCCTGACTCTCTGTCCATTCTGCTAAACTATTCATGTCCTGTTTCAGTCATTTACTATCATCCTGACTGTCAGTCCATTCTGCTAAACTATCAATGTCCTGTTTCAGTCAATTACTATCATCCTGACTGTCTATCCATTCTGCTAAACTATTCATGTCCTGTTTCAGTCATTTACTATCATCCTGACTGTCTGTCCATTCTGCTAAACTATCAATGTCCTGTTTCAGTCAATTACTATCATCCTGACTCTCTGTCCATTCTGCTAATCTATCCATGTCCTGTTTCAGTCAATTACTATCATCCTGACTGTCTGTCCATTCTGCTAATTTATCAATGTCCTGTTTCAGTCAATTACTATCATCCTGATGTCTATCCATTCTGCTATACTATCCACGTCCTGTTTCAGTCAATTACCATCATCCTGACTCTCTGTTCATTCTGCTAATCTATCCATGTCCTGTTTCAGTCAATTACTATCATCCTGACTGTCTGTCCATTCTGCTAATTTATCAATGTCCTGTTTCAGTCAATTACTATCATCCAGACTGTCTGTCCATTCTGCTAAACTATCAATGTCCTGTTTCAGTCAATTACTATCATCCTGACTGTCTGTCCATTCTGCTAATTTATCAATGTCCTGTTTCAGTCAATTACTATCATCCTGACTGTCTGTCCATTCTGCTAATTTATCAATGTCCTGCTTCAGTCAATTACTATCATCCTGACTGTCTGTCCACTCTGCTAAACTATCAATGTCCTGTTTCAGTCAATTACTATCATCCTGACTGTCTGTCCATTCTGCTAAACTATCAATGCCCTGTTTCAGTCAATTACTATCATCCTGACTGTCTATCCATTCTGCTAAACTATTCATGTCCTGTTTCAGTCATTTACTATCATCCTGACTGTCTGTCCATTCTGCTAAACTATCAATGTCCTGTTTCAGTCAATTACTATCATCCTGATCCTCTGTCCATTTTGCTAAACTATCAATGTCCTGTTTCAGTCAATTACTATCATCCTGACTGTCTATCCATTCTGCTAAACTATTCATGTCCTGTTTCAGTCATTTACTATCATCCTGACTGTCTATCCATTCTGCTAACCTATCAATGTCCTGTTTCAGTCATTTACTATCACCCTGACTGTCTGTCCATTCTGCTAAACTATTAATGTCCTGTTTCAGTCAATTACTATCATCCTGACTCTCTGTCCATTCTGCTAATCTATCCATGTCCTGTTTCAGTCAATTACTATCATCCTGACTCTCTGTCCATTCTGCTAATCAATCCATGTCCTGTTTCAGTCAATTACTATCATCCTGACTGTCTGTCCATTCTGCTAATTTATCAATGTCCTGTTTCAGTCAATTACTATCACCCTGACTGTCTGTCCATTCTGCTAAACTATCAATGTCCTGTTTCAGTCAATTACTATCATCCTGACTGTCTGTCCATTCTGCTAATCTATCCATGTCCTGTTTCAGTCAATTACTATCATCCTGACTGTCTGTCCATTCTGCTAAACTATCAATGTCCTGTTTCAGTCAATTACTATCATCCTGACTGTCTGTCCATTCTGCTAAACTATCAATGTCCTGTTTCATTCAATTACTATCATCCTGACTGTCTGTCCATTCTGCTAATCTATCAATGTCCTGTTTCAGTCAATTAATATCATCCTGACTCTCTGTCCATTCTGCTAAACTATTCATGTCCTGTTTCAGTCATTTACTATCATCCTGACTGTCTGTCCATTCTGCTAAACTATCAATGTCCTGTTTCAGTCAATTACTATCATCCTGACTGTCTATCCATTCTGCTAAACTATTCATGTCCTGTTTCAGTCATTTACTATCATCCTGACTGTCTGTCCATTCTGCTAAACTATCAATGTCCTGTTTCAGTCAATTACTATCATCCTGACTCTCTGCCATTCTGCTAATCTATCCATCTCCTGTTTCAGTCAATTACTATCATCCTGACTGTCTATCCATTCTGCTAAACTATTCATGTCCTGTTTCAGTCAATTACTATCATACAGACTGTCTGTCCATTCTGCTAATTTCTCAATGTCCTGTTTCAGTCAATTACTATCATCCTGATGTCTATCCATTCTGCTATACTATCCACGTCCTGTTTCAGTCAATTACCATCATCCTGACTCTCTGTCCATTCTGCTAATCTATCCATGTCCTGTTTCAGTCAATTACTATCATCCTGACTGTCTGTCCATTCTGCTAATTTATCAATGTCCTGTTTCAGTCAATTACTATCATCCAGACTGTCTGTCCATTCTGCTAAACTATCAATGTCCTGTTTCAGTCAATTACTATCATCCTGACTGTCTGTCCATTCTGCTAATTTATCAATGTCCTGTTTCAGTCAATTACTATCATCCTGACTGTCTGTCCATTCTGCTAATTTATCAATGTCCTGTTTCAGTCAATTACTATCATCCTGACTGTCTGTCCATTCTGCTAAACTATCAATGTCCTGTTTCAGTCAATTACTATCATCCTGACTGTCTGTCCATTCTGCTAAACTATCAATGTCCTGTTTCAGTCAATTACTATCATCCTGACTGTCTATCCATTCTGCTAAACTATTCATGTCCTGTTTCAGTCATTTACTATCATCCTGACTGTCTGTCCATTCTGCTAAACTATCAATGTCCTGTTTCAGTCAATTACTATCATCCTGATCCTCTGTCCATTTTGCTAAACTATCAATGTCCTGTTTCAGTCAATTACTATCATCCTGACTGTCTATCCATTCTGCTAATCTATTCATGTCCTGTTTCAGTCATTTACTATCATCCTGACTGTCTGTCCATTCTGCTAACCTATCAATGTCCTGTTTCAGTCATTTACTATCATCCTGACTGTCTGCCCATTCTGCTAAACTATCCATGTCCTGTTTCAGTCAATTACTATCATCCTGACTGTCTGTCCATTCTGCTAAACTATCCATGTCCTGTTTCAGTCAATTACTATCATCCTGACTGTCTGTCCATTCTGCTAAACTATCAATGTCCTGTTTCAGTCAATTACTATCATCCTGACTGTCTGTCCATTCTGCTAAACTATTCATGTCCTGTTTCAGTCAATAACTATCATCCTGACTGTCTATCCATTCTGCTAAACTATCCATGTCCTGTTTCAGTCAATTACTATCATACAGACTGACTGTCCATTCTGCTAATTTATCAATGTCCTGTTTCAGTCATTTACTATCATCCTGACTGTCTGTCCATTCTGCTAAACTATCAATGTCCTGTTTCAGTCAATTACTATCATCCTGACTGTCTATCCATTCTGCTAAACTATTCATGTCCTGTTTCAGTCATTTACTATCATCCTGACTGTCTGTCCATTCTGCTAAACTATCAATGTCCTGTTTCAGTCAATTACTATCATCCTGATCCTCTGTCCATTTTGCTAAACTATCAATGTCCTGTTTCAGTCAATTACTATCGTCCTGACTGTCTATCCATTCTGCTAAACTATTCATGTCCTGTTTCAGTCATTTACTATCATCCTGACTGTCTGTCCATTCTGCTAACCTATCAATGTCCTGTTTCAGTCATTTACTATCATCCTGACTGTCTATCCATTCTGCTAAACTATCAATGTCCTGTTTCAGTCAATTACTATCATCCTGACTCTCTGTCCATTCTGCTAATCTATCCAAGTCCTGTTTCAGTCAATTACTATCATCCTGACTCTCTGTCCATTCTGCTAATCTATCCATGTCCTGTTTCAGTCAATTACT
Source organism: Heterodontus francisci (assembly GCF_036365525.1). Lineage (NCBI taxonomy): Eukaryota > Metazoa > Chordata > Chondrichthyes > Heterodontiformes > Heterodontidae > Heterodontus > Heterodontus francisci. The sequence continues at coordinate 1,658,400 of NW_027141021.1, forward strand.
ATCATCCTGACTGTCTGTCCATTCTGCTAATTTATCAATGTCCTGTTTCAGTCAATTACTATCACCCTGACTGTCTGTCCATTCTGCTAAACTATCAATGTCCTGTTTCAGTCAATTACTATCATCCTGACTCTCTGTCCATTCTGCTAATCTATCCATGTCCTGTTTCAGTCAATTACTATCATCCTGACTGTCTGTCCATTCTGCTAATTTATCAATGTCCTGTTTCAGTCAATTACTATCACCCTGACTGTCTGTCCATTCTGCTAAACTATCAATTTCCTGTTTCAGTCAATTACTATCATCCTGACTGTCTGTCCATTCTGCTAAACTATCAATGTCCTGTTTCATTCAATTACTATCATCCTGACTGTCTGTCCATTCTGCTAATCTATCAATGTCCTGTTTCAGTCAATTACTATCATCCTGACTCTCTGTCCATTCTGCTAAACTATTCATGTCCTGTTTCAGTCATTTACTATCATCCTGACTGTCTGTCCATTCTGCTAAACTATCAATGTCCTGTTTCAGTCAATTACTATCATCCTGACTGTCTATCCATTCTGCTAAACTATTCATGTCCTGTTTCAGTCATTTACTATCATCCTGGCTGTCTGTCCATTCTGCTAAACTATCAATGTCCTGTTTCAGTCAATTACTATCATCCTGACTCTCTGTCCATTCTGCTAATCTATCCATCTCCTGTTTCAGTCAATTGCTATCATCCTGAATGTCTGTCCATTCTGCTAAACTATCCATGTCCTGTTTCAGTCAATTACTATCATACAGACTGTCTGTCCATTCTGCTAATTTATCAATGTCCTGTTTCAGTCAATTACTATCATCCTGATGTCTATCCATTCTGCTATACTATCCACGTCCTGTTTCAGTCAATTACCATCATCCTGACTCTCTGTCCATTCTGCTAATCTATCCATGTCCTGTTTCAGTCAATTACTATCATCCTGACTGTCTGTCCATTCTGCTAATTTATCAATGTCCTGTTTCAGTCAATTACTATCATCCAGACTGTCTGTCCATTCTGCTAAACTATCAATGTCCTGTTTCAGTCAATTACTATCATCCTGACTGTCTGTCCATTCTGCTAATTTATCAATTTCCTGTTTCAGTCAATTACTATCATCCTGACTGTCTGTCCATTCTGCTAATTTATCAATGTCCTGTTTCAGTTAATTACTATCATCCTGACTGTCTGTCCATTCTGCTAATTTATCAATGTCCTGTTTCAGTCAATTACTATCATCCTGACTGTCTGTCCATTCTGCTAAACTATCAATGTCCTGTTTCAGTCAATTACTATCATCCTGACTGTCTGTCCATTCTGCTAAACTATCAATGTCCTGTTTCAGTCAATTACTATCATCCTGACTGTCTATCCATTCTGCTAAACTATTCATGTCCTGTTTCAGTCATTTACTATCATCCTGACTGTCTGTCCATTCTGCTAAACTATCAATGTCCTGTTTCAGTCAATTACTATCATCCTGATCCTCTGTCCATTCTGCTAAACTATCAATGTCCTGTTTCAGTCAATTACTATCATCCTGACTGTCTGTCCATTCTGCTAAACTATTCATGTCCTGTTTCAGTCAATGACTATCATCCTGACTGTCTATCCATTCTGCTAAACTATCCATGTCCTGTTTCAGTCAATTACTATCATACAGACTGACTGTCCATTCTGCTAATTTATCAATGTCCTGTTTCAGTCATTTACTATCATCCTGACTCTCTGTCCATTCTGCTAAACTATCAATGTCCTGTTTCAGTCAATTACTATCATCCTGACTGTCTATCCATTCTGCTAAACTATTCATGTCCTGTTTCAGTCATTTACTATCATCCTGACTGTCTGTCCATTCTGCTAAACTATCAATGTCCTGTTTCAGTCAATTACTATCATCCTGATCCTCTGTCCATTTTGCTAAACTATCAATGTCCTGTTTCAGTCAATTACTATCGTCCTGACTGTCTATCCATTCTGCTAAACTATTCATGTCCTGTTTCAGTCATTTACTATCATCCTGACTGTCTGTCCATTCTGCTAACCTATCAATGTCCTGTTTCAGTCATTTACTATCGTCCTGACTGTCTATCCATTCTGCTAAACTATTCATGTCCTGTTTCAGTCATTTACTATCATCCTGACTGTCTGTCCATTCTGCTAATCTATCCATGTCCTGTTTCAGTCAATTACTATCATCCTGACTGTCTGTCCATTCTGCTAATTTATCAATGTCCTGTTTCAGTCAATTACTATCACCCTGACTGTCTGTCCATTCTGCTAAACTATCAATTTCCTGTTTCAGTCAATTACTATCATCCTGACTGTCTGTCCATTCTGCTAAACTATCAATGTCCTGTTTCATTCAATTACTATCATCCTGACTGTCTGTCCATTCTGCTAATCTATCAATGTCCTGTTTCAGTCAATTACTATCATCCTGACTCTCTGTCCATTCTGCTAAACTATTCATGTCCTGTTTCAGTCATTTACTATCATCCTGACTGTCTGTCCATTCTGCTAAACTATCAATGTCCTGTTTCAGTCAATTACTGTCATCCTGACTGTCTATCCATTCTGCTAAACTATTCATGTCCTGTTTCAGTCATTTACTATCATCCTGGCTGTCTGTCCGTTCTGCTAAACTATCAATGTCCTGTTTCAGTCAATTACTATCATCCTGACTCTCTGTCCATTCTGCTAATCTATCCATCTCCGGTTTCAGTCAATTGCTATCATCCTGAATGTCTGTCCATTCTGCTAAACTATCCATGTCCTGTTTCAGTCAATTACTATCATACAGACTGTCTGTCCATTCTGCTAATTTATCAATGTCCTGTTTCAGTCAATTACTATCATCCTGATGTCTATCCATTCTGCTATACTATCCACGTCCTGTTTCAGTCAATTACCATCATACTGACCCTCTGTCCATTCTGCTAATCTATCCATGTCCTGTTTCAGTCAATTACTATCATCCTGACTGTCTGTCCATTCTGCTAATTTATCAATGTCCTGTTTCAGTCAATTACTATCATCCAGACTGTCTGTCCATTCTGCTAAACTATCAATGTCCTGTTTCAGTCAATTACTATCATCCTGACTGTCTGTCCATTCTTCTAATTTATCAATGTCCTGTTTCAGTCAATTACTATCATCCTGACTGTCTGTCCATTCTGCTAATTTATCAATGTCCTGTTTCAGTCAATTACTATCATCCTGACTGTCTGTCCATTCTGCTAATTTATCAATGTCCTGTTTCAGTCAATTACTATCATCCTGACTGTCTGTCCATTCTGCTAAACTATCAATGTCCTGTTTCAGTCAATTACTATCATCCTGACTGTCTGTCCATTCTGCTAAACTATCAATGTCCTGTTTCAGTCAATTACTATCATCCTGACTGTATATCCATTCTGCTAAACTATTCATGTCCTGTTTCAGTCATTTACTATCATCCTGACTGTCTGTCCATTCTGCTAAACTATCAATGTCCTGTTTCAGTCAATTACTATCATCCTGATCCTCTGTCCATTTTGCTAAACTATCAATGTCCTGTTTCAGTCAATTACTATCATCCTGACTGTCTATCCATTCTGCTAAACTATTCATGTCCTGTTTCAGTCATTTACTATCATCCTGACTGTCTGTCCATTCTGCTAACCTATCAATGTCCTGTTTCAGTCATTTACTATCATCCTGACTGTCTGCCCATTCTGCTAAACTATCCATGTCCTGTTTCATTCAATTACTATCATCCTGACTGTCTGTCCATTCTGCTAAACTATCCATGTCCTGTTTCAGTCAATTACTGTCATCCTGACTGTCTGTACATTCTGCTAAACTATCCATGTCCTGTTTCAGTCAATTACTATCATCCTGACTGTCTGTCCATTCTGCTAAACTATCAATGTCCTGTTTCAGTCAATTACTATCATCCTGACTGTCTGTCCATTCTGCTAAACTATTCACGTCTGTTTCAGTCAATTACTATCATCCTGACAGTCTATCCATTCTGCTAAACTATCCATGTCCTGTTTCAGTCAATTACTATCATACAGACTGTCTGTCCATTCTGCTAATTTATCAATGTCCTGTTTCAGTCATTTACTATCATCCTGACTGTCTGTCCATTCTGCTAAACTATCAATGTCCTGTTTCAGTCAATTACTATCATCCTGACTGTCTATCCATTCTGCTAAACTATTCATGTCCTGTTTCAGTCATTTACTATCATCCTGACTGTCTGTCCATTCTGCTAAACTATCAATGTCCTGTTTCAGTCAATTACTATCATCCTGATCCTCTGTCCATTTTGCTAAACTATCAATGTCCTGTTTCAGTCAATTACTATCATCCTGACTGTCTATCCATTCTGCTAAACTATTCATGTCCTGTTTCAGTCATTTACTATCATCCTGACTGTCTGTCCATTCTGCTAACCTATCAATGTCCTGTTTCAGTCATTTACTATCATCCTGACTGTCTGTCCATTCTGCTAAACTATCCATGTCCTGTTTCAGTCAATTACTATCATCCTGACTGTCTGTCCATTCTGCTAAACTATCCATGTCCTGTTTCAGTCAATTACTGTCATCCTGACTGTCTGTACATTCTGCTAACCTATCAATGTCCTGTTTCAGTCATTTACTATCATCCTGACTGTCTGTCCATTCTGCTAAACTATCAATGTCCTGTTTCAGTCAATTACTATCATCCTGACTGTCTATCCATTCTGCTATACTATCCACGTCCTGTTTCAGTCAATTACTATCATCCTGACTCTCTGTCCATTCTGCTAACCTATCAATGTCCTGTTTCAGTCAATTACTATCATCCTGACTGTCTGTCCATTCTGCTAAACTATCAATGTCCTGTTTCAGTCAATTACTCTCATCCTGACTGTCTGTCCATTCTGCTAAACTATCCATGTCCTGTTTCAGTCAATTACTATCATCCTGACTCTCTGCCCATTCTGCTAAACTATCCATGTCCTGTTTCAGTCAATTACTATCATCCTGACTGTCTGTCCATTCTGCTAAACTATCAATGTCCTGTTTCAGTCAATTACTCTCATCCTGACTGTCTGTCCATTCTGCTAAACTATCCATGTCCTGTTTCAGTCAATTACTATCATCCTGACTCTCTGCCCATTCTGCTAAACTATCCATGTCCTGTTTCAGTCAATTACTATCATCCTGTCTCTCTGTCCATTCTGCTAAACTATCAATGTCCTGTTTCAGTCAATTAATATCATCCTGACTGTCTGTCCATTCTGCTAATCTATCAATGTCCTGTTTCATTCAATTACTATCATCCTGACTGTCTGTCCATTCTGCTAATCTATCAATGTCCTGTTTCAGTCAATTACTATCATCCTGACTCTCTGTCCATTCTGCTAAACTACCCATGTCCTGTTTCAGTCATTTACTATTATCCTGACTCTCTGTCCATTCTGCTAAACTATCAATGTCCTGTTTCTTTCAATTACTATCATCCTGACTCTCTGTAGATTCTGCTAAACTACCCATGTCCTGTTTCAGTCATTTACTATCATCCTGACTCTCTGTCCATTCTGCTAAATTATCAATGTCCTGTTTCAGTCAATTACTATCATCCTGACTGTCTGTCCATTCTGCTAAACTATCAATGTCCTGTTTCAGTCAATTACTATCATCCTGACTGTCTGTCCATTCTGCTAAACTATCAATGTCCTGTTTCAGTCAATTACTATCATCCTGACTGTCTGTCCATTCTGCTAATCTATCCATGTCCTGTTTCAGTCAATTACTATCATCCTGACTGTCTGTCCATTCTGCTAAACTATCCATGTCCTGTTTCAGTCAATTACTATCATCCTGACTGTCTGTCCATTCTGCTAAACTATCAATGTCCTGTTTCATTCAATTACTATCATCCTGACTGTCTGTCCATTCTGCTAATCTATCAATGTCCTGTTTCAGTCAATTACTATCATCCTGACTCTCTGTCCATTCTGCTAAACTATTCATGTCCTGTTTCAGTCATTTACTATCATCCTGACTGTCTGTCCATTCTGCTAAACTATCAATGTCCTGTTTCAGTCAATTACTATCATCCTGACTGTCTATCCGTTCTGCTAAACTATTCATGTCCTGTTTCAGTCATTTACTATCATCCTGACTGTCTGTCCATTCTGCTAAACTATCAATGTCCTGTTTCAGTCAATTACTATCATCCTGACTCTCTGTCCATTCTGCTAATCTATCCATGTCCTGTTTCAGTCAATTGCTATCATCCTGAATGTCTGTCCATTCTGCTAAACTATCCATGTCCTGTTTCAGTCAATTACTATCATACAGACTGTCTGTCCATTCTGCTAATTTATCAATGTCCTGTTTCAGTCAATTACTATCATCCTGATGTCTATCCATTCTGCTATACTATCCACGTCCTGTTTCAGTCAATTACCATCATCCTGACTCTCTGTCCATTCTGCTAATCTATCCATGTCCTGTTTCAGTCAATTACTATCATCCTGACTGTCTGTCCATTCTGCTAATTTATCAATGTCCTGTTTCAGTCAATTACTATCATCCAGACTGTCTGTCCATTCTGCTAAACTATCAATGTCCTGTTTCAGTCAATTACTATCATCCTGACTGTCTGTCCATTCTGCTAATTTATCAATGTCCTGTTTCAGTCAATTACTATCATCCTGACTGTCTGTCCATTCTGCTAATTTATCAATGTCCTGTTTCAGTCAATTACTATCATCCTGACTGTCTGTCCATTCTGCTAAACTATCAATGTCCTGTTTCAGTCAATTACTATCATCCTGACTGTCTGTCCATTCTGCTAAACTATCAATGTCCTGTTTCAGTCAATTACTATCATCCTGACTGTCTATCCATTCTGCGAAACTATTCATGTCCTGTTTCAGTCATTTACTATCATCCTGACTGTCTGTCCATTCTGCTAAACTATCAATGTCCTGTTTCAGTCAATTACTATCATCCTGATCCTCTGTCCATTTTGCTAAACTATCAATGTCCTGTTTCAGTCAATTACTATCATCCTGACTGTCTATCCATTCTGCTAAATTATTCATGTCCTGTTTCAGTCATTTACTATCATCCTGACTGTCTATCCATTCTGCTAAACTATCAATGTCCTGTTTCAGTCATTTACTATCACCCTGACTGTCTGTCCATTCTGCTAAACTATCAATGTCCTGTTTCAGTCAATTACTATCATCCTGACTCTCTGTCCATTCTGCTAATCTATCCATGTCCTGTTTCAGTCAATTACTATCATCCTGACTGTCTATCCGTTCTGCTAAACTATCAATGTCCTGTTTCAGTCATTTACTATCACCCTGACTGTCTGTCCATTCTGCTAAACTATCAATGTCCTGTTTCAGTCAATTACTATCATCCTGACTCTCTGTCCATTCTGCTAATCTATCCATGTCCTGTTTCAGTCAATTACTATCATCCTGACTGTCTGTCCATTCTGCTAAACTATCAATGTCCTGTTTCAGTCATTTACTATCATCCTGACTGTCTGTCCATTCTGCTAAACTATCAATGTCCTGTTTCAGTCAATTACTATCATCCTGACTGTCTGTCCATTCTGCTAAACTATCCATGTCCTGTTTCAGTCAATTACTATCATCCTGACTGTCTGTCCATTCTGCTAAACTATCAATGTCCTGTTTCAGTCAATTACTATCATCCTGACTGTCTGTCCATTCTGCTAAACTATCAATGTCCTGTTTCAGTCAATTACTATCATCCTGACTGTCTGTCCATTCTGCTAATCTATCCATGTCCTGTTTCAGTCAATTACTATCATCCTGACTGTCTGTCCATTCTGCTAAACTATCCATGTCCTGTTTCAGTCAATTACTATCATCCTGACTGTCTGTCCATTCTGCTAAACTATCAATGTCCTGTTTCATTCAATTACTATCATCCTGACTGTCTGTCCATTCTGCTAATCTATCAATGTCCTGTTTCAGTCAATTACTATCATCCTGACTCTCTGTCCATTCTGCTAAACTATTCATGTCCTGTTTCAGTCATTTACTTTCATCCTGACTGTCTGTCCATTCTGCTAAACTATCAATGTCCTGTTTCAGTCAATTACTATCATCCTGACTGTCTATCCGTTCTGCTAAACTATTCATGTCCTGTTTCAGTCATTTACTATCATCCTGACTGTCTGTCCATTCTGCTAAACTATCAATGTCCTGTTTCAGTCAATTACTATCATCCTGACTCTCTGTCCATTCTGCTAATCTATCCATGTCCTGTTTCAGTCAATTGCTATCATCCTGAATGTCTGTCCGTTCTGCTAAACTATCCATGTCCTGTTTCAGTCAATTACTATCATACAGACTGTCTGTCCATTCTGCTAATTTATCAATGTCCTGTTTCAGTCAATTACTATCATCCTGATGTCTATCCATTCTGCTATACTATCCACGTCCTGTTTCAGTCAATTACCATCATCCTGACTCTCTGTCCATTCTGCTAATCTATCCATGTCCTGTTTCAGTCAATTACTATCATCCTGACTGTCTGTCCATTCTGCTAATTTATCAATGTCCTGTTTCAGTCAATTACTATCATCCAGACTGTCTGTCCATTCTGCTAAACTATCAATGTCCTGTTTCAGTCAATTACTATCATCCTGACTGTCTGTCCATTCTGCTAATTTATCAATGTCCTGTTTCAGTCAATTACTATCATCCTGACTGTCTGTCCATTCTGCTAATTTATCAATGTCCTGTTTCAGTCAATTACTATCATCCTGACTGTCTGTCCATTCTGCTAAACTATCAATGTCCTGTTTCAGTCAATTACTATCATCCTGACTCTCTGTCCATTCTGCTAAACTATTCATGTCCTGTTTCAGTCATTTACTATCATCCTGACTGTCTGTCCATTCTGCTAAACTATCAATGTCCTGTTTCAGTCAATTACTATCATCCTGACTGTCTATCCGTTCTGCTAAACTATTCATGTCCTGTTTCAGTCATTTACTATCATCCTGACTGTCTGTCCATTCTGCTAAACTATCAATGTCCTGTTTCAGTCAATTACTATCATCCTGACTCTCTGTCCATTCTGCTAATCTATCCATGTCCTGTTTCAGTCAATTGCTATCATCCTGAATGTCTGTCCGTTCTGCTAAACTATCCATGTCCTGTTTCAGTCAATTACTATCATACAGACTGTCTGTCCATTCTGCTAATTTATCAATGTCCTGTTTCAGTCAATTACTATCATCCTGATGTCTATCCATTCTGCTATACTATCCACGTCCTGTTTCAGTCAATTACCATCATCCTGACTCTCTGTCCATTCTGCTAATCTATCCATGTCCTGTTTCAGTCAATTACTATCATCCTGACTGTCTGTCCATTCTGCTAATTTATCAATGTCCTGTTTCAGTCAATTACTATCATCCAGACTGTCTGTCCATTCTGCTAAACTATCAATGTCCTGTTTCAGTCAATTACTATCATCCTGACTGTCTGTCCATTCTGCTAATTTATCAATGTCCTGTTTCAGTCAATTACTATCATCCTGACTGTCTGTCCATTCTGCTAATTTATCAATGTCCTGTTTCAGTCAATTACTATCATCCTGACTGTCTGTCCATTCTGCTAAACTATCAATGTCCTGTTTCAGTCAATTACTATCATCCTGACTGTCTGTCCATTCTGCTAAACTATCAATGTCCTGTTTCAGTCAATTACTATCATCCTGACTGTCTATCCATTCTGCGAAACTATTCATGTCCTGTTTCAGTCATTTACTATCATCCTGACTGTCTGTCCATTCTGCTAAACTATCAATGTCCTGTTTCAGTCAATTACTATCATCCTGATCCTCTGTCCATTTTGCTAAACTATCAATGTCCTGTTTCAGTCAATTACTATCATCCTGACTGTCTATCCATTCTGCTAAACTATTCATGTCCTGTTTCAGTCATTTACTATCATCCTGACTGTCTATCCATTCTGCTAAACTATCAATGTCCTGTTTCAGTCATTTACTATCACCCTGACTGTCTGTCCATTCTGCTAAACTATCAATGTCCTGTTTCAGTCAATTACTATCATCCTGACTCTCTGTCCATTCTGCTAATCTATCCATGTCCTGTTTCAGTCAATTACTATCATCCTGACTGTCTATCCGTTCTGCTAAACTATTCATGTCCTGTTTCAGTCATTTACTATCATCCTGACTGTCTGTCCATTCTGCTAAACTATCAATGTCCTGTTTCAGTCAATTACTATCATCCTGACTCTCTGTCCATTCTGCTAATCTGTCCATGTCCTGTTTCCGTCAATTGCTATCATCCTGAATGTCTGTCCATTCTGCTAAACTATCCATGTCCTGTTTCAGTCAATTACTATCATACAGACTGTCTGTCCATTCTGCTAATTTATCAATGTCCTGTTTCAGTCAATTACTATCATCCTTATGTCTATCCATTCTGCTATACTATCCACGTCCTGTTTCAGTCAATTACCATCATCCTGACTCTCTGTCCATTCTGCTAATCTATCCATGTCCTGTTTCAGTCAATTACTATCATCCTGACTGTCTGTCCATTCTGCTAATTTATCAATGTCCTGTTTCAGTCAATTACTATCATCCAGACTGTCTGTCCATTCTGCTAAACTATCAATGTCCTGTTTCAGTCAATTACTATCATCCTGACTGTCTGTCCATTCTGCTAATTTATCAATGTCCTGTTTCAGTCAATTACTATCATCCTGACTGTCTGTCCATTCTGCTAATTTATCAACGTCCTGTTTCAGTCAATTACTATCATCCTGACTGTCTGTCCATTCTGCTAAACTATCAATGTCCTGTTTCAGTCAATTACTATCATCCTGACTGTCTGTCCATTCTGCTAAACTATCAATGTCCTGTTTCAGTCAATTACTATCATCCTGACTGTCTATCCATTCTGCTAAACTATTCATGTCCTGTTTCAGTCATTTACTATCATCCTGACTGTCTGTCCATTCTGCTAAACTATCAATGTCCTGTTTCAGTCAATTACTATCATCCTGATCCTCTGTCCATTTTGCTAAACTATCAATGTCCTGTTTCAGTCAATTACTATCATCCTGACTGTCTATCCATTCTGCTAAACTATTCATGTCCTGTTTCAGTCATTTACTATCATCCTGACTGTCTATCCATTCTGCTAACCTATCAATGTCCTGTTTCAGTCATTTACTATCACCCTGACTGTCTGTCCATTCTGCTAAACTATCAATGTCCTGTTTCAGTCAATTACTATCATCCTGACTCTCTGTCCATTCTGCTAATCTATCCATGTCCTGTTTCAGTCAATTACTATCATCCTGACTGTCTGTCCATTCTGCTAATTTATCAATGTCCTGTTTCAGTCAATTACTATCATCCTGACTGTCTATCCATTCTGCTAAACTATTCATGTCCTGTTTCAGTCATTTACTATCATCCTGACTGTCTATCCATTCTGCTAAACTATCAATGTCCTGTTTCAGTCATTTACTATCACCCTGACTGTCTGTCCATTCTGCTAAACTATCAATGTCCTGTTTCAGTCAATTACTATCATCCTGACTCTCTGTCCATTCTGCTAATCTATCCATGTCCTGTTTCAGTCAATTACTATCATCCTGACTGTCTATCCGTTCTGCTAAACTATTCATGTCCTGTTTCAGTCATTTACTATCATCCTGACTGTCTGTCCATTCTGCTAAACTATCAATGTCCTGTTTCAGTCAATTACTATCATCCTGACTCTCTGTCCATTCTGCTAATCTATCCATGTCCTGTTTCCGTCAATTGCTATCATCCTGAATGTCTGTCCATTCTGCTAAACTATCCATGTCCTGTTTCAGTCAATTACTATCATACAGACTGTCTGTCCATTCTGCTAATTTATCAATGTCCTGTTTCAGTCAATTACTATCATCCTTATGTCTATCCATTCTGCTATACTATCCACGTCCTGTTTCAGTCAATTACCATCATCCTGACTCTCTGTCCATTCTGCTAATCTATCCATGTCATGTTTCAGTCAATTACTATCATCCTGACTGTCTGTCCATTCTGCTAATTTATCAATGTCCTGTTTCAGTCAATTACTATCATCCAGACTGTCTGTCCATTCTGCTAAACTATCAATGTCCTGTTTCAGTCAATTACTATCATCCTGACTGTCTGTCCATTCTGCTAATTTATCAATGTCCTGTTTCAGTCAATTACTATCATCCTGACTGTCTGTCCATTCTGCTAATTTATCAACGTCCTGTTTCAGTCAATTACTATCATCCTGACTGTCTGTCCATTCTGCTAAACTATCAATGTCCTGTTTCAGTCAATTACTATCATCCTGACTGTCTGTCCATTCTGCTAAACTATCAATGTCCTGTTTCAGTCAATTACTATCATCCTGACTGTCTATCCATTCTGCTAAACTATTCATGTCCTGTTTCAGTCATTTACTATCATCCTGACTGTCTGTCCATTCTGCTAAACTATCAATGTCCTGTTTCAGTCAATTACTATCATCCTGATCCTCTGTCCATTTTGCTAAACTATCAATGTCCTGTTTCAGTCAATTACTATCATCCTGACTGTCTATCCATTCTGCTAAACTATTCATGTCCTGTTTCAGTCATTTACTATCATCCTGACTGTCTATCCATTCTGCTAACCTATCAATGTCCTGTTTCAGTCATTTACTATCACCCTGACTGTCTGTCCATTCTGCTAAACTATCAATGTCCTGTTTCAGTCAATTACTATCATCCTGACTCTCTGTCCATTCTGCTAATCTATCCATGTCCTGTTTCAGTCAATTACTATCATCCTGACTGTCTGTCCATTCTGCTAATTTATCAATGTCCTGTTTCAGTCAATTACTATCATCCAGACTGTCTGTCCATTCTGCTAAACTATCAATGTCCTGTTTCAGTCAATTACTATCATCCTGACTGTCTGTCCATTCTGCTAATTTATCAATGTCCTGTTTCAGTCAATTACTATCATCCTGACTGTCTGTCCATTCTGCTAATTTATCAATGTCCTGTTTCAGTCAATTACTATCATCCTGTCTGTCTGTCCATTCTGCTAAACTATCAATGTCCTGTTTCAGTCAATTACTATCATCCTGACTGTCTGTCCATTCTGCTAAACTATCAATGTCCTGTTTCAGTCAATTACTATCATCCTGACTGTCTATCCATTCTGCTAAACTATTCATGTCCTGTTTCAGTCATTTACTATCATCCTGACTGTCTGTCCATTCTGCTAAACTATCAATGTCCTGTTTCAGTCAATTACTATCATCCTGATCCTCTGTCCATTTTGTTAAACTATCAATGTCCTGTTTCAGTCAATTACTATCATCCTGACTGTCTATCCATTCTGCTAAACTATTCATGTCCTGTTTCAGTCATTTACTATCATCCTGACTGTCTATCCATTCTGCTGAACTACCCATGTCCTGTTTCAGTCATTTACTATCACCCTGACTGTCTGTCCATTCTGTTAAACTATCAATGTCCTGTTCCAGTCAATTACTATCATCCTGACTCTCTGTCTATTCTGCTAATCTATCCATGTCCTGTTTCAGTCAATTACTATCATCCTGACTGTCTTTCCATTCTGCTAATTTATCAATGTCCTGTTTCAGTCAATTACTATCATCCAGACTGTCTGTCCATTCTGCTAAACTATCAATGTCCTGTTTCAGTCAATTACTATCATCCTGACTGTCTGTCCATTCTGCTAAACTATCAATGTCCTGTTTCATTCAATTACTATCATCCTGACTGTCTGTCCATTCTGCTATTCTATCAATGTCCTGTTTCAGTCAATGACTATCATCCTGACTCTCTGTCCATTCTGCTAAACTACCCATGTCCTGTTTCAGTCATTTACTATTATCCTGACTCTCTGTCCATTCTGCTAAACTATCAATGTCCTGTTTCAGTCAATTACTATCATCCTGACTGTCTATCCATTCTGCTAAACTATTCATGTCCCGTTTCAGTCATTTACTATCATCCTGACTGTCTGTCCATTCTGCTAAACTATCAATGTCCTGTTTCAGTCAATTACTATCATCCTGATCCTCTGTCCATTTTGCTAAACTATCAATGTCCTGTTTCAGTCAATAATTATCATCCTGACTGTCTATCCATTCTGCTAAACTATTCATGTCCTGTTTCAGTCATTTACTATCATCCTGACTGTCTATCCATTCTGCTAACCTATCAATGTCCTGTTTCAGTCATTTACTATCACCCTGACTATCTGTCCATTCTGCTAAACTATCAATGTCCTGTTTCAGTCAATTACTATCATCCTGACTCTCTGTCCATTCTGCTAATCTATCCATGTCCTGTTTCAGTCAATTACTATCATCCTATCTGTCTGTCCATTCTGCTAATTTATCAATGTCTGTTTCAGTCAATTACTATCATCCTGACTGTCTGTCCATTCTGCTAATTTATCAATGTCCTGTTTCAGTCAATTACTATCATCATGACTGTCTGTCCATTCTGCTAAACTATCCATGTCCTGTTTCAGTCAATTACTATCATCCAGACTGTCTGTCCATTCTGCTAAACTATCCATGTCCTGCTTCAGTCAATTACTGTCATCCTGAATCTCTGTCCATTCTACTAAACTATCCATGTCCTGTTTCAGTCAATTACTATCATCCTGACTGTCTGTCCATTCTGCTAAACTATCAATGTCCTGTTCCAGTCAATTACTATCATCCTGACTGTCTATCCATTCTGCTAAATTATCAATGTCCTGTTTCAGTCAATTACTATCATCCTGACTCTCTGTCCATTCTGCTAAACTATCCATATCCTGCTTCAGTCAATTACTATCATCCTGACTGTCTGTCCATTCTGCTAAACTGTCCATGTTCTGCTTCAGTCAATTACTATCATCCTGACTGTCTGTCCATTCTGCTAAACTGTCCATGTCCTGCTTCAGTCAATTACTATCATCCTGACTGTCTGTCCATTCTGCTAAACTATCAATGTCCTGTTTCAGTCAATTACTATCATCCTGACTGTCCATTCTGCTATAATATCAGTGTCCTGTTCCAGTCAATTACTATCATCCTGACTCTCTGTCCATTCTGCTAAACTACCCATGTCCTGTTTCAGTCATTTACTATTATCCTGACTCTCTGTCCATTCTGCTAAACTATCAATGTCCTGTTTCAGTCAATTACTATCATACTGACTCTCTGTAGATTCTGCTGAACTACCCATGTCCTGTTTCAGTCATTTACTATCATCCTGACTCTCTGTCCATTCTGCTAAATTATCAATGTCCTGTTTCAGTCAATTACTATCATCCTGACTCTCTGTCCATTCTGCTAAACTACCCATGTCCTGTTTCAGTCATTTACTATCATCCTGACTCTCTGTCCATTCTGCTAAACTATCCATGTCCTGTTTCAGTCAATTACTATCATCCTGACTCTCTGCCCATTCTGCTAAACTATCCATGTCCTGTTTCAGTCAATTACTATCATCCTGTCTGTCTGTCCATTCTGCTAAACTATCAATGTCCTGTTTCAGTCAATTAATATCATCCTGACTGTCTGTCCATTCTGCTAAACTATCAATGTCCTGTTTCATTCAATTACTATCATCCTGACTGTCTGTCCATTCTGCTAATCTATCAATGTCCTGTTTCAGTCAATTACTATCATCCTGACTCTCTGTCCATTCTGCTAAACTATTCATGTCCTGTTTCAGTCATTTACTATCATCCTGACTGTCTGTCCATTCTGCTAAACTATCAATGTCCTGTTTCAGTCAATTACTATCATCCTGACTGTCTATCCGTTCTGCTAAACTATTCATGTCCTGTTTCAGTCATTTACTATCATCCTGACTGTCTGTCCATTCTGCTAAACTATCAATGTCCTGTTTCAGTCAATTACTATCATCCTGACTCTCTGTCCATTCTGCTAATCTATCCATGTCCTGTTTCAGTCAATTGCTATCATCCTGAATGTCTGTCCATTCTGCTAAACTATCCATGTCCTGTTTCAGTCAATTACTATCATACAGACTGTCTGTCCATTCTGCTAATTTATCAATGTCCTGTTTCAGTCAATTACTATCATCCTGATGTCTATCCATTCTGCTATACTATCCACGTCCTGTTTCAGTCAATTACCATCATCCTGACTCTCTGTCCATTCTGCTAATCTATCCATGTCCTGTTTCAGTCAATTACTATCATCCTGACTGTCTGTCCATTCTGCTAATTTATCAATGTCCTGTTTCAGTCAATTACTATCATCCAGACTGTCTGTCCATTCTGCTAAACTATCAATGTCCTGTTTCAGTCAATTACTATCATCCTGACTGTCTGTCCATTCTGCTAATTTATCAATGTCCTGTTTCAGTCAATTACTATCATCCTGACTGTCTGTCCATTCTGCTAATTTATCAATGTCCTGTTTCAGTCAATTACTATCATCCTGACTGTCTGTCCATTCTGCTAAACTATCAATGTCCTGTTTCAGTCAATTACCATCATCCTGACTCTCTGTCCATTCTGCTAATCTATCCATGTCATGTTTCAGTCAATTACTATCATCCTGACTGTCTGTCCATTCTGCTAATTTATCAATGTCCTGTTTCAGTCAATTACTATCATCCAGACTGTCTGTCCATTCTGCTAAACTATCAATGTCCTGTTTCAGTCAATTACTATCATCCTGACTGTCTGTCCATTCTGCTAATTTATCAATGTCCTGTTTCAGTCAATTACTATCATCCTGACTGTCTGTCCATTCTGCTAATTTATCAACGTCCTGTTTCAGTCAATTACTATCATCCTGACTGTCTGTCCATTCTGCTAAACTATCAATGTCCTGTTTCAGTCAATTACTATCATCCTGACTGTCTGTCCATTCTGCTAAACTATCAATGTCCTGTTTCAGTCAATTACTATCATCCTGACTGTCTATCCATTCTGCTAAACTATTCATGTCCTGTTTCAGTCATTTACTATCATCCTGACTGTCTGTCCATTCTGCTAAACTATCAATGTCCTGTTTCAGTCAATTACTATCATCCTGATCCTCTGTCCATTTTGCTAAACTATCAATGTCCTGTTTCAGTCAATTACTATCATCCTGACTGTCTATCCATTCTGCTAAACTATTCATGTCCTGTTTCAGTCATTTACTATCATCCTGACTGTCTATCCATTCTGCTAACCTATCAATGTCCTGTTTCAGTCATTTACTATCACCCTGACTGTCTGTCCATTCTGCTAAACTATCAATGTCCTGTTTCAGTCAATTACTATCATCCTGACTCTCTGTCCATTCTGCTAATCTATCCATGTCCTGTTTCAGTCAATTACTATCATCCTGACTGTCTGTCCATTCTGCTAATTTATCAATGTCCTGTTTCAGTCAATTACTATCATCCAGACTGTCTGTCCATTCTGCTAAACTATCAATGTCCTGTTTCAGTCAATTACTATCATCCTGACTGTCTGTCCATTCTGCTAATTTATCAATGTCCTGTTTCAGTCAATTACTATCATCCTGACTGTCTGTCCATTCTGCTAATTTATCAATGTCCTGTTTCAGTCAATTACTATCATCCTGTCTGTCTGTCCATTCTGCTAAACTATCAATGTCCTGTTTCAGTCAATTACTATCATCCTGACTGTCTGTCCATTCTGCTAAACTATCAATGTCCTGTTTCAGTCAATTACTATCATCCTGACTGTCTATCCATTCTGCTAAACTATTCATGTCCTGTTTCAGTCATTTACTATCATCCTGACTGTCTGTCCATTCTGCTAAACTATCAATGTCCTGTTTCAGTCAATTACTATCATCCTGATCCTCTGTCCATTTTGTTAAACTATCAATGTCCTGTTTCAGTCAATTACTATCATCCTGACTGTCTATCCATTCTGCTAAACTATTCATGTCCTGTTTCAGTCATTTACTATCATCCTGACTGTCTATCCATTCTGCTGAACTACCCATGTCCTGTTTCAGTCATTTACTATCACCCTGACTGTCTGTCCATTCTGTTAAACTATCAATGTCCTGTTCCAGTCAATTACTATCATCCTGACTCTCTGTCTATTCTGCTAATCTATCCATGTCCTGTTTCAGTCAATTACTATCATCCTGACTGTCTTTCCATTCTGCTAATTTATCAATGTCCTGTTTCAGTCAATTACTATCATCCAGACTGTCTGTCCATTCTGCTAAACTATCAATGTCCTGTTTCAGTCAATTACTATCATCCTGACTGTCTGTCCATTCTGCTAAACTATCAATGTCCTGTTTCATTCAATTACTATCATCCTGACTGTCTGTCCATTCTGCTATTCTATCAATGTCCTGTTTCAGTCAATGACTATCATCCTGACTCTCTGTCCATTCTGCTAAACTACCCATGTCCTGTTTCAGTCATTTACTATTATCCTGACTCTCTGTCCATTCTGCTAAACTATCAATGTCCTGTTTCAGTCAATTACTATCATCCTGACTGTCTATCCATTCTGCTAAACTATTCATGTCCCGTTTCAGTCATTTACTATCATCCTGACTGTCTGTCCATTCTGCTAAACTATCAATGTCCTGTTTCAGTCAATTACTATCATCCTGATCCTCTGTCCATTTTGCTAAACTATCAATGTCCTGTTTCAGTCAATAATTATCATCCTGACTGTCTATCCATTCTGCTAAACTATTCATGTCCTGTTTCAGTCATTTACTATCATCCTGACTGTCTATCCATTCTGCTAACCTATCAATGTCCTGTTTCAGTCATTTACTATCACCCTGACTATCTGTCCATTCTGCTAAACTATCAATGTCCTGTTTCAGTCAATTACTATCATCCTGACTCTCTGTCCATTCTGCTAATCTATCCATGTCCTGTTTCAGTCAATTACTATCATCCTATCTGTCTGTCCATTCTGCTAATTTATCAATGTCTGTTTCAGTCAATTACTATCATCCTGACTGTCTGTCCATTCTGCTAATTTATCAATGTCCTGTTTCAGTCAATTACTATCATCATGACTGTCTGTCCATTCTGCTAAACTATCCATGTCCTGTTTCAGTCAATTACTATCATCCAGACTGTCTGTCCATTCTGCTAAACTATCCATGTCCTGCTTCAGTCAATTACTGTCATCCTGAATCTCTGTCCATTCTACTAAACTATCCATGTCCTGTTTCAGTCAATTACTATCATCCTGACTGTCTGTCCATTCTGCTAAACTATCAATGTCCTGTTCCAGTCAATTACTATCATCCTGACTGTCTATCCATTCTGCTAAACTGTCCATGTCCTGCTTCAGTCAATTACTATCATCCTGACTGTCTGTCCATTCTGCTAAACTATCAATGTCCTGTTTCAGTCAATTACTATCATCCTGACTGTCCATTCTGCTATAATATCAGTGTCCTGTTCCAGTCAATTACTATCATCCTGACTCTCTGTCCATTCTGCTAAACTACCCATGTCCTGTTTCAGTCATTTACTATTATCCTGACTCTCTGTCCATTCTGCTAAACTATCAATGTCCTGTTTCAGTCAATTACTATCATACTGACTCTCTGTAGATTCTGCTGAACTACCCATGTCCTGTTTCAGTCATTTACTATCATCCTGACTCTCTGTCCATTCTGCTAAATTATCAATGTCCTGTTTCAGTCAATTACTATCATCCTGACTCTCTGTCCATTCTGCTAAACTACCCATGTCCTGTTTCAGTCATTTACTATCATCCTGACTCTCTGTCCATTCTGCTAAACTATCCATGTCCTGTTTCAGTCAATTACTATCATCCTGACTCTCTGCCCATTCTGCTAAACTATCCATGTCCTGTTTCAGTCAATTACTATCATCCTGTCTGTCTGTCCATTCTGCTAAACTATCAATGTCCTGTTTCAGTCAATTAATATCATCCTGACTGTCTGTCCATTCTGCTAAACTATCAATGTCCTGTTTCATTCAATTACTATCATCCTGACTGTCTGTCCATTCTGCTAATCTATCAATGTCCTGTTTCAGTCAATTACTATCATCCTGACTCTCTGTCCATTCTGCTAAACTATTCATGTCCTGTTTCAGTCATTTACTATCATCCTGACTGTCTGTCCATTCTGCTAAACTATCAATGTCCTGTTTCAGTCAATTACTATCATCCTGACTGTCTATCCGTTCTGCTAAACTATTCATGTCCTGTTTCAGTCATTTACTATCATCCTGACTGTCTGTCCATTCTGCTAAACTATCAATGTCCTGTTTCAGTCAATTACTATCATCCTGACTCTCTGTCCATTCTGCTAATCTATCCATGTCCTGTTTCAGTCAATTGCTATCATCCTGAATGTCTGTCCATTCTGCTAAACTATCCATGTCCTGTTTCAGTCAATTACTATCATACAGACTGTCTGTCCATTCTGCTAATTTATCAATGTCCTGTTTCAGTCAATTACTATCATCCTGATGTCTATCCATTCTGCTATACTATCCACGTCCTGTTTCAGTCAATTACCATCATCCTGACTCTCTGTCCATTCTGCTAATCTATCCATGTCCTGTTTCAGTCAATTACTATCATCCTGACTGTCTGTCCATTCTGCTAATTTATCAATGTCCTGTTTCAGTCAATTACTATCATCCAGACTGTCTGTCCATTCTGCTAAACTATCAATGTCCTGTTTCAGTCAATTACTATCATCCTGACTGTCTGTCCATTCTGCTAATTTATCAATGTCCTGTTTCAGTCAATTACTATCATCCTGACTGTCTGTCCATTCTGCTAATTTATCAATGTCCTGTTTCAGTCAATTACTATCATCCTGACTGTCTGTCCATTCTGCTAAACTATCAATGTCCTGTTTCAGTCAATTACTATCATCCTGACTGTCTGTCCATTCTGCTAAACTATCAATGTCCTGTTTCAGTCAATTACTATCATCCTGACTGTCTATCCATTCTGCGAAACTATTCATGTCCTGTTTCAGTCATTTACTATCATCCTGACTGTCTGTCCATTCTGCTAAACTATCAATGTCCTGTTTCAGTCAATTACTATCATCCTGATCCTCTGTCCATTTTGCTAAACTATCAATGTCCTGTTTCAGTCAATTACTATCATCCTGACTGTCTATCCATTCTGCTAAACTATTCATGTCCTGTTTCAGTCATTTACTATCATCCTGACTGTCTATCCATTCTGCTAAACTATCAATGTCCTGTTTCAGTCATTTATTATCACCCTGACTGTCTGTCCATTCTGCTAAACTATCAATGTCCTGTTTCAGTCAATTACTATCATCCTGACTCTCTGTCCATTCTGCTAATCTATCCATGTCCTGTTTCAGTCAATTACTATCATCCTGACTGTCTATCCGTTCTGCTAAACTATTCATGTCCTGTTTCAGTCATTTACTATCATCCTGACTGTCTGTCCATTCTGCTAAACTATCAATGTCCTGTTTCAGTCAATTACTATCATCCTGACTCTCTGTCCATTCTGCTAATCTATCCATGTCCTGTTTCCGTCAATTGCTATCATCCTGAATGTCTGTCCATTCTGCTAAACTATCCATGTCCTGTTTCAGTCAATTACTATCATACAGACTGTCTGTCCATTCTGCTAATTTATCAATGTCCTGTTTCAGTCAATTACTATCATCCTTATGTCTATCCATTCTGCTATACTATCCACGTCCTGTTTCAGTCAATTACCATCATCCTGACTCTCTGTCCATTCTGCTAATCTATCCATGTCCTGTTTCAGTCAATTACTATCATCCTGACTGTCTGTCCATTCTGCTAATTTATCAATGTCCTGTTTCAGTCAATTACTATCATCCAGACTGTCTGTCCATTCTGCTAAACTATCAATGTCCTGTTTCAGTCAATTACTATCATCCTGACTGTCTGTCCATTCTGCTAATTTATCAATGTCCTGTTTCAGTCAATTACTATCATCCTGACTGTCTGTCCATTCTGCTAATTTATCAACGTCCTGTTTCAGTCAATTACTATCATCCTGACTGTCTGTCCATTCTGCTAAACTATCAATGTCCTGTTTCAGTCAATTACTATCATCCTGACTGTCTGTCCATTCTGCTAAACTATCAATGTCCTGTTTCAGTCAATTACTATCATCCTGACTGTCTATCCATTCTGCTAAACTATTCATGTCCTGTTTCAGTCATTTACTATCATCCTGACTGTCTGTCCATTCTGCTGAACTATCAATGTCCTGTTTCAGTCAATTACTATCATCCTGATCCTCTGTCCATTTTGCTAAACTATCAATGTCCTGTTTCAGTCAATTACTATCATCCTGACTGTCTATCCATTCTGCTAAACTATTCATGTCCTGTTTCAGTCATTTACTATCATCCTGACTGTCTATCCATTCTGCTAACCTATCAATGTCCTGTTTCAGTCATTTACTATCACCCTGACTGTCTGTCCATTCTGCTAAACTATCAATGTCCTGTTTCAGTCAATTACTATCATCCTGACTCTCTGTCCATTCTGCTAATCTATCCATGTCCTGTTTCAGTCAATTACTATCATCCTGACTGTCTGTCCATTCTGCTAATTTATCAATGTCCTGTTTCAGTCAATTACTATCATCCAGACTGTCTGTCCATTCTGCTAAACTATCAATGTCCTGTTTCAGTCAATTACTATCATCCTGACTGTCTGTCCATTCTGCTAATTTATCAATGTCCTGTTTCAGTCAATTACTATCATCCTGACTGTCTGTCCATTCTGCTAATTTATCAATGTCCTGTTTCAGTCAATTACTATCATCCTGACTGTCTGTCCATTCTGCTAAACTATCAATGTCCTGTTTCAGTCAATTACTATCATCCTGACTGTCTGTCCATTCTGCTAAACTATCAATGTCCTGTTTCAGTCAATTACTATCATCCTGACTGTCTATCCATTCTGCTAAACTATTCATGTCCTGTTTCAGTCATTTACTATCATCCTGACTGTCTGTCCATTCTGCTAAACTATCAATGTCCTGTTTCAGTCAATTACTATCATCCTGATCCTCTGTCCATTTTGTTAAACTATCAATGTCCTGTTTCAGTCAATTACTATCATCCTGACAGTCTATCCATTCTGCTAAACTATTCATGTCCTGTTTCAGTCATTTACTATCATCCTGACTGTCTATCCATTCTGCTGAACTACCCATGTCCTGTTTCAGTCATTTACTATCACCCTGACTGTCTGTCCATTCTGTTAAACTATCAATGTCCTGTTCCAGTCAATTACTATCATCCTGACTCTCTGTCCATTCTGCTAATCTATCCATGTCCTGTTTCAGTCAATTACTATCATCCTGACTGTCTTTCCATTCTGCTAATTTATCAATGTCCTGTTTCAGTCAATTACTATCATCCAGACTGTCTGTCCATTCTGCTAAACTATCAATGTCCTGTTTCAGTCAATTACTATCATCCTGACTGTCTGTCCATTCTGCTAAACTATCAATGTCCTGTTTCATTCAATTACTATCATCCTGACTGTCTGTCCATTCTGCTAATCTATCAATGTCCTGTTTCAGTCAATGACTATCATCCTGACTCTCCGTCCATTCTGCTAAACTACCCATGTCCTGTTTCAGTCATTTACTATTATCCTGACTCTCTGTCCATTCTGCTAAACTATCAATGTCCTGTTTCAGTCAATTACTATCATCCTGACTGTCTATCCATTCTGCTAAACTATTCATGTCCCGTTTCAGTCATTTACTATCATCCTGACTGTCTGTCCATTCTGCTAAACTATCAATGTCCTGTTTCAGTCAATTACTATCATCCTGATCCTCTGTCCATTTTGCTAAACTATCAATGTCCTGTTTCAGTCAATAATTATCATCCTGACTGTCTATCCATTCTGCTAAACTATTCATGTCCTGTTTCAGTCATTTACTATCATCCTGACTGTCTATCCATTCTGCTAACCTATCAATGTCCTGTTTCAGTCATTTACTATCACCCTGACTGTCTGTCCATTCTGCTAAACTATCAATGTCCTGTTTCAGTCAATTACTATCATCCTGACTCTCTGTCCATTCTGCTAATTTATCAATGTCTGTTTCAGTCAATTACTATCATCCTGACTGTCTGTCCATTCTGCTAATTTATCAATGTCCTGTTTCAGTCAATTACTATCATCATGACTGTCTGTCCATTCTGCTAAACTATCCATGTCCTGTTTCAGTCAATTACTATCATCCAGACTGTCTGTCCATTCTGCTAAACTATCCATGTCCTGCTTCAGTCAATTACTGTCATCCTGAATCTCTGTCCATTCTGCTAAACTATCCATGTCCTGTTTCAGTCAATTACTATCATCCTGACTGTCTGTCCATTCTGCTAAACTATCAATGTCCTGTTCCAGTCAATTACTATCATCCTGACTGTCTATCCATTCTGCTAAATTATCAATGTCCTGTTTCAGTCAATTACTATCATCCTGACTCTCTGTCCATTCTGCTAAACTATCCATATCCTGCTTCAGTCAATTACTATCATCCTGACTGTCTGTCCATTCTGCTAAACTGTCCATGTTCTGCTTCAGTCAATTACTATCATCCTGACTGTCTGTCCATTCTGCTAAACTGTCCATGTCCTGCTTCAGTCAATTACTATCATCCTGACTGTCTGTCCATTCTGCTAAACTATCAATGTCCTGTTTCAGTCAATTACTATCATCCTGACTGTCCATTCTGCTATACTATCAGTGTCCTGTTCCAGTCAATTACTATCATCCTGACTCTCTGTCCATTCTGCTAAACTACCCATGTCCTGTTTCAGTCATTTACTATTATCCTGACTCTCTGTCCATTCTGCTAAACTATCAATGTCCTGTTTCAGTCAATTACTATCATACTGACTCTCTGTAGATTCTGCTGAACTACCCATGTCCTGTTTCAGTCATTTACTATCATCCTGACTCTCTGTCCATTCTGCTAAATTATCAATGTCCTGTTTCAGTCAATTACTATCATGCTGACTCTCTGTCCATTCTGCTAAACTACCCATGTCCTGTTTCAGTCATTTACTATCATCCTGACTCTCTGTCCATTCTGCTAAACTATCCATGTCCTGTTTCAGTCAATTACTATCATCCTGACTCTCTGCCCATTCTGCTAAACTATCCATGTCCTGTTTCAGTCAATTACTATCATCCTGTCTGTCTGTCCATTCTGCTAAACTATCAATGTCCTGTTTCAGTCAATTAATATCATCCTGACTGTCTGTCCATTCTGCTAATCTATCAATGTCCTGTTTCATTCAATTACTATCATCCTGACTGTCTGTCCATTCTGCTAATCTATCAATGTCCTGTTTCAGTCAATTACTATCATCCTGACTCTCTGTCCATTCTGCTAAACTACCCATGTCCTGTTTCAGTCATTTACTATTATCCTGACTCTCTGTCCATTCTGCTAAACTATCAATGTCCTGTTTCTTTCAATTACTATCATCCTGACTCTCTGTAGATTCTGCTAAACTACCCATGTCCTGTTTCAGTCATTTACTATCATCCTGACTCTCTGTCCATTCTGCTAAATTATCAATGTCCTGTTTCAGTCAATTACTATCATCCTGACTGTCTGTCCTTTCTGCTAAACTATCAATGTCCTGTTTCAGTCAATTACTATCATCCTGACTGTCTGTCCATTCTGCTAAACTATCAATGTCCTGTTTCAGTCAATTACTATCATCCTGACTGTCTATCCATTCTGCGAAACTATTCATGTCCTGTTTCAGTCATTTACTATCATCCTGACTGTCTGTCCATTCTGCTAAACTATCAATGTCCTGTTTCAGTCAATTACTATCATCCTGATCCTCTGTCCATTTTGCTAAACTATCAATGTCCTGTTTCAGTCAATTACTATCATCCTGACTGTCTATCCATTCTGCTAAACTATTCATGTCCTGTTTCAGTCATTTACTATCATCCTGACTGTCTATCCATTCTGCTAAACTATCAATGTCCTGTTTCAGTCATTTACTATCACCCTGACTGTCTGTCCATTCTGCTAAACTATCAATGTCCTGTTTCAGTCAATTACTATCATCCTGACTCTCTATCCATTCTGCTAATCTATCCATGTCCTGTTTCAGTCAATTACTATCATCCTGACTGTCTATCCGTTCTGCTAAACTATTCATGTCCTGTTTCAGTCATTTACTATCATCCTGACTGTCTGTCCATTCTGCTAAACTATCAATGTCCTGTTTCAGTCAATTACTATCATCCTGACTCTCTGTCCATTCTGCTAATCTATCCATGTCCTGTTTCCGTCAATTGCTATCATCCTGAATGTCTGTCCATTCTGCTAAACTATCCATGTCCTGTTTCAGTCAATTACTATCATACAGACTGTCTGTCCATTCTGCTAATTTATCAATGTCCTGTTTCAGTCAATTACTATCATCCTTATGTCTATCCATTCTGCTATACTATCCACGTCCTGTTTCAGTCAATTACCATCATCCTGACTCTCTGTCCATTCTGCTAATCTATCCATGTCCTGTTTCAGTCAATTACTATCATCCTGACTGTCTGTCCATTCTGCTAATTTATCAATGTCCTGTTTCAGTCAATTACTATCATCCAGACTGTCTGTCCATTCTGCTAAACTATCAATGTCCTGTTTCAGTCAATTACTATCATCCTGACTGTCTGTCCATTCTGCTAATTTATCAATGTCCTGTTTCAGTCAATTACTATCATCCTGACTGTCTGTCCATTCTGCTAATTTATCAACGTCCTGTTTCAGTCAATTACTATCATCCTGACTGTCTGTCCATTCTGCTAAACTATCAATGTCCTGTTTCAGTCAATTACTATCATCCTGACTGTCTGTCCATTCTGCTAAACTATCAATGTCCTGTTTCAGTCAATTACTATCATCCTGACTGTCTATCCATTCTGCTAAACTATTCATGTCCTGTTTCAGTCATTTACTATCATCCTGACTGTCTGTCCATTCTGCTAAACTATCAATGTCCTGTTTCAGTCAATTACTATCATCCTGATCCTCTGTCCATTTTGCTAAACTATCAATGTCCTGTTTCAGTCAATTACTATCATCCTGACTGTCTATCCATTCTGCTAAACTATTCATGTCCTGTTTCAGTCATTTACTATCATCCTGACTGTCTATCCATTCTGCTAACCTATCAATGTCCTGTTTCAGTCATTTACTATCACCCTGACTGTCTGTCCATTCTGCTAAACTATCAATGTCCTGTTTCAGTCAATTACTATCATCCTGACTCTCTGTCCATTCTGCTAATCTATCCATGTCCTGTTTCAGTCAATTACTATCATCCTGACTGTCTGTCCATTCTGCTAATTTATCAATGTCCTGTTTCAGTCAATTACTATCATCCAGACTGTCTGTCCATTCTGCTAAACTATCAATGTCCTGTTTCAGTCAATTACTATCATCCTGACTGTCTGTCCATTCTGCTAATTTATCAATGTCCTGTTTCAGTCAATTACTATCATCCTGACTGTCTGTCCATTCTGCTAATTTATCAATGTCCTGTTTCAGTCAATTACTATCATCCTGACTGTCTGTCCATTCTGCTAAACTATCAATGTCCTGTTTCAGTCAATTACTATCATCCTGACTGTCTGTCCATTCTGCTAAACTATCAATGTCCTGTTTCAGTCAATTACTATCATCCTGACTGTCTATCCATTCTGCTAAACTATTCATGTCCTGTTTCAGTCATTTACTATCATCCTGACTGTCTGTCCATTCTGCTAAACTATCAATGTCCTGTTTCAGTCAATTACTATCATCCTGATCCTCTGTCCATTTTGTTAAACTATCAATGTCCTGTTTCAGTCAATTACTATCATCCTGACAGTCTATCCATTCTGCTAAACTATTCATGTCCTGTTTCAGTCATTTACTATCATCCTGACTGTCTATCCATTCTGCTGAACTACCCATGTCCTGTTTCAGTCATTTACTATCACCCTGACTGTCTGTCCATTCTGTTAAACTATCAATGTCCTGTTCCAGTCAATTACTATCATCCTGACTCTCTGTCCATTCTGCTAATCTATCCATGTCCTGTTTCAGTCAATTACTATCATCCTGACTGTCTTTCCATTCTGCTAATTTATCAATGTCCTGTTTCAGTCAATTACTATCATCCAGACTGTCTGTCCATTCTGCTAAACTATCAATGTCCTGTTTCAGTCAATTACTATCATCCTGACTGTCTGTCCATTCTGCTAAACTATCAATGTCCTGTTTCATTCAATTACTAT
Organism: Heterodontus francisci; assembly: GCF_036365525.1. Lineage (NCBI taxonomy): Eukaryota > Metazoa > Chordata > Chondrichthyes > Heterodontiformes > Heterodontidae > Heterodontus > Heterodontus francisci. Next base: position 1,686,815 of record NW_027141021.1, read on the forward strand.
CATCCTGACTGTCTGTCCATTCTGCTAATCTATCAATGTCCTGTTTCAGTCAATGACTATCATCCTGACTCTCTGTCCATTCTGCTAAACTACCCATGTCCTGTTTCAGTCATTTACTATTATCCTGACTCTCTGTCCATTCTGCTAAACTATCAATGTCCTGTTTCAGTCAATTACTATCATCCTGACTGTCTATCCATTCTGCTAAACTATTCATGTCCCGTTTCAGTCATTTACTATCATCCTGACTGTCTGTCCATTCTGCTAAACTATCAATGTCCTGTTTCAGTCAATTACTATCATCCTGATCCTCTGTCCATTTTGCTAAACTATCAATGTCCTGTTTCAGTCAATAATTATCATCCTGACTGTCTATCCATTCTGCTAAACTATTCATGTCCTGTTTCAGTCATTTACTATCATCCTGACTGTCTATCCATTCTGCTAACCTATCAATGTCCTGTTTCAGTCATTTACTATCACCCTGACTGTCTGTCCATTCTGCTAAACTATCAATGTCCTGTTTCAGTCAATTACTATCATCCTGACTCTCTGTCCATTCTGCTAATCTATCCATGTCCTGTTTCAGTCAATTACTATCATCCTATCTGTCTGTCCATTCTGCTAATTTATCAATGTCTGTTTCAGTCAATTACTATCATCCTGACTGTCTGTCCATTCTGCTAATTTATCAATGTCCTGTTTCAGTCAATTACTATCATCATGACTGTCTGTCCATTCTGCTAAACTATCCATGTCCTGTTTCAGTCAATTACTATCATCCAGACTGTCTGTCCATTCTGCTAAACTATCCATGTCCTGCTTCAGTCAATTACTGTCATCCTGAATCTCTGTCCATTCTGCTAAACTATCCATGTCCTGTTTCAGTCAATTACTATCATCCTGACTGTCTGTCCATTCTGCTAAACTATCAATGTCCTGTTCCAGTCAATTACTATCATCCTGACTGTCTATCCATTCTGCTAAATTATCAATGTCCTGTTTCAGTCAATTACTATCATCCTGACTCTCTGTCCATTCTGCTAAACTATCCATATCCTGCTTCAGTCAATTACTATCATCCTGACTGTCTGTCCATTCTGCTAAACTGTCCATGTTCTGCTTCAGTCAATTACTATCATCCTGACTGTCTGTCCATTCTGCTAAACTGTCCATGTCCTGCTTCAGTCAATTACTATCATCCTGACTGTCTGTCCATTCTGCTAAACTATCAATGTCCTGTTTCAGTCAATTACTATCATCCTGACTGTCCATTCTGCTATACTATCAGTGTCCTGTTCCAGTCAATTACTATCATCCTGACTCTCTGTCCATTCTGCTAAACTACCCATGTCCTGTTTCAGTCATTTACTATTATCCTGACTCTCTGTCCATTCTGCTAAACTATCAATGTCCTGTTTCAGTCAATTACTATCATACTGACTCTCTGTAGATTCTGCTGAACTACCCATGTCCTGTTTCAGTCATTTACTATCATCCTGACTCTCTGTCCATTCTGCTAAATTATCAATGTCCTGTTTCAGTCAATTACTATCATCCTGACTCTCTGTCCATTCTGCTAAACTACCCATGTCCTGTTTCAGTCATTTACTATCATCCTGACTCTCTGTCCATTCTGCTAAATTATCAATGTCCTGTTTCAGTCAATTACTATCATCCTGACTCTCTGTCCATTCTGCTAAACTACCCATGTCCTGTTTCAGTCATTTACTATCATCCTGACTCTCTGTCCATTCTGCTAAACTATCCATGTCCTGTTTCAGTCAATTACTATCATCCTGACTCTCTGCCCATTCTGCTAAACTATCAATGTCCTGTTTCAGTCAATTAATATCATCCTGACTGTCTGTCCATTCTGCTAATCTATCAATGTCCTGTTTCATTCAATTACTATCATCCTGACTGTCTGTCCATTCTGCTAATCTATCAATGTCCTGTTTCAGTCAATTACTATCATCCTGACTCTCTGTCCATTCTGCTAAACTACCCATGTCCTGTTTCAGTCATTTACTATTATCCTGACTCTCTGTCCATTCTGCTAAACTATCAATGTCCTGTTTCTTTCAATTACTATCATCCTGACTCTCTGTAGATTCTGCTAAACTACCCATGTCCTGTTTCAGTCATTTACTATCATCCTGACTCTCTGTCCATTCTGCTAAATTATCAATGTCCTGTTTCAGTCAATTACTATCATCCTGACTGTCTGTCCTTTCTGCTAAACTATCAATGTCCTGTTTCAGTCAATACTATCATCCTGACTGTCTGTCCATTCTGCTAAACTATCAATGTCCTGTTTCAGTCAATTACTATCATCCTGACTGTCTGTCCATTCTGCTAATCTATCCATGTCCTGTTTCAGTCAATTACTATCATCCTGACTGTCTGTCCATTCTGCTAAACTATCAATGTCCTGTTTCAGTCAATTACTATCATCCTGACTGTCTGTCCATTCTGCTAAACTATCAATGTCCTGTTTCATTCAATTACTATCATCCTGACTGTCTGTCCATTCTGCTAATCTATCAATGTCCTGTTTCAGTCAATTACTATCATCCTGACTCTCTGTCCATTCTGCTAAACTATTCATGTCCTGTTTCAGTCATTTACTATCATCCTGACTGTCTGTCCATTCTGCTAAACTATCAATGTCCTGTTTCAGTCAATTACTATCATCCTGACTGTCTATCCGTTCTGCTAAACTATTCATGTCCTGTTTCAGTCATTTACTATCATCCTGACTGTCTGTCCATTCTGCTAAACTATCAATGTCCTGTTTCAGTCAATTACTATCATCCTGACTCTCTGTCCATTCTGCTAATCTATCCATGTCCTGTTTCAGTCAATTGCTATCATCCTGAATGTCTGTCCATTCTGCTAAACTATCCATGTCCTGTTTCAGTCAATTACTATCATACAGACTGTCTGTCCATTCTGCTAATTTATCAATGTCCTGTTTCAGTCAATTACTATCATCCTGATGTCTATCCATTCTGCTATACTATCCACGTCCTGTTTCAGTCAATTACCATCATCCTGACTCTCTGTCCATTCTGCTAATCTATCCATGTCCTGTTTCAGTCAATTACTATCATCCTGACTGTCTGTCCATTCTGCTAATTTATCAATGTCCTGTTTCAGTCAATTACTATCATCCAGACTGTCTGTCCATTCTGCTAAACTATCAATGTCCTGTTTCAGTCAATTACTATCATCCTGACTGTCTGTCCATTCTGCTAATTTATCAATGTCCTGTTTCAGTCAATTACTATCATCCTGACTGTCTGTCCATTCTGCTAATTTATCAATGTCCTGTTTCAGTCAATTACTATCATCCTGACTGTCTGTCCATTCTGCTAAACTATCAATGTCCTGTTTCAGTCAATTACTATCATCCTGACTGTCTGTCCATTCTGCTAAACTATCAATGTCCTGTTTCAGTCAATTACTATCATCCTGACTGTCTATCCATTCTGCGAAACTATTCATGTCCTGTTTCAGTCATTTACTATCATCCTGACTGTCTGTCCATTCTGCTAAACTATCAATGTCCTGTTTCAGTCAATTACTATCATCCTGATCCTCTGTCCATTTTGCTAAACTATCAATGTCCTGTTTCAGTCAATTACTATCATCCTGACTGTCTATCCTTTCTGCTAAACTATTCATGTCCTGTTTCAGTCATTTACTATCATCCTGACTGTCTATCCATTCTGCTAACCTATCAATGTCCTGTTTCAGTCATTTACTATCACCCTGACTGTCTGTCCATTCTGCTAAACTATCAATGTCCTGTTTCAGTCAATTACTATCATCCTGACTCTCTGTCCATTCTGCTAATCTATCCATGTCCTGTTTCAGTCAATTACTATCATCCTGACTGTCTATCCGTTCTGCTAAACTATTCATGTCCTGTTTCAGTCATTTACTATCATCCTGACTGTCTGTCCATTCTGCTAAACTATCAATGTCCTGTTTCAGTCAATTACTATCATCCTGACTCTCTGTCCATTCTGCTAATCTATCCATGTCCTGTTTCCGTCAATTGCTATCATCCTGAATGTCTGTCCATTCTGCTAAACTATCCATGTCCTGTTTCAGTCAATTACTATCATACAGACTGTCTGTCCATTCTGCTAATTTATCAATGTCCTGTTTCAGTCAATTACTATCATCCTTATGTCTATCCATTCTGCTATACTATCCACGTCCTGTTTCAGTCAATTACCATCATCCTGACTCTCTGTCCATTCTGCTAATCTATCCATGTCCTGTTTCAGTCAATTACTATCATCCTGACTGTCTGTCCATTCTGCTAATTTATCAATGTCCTGTTTCAGTCAATTACTATCATCCAGACTGTCTGTCCATTCTGCTAAACCATCAATGTCCTGTTTCAGTCAATTACTATCATCCTGACTGTCTGTCCATTCTGCTAATTTATCAATGTCCTGTTTCAGTCAATTTCTATCATCCTGACTGTCTGTCCATTCTGCTAAACTATCAATGTCCTGTTTCAGTCAATTACTATCATCCTGACTGTCTGTCCATTCTGCTAAACTATCAATGTCCTGTTTCAGTCAATTACTATCATCCTGACTGTCTATCCATTCTGCTAAACTATTCATGTCCTGTTTCAGTCATTTACTATCATCCTGACTGTCTGTCCATTCTGCTAAACTATCAATGTCCTGTTTCAGTCAATTACTATCATCCTGATCCTCTGTCCATTTTGCTAAACTATCAATGTCCTGTTTCAGTCAATTACTATCATCCTGACTGTCTATCCATTCTGCTAAACTATTCATGTCCTGTTTCAGTCATTTACTATCATCCTGACTGTCTATCCATTCTGCTAACCTATCAATGTCCTGTTTCAGTCATTTACTATCACCCTGACTGTCTGTCCATTCTGCTAAACTATCAATGTCCTGTTTCAGTCAATTACTATCATCCTGACTCTCTGTCCATTCTGCTAATCTATCCATGTCCTGTTTCAGTCAATTACTATCATCCTGACTGTCTGTCCATTCTGCTAATTTATCAATGTCCTGTTTCAGTCAATTACTATCATCCAGACTGTCTGTCCATTCTGCTAAACTATCAATGTCCTGTTTCAGTCAATTACTATCATCCTGACTGTCTGTCCATTCTGCTAATTTATCAATGTCCTGTTTCAGTCAATTACTATCATCCTGACTGTCTGTCCATTCTGCTAATTTATCAATGTCCTGTTTCAGTCAATTACTATCATCCTGACTGTCTGTCCATTCTGCTAAACTATCAATGTCCTGTTTCAGTCAATTACTATCATCCTGACTGTCTGTCCATTCTGCTAAACTATCAATGTCCTGTTTCAGTCAATTACTATCATCCTGACTGTCTATCCATTCTGCTAAACTATTCATGTCCTGTTTCAGTCAATTACTATCATCCTGACTGTCTGTCCATTCTGCTAAACTATCAATGTCCTGTTTCAGTCAATTACTATCATCCTGATCCTCTGTCCATTTTGCTAAACTATCAATGTCCTGTTTCAGTCAATTACTATCATCCTGACTGTCTATCCATTCTGCTAAACTATTCATGTCCTGTTTCAGTCATTTCTATCATCCTGACTGTCTATCCATTCTGCTGAACTACCCATGTCCTGTTTCAGTCATTTACTATCACCCTGACTGTCTGTCCATTCTGCTAAACTATCAATGTCCTGTTCCAGTCAATTACTATCATCCTGACTCTCTGTCCATTCTGCTAATCTATCCATGTCCTGTTTCAGTCAATTACTATCATCCTGACTGTCTTTCCATTCTGCTAATTTATCAATGTCCTGTTTCAGTCAATTACTATCATCCAGACTGTCTGTCCATTCTGCTAAACTATCAATGTCCTGTTTCAGTCAATTACTATCATCCTGACTGTCTGTCCATTCTGCTAAACTATCAATGTCCTGTTTCATTCAATTACTATCATCCTGACTGTCTGTCCATTCTGCTAATTTATCAATGTCCTGTTTCAGTCAATGACTATCATCCTGACTCTCTGTCCATTCTGCTAAACTACCCATGTCCTGTTTCAGTCATTTACTATTATCCTGACTCTCTGTCCATTCTGCTAAACTATCAATGTCCTGTTTCAGTCAATTACTATCATCCTGACTGTCTGTCCATTCTGCTAAACTATTCATGTCCCGTTTCAGTCATTTACTATCATCCTGACTGTCTGTCCATACTGCTAAACTATCAATGTCCTGTTTCAGTCAATTACTATCATCCTGATCCACTGTCCATTTTGCTAAACTATCAATGTCCTGTTTCAGTCAATAATTATCATCCTGACTGTCTATCCATTCTGCTAAACTATTCATGTCCTGTTTCAGTCATTTACTATCATCCTGACTGTCTATCCATTCTGCGAACCTATCAATGTCCTGTTTCAGTCATTTACTATCACCCTGACTGTCTGTCCATTCTGCTAAACTATCAATGTCCTGTTTCAGTCAATTACTATCATCCTGACTCTCTGTCCATTCTGCTAATCTATCCATGTCCTGTTTCAGTCAATTACTATCATCCTGTCTGTCTGTCCATTCTGCTAATTTATCAATGTCTGTTTCAGTCAATTACTATCATCCTGACTGTCTGTCCATTCTGCTAATTTATCAATGTCCTGTTTCAGTCAATTACTATCATCATGACTGTCTGTCCATTCTGCTAAACTATCCATGTCCTGTTTCAGTCAATTACTATCATCCAGGTTGTCTGTCCATTCTGCTAAACTATCCATGTCCTGCTTCAGTCAATTACTGTCATCCTGAATCTCTGTCCATTCTGCTAAACTATCCATGTCCTGTTTCAGTCAATTACTATCATCCTGACTGTCTGTCCATTCTGCTAAACTATCAATGTCCTGTTCCAGTCAATTACTATCATCCTGACTGTCTATCCATTCTGCTAAATTATCAATGTCCTGTTTCAGTCAATTACTATCATCCTGACTCTGTCCATTCTGCTAAACTATCCATATCCTGCTTCAGTCAATTACTATCATCCTGACTGTCTGTCCATTCTGCTAAACTGTCCATGTTCTGCTTCAGTCAATTACTATCATCCTGACTGTCTGTCCATTCTGCTAAACTGTCCATGTCCTGCTTCAGTCAATTACTATCATCCTGACTGTCTGTCCATTCTGCTAAACTATCAATGTCCTGTTTCAGTCAATTACTATCATCCTGACTGTCCATTCTGCTATACTATCAGTGTCCTGTTCCAGTCAATTACTATCATCCTGACTCTCTGTCCATTCTGCTAAACTACCCATGTCCTGTTTCAGTCATTTACTATTATCCTGACTCTCTGTCCATTCTGCTAAGCTATCAATGTCCTGTTTCAGTCAATTACTATCATACTGACTCTCTGTAGATTCTGCTGAACTACCCATGTCCTGTTTCAGTCATTTACTATCATCCTGACTCTCTGTCCATTCTGCTAAATTATCAATGTCCTGTTTCAGTCAATTACTATCATCCTGACTCTCTGTCCATTCTGCTAAACTACCCATGTCCTGTTTCAGTCATTTACTATCATCCTGACTCTCTGTCCATTCTGCTAAACTACCCATGTCCTGTTTCAGTCATTTACTATCATCCTGACTCTCTGTCCATTCTGCTAAACTATCAATGTCCTGTTTCAGTCAATTACTATCATCCTGACTCTCTGTCCATTCTGCTAAACTATCCATATCCTGCTTCAGTCAATTACTATCATCCTGACTGTCTGTCCATTCTGCTAAACTGTCCATGTCCTGCTTCAGTCAATTACTATCATCCTGACTGTCTGTCCATTCTGCTAAACTGTCCATGTCCTGCTTCAGTCAATTACTATCATCCTGACTGTCTGTCCATTCTGCTAAACTATCAATGTCCTGTTTCAGTCAATTACTATCATCCTGACTGTCCATTCTGCTATACTATCAGTGTCCTGTTCCAGTCAATTACTATCATCCTGACTCTCTGTCCATTCTGCTAAACTACCCATGTCCTGTTTCAGTCATTTACTATTATCCTGACTCTCTGTCCATTCTGCTAAACTATCAATGTCCTGTTTCAGTCAATTACTATCATCCTGACTCTCTGTAGATTCTGCTGAACTACCCATGTCCTGTTTCAGTCATTTACTATCATCCTGACTCTCTGTCCATTCTGCTAAATTATCAATGTCCTGTTTCTGTCAATTACTATCATCCTGACTCTCTGTGCATTCTGCTAAACTACCCATGTCCTGTTTCAGTCATTTACTATCATCCTGACTCTCTGTCCATTCTGCTAAACTATCAATGTCCTGTTTCAGTCAATTACTATCATCCTGACTCTCTGTCCATTCTGCTAAACTATCAATGTCCTGTTTCAGTCAATTACTATCATCTTGACTCTCTGTCCATTCTGCTAAACTACCCATGTCCTGTTTCAGTCATTTACTATCATCCTGACTCTCTGTCCATTCTGCTAAACTATCAATGTCCTGTTTCAGTCAATTACTATCATCCTGACTCTCTGTCCATTCTGCGAATCTATCCATGTCCTGTTTCAGTCAATTGCTATCATCCTGACTGTCTGTCCATTCTGCTAAACTATCAATGTCCTGTTTCAGTCAATTACTATCATACAGACTGTCTGTCCATTCTGCTAATTTATCAATGTCCTGTTTCAGTCAATTACTATCATCTTGACTCTCTGTCCATTCTGCGAAACTACCCATGTCCTGTTTCAGTCATTTACTATTATCCTGACTCTCTGTCCATTCTGCTAAACTATCAATGTCCTGTTTCAGTCAATTACTATCATCCTGACTCTCTGTAGATTCTGCTCAACTACCCATGTCCTGTTTCAGTCATTTACTATCATCCTGACTCTCTGCCCATTCTGCTAAATTATCAATGTCCTGTTTCAGTCAATGACTATCATCCTGACTCTCTGTCCATTCTGCTAAACTACCCATGTCCTGTTTCAGTCATTTACTATCATCCTGACTCTCTGTCCATTCTGCTAAACTATCCATGTCCTGTTTCAGTCAATTACTATCATCCTGACTCTCTGTCCATTCTGCTAAACTATCAATGTCCTGTTTCAGTCAATTACTATCATCTTGACTCTCTGTCCATTCTGCTAAACTACCCATGTCCTGTTTCAGTCATTTACTATCATCCTGACTCTCTGTCCATTCTGCTAAACTATCAATGTCCTGTTTCAGTCAATTACTATCATCCTGACTCTCTGTCCATTCTGCGAATCTATCCATGTCCTGTTTCGGTCAATTGCTATCATCCTGACTGTCTGTCCATTCTGCTAAACTATCCATGTCCTGTTTCAGTCAATTGCTATCATCCTGACTGTCTGTCCATTCTGCTAAACTATCAATGTCCTGTTTCAGTCAATTACTATCATCCTGACTGTCTGTCCATTCTGCTAAACTATCCACGTCCTGTTTCAGTCAATTACTATCATCCTGACTGTCTATCCATTCTGCTAATCTATCCATGTCATGTTTCAGTCATTTACTATCATCCTGACTGTCTGTCCATTCTGCTAAACTATCAATGTCCTGTTTCAGTCAATTACTATCATCCAGACTGTCTGTCCATTCTGCTAAACTATCAATGTCCTGTTTCAGTCAATTACTATCATCCTGACTGTCTGTCCATTCTGCTAATCTATCCATGTCCTGTTTCAGTCAATTACTATCATCCTGACTGTCTATCCATTCTGCTAAACTATTCATGTCCTGTTTCAGTCATTTACTATCATCCTGACTCTCTGTCCATTCTGCTGAACTATCAATGTCCTGTTTCAGTCATTTACTATCATCCTGACTGCCTGTCTATTCTGATGAACTATCAATGTCCTGTTTCAGTCATTTACTATCATCCTGACTGTCTGTCCATTCTGCTGAACTATTCATGTCCTGTTTCAGTCATTACTATCATCCTGACTGTCTGTCCATTCTGCTAAACTATCAATGTCCTGTTTCAGTCAATTACTATCATCCTGACTGTCTATCCATTCTGCTAAACTATTCATGTCCTGTTTCAGTCATTTACTATCATCCTGACTGTCTGTCCATTCTGCTAAACTATCAATGTCCTGTTTCAGTCGTTTACTATCATCCTGACTATCTGTCCATTCTGCTAAACTATCAATGTCCTGTTTCAGTCATTTACTATCATCCTGACTGTCTGTCCATTCTGCTGAACTACCCATGTCCTGTTTCAGTCATTTACTATCATCCTGACTCTCTGTCCATTCTGCTAAATTATCAATGTCCTGTTTCAGTCAATTACTATCATCCTGACTGTCTGTCCATTCTGCTAATCTATCCATGTCCTGTTTCAGTCAATTACTATCATCCTGACTGTCTGTCCATTCTGCTAAACTATCAATGTCCTGTTTCAGTCAATTACTATCATCCTGACTGTCTGTCCATTCTGCTAAACTATCAATGTCCTGTTTCATTCAATTACTATCATCCTGACTGTCTGTCCATTCTGCTAATCTATCAATGTCCTGTTTCAGTCAATTACTATCATCCTGACTCTCTGTCCATTCTGCTAAACTATTCATGTCCTGTTTCAGTCATTTACTATCATCCTGACTGTCTGTCCATTCTGCTAATCTATCAATGTCCTGTTTCAGTCAATTACTATCATCCTGACTGTCTATCCGTTCTGCTAAACTATTCATGTCCTGTTTCAGTCATTTACTATCATCCTGACTGTCTGTCCATTCTGCTAAACTATCAATGTCCTGTTTCAGTCAATTACTATCATCCTGACTCTCTGTCCATTCTGCTAATCTATCCATGTCCTGTTTCAGTCAATTGCTATCATCCTGAATGTCTGTCCATTCTGCTAAACTATCCATGTCCTGTTTCAGTCAATTACTATCATACAGACTGTCTGTCCATTCTGCTAATTTATCAATGTCCTGTTTCAGTCAATTACTATCATCCTGATGTCTATCCATTCTGCTATACTATCCACGTCCTGTTTCAGTCAATTACCATCATCCTGACTGTCTGTCCATTCTGCTAAACTATCAATGTCCTGTTTCAGTCAATTACTATCATACAGACTGTCTGTCCATTCTGCTAATTTATCAATGTCCTGTTTCAGTCAATTACTATCATCCTGACTGTCCATTCTGCTATACTATCAGTGTCCTGTTCCAGTCAATTACTATCATCCTGACTCTCTGTCCATTCTGCTAAACTACCCATGTCCTGTTTCAGTCATTTACTATTATCCTGACTCTCTGTCCATTCTGCTAAACTATCAATGTCCTGTTTCAGTCAATTACTATCATCCTGACTCTCTGTAGATTCTGCTGAACTACCCATGTCCTGTTTCAGTCATTTACTATCATCCTGACTCTCTGTCCATTCTGCTAAATTATCAATGTCCTGTTTCAGTCAATTACTATCATCCTGACTCTCTGTCCATTCTGCTAAACTACCCATGTCCTGTTTCAGTCATTTACTATCATCCTGACTCTCTGTCCATTCTGCTAAACTACCCATGTCCTGTTTCAGTCATTTACTATCATCCTGACTCTCTGTCCATTCTGCTAAACTATCAATGTCCTGTTTCAGTCAATTACTATCATCCTGACTCTCTGTCCATTCTGCTAAACTATCCATATCCTGCTTCAGTCAATTACTATCATCCTGACTGTCTGTCCATTCTGCTAAACTGTCCATGTCCTGCTTCAGTCAATTACTATCATCCTGACTGTCTGTCCATTCTGCTAAACTGTCCATGTCCTGCTTCAGTCAATTACTATCATCCTGACTGTCTGTCCATTCTGCTAAACTATCAATGTCCTGTTTCAGTCAATTACTATCATCCTGACTCTCCATTCTGCTATACTATCAGTGTCCTGTTCCAGTCAATTACTATCATCCTGACTCTCTGTCCATTCTGCTAAACTACCCATGTCCTGTTTCAGTCATTTACTATTATCCTGACTCTCTGTCCATTCTGCTAAACTATCAATGTCCTGTTTCAGTCAATTACTATCATCCTGACTCTCTGTAGATTCTGCTGAACTACCCATGTCCTGTTTCAGTCATTTACTATCATCCTGACTCTCTGTCCATTCTGCTAAATTATCAATGTCCTGTTTCTGTCAATTACTATCATCCTGACTCTCTGTCCATTCTGCTAAACTACCCATGTCCTGTTTCAGTCATTTACTATCATCCTGACTCTCTGTCCATTCTGCTAAACTATCAATGTCCTGTTTCAGTCAATTACTATCATCCTGACTCTCTGTCCATTCTGCTAAACTATCAATGTCCTGTTTCAGTCAATTACTATCATCTTGACTCTCTGTCCATTCTGCTAAACTACCCATGTCCTGTTTCAGTCATTTACTATCATCCTGACTCTCTGTCCATTCTGCTAAACTGTCCATGTCCTGCTTCAGTCAATTACTATCATCCTGACTGTCTGTCCATTCTGCTAAATTATCAATGTCCTGTTTCAGTCAATTACTATCATCCTGACTGTCCATTCTGCTATACTATCAGTGTCCTGTTCCAGTCAATTACTATCATCCTGACTCTCTGTCCATTCTGCTAAACTACCCATGTCCTGTTTCAGTCATTTACTATTATCCTGACTCTCTGTCCATTCTGCTAAACTATCAATGTCCTGTTTCAGTCAATTACTATCATCCTGACTCTCTGTAGATTCTGCTGAACTACCCATGTCCTGTTTTAGTCATTTACTATCATCCTGACTCTCTGTCCATTCTGCTAAATTATCAATGTCCTGTTTCAGTCAATTACTATCATCCTGACTCTCTGTCCATTCTGCTAAACTACCCATGTCCTGTTTCAGTCATTTACTATTATCCTGACTCTCTGTCCATTCTGCTAAACTATCAATGTCCTGTTTCAGTCAATTACTATCATCCTGACTCTCTGTCCATTCTGCTAAACTATCAATGTCCTGTTTCAGTCAATTACTATCATCTTGACTCTCTGTCCATTCTGCTAAACTACCCATGTCCTGTTTCAGTCATTTACTATCATCCTGACTCTCTGTCCATTCTGCTAAACTATCAATGTCCTGTTTCAGTCAATTACTATCATCCTGACTCTCTGTCCATTCTGCGAATCTATCCATGTCCTGTTTCAGTCAATTGCTATCATCCTGACTGTCTGTCCATTCTGCTAAACTATCAATGTCCTGTTTCAGTCAATTACTATCATACAGACTGTCTGTCCATTCTGCTAATTTATCAATGTCCTGTTTCAGTCAATTACTATCATCTTGACTCTCTGTCCATTCTGCGAAACTACCCATGTCCTGTTTCAGTCATTTACAATTATCCTGACTCTCTGTCCATTCTGCTAAACTATCAATGTCCTGTTTCAGTCAATTACTATCATCCTGACTCTCTGTAGATTCTGCTCAACTACCCATGTCCTGTTTCAGTCATTTACTATCATCCTGACTCTCTGTCCATTCTGCTAAATTATCAATGTCCTGTTTCAGTCAATTACTATCATCCTGACTCTCTGTCCATTCTGCTAAACTACCCATGTCCTGTTTCAGTCATTTACTATCATCCTGACTCTCTGTCCATTCTGCTAAACTATCCATGTCCTGTTTCAGTCAATTACTATCATCCTGACTCGCTGTCCATTCTGCTAAACTATCAATGTCCTGTTTCAGTCAATTACTATCATCTTGACTCCCTGTCCATTCTGCTAAACTACCCATGTCCTGTTTCAGTCATTTACTATCATCCTGACTCTCTGTCCATTCTGCTAAACTATCAATGTCCTGTTTCAGTCAATTACTATCATCCTGACTCTCTGTCCATTCTGCGAATCTATCCATGTCCTGTTTCGGTCAATTGCTATCATCCTGACTGTCTGTCCATTCTGCTAAACTATCCATGTCCTGTTTCAGTCAATTGCTATCATCCTGACTGTCTGTCCATTCTGCTAAACTATCAATGTCCTGTTTCAGTCAATTACTATCATCCAGACAGTCTGTCCATTCTGCTAAACTATCAATGTCCTGTTTCAGTCAATTACTATCATCCTGACTGTCTATCCATTCTGCTAAACTATTCATGTCCTGTTTCAGTCATTTACTATCATCCTGACTGTCTGTCCATTCTGCTGAACTATCAATGTCCTGTTTCAGTCATTTACTATCATCCTGACTGCCTGTCTATTCTGATGAACTATCAATGTCCTGTTTCAGTCAATTGCTATCATCCTGACTGTCTGTCCATTCTGCTGAACTATTCATGTCCTGTTTCAGTCATTACTATCATCCTGACTGTCTGTCCATTCTGCTAAACTATCAATGTCCTGTTTCAGTCAATTACTATCATCCTGACTGTCTATCCATTCTGCTAAACTATTCATGTCCTGTTTCAGTCATTTACTATCATCCTGACTCTCTGTCCATTCTGCTAAACTATCAATGTCCTGTTTCAGTCAATTACTATCATCTTGACTCTCTGTCCATTCTGCTAAACTATCAATGTCCTGTTTCAGTCAATTACTATCATCTTGACTCTCTGTCCATTCTGCTAAACTACCCATGTCCTGTTTCAGTCATTTACTATCATCCTGACTCTCTGTCCATTCTGCTAAACTATCAATGTCCTGTTTCAGTCAATTACTATCATCCTGACTCTCTGTCCATTCTGCGAATCTATCCATGTCCTGTTTCGGTCAATTGCTATCATCCTGACTGTCTGTCCATTCTGCTAATCTATCCATGTCCTGTTTCAGTCAATTGCTATCATCCTGACTGTCTGTCCATTCTGCTAAACTATCAATGTCCTGTTTCAGTCAATTACTGTCATCCTGACTGTCTATCCATTCTGCTAATCTATCCATGTCCTGTTTCAGTCATTTACTATCATCCTGACTGTCTGTCCATTCTGCTAATTTATCAATGTCCTGTTTCAGTCAATTACTATCATCCAGACAGTCTGTCCATTCTGCTAAACTATCAATGTCCTGTTTCAGTCAATTACTATCATCCTGACTGTCTATCCATTCTGCTAAACTATTCATGTCCTGTTTCAGTCATTTACTATCATCCTGACTGTCTGTCCATTCTGCTGAACTATCAATGTCCTGTTTCAGTCATTTACTATCATCCTGACTGCCTGTCTATTCTGATGAACTATCAATGTCCTGTTTCAGTCAATTACTATCATCCTGACTGTCTGTCCATTCTGCTGAACTATTCATGTCCTGTTTCAGTCATTACTATCATCCTGACTGTCTGTCCATTCTGCTAAACTATCAATGTCCTGTTTCAGTCAATTACTATCATCCTGACTGTCTATCCATTCTGCTAAACTATTCATGTCCTGTTTCAGTCATTTACTATCATCCTGACTGTCTGTCCATTCTGCTAAACTATCAATGTCCTGTTTCAGTCGTTTACTATCATCCTGACTATCTGTCCATTCTGCTAAACTATCAATGTCCTGTTTCAGTCATTTACTATCATCCTGACTGTCTGTCCATTCTGCTGAAGTACCCATGTCCTGTTTCAGTCATTTACTATCATCCTGACTCTCTGTCCATTCTGCTAAATTATCAATGTCCTGTTTCAGTCAATTACTATCATCCTGACTGTCTGTCCATTCTGCTAATCTATCCATGTCCTGTTTCAGTCAATTACTATCATCCTGACTGTCTGTCCAATCTGCTAAACTATCAATGTCCTGTTTCAGTCGTTTACTATCATCCTGACTATCTGTCCATTCTGCTAAACTATCAATGTCCTGCTTCAGTCATTTACTATCATCCTGACTGTCTGTCCATTCTGCTGAACTACCCATGTCCTGTTTCAGTCATTTACTATCATCCTGACTCTCTGTCCATTCTGCTAAATTATCAATGTCCTGTTTCAGTCAATTACTATCATCCTGACTGTCTGTCCATTCTGCTAATCTATCCATGTCCTGTTTCAGTCAATTACTATCATCCTGACTGTCTGTCCATTCTGCTAAACTATCAATGTCCTGTTTCAGTCAATTACTATCATCCTGACTGTCTGTCCATTCTGCTAAACTATCCATGTCCTGTTTCAGTCAATTACTATCATCCTGACTCTCTGTCCATTCTGCTAAACTATCAATGTCCTGTTTCAGTCAATTACTATCATCCTGACTCTCTGTAGATTCTGCTGAACTACCCATGTCCTGTTTCAGTCATTTACTATCATCCTGACTGTCTGTCCATTCTGCTAAACTATCCATGTCCTGTTTCAGTCAATTACTATCATACAGACTGTCTGTCCATTCTGCTAATTTATCAATGTCCTGTTTCAGTCAATTAATATCATCCTGATGTCTATCCATTCTGCTATACTATCCACGTCCTGTTTCAGTCAATTACCATCATCCTGACTCTCTGTCCATTCTGCTAATCTATCCATGTCCTGTTTCAGTCAATTACTATCATCCTGACTGTCTGTCCATTCTGCTAATTTATCAATGTCCTGTTTCAGTCAATTACTATCATCCAGACTGTCTGTCCATTCTGCTAAACTATCAATGTCCTGTTTCAGTCAATTAATATCATCCTGACTGTCTGTCCATTCTGCTAATTTATCAATGTCCTGTTTCAGTCAATTACTATCATCCTGACTGTCAGTCCATTCTGCTAATTTATCAATGTCCTGTTTCAGTCAATTACTATCATCCTGACTGTCTGTCCATTCTGCTAAACTATCAATGTCCTGTTTCAGTCAATTACTATCATCCTGACTGTCTGTCCATTCTGCTAAACTATCAATGTCCTGTTTCAGTCAATTACTATCATCCTGACTGTCTATACATCTGCTAAACTATTCATGTCCTGTTTCAGTCATTTACTATCATCCTGACTGTCTGTCCATTCTGCTAAACTATCAATGTCCTGTTTCAGTCAATTACTATCATCCTGATCCTCTGTCCATTTTGCTAAACTATCAATGTCCTGTTTCAGTCAATTACTATCATCCTGACTGTCTATCCATTCTGCTAAACTATTCATGTCCTGTTTCAGTCATTTACTATCATCCTGACTGTCTATCCATTCTGCTAACCTATCAGTGTCCTGTTTCAGTCATTTACTATCACCCTGACTGTCTGTCCATTCTGCTAAACTATCAATGTCCTGTTTCAGTCAATTACTATCATCCTGAATCTCTGTCCATTCTGCTAATCTATCCATGTCCTGTTTCAGTCAATTACTATCATCCTGACTGTCTGTCCATTCTGCTAATTTATTAATGTCCTGTTTCAGTCAATTACTATCATCCAGACTGTCTGTCCATTCTGCTAAACTATCAATGTCCTGTTTCAGTCAATTACTATCATCCTGACTGTCTGTCCATTCTGCTAATTTATCAATGTCCTGTTTCAGTCAATTACTATCATCCTGACTGTCTGTCCATTCTGCTAATTTATCAATGTCCTGTTTCAGTCAATTACTATCATCCTGACTGTCTGTCCATTCTGCTAAACTATCAATGTCCTGTTTCAGTCAATTACTATCATCCTGACTGTCTGTCCATTCTGCTAAACTATCAATGTCCTGTTTCAGTCAATTACTATCATCCTGACTGTCTATCCATTCTGCTAAACTATTCATGTCCTGTTTCAGTCATTTACTATCATCCTGACTGTCTGTCCATTCTGCTAAACTATCAATGTCCTGTTTCAGTCAATTACTATCATCCTGATCCTCTGTCCATTTTGCTAAACTATCAATGTCCTGTTTCAGTCAATTACTATCATCCTGACTGTCTATCCATTCTGCTAAACTATTCATGTCCTGTTTCAGTCATTTACTATCATCCTGACTGTCTATCCATTCTGCTAAACTACCCATGTCCTGTTTCAGTCATTTACTATCACCCTGACTGTCTGTCCATTCTGCTAAACTATCAATGTCCTTTTCCAGTCAATTACTATCATCCTGACTCTCTGTCCATTCTGCTAATCTATCCATGTCCTGTTTCAGTCAATTTCTATCATCCTGACTGTCTGTCCATTCTGCTAATTTATCAATGTCCTGTTTCAGTCAATTACTATCATCCAGACTGTCTGTCCATTCTGCTAAACTATCAATGTACTGTTTCAGTCAATTACTATCATCCTGACTGTCTGTCCATTCTGCTAATTTATCAATGTCCTGTTTCAGTCAATTACTATCATCCTGACTGTCTGTCCATTCTGCTAATTTATCAATGTCCTGTTTCAGTCAATTACTATCATCCTGACTGTCTGTCCATTCTGCTAAACTATCAATGTCCTGTTTCAGTCAATTACTATCATCCTGACTGTCTGTCCATTCTGCTAAACTATCAATGCCCTGGTTCAGTCAATTACTATCATCCTGACTGTCTATCCATTCTGCTAAACTATTCATGTCCTGTTTCAGTCATTTACTATCATCCTGACTGTCTGTCCATTCTGCTAAACTATCAATATCCTGTTTCAGTCAATTACTATCATCCTGATTCTCTGTCCATTTTGCTAAACTATCAATGTCCTGTTTCAGTCAATTACTATCATCCTGACTGTCTATCCATTCTGCTAAAATATTCATGTCCTGTTTCAGTCATTTACTATCATCCTGACTGTCTATCCATTCTGCTAAACTACCCATGTCCTGTTTCAGTCATTTACTATCACCCTGACTGTCTGTCCATTCTGCTAAACTATCAATGTCCTGTTCCAGTCAATTACTATCATCCTGACTCTCTGTCCATTCTGCTAATCTATCCATGTCCTGTTTCAGTCAATTACTATCATCCTGACTGTCTGTCCATTCTGCTAATTTATCAATGTCCTGTTTCAGTCAATTACTATCATCCAGACTGTCTGTCCATTCTGCTAAACTATCAATGTCCTGTTTCAGTCAATTACTATCATCCTGACTGTCTGTCCATTCTGCTAAACTATCAATGTCCTGTTTCATTCAATTACTATCATCCTGACTGTCTGTCCATTCTGCTAATCTATCAATGTCCTGTTTCAGTCAATGACTATCATCCTGACTCTCTGTCCATTCTGCTAAACTACCCATGTCCTGTTTCAGTCATTTACTATTATCCTGACTCACTGTCCATTCTGCTAAACTATCAATGTCCTGTTTCAGTCAATTACTATCATCCTGACTGTCTATCCATTCTGCTAAACTATTCATGTCCTATTTCAGTCATTTACTATCATCCTGACTGTCTGTCCATTCTGCTAAACTATCAATGTCCTGTTTCAGTCAATTACTATCATCCTGATCCTCTGTCCATTTTGCTAAACTATCAATGTCCTGTTTCAGTCAATAATTATCATCCTGACTGTCTATCCATTCTGCTAAACTATTCATGTCCTGTTTCAGTCATTTACTATCATCCTGACTGTCTATCCATTCTGCTAACCTATCAATGTCCTGTTTCAGTCATTTACTATCACCCTGACTGTCTGTCCATTCTGCTAAACTATCAATGTCCTGTTTCAGTCAATTACTATCATCCTGACTCTCTGTCCATTCTGCTCTTCTATCCATGTCCTGTTTCAGTCAATTACTATCATCCTGTCTGTCTGTCCATTCTGCTAATTTATCAATGTCCTGTTTCAGTCAATTACTATCATCCTGACTGTCTGTCCATTCTGCTAATTTATCAATGTCCTGTTTCAGTCAATTACTATCATCATGACAGTCTGTCCATTCTGCTAAACTATCCATGTCCTGTTTCAGTCAATTACTATCATCCAGACTGTCTGTCCATTCTGCTAAACTATCCATGTCCTGCTTCAGTCAATTACTGTCATCCTGAATCTCTGTCCATTCTGCTAAACTATCCATGTCCTGTTTCAGTCAATTACTATCATCCTGACTGTCTGTCCATTCTGCTAAACTATCAATGTCCTGTTCCAGTCAATTACTATCATCCTGACTGTCTATCCATTCTGCTAAATTATCAATGTCCTGTTTCAGTCAATTACTATCATCCTGACTCTCTGTCCATTCTGCTAAACTATCCATGTCCTGTTTCAGTCAATTACTATCATTCTGACTGTCTGTCCATTCTGCTAAACTATCCATATCCTGCTTCAGTCAATTACTATCATCCTGACTGTCTGTCCATTCTGCTAAACTGTCCATGTCCTGCTTCAGTCAATTACTATCATCCTGACTGTCTGTCCATTCTGCTAAACTATCAATGTCCTGTTTCAGTCAATTACTATCATCCTGACTGTCCATTCTGCTAAACTATCAGTGTCCTGTTCCAGTCAATTACTATCATCCTGACTCTCTGTCCATTCTGCTAAACTACCCATGTCCGGTTTCAGTCATTTACTATTATCCTGACTCTCTGTCCATTCTGCTAAACTATCAATGTCCTGTTTCAGTCAATTACTATCATCCTGACTCTCTGTAGATTCTGCTGAACAACCCATGTCCTGTTTCAGTCATTTACTATCATCCTGACTGTCTGTCCATTCTGCTAAACTATCAATGTCCTGTTTCAGTCAATTACTATCATCCTGACTCTCTGTCCATTCTGCGAATCTATCCATGTCCTGTTTCAGTCAATTGCTATCATCCTGACTGTCTGTCCATTCTGCTAAACTATCAATGTCCTGTTTCAGTCAATTACTATCATACAGACTGTCTGTCCATTCTGCTAATTAATCAATGTCCTGTTTCAGTCAATTACTATCATCCTGACTCTCTGTAGATTCTGCTCAACTACCCATGTCCTGTTTCAGTCATTTACTATCATCCTGACTCTCTGTCCATTCTGCTAAATTATCAATGTCCTGTTTCAGTCAATTACTATCATCCTGACTCTCTGTCCATTCTGCTAAACTACCCATGTCCTGTTTCAGTCATTTACAATCATCCTGACTCTCTGTCCATTCTGCTAAACTATCCATGTCCTGTTTCAGTCAATTACTATCATCCTGACTCTCTGTCCATTCTGCTAAACTATCAATGTCCTGTTTCAGTCAATTACTATCATCTTGACTCTCAGTCCATTCTGCTAAACTGCCCATGTCCTGTTTCAGTCATTTACTATCATCCTGACTCTCTGTCCATTCTGCTAAACTGTCAATGTCCTGTTTCAGTCAATTACTATCATCCTGACTCTCTGTCCATTCTGCGAATCTATCCATGTCCTGTTTCAGTCAATTGCTATCATCCTGACTGTCTGTCCATTCTGCTAAACTATCCATGTCCTGTTTCAGTCAATTGCTATCATCCTGACTGTCTGTCCATTCTGCTAAACTATCAATGTCCTGTTTCAGTCAATTACTATCATCCTGACTGTCTGTCCATTCTGCTAAACTATCCACGTCCTGTTTCAGTCAATTACTATCATCCTGACTCTCTGTCCATTCTGCTAATCTATCCATATCCTGTTTCAGTCATTTACTATCATCCTGACTGTCTGTCCATTCTGCTAATTTATCAATGTCCTGTTTCAGTCAATTACTATCATCCAGACTGCCTGTCCATTCTGCTAAACTATCAATGTCCTGTTTCAGTCAATTACTATCATCCTGACTGTCTGTCCATTCTGCTAATCTATCCATGTCCTGTTTCAGTCAATTACTATCATCCTGACTGTCTATCCATTCTGCTAAACTATTCATGTCCTGTTTCAGTCATTTACTATCATCCTGACTGTCTGTCCATTCTGCTAAACTATCAATGTCCTGTTTCAGTCAATTACTATCATCCTGACTGTCTATCCATTCTGCTAAACTATTCATGTCCTGTTTCAGTCATTTACTATCATCCTGACTGTCTGTCCATTCTGCTAAACTATCAATGTCCTGTTTCAGTCGTTTACTATCATCCTGACTATCTGTCCATTCTGCTAAACTATCAATGTCCTGTTTCAGTCATTTACTATCATCCTGACTGTCTGTCCATTCTGCTGAACTATTCATGTCCTGTTTCAGTCATTTACTATCATCCTGACTGTCTGTCCATTCTGCTGAACTATCCATGTCCTGTTTCAGTCAATTACTATCATCCTGACTGTCTGTCCATTCTGCTAAACTATCAATGTCCTGTTTCAGTCAATTACTATCATCCTGACTCTCTGTCCATTCTGCTAATCTATCCATGTCCTGTTTCAGTCAATTGCTATCATCCTGAATGTCTGTCCATTCTGCTAAACTATCCATGTCCTGTTTCAGTCAATTACTATCATCCTGAATGTCTGTCCATTCTGCTAATTTATCAATGTCCTGTTTCAGTCAATTACTATCATCCTGATGTCTATCCATTCTGCTATACTATCCACGTCCTGTTTCAGTCAATTACTATCATCCTGACTCTCTGTCCATTCTACTAATCTATCCATGTCCTGTTTCAGTCAATTACTATCATCCTGACTGTCTGTCCATTCTGCTACTTTATCAATGTCCTGTTTCAGTCAATAACTATCATCCAGACTGTCTGTCCATTCTGCTAAACTATCAATGTCCTGTTTCAGTCAATTACTATCATCCTGACTGTCTGTCCATTCTGCTAAACTTTCAATGTCCTGTTTCAGTCAATTACTGTCATCCTGACTGTCTATCCATTCTGCTAAACTATTCATGTCCTGTTTCAGTCATTTACTATCACCCTGACTGTCTATCCATTCTGCTAAACTAACAATGTCCTGTTTCAGTCAATTACTATCATCCTGACTCTCTGTCCATTCTGCTAATCTATCCATGTCCTGTTTCAGTCAATTACTATCATCCTGACTGTCTGTCCATTCTGCTAAACTATCAATGTCCTGTTTCAGTCAATTACTATCATCCAGACTGTCTGTCCATTCTGCTAAACTATCTATGTCCTGTTTCAGTCAATTACTATCATCCTGACTGTCTGTCCATTCTGCTAATTTATCAATGTCCTGTTTCAGTCAATTACTATCATCCAGACTGTCTGTCCATTCTGCTAAACTATCAATGTCCTGTTTCAGTCAATTACTATCATCCTGACTGTCTGTCCATTCTGCTAAACTATCCATGTCCTGCTTCAGTCAATTACTGTCATCCTGAATCTCTGTCCATTCTGCTAAACTATCCATGTCCTGTTTCAGTCAATTACTATCATCCTGACTGTCTGTCCATTCTGCTAAACTGTCCATGTCCTGGTTCAGTCAATTACTATCATCCTGACTCTCTGTCCATTCTGCTAAACTATCAATGTCCTGTTTCAGTCAATTACTATCATCCTGACTGTCTGTCCATTCTGCTAAACAATCAATGTCCTGTTTCAGTCAATTACTATCATCCTGACTGTCCATTCTGCTAAACTATCAGTGTCCTGTTCCAGTCAATTACTATCATCCTGACTGTCTATCCATTCTGCTAAACTATCAATGTCCTGTTTCAGTCAATTACTATCATCCTGACTGTCTGTCCATTCTGCTAAACTATCAATGTCCTGTTTCAGTCAATTACTATCATCCTGACTGTCTGTCCATTCTGCTAAACTATCCATGTCCTGTTTCAGTCAATTACTATCATCCTGGCTCTCTGTCCATTCTGCTAAACTATCAATGTCCTGTTTCAGTCAATTACTATCATCCTGACTGTCTGTCCATTCTGCTAAACTATCCATGTCCTGTTTCAGTCAATTACTATCATCCTGACTGTCTGTCCATTCTGCTAAACTATCAATGTCCTGTTTCAGTCAATTACTATCATCCTGACTGTCTGTCCATTCTGCTAAACTATCCATGTCCTGTTTCAGTCAATTACTATCATCCTGAAAGTCTGTCCATTCTACTAAACTATCAATGTCCTGTTTCAGTCAATTACTATCATCCTGACTGTCTGTCCATTCTGCTAAACTATCAATGTCCTGTTTCAGTCAATTACTATCATCCTGACTCTCTGTCCATTCTGCTAAACTATCCATGTCCTGTTTCAATCAATTACTATCATCCTGACTGTCTGTCCATTCTGCTAAACTATCAATGTCCTGTTTCAGTCAATTGCTATCATCCTGACTCTCTGTCCATTCTGCTAAACTATCAATGTCCTGTTTCAGTCAATTACTATCATCCTGACAGTCGGTCCATTCTGCTAAATTATCAATGTCCTGTTTCAGTCAATTACTATCATCCTGACTGTCTGTCCATTCTGCTAAACTATCCATGTCCTGTTTCAGTCAATTACTATCATCCTGACTGTCTGTCCATTCTGCTAAACTATCCATGTCCTGTTTCAGTCAATTACTATCATCCTGACTGTCTGTCCATTCTGCTAAACAATCCATGTCCTGTTTCAGTCAATTACTATCATCCTGACTGTCTGTCCATTCTGCGAAACTATCCATGTCCTGTTTCAGTCAATTACTATCATCCTGACTGTCTGTCCATTCTGCTAAACTATCCATGTCCTGTTTCAGTCAATTACTATCATCCTGACTCTCTGTCCATTCTGCTAAACTATCAATGTCCTGTTTCAGTCAATTACTATCATCCTGACTGTCTGTCCATTCTGCTAAACTATCCATGTCTTGTTTCAGTCAATTACTATCATCCTGACTGTCTGTCCTTTCTGCTAAACTATCAATGTCCTGTTTCAGTCAATTACTATCATCCTGACTGTCTGTCCATTCTGCTAAACTATCCATGTCCTGTTTCAGTCAATTACTATCATCCTGACTGTCTGTCCATTCTGCTAAACTATCCATGTCCTGTTTCAGTCAATTCCTATCATCCTGACTGTCTGTCCTTTCTGCTAAACTATCAATGTCCTGTTTCAGTCAATTACTATCATCCTGACTGTCTGTCCATTCTGCTAAACTATCCATGTCCTGTTTCAGTCAATTACTATCATCCTGACTGTCTGTCCATTCTGCTAAACTATCAATGTCCTGTTTCAGTCAATTACTATCATCCTGACTGTCTGTCCTTTCTGCTAAACTATCAATGACCAGTTTCAGTCAATTACTATCATCATGACTGTCTATCCATTCTGCTATACTATCCATGTCCTGTTTCAGTCAATTATTATCATCCTGACTGTCTGTCCATTCTGCTAAACTATCCATGTCCTGTTTCAGTCAATTACTATCATCCTGCCTGCCTGTCCATTCTGCTAAACTTTCAATGTCCTGTTTCAGTCAATTACTGTCATCCTGACTGTCTATCCATTCTGCTAATCTATTCATGTCCTGTTTCAGTCATTTACTATCACCCTGACTGTCTATCCATTCTGCTAAACTAACAATGTCCTGTTTCAGTCAATTACTATCATCCTGACTCTCTGTCCATTCTGCTAATCTATCCATGTCCTGTTTCAGTCAATTACTATCATCCTGACTGTCTGTCCATTCTGCTAAACTATCAATGTCCTGTTTCAGTCAATTACTATCATCCAGACTGTCTGTCCATTCTGCTAAACTATCTATGTCCTGTTTCAGTCAATTACTATCATCCTGACTGTCTGTCCATTCTGCTAATTTATCAATGTCCTGTTTCAGTCAATTACTATCATCCAGACTGTCTGTCCATTCTGCTAAACTATCAATGTCCTGTTTCAGTCAATTACTATCATCCTGACTGTCTGTCCATTCTGCTAAACTATCCATGTCCTGCTTCAGTCAATTACTGTCATCCTGAATCTCTGTCCATTCTGCTAAACTATCCATGTCCTGTTTCAGTCAATTACTATCATCCTGACTGTCTGTCCATTCTGCTAAACTGTCCATGTCCTGGTTCAGTCAATTACTATCATCCTGACTCTCTGTCCATTCTGCTAAACTATCAATGTCCTGTTTCAGTCAATTACTATCATCCTGACTGTCTGTCCATTCTGCTAAACAATCAATGTCCTGTTTCAGTCAATAACTATCATCCTGACTGTCCATTCTGCTAAACTATCAGTGTCCTGTTCCAGTCAATTACTATCATCCTGACTGTCTATCCATTCTGCTAAACTATCAATGTCCAGTTTCAGTCAATTACTATCATCCTGACTGTCTGTCCATTCTGCTAAACTATCAATGTCCTGTTTCAGTCAATTACTATCATCCTGACTGTCTGTCCATTCTGCTAAACTATCCATGTCCTGTTTCAGTCAATTACTATCATCCTGGCTCTCTGTCCATTCTGCTAAACTATCAATGTCCTGTTTCAGTCAATTACTATCATCCTGACTGTCTGTCCATTCTGCTAAACTATCCATGTCCTGTTTCAGTCAATTACTATCATCCTGACTGTCCATTCTGCTAAACTATCAATGTCCTGTTTCAGTCAATTACTATCTTCCTGACTGTCTGTCCATTCTGCTAAACTATCCATGTCCTGTTTCAGTCAATTACTATCATCCTGAAAGTCTGTCCATTCTACTAAACTATCAATGTCCTGTTTCAGTCAATTACTATCATCCTGACTGTCTGTCCATTCTGCTAAACTATCAATGTCCTGTTTCAGTCAATTACTATCATCCTGACTCTCTGTCCATTCTGCTAAACTATCCATGTCCTGTTTCAATCAATTACTATCATCCTGACTGTCTGTCCATTCTGCTAAACTATCAATGTCCTGTTTCAGTCAATTGCTATCATCCTGACTCTCTGTCCATTCTGCTAAACTATCAATGTCCTGTTTCAGTCAATTACTATCATCCTGACAGTCGGTCCATTCTGCTAAATTATCAATGTCCTGTTTCAGTCAATTACTATCATCCTGACTGTCTGTCCATTCTGCTAAACTATCCATGTCCTGTTTCAGTCAATTACTATCATCCTGACTGTCTGTCCATTCTGCTAAACTATCCATGTCCTGTTTCAGTCAATTACTATCATCCTGACTGTCTGTCCATTCTGCTAAACAATCCATGTCCTGTTTCAGTCAATTACTATCATCCTGACTGTCTGTCCATTCTGCGAAACTATCCATGTCCTGTTTCAATCAATTACTATCATCCTGACTGTCTGTCCATTCTGCTAAACTATCCATGTCCTGTTTCAGTCAATTACTATCATCCTGACTCTCTGTCCATTCTGCTAAACTATCAATGTCCTGTTTCAGTCAATTACTATCATCCTGACTGTCTGTCCATTCTGCTAAACTATCCATGTCTTGTTTCAGTCAATTACTATCATCCTGACTGTCTGTCCTTTCTGCCAAACTATCAATGTCCTGTTTCAGTCAATTACTATCATCCTGACTGTCTGTCCATTCTGCTTAACTATCCATGTCCTGTTTCAGTCAATTACTATCATCCTGACTGTCTGTCCATTCTGCTAAACTATCCATGTCCTGTTTCAGTCAATTCCTATCATCCTGACAGTCTGTCCTTTCTGCTAAACTATCAATGTCCTGTTTCAGTCAATTACTATCATCCTGACTGTCTGTCCATTCTGCTAAACTATCCATGTCCTGTTTCAGTCAATTACTATCATCCTGACTGTCTGTCCATTCTGCTAAACTATCAATGTCCTGTTTCAGTCAATTACTATCATCCTGACTGTCTGTCCTTTCTGCTAAACTATCAATGTCCTGTTTCAGTCAATTACTATCATCCTGACTGTCTATCCATTCTGCTATACTATCCATGTCCTGTTTCAGTCAATTATTATCATCCTGACTGTCTGTCCATTCTGCTAAACTATCCATGTCCTGTTTCAGTCAATTACTATCATCCTGCCTGCCTGTCCATTCTGCTCAACTATCAATGTTCTGTTTCAGTCAATTACTATCATCCTGACTGCCTGTCCATTCTGCTAAACTATCAATGTCCTGTTTCAGTCAATTGCTATCATCCTGACTCTCTGTCCATTCTGCTAAACTATCAATGTCCTGTTTCAGTCAATTACTATCATCCTGACAGTCGGTCCATTCTGCTAAATTATCAATGTCCTGTTTCAGTCAATTACTATCATCCTGACTGTCTGTCCATTCTGCTAAACTATCCATGTCCTGTTTCAGTCAATTACTATCATCCTGACTGTCTGTCCATTCTGCTAAACTATCCATGTCCTGTTTCAGTCAATTACTATCATCCTGACTGTCTGTCCATTCTGCTAAACAATCCATGTCCTGTTTCAGTCAATTACTATCATCCTGACTGTCTGTCCATTCTGCGAAACTATCCATGTCCTGTTTCAATCAATTACTATCATCCTGACTGTCTGTCCATTCTGCTAAACTATCCATGTCCTGTTTCAGTCAATTACTATCATCCTGACTCTCTGTCCATTCTGCTAAACTATCAATGTCCTGTTTCAGTCAATTACTATCATCCTGACTGTCTGTCCATTCTGCTAAACTATCCATGTCTTGTTTCAGTCAATTACTATCATCCTGACTGTCTGTCCTTTCTGCCAAACTATCAATGTCCTGTTTCAGTCAATTACTATCATCCTGACTGTCTGTCCATTCTGCTAAACTATCCATGTCCTGTTTCAGTCAATTACTATCATCCTGACTGTCTGTCCATTCTGCTAAACTATCCATGTCCTGTTTCAGTCAATTCCTATCATCCTGACAGTCTGTCCTTTCTGCTAAACTATCAATGTCCTGTTTCAGTCAATTACTATCATCCTGACTGTCTGTCCATTCTGCTAAACTATCCATGTCCTGTTTCAGTCAATTACTATCATCCTGACTGTCTGTCCATTCTGCTAAACTATCAATGTCCTGTTTCAGTCCATTACTATCATCCTGACTGTCTGTCCTTTCTGCTAAACTATCAATGTCCTGTTTCAGTCAATTACTATCATCCTGACTGTCTATCCATTCTGCTATACTATCCATGTCCTGTTTCAGTCAATTATTATCATCCTGACTGTCTGTCCATTCTGCTAAACTATCCATGTCCTGTTTCAGTCAATTACTATCATCCTGCCTGCCTGTCCATTCTGCTCAACTATCAATGTTCTGTTTCAGTCAATTACTATCATCCTGACTGCCTGTCCATTCTGCTAAACTATCAATGTCCATTTTCAGTCAATTACTATCATCCTGACTGTCTGTCCATTCTGCTAAACTTTCAATGTCCTGTTTCAGTCAATTACTATCATCCTGACTGTCTGTCCATTCTGCTAAACTATCCATGTCCTGTTTCAGTCAATTACTATCATCCTGACTGTCTGTCCATTCTGCTAAACTATCCATGTCCTGTTTCAGTCAATTACTATCATCCTGACTGTCTGTCCATTCTGCTAAACTATCAATGTCCTGTTTCAGTCAATTACTATCATCCTGACTGTCTGTCCATTCTGCGAAACTATCCATGTCCTGTTTCAGTCAATTACTATCATCCTGACTGTCTGTCCATTCTGCTAAACCATCCATGTCCTGTTTCAGTCAATTACTATCATCCTGACTCTCTGTCCATTCTGCTAATTTATCAATGTCCTGTTTCAGTCAATTACTATCATCCAGACTGTCTGTCCATTCTGCTAAACTATCAATGTCCTGTTTCAGTCAATTACTATCATCCTGACTGTCTGTCCATTCTGCTAAACTATCCATCTCCTGCTTCAGTCAATTACTGTCATCCTGAATCTCTGTCCATTCTGCTAAACTATCCATGTCCTGTTTCAGTCAATTACTATCATCCTGACTGTCTGTCCATTCTGCTAAACTGTCCATGTCCTGGTTCAGTCAATTACTATCATCCTGACTCTCTGTCCATTCTGCTAAACTATCAATGTCCTGTTTCAGTCAATTACTATCATCCTGACTGTCTGTCCATTCTGCTAAACAATCAATGTCCTGTTTCAGTCAATTACTATCATCCTGACTGTCCATTCTGCTAAACTATCAGTGTCCTGTTCCAGTCAATTACTATCATCCTGACTGTCTATCCATTCTGCTAAACTATCAATGTCCTGTTTCAGTCAATTACTATCATCCTGACTGTCTGTCCATTCTGCTAAACTATCAATGTCCTGTTTCAGTCAATTACTATCATCCTGACTGTCTGTCCATTCTGCTAAACTATCCATGTCCTGTTTCAGTCAATTACTATCATCCTGGCTCTCTGTCCATTCTGCTAAACTATCAATGTCCTGTTTCAGTCAATTACTATCATCCTGACTGTCTGTCCATTCTGCTAAACTATCCATGTCCTGTTTCAGTCAATTACTATCATCCTGACTGTCTGTCCATTCTGCTAAACTATCAATGACCTGTTTCAGTCAATTACTATCATCCTGACTGTCTGTCCATTCTGCTAAACTATCCATGTCCTGTTTCAGTCAATTACTATCATCCTGAAAGTCTGTCCATTCTACTAAACTATCAATGTCCTGTTTCAGTCAATTACTATCATCCTGACTGTCTGTCCATTCTGCTAAACTATCAATGTCCTGTTTCAGTCAATTACTATCATCCTGACTCTCTGTCCATTCTGCTAAACTATCCATGTCCTGTTTCAATCAATTACTATCATCCTGACTGTCTGTCCATTCTGCTAAACTATCAATGTCCTGTTTCAGTCAATTGCTATCATCCTGACTCTCTGTCCATTCTGCTAAACTATCAATGTCCTGTTTCAGTCAATTACTATCATCCTGACTGTCTGTCCATTCTGCTAAACTATCCATGTCTTGTTTCAGTCAATTACTATCATCCTGACTGTCTGTCCTTTCTGCTAAACTATCAATGTCCTGTTTCAGTCAATTACTATCATCCTGACTGTCTGTCCATTCTGCTAAACTATCCATGTCCTGTTTCAGTCAATTACTATCATCCTGACTGTCTGTCCATTCTGCTAAACTATCCATGTCCTGTTTCAGTCAATTACTATCATCCTGACTGTCTGTCCTTTCTGCTAAACTATCAATGTCCTGTTTCAGTCAATTACTATCATCCTGACTGTCTGTCCATTCTGCTAAACTATCCATGTCCTGTTTCAGTCAATTACTATCATCCTGACTGTCTGTCCATTCTGCTAAACTATCAATGTCCTGTTTCAGTCAATTACTATCATCCTGACTGTCTGTCCTTTCTGCTAAACTATCAATGTCCTGTTTCAGTCAATTACTATCATCCTGACTGTCTATCCATTCTGCTATACTATCCATGTCCTGTTTCAGTCAATTATTATCATCCTGACTGTCTGTCCATTCTGCTAAACTATCCATGTCCTGTTTCAGTCAATTACTATCATCCTGCCTGCCTGTCCATTCTGCTAAACTATCAATGTTCTGTTTCAGTCAATTACTATCATCCTGACTGCCTGTCCATTCTGCTAAACTATCAATGTCCATTTTCAGTCAATTACTATCATCCTGACTGTCTGTCCATTCTGCTAAACTATCAATGTCCTGTTTCAGTCAATTACTATCATCCTGACTGTCTGTCCATTCTGCTAAACTATCCATGTCCTGTTTCAGTCAATTACTATCATCCTGACTGTCTGTCCATTCTGCTAAACTATCCATGTCCTGTTTCAGTCAATTACTATCATCCTGACTGTCTGTCCATTCTGCTAAACTATCAATGTCCTGTTTCAGTCAATTACTATCATCCTGACTGTCTGTCCATTCTGCGAAACTATCCATGTCCTGTTTCAGTCAATTACTATCATCCTGACTGTCTGTCCATTCTGCTAAACTATCCATGTCCTGTTTCAGTCAATTACTATCATCCTGACTCTCTGTCCATTCTGCTAAACTATCAATGTCCTGTTTCAGTCAATTACTATCATCCTGACTGTCTGTCCATTCTGCTAAACTATCCATGTCCTGTTTCAGTCAATTACTATCATCCTGACTGTCTGTGCATTCTGCTAAACTATCCATGTCCTGTTTCAGTCAATTACTATCATCCTGACTGTCTGTCCTTTCTGCTAAACTATCAATGTCCTGTTTCAGTCAATTACTATCATCCTGACTGTCTGTCCATTCTGCTGAACTATCCATGTCCTGTTTCAGTCAATTACTATCATCCTGACTGTCTGTCCATTCTGCTAAACTATCCATGTCCTGTTTCAGTCAATTACTATCATCCTGACTGTCTGTCCTTTCTGCTAAACTATCAATGTCCTGTTTCAGTCAATTACTATCATCCTGACTGTCTGTCCATTCTGCTAAACTATCCATGTCCTGTTTCAGTCAATTACTATCATCCTGACTGTCTGTCCATTCTGCTAAACTATCCATGTCCTGTTTCAGTCAATTATTATCATCCTGACTGTCTGTCCATTCTGCTAAACTATCAATGTCTTGTTTCAGTCAATTACTATCATCCTGACTGTCCATTCTGCTAAACTATCAGTGTCCTGTTCCAGTCAATTACTATCATCCTGACTGTCTGTCCATTCTGCTAAACTATCAATGTCCTGTTTCAGTCAATTACTATCATCCTGACTCTCTGTCCATTCTGCTAAACTATCAATGTCCTGTTTCAGTCAATTACTATCATCCTGACTGTCTGTCCATTCTGCTAAACTATCAATGTCCTGTTTCAGTCAATTACTATCATCCTGACTGTCCATTCTGCTAAACTATCAGTGTCCTGTTCCAGTCAATTACTATCATCCTGACTGTCTATCCATTCTGCTAAACTATCAATGTCATGTTTCAGTCAATTACTATCATCCTGACTGTCTGTCCATTCTGCTAAACTATCCATGTCCTGTTTCAGTCAATTACTATCATCCTGACTGTCTGTCCATTCTGCTAAACTATCCATGTCCTGTTTCAGTCAATTACTATCATCCTGGCTCTCTGTCCATTCTGCTAAACTATCAATGTCCTGTTTCAGTCAATTACTATCATCCTGACTGTCTATCCATTCTGCTAAACTATCAATATCCTGTTTCAGTCAATTACTATCATCCTGACTGTCTGTCCATTCTGCTAAACTATCCATGTCCTGTTTCAGTCAATTACTATCATCCTGACTGTCTGTCCATTCTGCTAAACTATCCATGTCCTGTTTCAGTCAATTACTATCATCCTGGCTCTCTGTCCATTCTGCTAAACTATCAATGTCCTGTTTCAGTCAATTACTATCATCCTGACTGTCTGTCCATTCTGCTAAACTATCCATGTCCTGTTTCAGTCAATTACTATCATCCTGACTGTCTGTCCATTCTGCTAAACTATCAATGTCCTGTTTCAGTCAATTACTATCATCCTGACTGTCTGTCCATTCTGCTAAACTATCCATGTCCTGTTTCAGTCAATTACTATCATCCTGACTGTCTGTCCATTCTGCTAAACTATCAATGTCCTGTTTCAGTCAATTACTATCATCCTGACTGTCTGTCCATTCTGCTAAACTATCAATGTCCTGTTTCAGTCAATTACTATCATCCTGACTCTCTGTCCATTCTGCTAAACTATCAATGTCCTGTTTCAGTCAATTACTATCATCCTGACTGTCGGTCCATTCTGCTTAACTATCAATGTCCTGTTTCAGTCAATTACTATCATCCTGACTGCCTGTCCATTCTGCTAAACTATCCATGTCCTGTTTCAGTCAATTACTATCATCCTGACTGTCTGTCCATTCTGCTAAACTATTCATGTCCTGTTTCAGACAATTACTATCATCCTGACTGTCGGTCCATTCTGCTAAACTATCAATGTCCTGTTTCAGTCAATTACTATCATCCTGACTGTCTGTCCATTCTGCTAAACTATCCATGTCCTGTTTCAGTCAATTACTATCATCCTGACTGTCTGTCCATTCTGCTAAACTATCAATGTCCTGTTTCAGTCAATTACTATCATCCTGACTCTCTGTCCATTCTGCTAAACTATCAATGTCCTGTTTCAGTCAATTACTATCATCCTGACTGTCTGTCCATTCTGCGAAACTATCCATGTCCTGTTTCAGTCAATTACTATCATCCTGACTGTCTGTCCATTCTGCTAAACTAGCCATGTCCTGTTTCAGTCAATTACTATCATCCTGACTCTCTGTCCATTCTGCTAAACTATCAATGTCCTGTTTCAGTCAATTACTATCATCCTGACTGTCTGTCCATTCTGCTAAACTATCCATGTCCTGTTTCAGTCAATTACTATCATCCTTACTGTCGGTCCATTCTGCTAAACTATCAATGTCCTGTTTCAGTCAATTACTATCATCCTGACTGTCTGTCCATTCTGCTAAACTATCCATGTCCTGTTTCAATCAATTACTATCATCCTGACTGTCTGTCCATTCTGCTAAACTATCAATGTCCTGTTTCAGTCAATTACTATCATCCTGACTCTCTGTCCATTCTGCTAAACTATCAATGTCCTGTTTCAGTCAATTACTATCATCCTGACTGTCGGTCCATTCTGCTAAATTATCAATGTCCTGTTTCAGTCAATTACTATCATCCTGACTGTCTGTCCTTTCTGCTAAACTATCCATGTCCTGTTTCAGTCAATTACTATCATCCTGACTGTCTGTCCATTCTGCTAAACTATCCATGTCCTGTTTCAGTCAATTACTATCATCCTGACTGTCTGTCCATTCTGCTAAACTATCAATGTCCTGTTTCAGTCAATTACTATCATCCTGACTGTCTGTCCATTCTGCGAAACTATCCATGTCCTGTTTCAGTCAATTACTATCATCCTGACTGTCTGTCCATTCTGCTAAACTATCCATGTCCTGTTTCAGTCAATTACTATCATCCTGACTCTCTGTCCATTCTGCTAAACTATCAATGTCCTGTTTCAGTCAATTACTATCATCCTGACTGTCTGTCCATTCTGCTAAACTATCCATGTCCTGTTTCAGTCAATTACTATCATCCTGACTGTCTGTCCTTTCTGCTAAACTATCAATGTCCTGTTTCAGTCAATTACTATCATCCTGACTGTCTGTCCATTCTGCTAAACTATCCATGTCCTGTTTCAGTCAATTACTATCATCCTGACTGTCTGTCCATTCTGCTAAACTATCCATGTCCTGTTTCAGTCAATTACTATCATCCTGACTGTCTGTCCTTTCTGCTAAACTATCAATGTCCTGTTTCAGTCAATTACTATCATCCTGACTGTCTGTCCATTCTGCTAAACTATCCATGTCCTGTTTCAGTCAATTACTATTATCCTGACTGTCTGTCCATTCTGCTAAACTATCAATGTCCTGTTTCAGTCAATTACTATCATCCTGACTGTCTGTCCTTTCTGCTAAACTATCAATGTCCTGTTTCAGTCAATTACTATCATCCTGACTGTCTATCCATTCTGCTATACTATCCATGTCCTGTTTCAGTCAATTACTATCATCCTGACTGTCTGTCCATTCTGCTAAACTATCCATGTCCTGTTTCAGTCAATTACTATCATCCTGACTGCCTGTCCATTCTGCTAAACTATCAATGTCCTGTTTCAGTCAATTACTATCATCCTGACTGCCTGTCCATTCTGCTAAACTATCAATGTCCATTTTCAGTCAATTACTATCATCCTGACTGTCTGTCCATTCTGCTAAACTTTCAATGTCCTGTTTCAGTCAATTACTATCATCCTGACTGTCTGTCCATTCTGCTAAACTATCCATGTCCTGTTTCAGTCAATTACTATCATCCTGACTGTCTGTCCATACTGCTAAACTATCCATGTCCTGTTTCAGTCAATTACTATCATCCTGACTGTCTGTCCATTCTGCTAAACTATCAATGTCCTGTTTCAGTCAATTACTATCATCCTGACTGTCTGTCCATTCTGCGAAACTATCCATGTCCTGTTTCAGTCAATTACTATCATCCTGACTGTCTGTCCATTCTGCTAAACTATCCATGTCCTGTTTCAGTCAATTACTATCATCCTGACTCTCTGTCCATTCTGCTAAACTATCAATGTCCTGTTTCAGTCAATTACTATCATCCTGACTGTCTGTCCATTCTGCTAAACTATCCATGTCCTGTTTCAGTCAATTACTATCATCCTGACTGTCTGTGCATTCTGCTAAACTATCCATGTCCTGTTTC
The DNA here is from genome assembly GCF_036365525.1 of Heterodontus francisci. Taxonomy (NCBI): domain Eukaryota; kingdom Metazoa; phylum Chordata; class Chondrichthyes; order Heterodontiformes; family Heterodontidae; genus Heterodontus; species Heterodontus francisci. Next base: position 1,722,795 of record NW_027141021.1, read on the forward strand.
AGTCAATTACTATCATCCTGACTCTCTGTCCTTTCTGCTAAACTATCAATGTCCTGTTTCAGTCAATTACTATCATCCTGACTGTCTGTCCATTCTGCTAAACTATCCATGTCCTGTTTCAGTCAATTACTATCATCCTGACTGTCTGTCCATTCTGCTAAACTATCCATGTCCTGTTTCAGTCAATTACTATCATCCTGACTGTCTGTCCTTTCTGCTAAACTATCAATGTCCTGTTTCAGTCAATTACTATCATCCTGACTGTCTGTCCATTCTGCTAAACTATCCATGTCCTGTTTCAGTCAATTACTATCATCCTGACTGTCTGTCCATTCTGCTAAACTATCCATGTCCTGTTTCAGTCAATTATTATCATCCTGAATGTCGGTCCATTCTGCTAAACTATCAATGTCCTGTTTCAGTCAATTACTATCATCCTGACTGTCCATTCTGCTAAAGTATCAGTGTCCTGTTCCAGTCAATTCCTATCATTATGACTGTCTGTCCATTCTGCTAAACTATCAATGTCCTGTTTCAGTCAATTACTATCATCCTGATCCTCTGTCCATTCTGCTAAACTATCAATGTCCTGTTTCAGTCAATTACTATCATCCTGACTGTCTGTCCATTCTGCTAAACTGTCCATGTCCTGGTTCAGTCAATTACTATCATCCTGACTCTCTGTCCATTCTGCTAAACTATCAATGTCCTGTTTCAGTCAATTACTATCATCCTGACTGTCTGTCCATTCTGCTAAACTATCAATGTCCTGTTTCAGTCAATTACTATCATCCTGACTGTCCATTCTGCTAAACTATCAGTGTCCTGTTCCAGTCAATTACTATCATCCTGACTGCCTGTCCATTCTGCTAAACTATCAATGTCCTGTTTCAGTCAATTACTATCATCCTGACTGCCTGTCCATTCTGCTAAACTATCAATGTCCATTTTCAGTCAATTACTATCATCCTGACTGTCTGTCCATTCTGCTAAACTTTCAATGTCCTGTTTCAGTCAATTACTATCATCCTGACTGTCTGTCCATTCTGCTAAACTATCCATGTCCTGTTTCAGTCAATTACTATCATCCTGACTGTCTGTCCATACTGCTAAACTATCCATGTCCTGTTTCAGTCAATTACTATCATCCTGACTGTCTGTCCATTCTGCTAAACTATCAATGTCCTGTTTCAGTCAATTACTATCATCCTGACTGTCTGTCCATTCTGCGAAACTATCCATGTCCTGTTTCAGTCAATTACTATCATCCTGACTGTCTGTCCATTCTGCTAAACTATCCATGTCCTGTTTCAGTCAATTACTATCATCCTGACTCTCTGTCCATTCTGCTAAACTATCAATGTCCTGTTTCAGTCAATTACTATCATCCTGACTGTCTGTCCATTCTGCTAAACTATCCATGTCCTGTTTCAGTCAATTACTATCATCCTGACTGTCTGTGCATTCTGCTAAACTATCCATGTCCTGTTTCAGTCAATTACTATCATCCTGACTGTCTGTCCATTCTGCTAAACTATCCATGTCCTGTTTCAGTCAATTACTATCATCCTGACTGTCTGTCCTTTCTGCTAAACTATCAATGTCCTGTTTCAGTCAATTACTATCATCCTGACTGTCTGTCCATTCTGCTAAACTATCCATGTCCTGTTTCAGTCAATTACTATCATCCTGACTGTCTGTCCATTCTGCTAAACTATCCATGTCCTGTTTCAGTCAATTATTATCATCCTGACTGTCTGTCCATTCTGCTAAACTATCAATGTCTTGTTTCAGTCAATTACTATCATCCTGACTGTCCATTCTGCTAAACTATCAGTGTCCTGTTCCAGTCAATTACTATCATCCTGACTGTCTGTCCATTCTGCTAAACTATCAATGTCCTGTTTCAGTCAATTACTATCATCCTGACTCTCTGTCCATTCTGCTAAACTATCAATGTCCTGTTTCAGTCAATTACTATCATCCTGACTGTCTGTCCATTCTGCTAAACTATCAATGTCCTGTTTCAGTCAATTACTATCATCCTGACTGTCCATTCTGCTAAACTATCAGTGTCCTGTTCCAGTCAATTACTATCATCCTGACTGTCTATCCATTCTGCTAAACTATCAATGTCATGTTTCAGTCAATTACTATCATCCTGACTGTCTGTCCATTCTGCTAAACTGTCCATGTCCTGTTTCAGTCAATTACTATCATCCTGACTGTCTGTCCATTCTGCTAAACTATCCATGTCCTGTTTCAGTCAATTACTATCTTCCTGGCTCTCTGTCCATTCTGCTAAACTATCAATGTCCTGTTTCAGTCAATTACTATCATCCTGACTGTCTATCCATTCTGCTAAACTATCAATATCCTGTTTCAGTCAATTACTATCATCCTGACTGTCTGTCCATTCTGCTAAACTATCCATGTCCTGTTTCAGTCAATTACTATCATCCTGACTGTCTGTCCATTCTGCTAAACTATCCATGTCCTGTTTCAGTCAATTACTATCATCCTGGCTCTCTGTCCATTCTGCTAAACTATCAATGTCCTGTTTCAGTCAATTACTATCATCCTGACTGTCTGTCCATTCTGCTAAACTATCCATGTCCTGTTTCAGTCAATTACTATCATCCTGACTGTCTGTCCATTCTGCTAAACTATCAATGTCCTGTTTCAGTCAATTACTATCATCCTGACTGTCTGTCCATTCTGCTAAACTATCCATGTCCTGTTTCAGTCAATTACTATCATCCTGACTGTCTGTCCATTCTGCTAAACTATCAATGTCCTGTTTCAGTCAATTACTATCATCCTGACTGTCTGTCCATTCTGCTAAACTATCAATGTCCTGTTTCAGTCAATTACTATCATCCTGACTCTCTGTCCATTCTGCTAAACTATCAATGTCCTGTTTCAGTCAATTACTATCATCCTGACTGTCGGTCCATTCTGCTTAACTATCAATGTCCTGTTTCAGTCAATTACTATCATCCTGACTGCCTGTCCATTCTGCTAAACTATCCATGTCCTGTTTCAGTCAATTACTATCATCCTGACTGTCTGTCCATTCTGCTAAACTATTCATGTCCTGTTTCAGACAATTACTATCATCCTGACTGTCGGTCCATTCTGCTAAACTATCAATGTCCTGTTTCAGTCAATTACTATCATCCTGACTGTCTGTCCATTCTGCTAAACTATCCATGTCCTGTTTCAGTCAATTACTATCATCCTGACTGTCTGTCCATTCTGCTAAACTATCAATGTCCTGTTTCAGTCAATTACTATCATCCTGACTCTCTGTCCATTCTGCTAAATTATCAATGTCCTGTTTCAGTCAATTACTATCATCCTGACTGTCTGTCCATTCTGCGAAACTATCCATGTCCTGTTTCAGTCAATTACTATCATCCTGACTGTCTGTCCATTCTGCTAAACTAGCCATGTCCTGTTTCAGTCAATTACTATCATCCTGACTCTCTGTCCATTCTGCTAAACTATCAATGTCCTGTTTCAGTCAATTACTATCATCCTGACTGTCTGTCCATTCTGCTAAACTATCCATGTCCTGTTTCAGTCAATTACTATCATCCTTACTGTCGGTCCATTCTGCTAAACTATCAATGTCCTGTTTCAGTCAATTACTATCATCCTGACTGTCTGTCCATTCTGCTAAACTATCCATGTCCTGTTTCAATCAATTACTATCATCCTGACTGTCTGTCCATTCTGCTAAACTATCAATGTCCTGTTTCAGTCAATTACTATCATCCTGACTCTCTGTCCATTCTGCTAAACTATCAATGTCCTGTTTCAGTCAATTACTATCATCCTGACTGTCGGTCCATTCTGCTAAATTATCAATGTCCTGTTTCAGTCAATTACTATCATCCTGACTGTCTGTCCATTCTGCTAAACTATCCATGTCCTGTTTCAGTCAATTACTATCATCCTGACTGTCTGTCCATTCTGCTAAACTATCCATGTCCTGTTTCAGTCAATTACTATCATCCTGACTGTCTGTCCATTCTGCTAAACTATCAATGTCCTGTTTCAGTCAATTACTATCATCCTGACTGTCTGTCCATTCTGCGAAACTATCCATGTCCTGTTTCAGTCAATTAATATCATCCTGACTGTCTGTCCATTCTGCTAAACTATCCATGTCCTGTTTCAGTCAATTACTATCATCCTGACTCTCTGTCCATTCTGCTAAACTATCAATGTCCTGTTTCAGTCAATTACTATCATCCTGACTGTCTGTCCATTCTGCTAAACTATCCATGTCCTGTTTCAGTCAATTACTATCATCCTGACTGTCTGTCCTTTCTGCTAAACTATCAATGTCCTGTTTCAGTCAATTACTATCATCCTGACTGTCTGTCCATTCTGCTAAACTATCCATGTCCTGTTTCAGTCAATTACTATCATCCTGACTGTCTGTCCATTCTGCTAAACTATCCATGTCCTGTTTCAGTCAATTACTATCATCCTGACTGTCTGTCCTTTCTGCTAAACTATCAATGTCCTGTTTCAGTCAATTACTATCATCCTGACTGTCTGTCCATTCTGCTAAACTATCCATGTCCTGTTTCAGTCAATTACTATCATCCTGACTGTCTGTCCATTCTGCTAAACTATCAACGTCCTGTTTCAGTCAATTACTATCATCCTGACTGTCTGTCCTTTCTGCTAAACTATCAATGTCCTGTTTCAGTCAATTACTATCATCCTGACTGTCTATCCATTCTGCTATACTATCCATGTCCTGTTTCAGTCAATTACTATCATCCTGACTGTCTGTCCATTCTGCTAAACTATCCATGTCCTGTTTCAGTCAATTACTATCATCCTGACTGCCTGTCCATTCTGCTAAACTATCAATGTCCTGTTTCAGTCAATTACTATCATCCTGACTGCCTGTCCATTCTGCTAAACTATCAATGTCCATTTTCAGTCAATTACTATCATCCTGACTGTCTGTCCATTCTGCTAAACTTTCAATGTCCTGTTTCAGTCAATTACTATCATCCTGACTGTCTGTCCATTCTGCTAAACTATCCATGTCCTGTTTCAGTCAATTACTATCATCCTGACTGTCTGTCCATACTGCTAAACTATCCATGTCCTGTTTCAGTCAATTACTATCATCCTGACTGTCTGTCCATTCTGCTAAACTATCAATGTCCTGTTTCAGTCAATTACTATCATCCTGACTGTCTGTCCATTCTGCGAAACTATCCATGTCCTGTTTCAGTCAATTACTATCATCCTGACTGTCTGTCCATTCTGCTAAACTATCCATGTCCTGTTTCAGTCAATTACTATCATCCTGACTCTCTGTCCATTCTGCTAAACTATCAATGTCCTGTTTCAGTCAATTACTATCATCCTGACTGTCTGTCCATTCTGCTAAACTATCCATGTCCTGTTTCAGTCAATTACTATCATCCTGACTGTCTGTGCATTCTGCTAAACTATCCATGTCCTGTTTCAGTCAATTACTATCATCCTGACTCTCTGTCCTTTCTGCTAAACTATCAATGTCCTGTTTCAGTCAATTACTATCATCCTGACTGTCTGTCCATTCTGCTAAACTATCCATGTCCTGTTTCAGTCAATTACTATCATCCTGACTGTCTGTCCATTCTGCTAAACTATCCATGTCCTGTTTCAGTCAATTACTATCATCCTGACTGTCTGTCCTTTCTGCTAAACTATCAATGTCCTGTTTCAGTCAATTACTATCATCCTGACTGTCTGTCCATTCTGCTAAACTATCCATGTCCTGTTTCAGTCAATTACTATCATCCTGACTGTCTGTCCATTCTGCTAAACTATCCATGTCCTGTTTCAGTCAATTATTATCATCCTGACTGTCGGTCCATTCTGCTAAACTATCAATGTCCTGTTTCAGTCAATTACTATCATCCTGACTGTCCATTCTGCTAAAGTATCAGTGTCCTGTTCCAGTCAATTCCTATCATCCTGACTGTCTGTCCATTCTGCTAAACTATCAATGTCCTGTTTCAGTCAATTACTATCATCCTGATCCTCTGTCCATTCTGCTAAACTATCAATGTCCTGTTTCAGTCAATTACTATCATCCTGACTGTCTGTCCATTCTGCTAAACTGTCCATGTCCTGGTTCAGTCAATTACTATCATCCTGACTCTCTGTCCATTCTGCTAAACTATCAATGTCCTGTTTCAGTCAATTACTATCATCCTGACTGTCTGTCCATTCTGCTAAACTATCAATGTCCTGTTTCAGTCAATTACTATCATCCTGACTGTCCATTCTGCTAAACTATCAGTGTCCTGTTCCAGTCAATTACTATCATCCTGACTGCCTGTCCATTCTGCTAAACTATCAATGTCCTGTTTCAGTCAATTACTATCATCCTGACTGCCTGTCCATTCTGCTAAACTATCAATGTCCATTTTCATTCAATTACTATCATCCTGACTGTCTGTCCATTCTGCTAAACTTTCAATGTCCTGTTTCAGTCAATTACTATCATCCTGACTGTCTGTCCATTCTGCTAAACTATCCATGTCCTGTTTCAGTCAATTACTATCATCCTGACTGTCTGTCCATACTGCTAAACTATCCATGTCCTGTTTCAGTCAATTACTATCATCCTGACTGTCTGTCCATTCTGCTAAACTATCAATGTCCTGTTTCAGTCAATTACTATCATCCTGACTGTCTGTCCATTCTGCGAAACTATCCATGTCCTGTTTCAGTCAATTACTATCATCCTGACTGTCTGTCCATTCTGCTAAACTATCCATGTCCTGTTTCAGTCAATTACTATCATCCTGACTCTCTGTCCATTCTGCTAAACTATCAATGTCCTGTTTCAGTCAATTACTATCATCCTGACTGTCTGTCCATTCTGCTAAACTATCCATGTCCTGTTTCAGTCAATTACTATCATCCTGACTGTCTGTGCATTCTGCTAAACTATCCATGTCCTGTTTCAGTCAATTACTATCATCCTGACTGTCTGTCCTTTCTGCTAAACTATCAATGTCCTGTTTCAGTCAATTACTATCATCCTGACTGTCTGTCCATTCTGCTAAACTATCCATGTCCTGTTTCAGTCAATTACTATCATCCTGACTGTCTGTCCATTCTGCTAAACTATCCATGTCCTGTTTCAGTCAATTACTATCATCCTGACTGTCTGTCCTTTCTGCTAAACTATCAATGTCCTGTTTCAGTCAATTACTATCATCCTGACTGTCTGTCCATTCTGCTAAACTATCCATGTCCTGTTTCAGTCAATTACTATCATCCTGACTGTCTGTCCATTCTGCTAAACTATCCATGTCCTGTTTCAGTCAATTATTATCATCCTGACTGTCGGTCCATTCTGCTAAACTATCAATGTCCTGTTTCAGTCAATTACTATCATCCTGACTGTCCATTCTGCTAAAGTATCAGTGTCCTGTTCCAGTCAATTCCTATCATCCTGACTGTCTGTCCATTCTGCTAAACTATCAATGTCCTGTTTCAGTCAATTACTATCATCCTGATCCTCTGTCCATTCTGCTAAACTATCAATGTCCTGTTTCAGTCAATTACTATCATCCTGACTGTCTGTCCATTCTGCTAAACTGTCCATGTCCTGGTTCAGTCAATTACTATCATCCTGACTCTCTGTCCATTCTGCTAAACTATCAATGTCCTGTTTCAGTCAATTACTATCATCCTGACTGTCTGTCCATTCTGCTAAACTATCAATGTCCTGTTTCAGTCAATTACTATCATCCTGACTGTCTGTCCATTCTGCTAAACTTTCAATGTCCTGTTTCAGTCAATTACTATCATCCTGACTGTCTGTCCATTCTGCTAAACTATCCATGTCCTGTTTCAGTCAATTACTATCATCCTGACTGTCTGTCCATACTGCTAAACTATCCATGTCCTGTTTCAGTCAATTACTATCATCCTGACTGTCTGTCCATTCTGCTAAACTATCAATGTCCTGTTTCAGTCAATTACTATCATCCTGACTGTCTGTCCATTCTGCGAAACTATCCATGTCCTGTTTCAGTCAATTACTATCATCCTGACTGTCTGTCCATTCTGCTAAACTATCCATGTCCTGTTTCAGTCAATTACTATCATCCTGACTCTCTGTCCATTCTGCTAAACTATCAATGTCCTGTTTCAGTCAATTACTATCATCCTGACTGTCTGTCCATTCTGCTAAACTATCCATGTCCTGTTTCAGTCAATTACTATCATCCTGACTGTCTGTGCATTCTGCTAAACTATCCATGTCCTGTTTCAGTCAATTACTATCATCCTGACTGTCTGTCCTTTCTGCTAAACTATCAATGTCCTGTTTCAGTCAATTACTATCATCCTGACTGTCTGTCCATTCTGCTAAACTATCCATGTCCTGTTTCAGTCAATTACTATCATCCTGACTGTCTGTCCATTCTGCTAAACTATCCATGTCCTGTTTCAGTCAATTACTATCATCCTGACTGTCTGTCCTTTCTGCTAAACTATCAATGTCCTGTTTCAGTCAATTACTATCATCCTGACTGTCTGTCCATTCTGCTAAACTATCCATGTCCTGTTTCAGTCAATTACTATCATCCTGACTGTCTGTCCATTCTGCTAAACTAACCATGTCCTGTTTCAGTCAATTATTATCATCCTGACTGTCGGTCCATTCTGCTAAACTATCAATGTCCTGTTTCAGTCAATTACTATCATCCTGACTGTCCATTCTGCTAAAGTATCAGTGTCCTGTTCCAGTCAATTCCTATCATCCTGACTGTCTGTCCTTTCTGCTAAACTATCAATGTCCTGTTTCAGTCAATTACTATCATCCTGATCCTCTGTCCATTCTGCTAAACTATCAATGTCCTGTTTCAGTCAATTACTATCATCCTGACTGTCTGTCCATTCTGCTAAACTGTCCATGTCCTGGTTCAGTCAATTACTATCATCCTGACTCTCTGTCCATTCTGCTAAACTATCAATGTCCTGTTTCAGTCAATTACTATCATCCTGACTGTCTGTCCATTCTGCTAAACTATCAATGTCCTGTTTCAGTCAATTACTATCATCCTGACTGTCCATTCTGCTAAACTATCAGTGTCCTGTTCCAGTCAATTACTATCATCCTGACTGTCTATCCATTCTGCTAAACTATCAATGTCCTGTTTCAGTCAATTACTATCATCCTGACTGTCTGTCCATTCTGCTAAACTATCCATGTCCTGTTTCAGTCAATTACTATCATCCTGACTGTCTGTCCATTCTGCTAAACTATCCATGTCCTGTTTCAGTCAATTACTATCATCCTGGCTCTCTGTCCATTCTGCTAAACTATCAATGTCCTGTTTCAGTCAATTACTATCATCCTGACTGTCTGTCCATTCTGCTAAACTATCCATGGCCTGTTTCAGTCAATTACTATCATCCTGACTGTCTATCCATTCTGCTAAACTATCAATGTCCTGTTTCAGTCAATTACTATCATCCTGACTGTCTGTCCATTCTGCTAAACTATCCATGTCCTGTTTCAGTCAATTACTATCATCCTGACTGTCTGTCCATTCTGCTAAACTATCAATGTCCTGTTTCAGTCAATTACTATCATCCTGACTGTCTGTCCATTCTGCTAAACTATCAATGTCCTGTTTCAGTCAATTACTATCATCCTGACTCTCTGTCCATTCTGCTAAACTATCAATGTCCTGTTTCAGTCAATTACTATCATCCTGACTGTCGGTCCATTCAGCTAAACTATCAATGTCCTGTTTCAGTCAATTACTATCATCCTGACTGTCTGTCCATTCTGCTAAACTATCCATGTCCTGTTTCAGTCAATTACTATCATCCTGACTGTCTGTCCATTCTGCTAAACTATCCATGTCCTGTTTCAGTCAATTACTATCATCCTGACTGTCGGTCCATTCTGCTAAACTATCAATGTCCTGTTTCAGTCAGTTACTATCATCCTGACTGTCTGTCCATTCTGCTAAACTATCCATGTCCTGTTTCAGTCAATTACTATCATCCTGGCTCTCTGTCCATTCTGCTAAACGATCAATGTCCTGTTTCAGTCAATTACTATCATCCTGACCGTCTGTCCATTCTGCTAAACTATCCATGTCCTGTTTCAGTCAATTACTATCATCCTGACTGTCTGTCCATTCTGCTAAACTATCAATGTCCTGTTTCAGTCAATTACTATCATCCTGACTGTCTGTCCATTCTGCTAAACTATCCATGTCCTGTTTCAGTCAATTACTATCATCCTGACTGTCTGTCCATTCTGCTAAACTATCAATGTCCTGTTTCAGTCAATTACTATCATCCTGACTGTCTGTCCATTCTGCTAAACTATCAATGTCCTGTTTCAGTCAATTACTATCATCCTGACTCTCTGTCCATTCTGCTAAACTATCAATGTCCTGTTTCAGTCAATTACTATCATCCTGACTGTCGGTCCATTCTGCTAAACTATCAATGTCCTGTTTCAGTCAATTACTATCATCCTGACTGTCTGTCCATTCTGCTAAACTATCCATGTCCTGTTTCAGTCAATTACTATCATCCTGACTGTCTGTCCATTCTGCTAAACTATCCATGTCCTGTTTCAGTCAATTACTATCATCCTGACTGTCGGTCCATTCTGCTAAACTATCAATGTCCTGTTTCAGTCAGTTACTATCATCCTGACTGTCTGTCCATTCTGCTAAACTATCCATGTCCTGTTTCAGTCAATTACTATCATCCTGGCTCTCTGTCCATTCTGCTAAACTATCAATGTCCTGTTTCAGTCAATTACTATCATCCTGACTGTCTGTCCATTCTGCTAAACTATCCATGTCCTGTTTCAGTCAATTACTATCATCCTGACTGTCTGTCCATTCTGCTAAACTATCAATGTCCTGTTTCAGTCAATTACTATCATCCTGACTGTCTGTCCATTCTGCTAAACTATCCATGTCCTGTTTCAGTCAATTACTATCATCCTGACTGTCTGTCCATTCTGCTAAACTATCAATGTCCTGTTTCAGTCAATTACTATCATCCTGACTGTCTGTCCATTCTGCTAAACTATCAATGTCCTGTTTCAGTCAATTACTATCATCCTGACTCTCTGTCCATTCTGCTAAACTATCCATGTCCTGTTTCAGTCAATTACTATCATCCTGACTTTCGGTCCATTCTGCTAAACTATCAATGTCCTGTTTCAGTCAATTACTATCATCCTGACTGTCTGTCCATTCTGCTAAACTATCCATGTCCTGTTTCAGTCAATTACTATCATCCTGACTGTCTGTGCATTCTGCTAAACTATCCATGTCCTGTTTCAGTCAATTACTATCATCCTGACCGTCTGTCCTTTCTGCTAAACTATCAATGTCCTGTTTCAGTCAATTACTATCATCCTGACTGTCTGTCCATTCTGCTAAAATATCCATGTCCTGTTTCAGTCAATTACTATCATCCTGACTGTCTGTCCATTCTGCTAAACTATCCATGTCCTGTTTCAGTCAATTACTATCATCCTGACTGTCTGTCCTTTCTGCTAAACTATCAATGTCCTGTTTCAGTCAATTACTATCATCCTGACTGTCTGTCCATTCTGCTAAACTATCCATGTCCTGTTTCAGTCAATTACTATCATCCTGACTGTCTGTCCATTCTGCTAAACTATCAATGTCCTGTTTCAGTCAATTACTATCATCCTGACTGTCTGTCCTTTCTGCTAAACTATCAATGTCCTGTTTCAGTCAATTACTATCATCCTGACTGTCTATCTATTCTGCTATACTATCCATGTCCTGTTTCAGTCAATTACTATCATCCTGACTGTCTGTCCATTCTGCTAAACCATCCATGTCCTGTTTCAGTCAATTACTATCATCCTGACAGCCTGTCCATTCTGCTAAACTATCAATGTCCTGTTTCAGTCAATTACTATCATCCTGACTGCCTGTCCATTCTGCTAAACTATCAATGTCCTGTTTCAGTCAATTACTATCATCCTGACTGTCTGTCCATTCTGCTAAACTTTCAATGTCCTGTTTCAGTCAATTACTATCATCCTGACTGTCTGTCCATTCTGCTAAACTATCCATGTCCTGTTTCAGTCAATTACTATCATCCTGACTGTCTGTCCATTCTGCTAAACTATCCATGTCCTGTTTCAGTCAGTTACTATCATCCTGACTGTATGTCCATTCTGCTAAACTATCAATGTCCTGTTTCAGTCAATTACTATCATCCTGACTGTCTGTCCATTCTGCTAAACTATCCATGTCCTGTTTCAGTCAATTACTATCATCCTGGCTCTCTGTCCATTCTGCTAAACTATCAATGTCCTGTTTCAGTCAATTACTATCATCCTGACTGTCTGTCCATTCTGCTAAACTATCCATGGCCTGTTTCAGTCAATTACTATCATCCTGACTGTCTATCCATTCTGCTAAACTATCAATGTCCTGTTTCAGTCAATTACTATCATCCTGACTGTCTGTCCATTCTGCTAAACTATCCATGTCCTGTTTCAGTCAATTACTATCATCCTGACTGTCTGTCCATTCTGCTAAACTATCAATGTCCTGTTTCAGTCAATTACTATCATCCTGACTGTCTGTCCATTCTGCTAAACTATCAATGTCCTGTTTCAGTCAATTACTATCATCCTGACTCTCTGTCCATTCTGCTAAACTATCAATGTCCTGTTTCAGTCAATTACTATCATCCTGACTGTCGGTCCATTCAGCTAAACTATCAATGTCCTGTTTCAGTCAATTACTATCATCCTGACTGTCTGTCCATTCTGCTAAACTATCCATGTCCTGTTTCAGTCAATTACTATCATCCTGACTGTCTGTCCATTCTGCTAAACTATCCATGTCCTGTTTCAGTCAATTACTATCATCCTGACTGTCGGTCCATTCTGCTAAACTATCAATGTCCTGTTTCAGTCAGTTACTATCATCCTGACTGTCTGTCCATTCTGCTAAACTATCCATGTCCTGTTTCAGTCAATTACTATCATCCTGGCTCTCTGTCCATTCTGCTAAACGATCAATGTCCTGTTTCAGTCAATTACTATCATCCTGACCGTCTGTCCATTCTGCTAAACTATCCATGTCCTGTTTCAGTCAATTACTATCATCCTGACTGTCTGTCCATTCTGCTAAACTATCAATGTCCTGTTTCAGTCAATTACTATCATCCTGACTGTCTGTCCATTCTGCTAAACTATCCATGTCCTGTTTCAGTCAATTACTATCATCCTGACTGTCTGTCCATTCTGCTAAACTATCAATGTCCTGTTTCAGTCAATTACTATCATCCTGACTGTCTGTCCATTCTGCTAAACTATCAATGTCCTGTTTCAGTCAATTACTATCATCCTGACTCTCTGTCCATTCTGCTAAACTATCAATGTCCTGTTTCAGTCAATTACTATCATCCTGACTGTCGGTCCATTCTGCTAAACTATCAATGTCCTGTTTCAGTCAATTACTATCATCCTGACTGTCTGTCCATTCTGCTAAACTATCCATGTCCTGTTTCAGTCAATTACTATCATCCTGACTGTCTGTCCATTCTGCTAAACTATCCATGTCCTGTTTCAGTCAATTACTATCATCCTGACTGTCGGTCCATTCTGCTAAACTATCAATGTCCTGTTTCAGTCAGTTACTATCATCCTGACTGTCTGTCCATTCTGCTAAACTATCCATGTCCTGTTTCAGTCAATTACTATCATCCTGGCTCTCTGTCCATTCTGCTAAACTATCAATGTCCTGTTTCAGTCAATTACTATCATCCTGACTGTCTGTCCATTCTGCTAAACTATCCATGTCCTGTTTCAGTCAATTACTATCATCCTGACTGTCTGTCCATTCTGCTAAACTATCAATGTCCTGTTTCAGTCAATTACTATCATCCTGACTGTCTGTCCATTCTGCTAAACTATCCATGTCCTGTTTCAGTCAATTACTATCATCCTGACTGTCTGTCCATTCTGCTAAACTATCAATGTCCTGTTTCAGTCAATTACTATCATCCTGACTGTCTGTCCATTCTGCTAAACTATCAATGTCCTGTTTCAGTCAATTACTATCATCCTGACTCTCTGTCCATTCTGCTAAACTATCCATGTCCTGTTTCAGTCAATTACTATCATCCTGACTTTCGGTCCATTCTGCTAAACTATCAATGTCCTGTTTCAGTCAATTACTATCATCCTGACTGTCTGTCCATTCTGCTAAACTATCCATGTCCTGTTTCAGTCAATTACTATCATCCTGACTGTCTGTGCATTCTGCTAAACTATCCATGTCCTGTTTCAGTCAATTACTATCATCCTGACCGTCTGTCCTTTCTGCTAAACTATCAATGTCCTGTTTCAGTCAATTACTATCATCCTGACTGTCTGTCCATTCTGCTAAAATATCCATGTCCTGTTTCAGTCAATTACTATCATCCTGACTGTCTGTCCATTCTGCTAAACTATCCATGTCCTGTTTCAGTCAATTACTATCATCCTGACTGTCTGTCCTTTCTGCTAAACTATCAATGTCCTGTTTCAGTCAATTACTATCATCCTGACTGTCTGTCCATTCTGCTAAACTATCCATGTCCTGTTTCAGTCAATTACTATCATCCTGACTGTCTGTCCATTCTGCTAAACTATCAATGTCCTGTTTCAGTCAATTACTATCATCCTGACTGTCTGTCCTTTCTGCTAAACTATCAATGTCCTGTTTCAGTCAATTACTATCATCCTGACTGTCTATCTATTCTGCTATACTATCCATGTCCTGTTTCAGTCAATTACTATCATCCTGACTGTCTGTCCATTCTGCTAAACCATCCATGTCCTGTTTCAGTCAATTACTATCATCCTGACAGCCTGTCCATTCTGCTAAACTATCCATGTCCTGTTTCAGTCAATTACTATCATCCTGACTGTCTGTCCATTCTGCTAAACTATCAATGTCCTGTTTCAGTCAATTACTATCATCCTGACTGTCTGTCCATTCTGCTAAACTATCCATGTCCTGTTTCAGTCAATTACTATCATCCTGACTGTCTGTCCATTCTGCTAAACTATCAATGTCCTGTTTCAGTCAATTACTATCATCCTGACTGTCTGTCCATTCTGCTAAACTATCAATGTCCTGTTTCAGTCAATTACTATCATCCTGACTCTCTGTCCATTCTGCTAAACTATCCATGTCCTGTTTCAGTCAATTACTATCATCCTGACTTTCGGTCCATTCTGCTAAACTATCAATGTCCTGTTTCAGTCAATTACTATCATCCTGACTGTCTGTCCATTCTGCTAAACTATCCATGTCCTGTTTCAGTCAATTACTATCATCCTGACTGTCTGTGCATTCTGCTAAACTATCCATGTCCTGTTTCAGTCAATTACTATCATCCTGACCGTCTGTCCTTTCTGCTAAACTATCAATGTCCTGTTTCAGTCAATTACTATCATCCTGACTGTCTGTCCATTCTGCTAAAATATCCATGTCCTGTTTCAGTCAATTACTATCATCCTGACTGTCTGTCCATTCTGCTAAACTATCCATGTCCTGTTTCAGTCAATTACTATCATCCTGACTGTCTGTCCTTTCTGCTAAACTATCAATGTCCTGTTTCAGTCAATTACTATCATCCTGACTGTCTGTCCATTCTGCTAAACTATCCATGTCCTGTTTCAGTCAATTACTATCATCCTGACTGTCTGTCCATTCTGCTAAACTATCAATGTCCTGTTTCAGTCAATTACTATCATCCTGACTGTCTGTCCTTTCTGCTAAACTATCAATGTCCTGTTTCAGTCAATTACTATCATCCTGACTGTCTATCTATTCTGCTATACTATCCATGTCCTGTTTCAGTCAATTACTATCATCCTGACTGTCTGTCCATTCTGCTAAACCATCCATGTCCTGTTTCAGTCAATTACTATCATCCTGACAGCCTGTCCATTCTGCTAAACTATCAATGTCCTGTTTCAGTCAATTACTATCATCCTGACTGCCTGTCCATTCTGCTAAACTATCAATGTCCTGTTTCAGTCAATTACTATCATCCTGACTGTCTGTCCATTCTGCTAAACTTTCAATGTCCTGTTTCAGTCAATTACTATCATCCTGACTGTCTGTCCATTCTGCTAAACTATCCATGTCCTGTTTCAGTCAATTACTATCATCCTGACTGTCTGTCCATTCTGCTAAACTATCCATGTCCTGTTTCAGTCAGTTACTATCATCCTGACTGTATGTCCATTCTGCTAAACTATCAATGTCCTGTTTCAGTCAATTACTATCATCCTGACTGTCTGTCCATTCTGCGAAACTATCCATGTCCTGTTTCAGTCAATTACTATCATCCTGACTGTCTGTCCATTCTGCTAAACTATCCATGTCCTGTTTTAGTCAATTACTATCATCCTGACTCTCTGTCCATTCTGCTAAACTATCAATGTCCTGTTTCAGTCAATTACTATCATCCTGACTGTCTGTCCATTCTGCTAAACTATCCATGTCCTGTTTCAGTCAATTACTATCATCCTGACTGTCTGTGCATTCTGCTAAACTATCCATGTCCTGTTTCAGTCAATTACTATCATCCTGACTGTCTGTCCTTTCTGCTAAACTATCAATGTCCTGTTTCAGTCAATTACTATCATCCTGACTGTCTGTCCATTCTGCTAAACTATCCATGTCCTGTTTCAGTCAATTACTATCATCCTGACTGTCTGTCCATTCTGCTAAACTATCCATGTCCTGTTTCAGTCAATTACTATCATCCTGACTCTCTGTCCATTCTGCTAAACTATCAACGTCCTGTTTCAGTCAATTACTATCATCCTGACTGTCTGTCCATTCTGCTAAACTATCCATGTCCTGTTTCAGTCAATTACTATCATCCTGACTGTCTGTGCATTCTGCTAAACTATCCATGTCCTGTTTCAGTCAATTACTATCATCCTGACTGTCTGTCCTTTCTGCTAAACTATCAATGTCCTGTTTCAGTCAATTACTATCATCCTGACTGTCTGTCCATTCTGCTAAACTATCCATGTCCTGTTTCAGTCAATTACTATCATCCTGACTGTCTGTCCATTCTGCTAAACTATCCATGTCCTGTTTCAGTCAATTACTATTATCCTGACTGTCTGTCCTTTCTGCTAAACTATCAATGTCCTGTTTCAGTCAATTACTATCATCCTGACTGTCTGTCCATTCTGCTAAACTATCCATGTCCTGTTTCAGTCAATTACTATCATCCTGACTGTCTGTCCATTCTGCTAAACTATCAATGTCCTGTTTCAGTCAATTACTATCATCCTGACTGTCTGTCCTTTCTGCTAAACTATCAATGTCCTGTTTCAGTCAATTACTATCATCCTGACTGTCTATCCATTCTGCTATACTATCCATGTCCTGTTTCAGTCAATTACTATCATCCTGACTGTCTGTCCATTCTGCTAAACTATCCATGTCCTGTTTCAGTCAATTACTATCATCCTGACTCTCTGTCCATTCTGCTAAACTATCAATGTCCTGTTTCAGTCAATTACTATCATCCTGACTGTCTGTCCATTCTGCTAAACTATCCATGTCCTGTTTCAGTCAATTACTATCATCCTGACTGTCTGTGCATTCTGCTAAACTATCCATGTCCTGTTTCAGTCAATTACTATCATCCTGACTGTCTGTCCTTTCTGCTAAACTATCAATGTCCTGTTTCAGTCAATTACTATCATCCTGACTGTCTGTCCATTCTGCTAAACTATCCATGTCCTGTTTCAGTCAATTACTATCATCCTGACTGTCTGTCCATTCTGCTAAACTATCCATGTCCTGTTTCAGTCAATTACTATCATCCTGACTCTCTGTCCATTCTGCTAAACTATCAATGTCCTGTTTCAGTCAATTACTATCATCCTGACTGTCTGTCCATTCTGCTAAACTATCCATGTCCTGTTTCAGTCAATTACTATCATCCTGACTGTCTGTCCTTTCTGCTAAACTATCAATGTCCTGTTTCAGTCAATTACTATCATCCTGACTGTCTATCTATTCTGCTATACTATCCATGTCCTGTTTCAGTCAAATACTATCATCCTGACTGTCTGTCCATTCTGCTAAACTATCCATGTCCTGTTTCAGTCAATTACTATCATCCTGACTGCCTGTCCATTCTGCTTAACTATCAATGTCCTGTTTCAGTCAATTACTATCATCCTGACTGCCTGTCCATTCTGCTAAACTATCAATGTCCTGTTTCAGTCAATTACTATCATCCTGACTGTCTGTCCATTCTGCTAAACTTTGAATGTCCTGTTTCAGTCAATTACTATCATCCTGACTGTCTGTCCATTCTGCTAAACTATCCATGTCCTGTTTCAGTCAATTACTATCATCCTGACTGTCTGTCCATTCTGCTAAACTATCCATGTCCTGTTTCAGTCAGTTACTATCATCCTGACTGTATGTCCATTCTGCTAAACTATCAATGTCCTGTTTCAGTCAATTACTATCATCCTGACTGTCTGTCCATTCTGCGAAACTATCCATGTCCTGTTTCAGTCAATTACTATCATCCTGACAGTCTGTCCATTCTGCTAAACTATCCATGTCCTGTTTCAGTCAATTACTATCATCCTGACTCTCTGTCCATTCTGCTAAACTATCAATGTCCTGTTTCAGTCAATTACTATCATCCACACTGTCTGTCCATTCTGCTAAACTATCCATGTCCTGTTTCAGTCAATTACTATCATCCTGACTGTCTGTGCATTCTGCTAATCTATCCATGTCCTGTTTCAGTCAATTACTATCATCCTGACTGTCTGTCCTTTCTGCTAAACTATCAATGTCCTGTTTCAGTCAATTACTATCATCCTGACTGTCTGTCCATTCTGCTAAACTATCCATGTCCTGTTTCAGTCAATTACTATCATCCTGACTGTCTGTCCATTCTGCTAAACTATCCATGTCCTGTTTCAGTCAATTACTATCATCCTGACTCTCTGTCCATTCTGCTAAACTATCAACGTCCTGTTTCAGTCAATTACTATCATCCTGACTGTCTGTCCATTCTGCTAAACTATCCATGTCCTGTTTCAGTCAATTACTATCATCCTGACTGTCTGTGCATTCTGCTAAACTATCCATGTCCTGTTTCAGTCAATTACTATCATCCTGACTGTCTGTCCTTTCTGCTAAACTATCAATGTCCTGTTTCAGTCAATTACTATCATCCTGACTGTCTGTCCATTCTGCTAAACTATCCATGTCCTGTTTCAGTCAATTACTATCATCCTGACTGTCTGTCCATTCTGCTAAACTATCCATGTCCTGTTTCAGTCAATTACTATTATCCTGACTGTCTGTCCTTTCTGCTAAACTATCAATGTCCTGTTTCAGTCAATTAATATCATCCTGACTGTCTGTCCATTCTGCTAAACTATCCATGTCCTGTTTCAGTCAATTACTATCATCCTGACTGTCTGTCCATTCTGCTAAACTATCAATGTCCTGTTTCAGTCAATTACTATCATCCTGACTGTCTGTCCTTTCTGCTAAACTATCAATGTCCTGTTTCAGTCAATTACTATCATCCTGACTGTCTATCCATTCTGCTATACTATCCATGTCCTGTTTCAGTCAATTACTATCATCCTGACTGTCTGTCCATTCTGCTAAACTATCCATGTCCTGTTTCAGTCAATTACTATCATCCTCACTCTCTGTCCATTCTGCTAAACTATCAATGTCCTGTTTCAGTCAATTACTATCATCCTGACTGTCTGTCCATTCTGCTAAACTATCCATGTCCTGTTTCAGTCAATTACTATCATCCTGACTGTCTGTGCATTCTGCTAAACTATCCATGTCCTGTTTCAGTCAATTACTATCATCCTGACTGTCTGTCCTTTCTGCTAAACTATCAATGTCCTGTTTCAGTCAATTACTATCATCCTGACTGTCTGTCCATTCTGCTAAACTTTCAATGTCCTGTTTCAGTCAATTACTATCATCCTGACTGTCTGTCCATTCTGCTAAACTATCCATGTCCTGTTTCAGTCAATTACTATCATCCTGACTGTCTGTCCATTCTGCTAAACTATCCATGTCCTGTTTCAGTCAGTTACTATAATCCTGACTGTATGTCCATTCTGCTAAACTATCAATGTCCTGTTTCAGTCAATTACTATCATCCTGACTGTCTGTCCATTCTGCGAAACTATCCATGTCCTGTTTCAGTCAATTACTATCATCCTGACTGTCTGTCCATTCTGCTAAACTATCCATGTCCTGTTTCAGTCAATTACTATCATCCTGACTCTCTGTCCATTCTGCTAAACTATCAATGTCCTGTTTCAGTCAATTACTATCATCCACACTGTCTGTCCATTCTGCTAAACTATCCATGTCCTGTTTCAGTCAATTACTATCATCCTGACTGTCTGTGCATTCTGCTAATCTATCAATGTCCTGTTTCAGTCAATTACTATCATCCTGACTGTCTGTCCTTTCTGCTAAACTATCAATGTCCTGTTTCAGTCAATTACTATCATCCTGACTGTCTGTCCATTCTGCTAAACTATCCATGTCCTGTTTCAGTCAATTACTATCATCCTGACTGTCTGTCCATTCTGCTAAACTATCCATGTCCTGTTTCAGTCAATTACTATCATCCTGACTCTCTGTCCATTCTGCTAAACTATCAACGTCCTGTTTCAGTCAATTACTATCATCCTGACTGTCTGTCCATTCTGCTAAACTATCCATGTCCTGTTTCAGTCAATTACTATCATCCTGACTGTCTGTGCATTCTGCTAAACTATCCATGTCCTGTTTCAGTCAATTACTATCATCCTGACTGTCTGTCCTTTCTGCTAAACTATCAATGTCCTGTTTCAGTCAATTACTATCATCCTGACTGTCTGTCCATTCTGCTAAACTATCCATGTCCTGTTTCAGTCAATTACTATCATCCTGACTGTCTGTCCATTCTGCTAAACTATCCATGTCCTGTTTCAGTCAATTACTATTATCCTGACTGTCTGTCCTTTCTGCTAAACTATCAATGTCCTGTTTCAGTCAATTACTATCATCCTGACTGTCTGTCCATTCTGCTAAACTATCCATGTCCTGTTTCAGTCAATTACTATCATCCTGACTGTCTGTCCATTCTGCTAAACTATCCATGTCCTGTTTCAGTCAGTTACTATCATCCTGACTGTATGTCCATTCTGCTAAACTATCAATGTCCTGTTTCAGTCAATTACTATCATCCTGACTGTCCGTCCATTCTGCGAAACTATCCATGTCCTGTTTCAGTCAATTACTATCATCCTGACTGTCTGTCCATTCTGCTAAACTATCCATGTCCTGTTTCAGTCAATTACTATCATCCTGACTCTCTGTCCATTCTGCTAAACTATCAATGTCCTGTTTCAGTCAATTACTATCATCCACACTGTCTGTCCATTCTGCTAAACTATCCATGTCCTGTTTCAGTCAATTACTATCATCCTGACTGTCTGTGCATTCTGCTAATCTATCAATGTCCTGTTTCAGTCAATTACTATCATCCTGACTGTCTGTCCTTTCTGCTAAACTATCAATGTCCTGTTTCAGTCAATTACTATCATCCTGACTGTCTGTCCATTCTGCTAAACTATCCATGTCCTGTTTCAGTCAATTACTATCATCCTGACTGTCTGTCCATTCTGCTAAACTATCCATGTCCTGTTTCAGTCAATTACTATCATCCTGACTCTCTGTCCATTCTGCTAAACTATCAACGTCCTGTTTCAGTCAATTACTATCATCCTGACTGTCTGTCCATTCTGCTAAACTATCCATGTCCTGTTTCAGTCAATTACTATCATCCTGACTGTCTGTGCATTCTGCTAAACTATCCATGTCCTGTTTCAGTCAATTACTATCATCCTGACTGTCTGTCCTTTCTGCTAAACTATCAATGTCCTGTTTCAGTCAATTACTATCATCCTGACTGTCTGTCCATTCTGCTAAACTATCCATGTCCTGTTTCAGTCAATTACTATCATCCTGACTGTCTGTCCATTCTGCTAAACTATCCATGTCCTGTTTCAGTCAATTACTATTATCCTGACTGTCTGTCCTTTCTGCTAAACTATCAATGTCCTGTTTCAGTCAATTACTATCATCCTGACTGTCTGTCCATTCTGCTAAACTATCCATGTCCTGTTTCAGTCAATTACTATCATCCTGACTGTCTGTCCATTCTGCTAAACTATCAATGTCCTGTTTCAGTCAATTACTATCATCCTGACTGTCTGTCCTTTCTGCTAAACTATCAATGTCCTGTTTCAGTCAATTACTATCATCCTGACTGTCTATCCATTCTGCTATACTATCCATGTCCTGTTTCAGTCAATTACTATCATCCTGACTGTCTGTCCATTCTGCTAAACTATCCATGTCCTGTTTCAGTCAATTACTATCATCCTGACTCTCTGTCCATTCTGCTAAACTATCAATGTCCTGTTTCAGTCAATTACTATCATCCTGACTGTCTGTCCATTCTGCTAAACTATCCATGTCCTGTTTCAGTCAATTACTATCATCCTGACTGTCTGTGCATTCTGCTAAACTATCCATGTCCTGTTTCAGTCAATTACTATCATCCTGACTGTCTGTCCTTTCTGCTAAACTATCAATGTCCTGTTTCAGTCAATTACTATCATCCTGACTGTCTGTCCATTCTGCTAAACTATCCATGTCCTGTTTCAGTCAATTACTATCATCCTGACTGTCTGTCCATTCTGCTAAACTATCCATGTCCTGTTTCAGTCAATTACTATCATCCTGACTCTCTGTCCATTCTGCTAAACTATCAATGTCCTGTTTCAGTCAATTACTATCATCCTGACTGTCTGTCCATTCTGCTAAACTATCCATGTCCTGTTTCAGTCAATTACTATCATCCTGACTGTCTGTGCATTCTGTTAAACTATCCATGTCCTGTTTCAGTCAATTACTATCATCCTGACTGTCTGTCCTTTCTGCTAAACTATCAATGTCCTGTTTCAGTCAATTACTATCATCCTGACTGTCTGTCCATTCTGCTAAACTATCCATGTCCTGTTTTAGTCAATTACTATCATCCTGACTGTCTGTCCATTCTGCTAAACTATCCATGTCCTGTTTCAGTCAATTACTATTATCCTGACTGTCTGTCCTTTCTGCTAAACTATCAATGTCCTGTTTCAGTCAATTACTATCATCCTGACTGTCTGTCCATTCTGCTAAACTATCCATGTCCTGTTTCAGTCAATTACTATCATCCTGACTGTCTGTCCATTCTGCTAAACTATCAATGTCCTGTTTCAGTCAATTACTATCATCCTGACTGTCTGTCCTTTCTGCTAAACTATCAATGTCCTGTTTCAGTCAATTACTATCATCCTGACTGTCTATCCATTCTGCTATACTATCCATGTCCTGTTTCAGTCAATTACTATCATCCTGACTGTCTGTCCATTCTGCTAAACTATCCATGTCCTGTTTCAGTCAATTACTATCATCCTGAATGTCTGTCCATTCTGCTAAACTATCCATGTCCTGTTTCAGTCAATTACTATCATCCTGACTGTCTGTCCATTCTGCTAAACTATCCATGTCCTGTTTCAGTCAATTACTATCATCCTGACTGTCTGTCCATTCTGCTAAACTATCAATGTCCTGTTTCAGTCAATTACTATCATCCTGACTGTCTATCCATTCTGCTATACTATCCATGTCCTGTTTCAGTCAATTACTATCATCCTGACTGTCTGTCCATTCTGCTAAACTATCCATGTCCTGTTTCAGTCAATTACTATCATCCTGACTGTCTGTCCATTCTGCTAAACTATCCATGTCCTGTTTCAGTCAATTACTATCATCCTGACTGTCTGTCCATTCTGCTAAACTATCAATGTCCTGTTTCAGTCAATTACTATCATCCTGACTGTCTGTCCATTCTGCGAAACTATCCATGTCCTGTTTCAGTCAATTACTATCATCCTGACTGTCTGTCCATTCTGCTAAACTAGCCATGTCCTGTTTCAGTCAATTACTATCATCCTGACTCTCTGTCCATTCTGCTAAACTATCAATGTCCTGTTTCAGTCAATTACTATCATCCTGACTGTCTGTCCATTCTGCTAAACTATCAATGTCCTGTTTCAGTCAATTACTATCATCCAGACTGTCTGTGCATTCTGCTAAACTATCCATGTCCTGTTTCAGTCAATTACTATCATCCAGACTGTCTGTCCATTCTGCTAAAATATCCATGTCCTGTTTCAGTCAATTACTATCATCCTGACTGTCTGTCCATTCTGCTAAACTATCCATGTCCTGTTTCAGTCAATTACTATCATCCTGACTGTCTGTCCTTTCTGCTAAACTATCAATGCCCTGTTTCAGTCAATTACTATCATCCTGACTGTCTGTCCATTCTGCTAAACTATCCATGTCCAGTTTCAGTCAATTACTATCATCCTGACTGTCTGTCCATTCTGCTAAACTATCAATGTCCTGTTTCAGTCAATTACTATCATCCTGACTGTCTGTCCTTTCTGCTAAACTATCAATGTCCTGTTTCAGTCAATTACTATCATCCTGACTGTCTATCTATTCTGCTATACTATTCATGTCCTGTTTCAGTCAATTACTATCATCCTGACTGTCTGTCCATTCTGCTAAACTATCCATGTCCTGTTTCAGTCAATTACTATCATCCTGACTGTCTGTCCATTCTGCTAAATTATCAATGTCCTGTTTCAGTCAATTACTATCATCCTGACTGCCTGTCCATTCTGCTAAACTATCAATGTCCTGTTTCAGTCAATTACTATCATCCTGACTGTCTGTCCATTCTGCTAAACTTTCAATGTCCTGTTTCAGTCAATTACTATCATCCTGACTGTCTGTCCATTCTGCTAAACTATCCATGTCCTGTTTCAGTCAATTACTATCATCCTGACTGTCTGTCCATTCTGCTAAACTATCCATGTCCTGTTTCAGTCAATTACTATTATCCTGACTGTCTGTCCTTTCTGCTAAACTATCAATGTCCTGTTTCAGTCAATTACTATCATCCTGACTGTCTGTCCATTCTGCTAAACTATCCATGTCCTGTTTCAGTCAATTACTATCATCCTGACTGTCTGTCCATTCTGCTAAACTATCAATGTCCTGTTTCAGTCAATTACTATCATCCTGACTGTCTGTCCTTTCTGCTAAACTATCAATGTCCTGTTTCAGTCAATTACTATCATCCTGACTGTCTATCCATTCTGCTATACTATCCATGTCCTGTTTCAGTCAATTACTATCATCCTGACTTTCTGTCCATTCTGCTAAACTATCCATGTCCTGTTTCAGTCAATTACTATCATCCTGACTGTCTGTCCATTCTGCTAAACTATCCATGTCCTGTTTCAGTCAATTACTATCATCCTGACTGTCTGTCCATTCTGCTAAACTATCCATGTCCTGTTTCAGTCAATTACTATCATCCTGACTGTCTGTCCATTCTGCTAAACTATCCATGTCCTGTTTCAGTCAATTACTATCATCCTGACTGTCTGTCCATTCTGCTAAACTATCAATGTCCTGTTTCAGTCAATTACTATCATCCTGACTGTCTATCCATTCTGCTATACTATCCATGTCCTGTTTCAGTCAATTACTATCATCCTGACTGTCTGTCCATTCTGCTAAACTATCCATGTCCTGTTTCAGTCAATTACTATCATCCTGACTGTCTGTCCATTCTGCTAAACTATCCATGTCTTGTTTCAGTCAATTACTATCATCCTGACTGTCTGTCCATTCTGCTAAACTATCCATGTCCTGTTTCAGTCAATTACTATCATCCTGACTGTCTGTCCATTCTGCTAAACTATCCATTTCCTGTTTCAGTCATTTACTATCATCCTGACTGTCTGTCCATTCTGCTAAACTATCAATGTCCTGTTTCAGTCAATTACTATCATCCTGACTGTCTGTCCATTCTGCGAAACTATCCATGTCCTGTTTCAGTCAATTACTATCATCCTGACTGTCTGTCCTTTCTGCTAAACTATCAATGTCCTGTTTCAGTCAATTACTATCATCCTGACTGTCTATCTATTCTGCTATACTATTCATGTCCTGTTTCAGTCAATTACTATCATCCTGACTGTCTGTCCATTCTGCTAAACTATCCATGTCCTGTTTCAGTCAATTACTATCATCCTGACTGTCTGTCCATTCTGCTAAACTATCAATGTCCTGTTTCAGTCAATTACTATCATCCTGACTGCCTGTCCATACTGCTAAACTATCAATGTCCTGTTTCAGTCAATTACTATCATCCTGACTGTCTGTCCATTCTGCTAAACTTTCAATGTCCTGTTTCAGTCAATTACTATCATCCTGACTGTCTGTCCATTCTGCTAAACTATCCATGTCCTGTTTCAGTCAATTACTATCATCCTGACTGTCTGTCCATTCTGCTAAACTATCCATGTCCTGTTTCAGTCAATTACTATTATCCTGACTGTCTGTCCTTTCTGCTAAACTATCAATGTCCTGTTTCAGTCAATTACTATCATCCTGACTGTCTGTCCATTCTGCTAAACTATCCATGTCCTGTTTCAGTCAATTACTATCATCCTGACTGTCTGTCCATTCTGCTAAACTATCAATGTCCTGTTTCAGTCAATTACTATCATCCTGACTGTCTGTCCTTTCTGCTAAACTATCAATGTCCTGTTTCAGTCAATTACTATCATCCTGACTGTCTATCCATTCTGCTATACTATCCATGTCCTGTTTCAGTCAATTACTATCATCCTGACTTTCTGTCCATTCTGCTAAACTATCCATGTCCTGTTTCAGTCAATTACTATCATCCTGACTGTCTGTCCATTCTGCTAAACTATCCATGTCCTGTTTCAGTCAATTACTATCATCCTGACTGTCTGTCCATTCTGCTAAACTATCCATGTCCTGTTTCAGTCAATTACTATCATCCTGACTGTCTGTCCATTCTGCTAAACTATCCATGTCCTGTTTCAGTCAATTACTATCATCCTGACTGTCTGTCCATTCTGCTAAACTATCAATGTCCTGTTTCAGTCAATTACTATCATCCTGACTGTCTATCCATTCTGCTATACTATCCATGTCCTGTTTCAGTCAATTCCTATCATCCTGACTGTCTGTCCATTCTGCTAAACTATCCATGTCCTGTTTCAGTCAATTACTATCATCCTGACTGTCTGTCCATTCTGCTAAACTATCCATGTCCTGTTTCAGTCAATTACTATCATCCTGACTGTCTGTCCATTCTGCTAAACTATCCATGTCCTGTTTCAGTCAATTACTATCATCCTGACTGTCTGTCCATTCTGCTAAACTATCCATTTCCTGTTTCAGTCATTTACTATCATCCTGACTGTCTGTCCATTCTGCTAAACTATCAATGTCCTGTTTCAGTCAATTACTATCATCCTGACTGTCTGTCCATTCTGCGAAACTATCCATGTCCTGTTTCAGTCAATTACTATCATCCTGACTGTCTGTCCATTCTGCTAAACTAGCCATGTCCTGTTTCAGTCAATTACTATCATCCTGACTCTCTGTCCATTCTGCTAAACTATCAATGTCCTGTTTCAGTAAATTACTATCATCCTGACTGTCTGTCCATTCTGCTAAACTATCCATGTCCTGTTTCAGTCAATTACTATCATCCTGACTGTCTGTGCATTCTGCTAAACTATCCATGTCCTGTTTCAGTCAATTACTATCATCCTGACTGTCTGTCCTTTCTGCTAAACTATCAATGTCCTGTTTCAGTCAATTACTATCATCCTGACTGTCTGTCCATTCTGCTAAAATATCCATGTCCTGTTTCAGTCAATTACTATCATCCTGACTGTCTGTCCTTTCTGCTAAACTATCAATGTCCTGTTTCAGTCAATTACTATCATCCTGACTGTCTGTCCATTCTGCTAAACTATCCATGTCCTGTTTCAGTCAATTACTATCATCCTGACTGTCTGTCCATTCTGCTAAACTATCAATGTCCTGTTTCAGTCAATTACTATCATCCTGACTGTCTGTCCTTTCTGCTAAACTATCAATGTCCTGTTTCAGTCAATTACTATCATCCTGACTGTCTATCTATTCTGCTATACTATCCATGTCCTGTTTCAGTCAATTACTATCATCCTGACTGTCTGTCCATTCTGCTAAACTATCCATGTCCTGTTTCAGTCAATTACTATCATCCTGACTGCCTGTCCATTCTGCTAAACTATCAATGTCCTGTTTCAGTCAATTACTATCATCCTGACTGCCTGTCCATTCTGCTAAACTATCAATGTCCTGTTTCAGTCAATTACTATCATCCTGACTCTCTGTCCATTCTGCTAAACTTTCAATGTCCTGTTTCAGTCAATTACTATCATCCTGACTGTCTGTCCATTCTGCTAAACTATCCATGTCCTGTTTCAGTCAATTACTATCATCCTGACTGTCTGTCCATTCTGCTAAACTATCCATGTCCTGTTTCAGTCAGTTACTATCATCCTGACTGTCTGTCCATTCTGCTAAACTATCAATGTCCTGTTTCAGTCAATTACTATCATCCTGATTGTCTGTCCATTCTGCGAAACTATCCATGTCCTGTTTCAGTCAATTACTATCATCCTGACTGTCTGTCCATTCTGCTAAACTATCCATGTCCTGTTTCAGTCAATTACTATCATCCTGACTCTCTGTCCATTCTGCTAAACTATCAATGTCCTGTTTCAGTCAATTACTATCATCCTGACTGTCTGTCCATTCTGCTAAACTATCCATGTCCTGTTTCAGTCAATTACTATCATCCTGACTGTCTGTGCATTCTGCTAAACTATCCATGTCCTGTTTCAGTCAATTAATATCATCCTGACTGTCTGTCCTTTCTGCTAAACTATCAATGTCCTGTTTCAGTCAATTACTATCATCCTGACTGTCTGTCCATTCTGCTAAACTATCCTTGTCCTGTTTCAGTCAATTACTATCATCCTGACTGTCTGTCCATTCTGCTAAACTATCCATGTCCTGTTTCAGTCAATTACTATCATCCTGACTCTCTGTCCATTCTGCTAAACTATCAATGTCCTGTTTCAGTCAATTACTATCATCCTGACTGTCTGTCCATTCTGCTAAACTATCCATGTCCTGTTTCAGTCAATTACTATCATCCTGACTGTCTGTGCATTCTGCTAAACTATCCATGTCCTGTTTCAGTCAATTACTATCATCCTGACTGTCTGTCCTTTCTGCTAAACTATCAATGTCCTGTTTCAGTCAATTACTATCATCCTGACTGTCTGTCCATTCTGCTAAACTATCCATGTCCTGTTTCAGTCAATTACTATTATCCTGACTGTCTGTCCTTTCTGCTAAACTATCAATGTCCTGTTTCAGTCAATTACTATCATCCTGACTGTCTGTCCATTCTGCTAAACTATCCATGTCCTGTTTCAGTCAACTACTATCATCCTGACTGTCTGTCCATTCTGCTAAACTATCAATGTCCTGTTTCAGTCAATTACTATCATCCTGACTGTCTGTCATTTCTGCTAAACTATCAATGTCCTGTTTCAGTCAATTACTATCATCCTGACTGTGTATCCATTCTGCTATACTATCCATGTCCTGTTTCAGTCAATTACTATCATCCTGACTGTCTGTCCATTCTGCTAAACTATCCATGTCCTGTTTCAGTCAATTACTATCATCCTGACTGCCTGTCCATTCTGCTAAACTATCAATGTCCTGTTTCAGTCAATTACTATCATCCTGACTGCCTGTCCGTTCTGCTAAACTATCAATGTCCTGTTTCAGTCAATTACTATCATCCTGACTGTCTGTCCATTCTGCTAAACTTTCAATGTCCTGTTTCAGTCAATTACTATTATCCTGACTGTCTGTCCATTCTGCTAAACTATCCATGTCCTGTTTCAGTCAATTACTATCATCCTGACTGTCTGTCCAGTCTGCTAAACTATCCATGTCCTGTTTCAGTCAATTACTATCATCCTGACTGTCTATCCATTCTGCTAAACTATCAATGTCCTGTTTCAGTCAATTACTATCATCCTGACTGTCTGTCCATTCTGCTAAACTATCAATGTCCTGTTTCAGTCAATTACTATCATCCTGACTGTCGGTCCATTCTGCTAAACTATCCATGTCCTGTTTCAGTCAATTACTATCATCCTGACTGTCTGTCCATTCTGCTAAACTATCAATGTCCTGTTTCAGTCAATTACTATCATCCTGACTGTCGGTCCATTCTGCTAAACTATCCATGTCCTGTTTCAGTCAATTACTATCATCCTGACTGTCTGTCCATTCTGCTAAACTATCAATGTCCTGTTTCAGTCAATTACTATCATCCTGACTGTCTGTCCATTCTGCTAAACTATCAATGTCCTGTTTCAGTCAATTACTATCATCCTGACTGTCGGTCCATTCTGCTAAACTATCCATGTCCTGTTTCAGTCAATTACTATCATCCTGACTGTCTGTCCATTCTGCTAAACTATCCATGTCCTGTTTCAGTCAATTACTATCATCCTGACTGTCTGTCCATTCTGCTAAACTATCAATGTCCTGTTTCAGTCAATTACTATCATCCTGACTGTCTGTCCATTCTGCTAAACTATCCATTTCCTGTTTCAGTCAATTACTATCATCCTGACTGCCTGTCTATTCTGCTAAACTATCAATGTCCTGTTTCAGTCAATTACTATCATCCTGACTGTCTGTCCATTCTGCTAAACGTTCAATGTCCTGTTTCAGTCAATTACTATCATCCTGACTGGCTGTACATTCTGCTAAACTATCCATGTCCTGTTTCAGTCAATTACTATCATCCTGACTGTCTGTCCAGTCTGCTAAACTATCCATGTCCTGTTTCAGTCAATTACTATCATCCTGACTGTCTATCCATTCTGCTAAACTATCAATGTCCTGTTTCAGTCAATTACTATCATCCAGACTGTCTGTCCATTCTGCTAAACTATCCATGTCCTGTTTCAGTCAATTACTATCATCCTGACTGTCTGTCCATTCTGCTAAACTATCAATGTCCTGTTTCAGTCAATTACTATCATCCTGACTGTCGGTCCATTCTGCTAAACAATCCATGTCCTGTTTCAGTCAATTACTATCATCCTGACTGTCTGTCCATTCTGCTAAACTATCCATGTCCTGTTTCAGTCAATTACTATCATCCTGACTGTCTGTCCATTCTGCTAAACTATCAATGTCCTGTTTCAGTCAATTACTATCATCCTGACTGTCTGTCCATTCTGCTAAACTATCCATTTCCTGTTTCAGTCAATTACTATCATCCTGACTGCCTGTCTATTCTGCTAAACTATCAATGTCCTGTTTCAGTCAATTACTATCATCCTGACTGTCTGTCCATTCTGCTAAACTTTCAATGTCCTGTTTCAGTCAATTACTATCATCCTGACTGTCTGTACATTCTGCTAAACTATCCATGTCCTGTTTCAGTCAATTACTATCATCCTGACTGTCTGTCCAGTCTGCTAAAATATCCATGTCCTGTTTCAGTCAATTACTATCATCCTGACTCTCTATCCATTCTGCTAAACTATCAATGTCCTGTTTCAGTCAATTACTATCATCCAGACTGTCTGTCCATTCTGCTAAACTATCCATGTCCTGTTTCAGTCAATTACTATCATCCTGACTGTCTGTCCATTCTGCTAAACTATCAATGTCCTGTTTCAGTCAATTACTATCATCCTGACTGTCTGTCAATTCTGATAAACTATCCATGCCCTGTTTCAGTCAATTAATATCATCCTGACTGTCTATCCATTTTGATAAACTATCCACGTCCTGTTTCAGTCAATTACTATCATCCTGACTGTCTATCCATTCTGCTACTCTATCAATGTCCTGTTTCAGTCAATTACTATCATCCTGACTGTCTGTCCATACTGCTAAACTATCCATGTCCTGTTTCAGTCAATTACTATCATCCTGACTGTCTGTCCATTCTGCTAAACTATCCATGTCCTGTTTCAGTCATTTACTATCACCCTGACTCTCTGTCCATTCTGCTAAACTACCCATGTCCTGTTTCAGTCAATTACTGTCATCCTGACTGTCTATCCATTCTGCTAATCTATCAATGTCCTGTTTCAGTCAATTACTATCATCCTGACTGTCTGTCCATTCTGCTAAACTATCCATGTCCTGTTTCAGTCAATTACTATCATCCTGACTGTCTGTCCATTCTGCTAAACTATCAATGTCCTGTTTCAGTCAATTACTATCATCCTGACTGTCTGTCCATTCTGCTAAACTATCCATGTCCTGTTTCAGTCAATTACTATCATCCTGACTGTCTGTCCATTCTGCTAAACTATCAATGTCCTGTTTCAGTCAATTACTATCATCCTGACTGTCTGTCCATTCTGCTAAACTATCAATGTCCTGTTTCAGTCAATTACTGTCATCCTGACTGTCTGTCCATTCTGCTAAACTATGCATGTCCTGTTTCAGTCAATTACTGTCATCCTGATGCTCTGTCCATTCTGCTAAACTATCCATGTCCTGTTTCAGTCAATTACTATCATCCTGACTGTCTGTCCATTCTGCTAAACTATCCATGTCCTGTTTCAGTCAATTAATATCATCCTGACTGTCTATCCATTCTGCTAAACTATCCATGTCCTGTTTCAGTTAATTACTGTCATCCTGACTCTCTGTCCATTCTGCTAAACTATCCATGTCCTGTTTCAGTCAATTACTATCATCCTGACTGTCTATCCATTCTGCTACTCTATCAATGTCCTGTTTCAGTCAATTACTATCATCCTGACTGTCTGTCCATTCTGCTAAACTATCAATGTCCTGTTTCAGTCAATTACTATCATCCTGACTGTCTATCCATTCTGCTATACTATCCATGTCCTGTTTCAGTCAATTACTATCATCCTGACTGTCTGTCCATTCTGCTAAACTATCCATGTCCTGTTTCAGTCAATTACTATCATCCTGACTGTCTGTCCATTCTGCTAAACTATCCATGTCCTGTTTCAGTCAATTACTATCATCCTGACTGTCTGTCCATTCTGCTAAACTATCCATGTCCTGTTTCAGTCAATTACTATCATCCTGACTGTCTGTCCATTCTGCTAAACTATCCATGTCCTGTTTCAGTCAATTACTATCATCCTGACTGTCTGTCCATTCTGCTAAACTATCAATGTCCTGTTTCAGTCAATTACTATCATCCTGACTGTCTGTCCATTCTGCGAAACTATCCATGTCCTGTTTCAGTCAATTACTATCATCCTGACTGTCTGTCCATTCTGCTAAACTAGCCATGTCCTGTTTCAGTCAATTACTATCATCCTGACTCTCTGTCCATTCTGCTAAACTATCAATGTCCTGTTTCAGTCAATTACTATCATCCTGACTGTCTGTCCATTCTGCTAAACTATCCATGTCCTGTTTCAGTCAATTACTATCATCCTGACTGTCTGTGCATTCTGCTAAACTATCCATGTCCTGTTTCAGTCAATTACTATCATCCTGACTGTCTGTCCTTTCTGCTAAACTATCAATGTCCTGTTTCAGTCAATTACTATCATCCTGACTGTCTGTCCATTCTGCTAAAATATCCATGTCCTGTTTCAGTCAATTACTATCATCCTGACTGTCTGTCCATACTGCTAAACTATCCATGTCCTGTTTCGGTCAATTACTATCATCCTGACTGTCTGTCCATTCTGCTAAACCATCCATGTCCTGTTTCAGTCATTTACTATCACCCTGACTCTCTGTCCATTCTGCTCAACTACCCATGTCCTGTTTCAGTCAATTACTGTCATCCTGACTGTCTATCCATTCTGCTAATCTATCAATGTCCTGTTTCAGTCAATTACTATCATCCTGACAGTCTGTCCATTCTGCTAAACTGTCCATGTCCTGTTTCAGTCAATTACTATCATCCTGACTCTCTGACCATTCTGCTAAACTATCAATGTCCTGTTTCAGTCAATTACCATCACCCTGACTGTCTGTCCATTCTGCTAAACTTTCAATGTCCTGTTTCAGTCAATTACTATCATCCTGACTGTCTGTCCATTCTGCTAAACTATCCATGTCCTGTTTCAGTCAATTACTATCATCCTGACTCTCTGTCCATTCTGCTAAACTATCCATGTCCTGTTTCAGTCAATTACTATCATCCTGACTGTCTGTCCATTCTGCTAAACTATCAATGTCCTGTTTCAGTCAATTACTATCATCCTGACTGTCTGTCCATTCTGCTAAACTATCAATGTCCTGTTTCAGTCAATTACTATCATCCTGACTGTCTGTCCATTCTGCTAAACTATCAATGTCCTGTTTCAGTCAATTACTGTCATCCTGACTGTCTGTCCATTCTGCTAAACTATGCATGTCCTGTTTCAGTCAATTACTGTCATCCTGATGCTCTGTCCATTCTGCTAAACTATCCATGTCCTGTTTCAGTCAATTACTATCATCCTGACTGTCTGTCCACTCTGCTAAACTATCCATGTCCTGTTTCAGTCAATTAATATCATCCTGACTGTCTATCCATTCTGCTAAACTATCCATGTCCTGTTTCAGTCAATTACTGTCATCCTGACTGTCTGTCCATTCTGCTAAACTATCCATGTCCTGTTTCAGTCAATTACTATCATCCTGACTGTCTGTCCATTCTGCTAAACTATCCATGTCCTGTTTCAGTCAATTACTGTCATCCTGACTGTCTGTCCATTCTGCTAAACTATCCATGTCCTGTTTCAGTCAATTACTATCATCCTGACTGTCTATCCATTCTGCTAAACTATCCAAGTCCTGTTTCAGTCAATTACTATCATCCTGACTCTCTGTCCATTCTGCTAAACTATCAATGTCCTGTTTCAGTCAATTACTATCATCCTGACTGTCTGTCCATTCTGCTAAACTATCAATGTCCTGTTTCAGTCAATTACTATCATCCTGACTGTCTGTCCATTCTGCTAAACTATCCATGTCCTGTTTCAGTCAATTACTGTCATCCTGATCCTCTGTCCATTCTGCTAAACTATCCATGTCCTGTTTCAGTCAATTACTATCATCCTGACTCTCTGTCCATTCTGCTAAACTATCCATGTCCTGTTTCAGTCAATTACTATCATCCTGACTGTCTGTCCATTCTGCTAAACTATCAATGTCCTGTTTCAGTCAATTACTATCATCCTGACAGTCTGTCCATTCTGCTAAACTATCCATGTCCTGTTTCAGTCAATTACTATCATCCTGACTCTCTGTCCATTCTGCTAAACTATCAATGTCCTGTTTCAGTCAATTACCATCACCCTGACTGTCTGTCCATTCTGCTAAACTTTCAATGTCCTGTTTCAGTCAATTACTATCATCCTGACTGTCTGTCCATTCTGCTAAACTATCCATGTCCTGTTTCAGTCAATTACTATCATCCTGACTCTCTGTCCATTCTGCTAAACTATCCATGTCCTGTTTCAGTCAATTACTATCATCCTGACTGTCTGTCCATTCTGCTAAACTATCAATGTCCTGTTTCAGTCAATTACTATCATCCTGACTGTCTGTCCATTCTGCTAAACTATCAATGTCCTGTTTCAGTCAATTACTATCATCCTGACTGTCTGTCCATTCTGCTAAACTATCAATGTCCTGTTTCAGTCAATTACTATCATCCTGACTGTCTGTCCAGTCTGCTAAACTATCAATGTCCTGTTTCAGTCAATTACTATCATCCTGACTGTCTGTCCATTCTGCTAAACTATCAATGTCCTATTTCAGTCAA
Source organism: Heterodontus francisci (assembly GCF_036365525.1). Classification (NCBI taxonomy): domain Eukaryota; kingdom Metazoa; phylum Chordata; class Chondrichthyes; order Heterodontiformes; family Heterodontidae; genus Heterodontus; species Heterodontus francisci. The sequence continues at coordinate 1,758,765 of NW_027141021.1, forward strand.
TTACTATCATCCTGACTGTCTATCCATTCTGCTACTCTATCAATGTCCTGTTTCAGTCAATTACTATCATCCTGACTGTCTGTCCATACTGCTAAACTATCCATGTCCTGTTTCAGTCAATTACTATCATCCTGACTGTCTGTCCATTCTGCTAAACTATCCATGTCCTGTTTCAGTCATTTACTATCACCCTGACTCTCTGTCCATTCTGCTAAACTACCCATGTCCTGTTTCAGTCAATTACTGTCATCCTGACTGTCTATCCATTCTGCTAATCTATCAATGTCCTGTTTCAGTCAATTACTATCATCCTGACTGTCTGTCCATTCTGCTAAACTATCCATGTCCTGTTTCAGTCAATTACTATCATCCTGACTGTCTGTCCATTCTGCTAAATTATCAATGTCCTGTTTCAGTCAATTACTATCATCCTGACTGTCTGTCCATTCTGCTAAACTATCCATGTCCTGTTTCAGTCAATTACTATCATCCTGACTGTCTGTCCATTCTGCTAAACTATCAATGTCCTGTTTCAGTCAATTACTATCATCCTGACTGTCTGTCCATTCTGCTAAACTATCAATGTCCTGTTTCAGTCAATTACTGTCATCCTGACTGTCTGTCCATTCTGCTAAACTATGCATGTCCTGTTTCAGTCAATTACTGTCATCCTGATGATCTGTCCATTCTGCTAAACTATCCATGTCCTGTTTCAGTCAATTACTATCATCCTGACTGTCTGTCCATTCTGCTAAACTATCCATGTCCTGTTTCAGTCAATTAATATCATCCTGACTGTCTATCCATTCTGCTAAACTATCCATGTCCTGTTTCAGTCAATTACTGTCATCCTGACTGTCTGTCCATTCTGCTAAACTATCCATGTCCTGTTTCAGTCAATTACTATCATCCTGACTGTCTGTCCATTCTGCTAAACTATCCATGTCCTGTTTCAGTCAAGTACTGTCATCCTGACTGTCTGTCCATTCTGCTAAACTATCCATGTCCTGTTTCAGTCAATTACTATCATCCTGACTGTCTATCCATTCTGCTAAACTATCCATGTCCTGTTTCAGTCAATTACTATCATCCTGACTCTCTGTCCATTCTGCTAAACTATCAATGTCCTGTTTCAGTCAATTACTATCATCCTGACTGTCTGTCCATTCTGCTAAACTATCAATGTCCTGTTTCAGTCAATTACTATCATCCTGACTGTCTGTCTATTCTGCTAAA